>NC_061143.1:0-611582 GCF_905220365.1 Vanessa cardui
TTTTGTCGCCGTCGCCTTCTTGGGCGGTTTCGGGTTCGGCGGCTGCCGAACAACAGTCGCCCAAGACACAGAAGAGCTGCCCGGCTTCGGAGTTGGCGCGGGGGCAGTCTTCGCCGCAGCCGCTGCCGCCTCCTGGGCAGCCATGCTGGGGCGCTTGGACTTCTTTTTGGTCGTAGTCGAGGCCGTCTTCGTGCTGCCACCCTTATCCGCGGCCTTGGCGGCGGACGGCACGGGTGGTGCCAGCGGTGTCTTGGCAGCAGGGACCGTAGTCTGCGCTGCTCGGCTCTGCTCTGCTCTGCGGTCCGCGGCCAGCGGAGGTCGCAGCCGAGGCTCCGGAAGGAGGCGCCGCTCAATGCCCTCCATCCGGGCGTTCAGCATATTGCTGAACTGCTCCCGGCTGCTCCTCAACGCTTCCTCCATGATGCGTTTTAGGTTTTCTTCGCTGGGTTGTGGCGGCTTTTTACGCATATCGGCCACTTCCCGTCTAAGTTCCGCCAACTGGCCGGAAAGCTTTGCATTAGCAGCTTCCAGCCGGGCCACTTCCTCCGACATGGTCAGGGCTCTGAGTTCCGCCACCGCACCTTTGATGGTGTCAGCGGCAGTCTTCAGGGCCCTGACGAAGGTACCCTTCAGATTGCCAGACTTGTTGGCAACCTGAAGTACCACGTCCAACGCCTCTTTTACTGTATTATCCAGTGCAGCAGACGTCTTTTGAGCATCCTCATTGGTCACGTCCATGTGACGACTCCGATTACGAGCCGCTCTCTCTTCTAAATTCACTTTTGCCGCTTCAGTGTAAGCGGCCAGGGCGTCTTCGGTCTCGAAGCGGTCCTCTCTGGCCTTCGTTTTCGCCGCACGGAGTTCCGCTTGAGACTTGCCCAAGCCCACGTATTTACCGTGAGTGGGCGGCCGGCCTCGCCCTCTCTTGTTTGCGGGTTTAAGCCACCTCGCTGAGTCCGAGTTTTCACTCAGCTGCACGCTCACGTCACTTTCGGAGCCAGAGCAGCTATCCTCAGCGTGTGTCCGCTTTTCGCCCTTCCGCCGCGCATTTGTATCTTCCTTGTTTGGGGAATCGAGTGATTCCACCGTCCGCATACTGCAGACCGACGAGTCCGACTCGGAGAGTCGTTCAGGTCGGCCAGTAGGTCCCTCCTTCGTGTTTTGGTTTCCGGTTCCAGCGCACGCCACCGGGGCGCACACCTCCACCACCATGTCGTCGTGTTCCGAGCTTAAGGAGCTCGGAGTCCTTTTAGGGTTTTTATTTTTGTTCACTTCCATAACTTATCCCACGAGCATGGGGGAAGTGACGGTCCGCCCAGGTGGTGCCCCCTGTACCTGGGTAAGCCTCGCGTAACTCGTCAAGGGTGTCGGCCGGTGCCCTGACGAGGATCGCGGTCGCGACTGAACATCCCATCAGCCATGCATCCCCTCGTGCCGCGTCGCCACTTGGGATTCGGGGTGATTTTTATAGAGGTTGTCTTCCTCACGGTCCGGCCGGTTAAGGCAAGACCCGCGGTCCCGCTCGAAGCCGCGAGACGTGTTCCACGACACCTCACCAGCGGGATTACGCGTTCCTCCTTCGGTCTCCGAGGTCAATAAACCCCGGAGACAAAACATAAAACATGTTATAGACGCCACAAACAAATTTTTAACAAATTACACAACTATTTACAAGCAACGAATGACAAAACAACAACACCAAACGTCACAAACACTCCCCTTTGCCACGAAGCCGCTCACACAGTCCACTCTGCTAATCAGAGAAGTACCAGGAGCGGTCCGTGACATACCCTCCCCGTCAGTCTTAGCCGTTGCCGACGACAAAAGATCGTCGACACCGTTGCCCAGGGTGCGCCACGAGGAGGCGACTGACATGCACCCCAACCTAACCTAACCTAACCTAACCTAACCTAACCTAACCTAACCTAACCTAACCTAACCTAACCTAACCTTTTTTTTTTTTTTTTTTTTTTTTTTTTTTTTTTTTTTTTTTTTTTTTTTTTTTTTTTTTTTTTTTTTTTTTTTTTGTTTTACTAGGAGGAAATGCATTTACGCATTCCGCCCGGCCGAAGGGGGACCGGGACGGATATGTGGGACTCCCGGGGCAGAAGGCCCCGTCCTACCCACTAAAACCTCCTAGGATTTCCGCCTTCACCGCAAGGCGGCAGGGCTACGGGAACGCACGTGGCTCACCACCGCGGCCCTGCCAGCGGTCGTCGCTGTAAATGGGCGACTCATCTCGAGAGCGTGCCAGGATGTTGCGGCACGCTTCCGTCTCCGCCTCCGTCAGAACCGTGACGGACTCCCCCGAGTCCGCCACTGGAGGCTGGGCGAAGGCAGCGGATGTAAAGTTCCGCTGCCGACTACGTTGCGTCAATTCAAAAACAGGGCCATGCGGCAGCAGATGTAAAGGTCCGCTGCCGATAGCACTGTGTCACGTCCGGGTTGTGCGGCGGCGGATGTAAAGGTCCGCCGCCGCTGTGTCAAATCAAGGTAACCGGCCAAGATGGTCGCGGCGCCGCCGACCGGGTCTCCGTCGGCGCAGCGGGAGGGAGTTGGGATCGTCCTCCCGCTGTCGCTCCGCCTTCTCCTTGGCGGACATTACGACCTCGCTGAAGGTGCGTAATGCCGCCCACGCCTCTTCACTCGCGACCATCTTTCTGATGAGGGCCGGAAGCGACACGTCTAATCCGATGACCGTGGACAAGGCTGCGCGAGGCTCCGCCCAGGCTGGGCACTCTGCGCGCGTGTGCTCGGCCGTGTCCACGGCTTCGTTGCCACAGTGGTGGCACGTCGGTGCAGGCTCTCTGCCGACCACGTCACACAGGTATTTACTAAAACACCCGTGGCCGGTCAGGAGCTGCGTCAGGTGGTAGGAGAGTGGGCCGTGTTTGCGCTCGACCCACTCTCTCAAAACAGGTCGTATGGCCGCCACGAGATCCCCACCGGCATCCGGAACTCGCAGCCGTTCCCTCCACCTCTCCAGGAGGCGATGTCGGGCTTCCTCCCTCCACCGCTGGACTTGGGGTGTGTTCCCGCCTGCTCTTGCCGCCTTGACCCGCCAGTAGACGCTCGAGTTGATCTCGGCCTCGAGGTCCCATGGCGGGCTTCCGGACAGCAAGCCGGCCGCGGTGTATGACACCGTCCGGTACGCCCGAGCCGCCCTGAGCGCCATCGCCCGCTGCGGACGTCGCAGCGAGGCGACGTTGACGCGATTGCTCAGAGCGTCCGCCCATATTGGCGCACCGTAGAGTGCCATGGAGCGCACCACGCCGGAGTACAGACGCCTGCACGAACTCCCTGGTCCACCTACGTTGGGCAGAATCCGCCCAAGCGCTCCGGCTGCAGCCACCAGTCTCGGGGCCAAGCGCCGGAAGTGCTCCACGAACTTCCACCTGCCATCGAGGACGAGTCCCAGGTACTTCATCGTCGACCCGATGGGGATGGAAGCTCCGCCGACCGTCAACACCATGCCCGGAGGTGGCGCGTTCCGAGGACCATGAAAAGCAAGGGCCTCGGACTTGTGCAAGGCCACCTCGAGGCCCAGGGCACGGATGCGGTGGACCACATGTGCGACGCCGGCTGTGGCGAGGTAAGCCGCCTCCCGGTGGGTACTGCCGCGGGCCGACACGAGGGTGTCGTCAGCGTAACATGTGACGCTGACCCCCCGCAGGGTGGCCCCACGCAGCACCCAGTCATACCCGATGTTCCACAGGAGAGGACCCAGTACAGAGCCCTGTGGAACACCGCAAGTCATGACCCTCCTTCCGAAACCGTCTTGTGTCGGGAATACCACCGCCCTGCCCGAAAAGTAATCGGCGATGGTTCGTCGGAGGTAGCCCGGCACATTGTGGTAGTGCAGAGCCTCCAGAATGACCTCCCAGGGCAGAGAGTTGAAGGCGTTGGCTATGTCCAACGAGACAGCCAACAAAACTCCACCCTGCATCACCTCCTCCTCTGCCATGTCCCTGACCCTGGCGATCGCGTCCAGCGTCGAGCGGCCGGGGCGGAAGCCATACTGCCGCTCGTTGAGGCCCGGCTCCATGCTGTCGACTAGGCGGACGGCGAGCACACGCTCGAAGAGCTTGCTCACCTCGTCGAGCAGCACGATTGGGCGGTAGGCCGACGGCTGATCGGGGGCCCGTCCCTCCTTGCGGATGAGTACGAGCTTACCCGTTTTCCACCTATGCGGAAACCTACCTTGAGCCAGGCAGGCGGAGAAGAGCTGGCGAACGCTCTCACCCAAGGCATCCAATGCGATCGACAGGGCGCGTCCCGGTATCCCGTCAGGCCCGGGGGCTGTCCTTTTTGAGCGAAGCTTGTGGACGGCCGCGCACAGTTCCGCCTCGGTAACCGGGGGTGCCAGGTCTCGTTCGTCACTTCTGGGCCGTAGAGGGGCCATCGACGGTGGGACGAACTCGCCGCGCTCAGGAAAGAGCACACTCAATACTCTCTCCAGAACGTGCGGGTGGAGGGTGCTAGAGAGCGGGGGAGTCCAGGGTCGGAGTTTTTGTCTCACGACCCGGTACGGTCTCCCCCATGGGTCGCTCTCCAGCGTCGCGAGCCATTCTCGCCACGCATCCTCTTTCGCCTGGGCTATGGCCTTCTTGAGTTGATCGCAGGCGTCCCTGTAGGCGGTGTAAAAGGTCGCCTCCAGGTCGCGGTCACGCACACGCCTTCTCCTGCTCCTGGCGTACTGGCGGCGAGCCGCAACACAGGCTCTCCGCAGCTGGCGGAGTTCCGGCCGCCACCAATACACGCGGCGACGTGGAGCCTGAGGCTTGACTCTCGGCATCGCCACATCGCAAATGCGAAACAGGGCTGCGCCGAGTTGGTCAGCCTCTCGGTCGACCTGCGCCACCGGCTCGGTGCCGGCGCACCAGGCCTCCACGATTGCCGCCTCTTTTGCCAACTGGCTATCGAGGCGGCCCAGGCTCCACCGCGGACCTTCTGTCCGCTCAACAGCGGGCCGGACGACTGGAACCGCGGAGACATCGAATCGGATGTATCGATGATCCGATAGAGTCTCCACGGCCGTCTCCACCCTCCACTCTTGAACACGGCGGGCTAGGGCGATGGACGCGAACGTAACGTCCACGATCGACTCGCCCTGCTGCCGCACGCACGTGCTCTCCGACCCACTGTTGATCACCGCGAGACCGAGCGAGACCGCCCACTCTTCCAGCGCCTCGCCTCTGGCGTCTGTCGCAGGGGAACCCCAAGCCGTAGATTTGGCGTTGAAGTCCCCCGCAACTAGCACCGGGTTAGGCGATGCTTGCCCAATCAGAGCCCCGACCTCGACGAGCAGCTGTTCAAACTCCGCGAGACTCCGATTGGGCGAGGCGTAGACGCCCACGGTCACCACACTCCCGATCACCGCGACCACGAACCCTCTGCCCCTGACTACCCCTTCGATAGCAGGGGAACCAGCGACGGCAGGGGCGACGATTGCCACCACTCCTTCGTGGTCGGAGACCCAGTCGTCCCGTAAATGAACGACGTAGGGCTCCGATACCACCGCAACGTCGATTTGCCACTCTGCCATGCTTTGGACTAGGAGGTCCTGAGCTCTGGCAGAGTGGTTTAAATTGGCCTGAAGACAACGCAGAGCCATTAGTGCGATGTCTCCATTGGCTCCTCCACGGTCCGTTGGGACGCGGTGACGGGCCTCTTCGCCACCGTTCCTCTGGCTTTACCTCGCGCAGGGCGGGTTCTGTTCGTAGGACACGCCCTGCTGCCGATGGCATGCGCCGCCGGTTTGCCAGCCGCTGAGCATATGGCGCAGCTTGCTTCTGCGGCTGTACAATCTCGGGCCTTGTGGTCAGCCCGACCGCAGCGGAAGCACAGACGGCTGCGGTCGACGTCCCTGTCGCACTTGGCCCCCATGTGGCCTCCCTCGAGGCATTTGTAGCAGCGGAGCGGCCTCGGCTCGAGCAACAGCACCCGCGCCGAGATCCACCCCACTTTAACCCTGCCAGTTGCCAATATCTTTTTGGCCGCTGCGACTGGGCAGCTGAGCCACAGCGACCTGCAGCCGTTGGAGCCCCGAACGACCACGCCTGGCCTAATCGCTCCATCAGGGCAACCTCCTTCTGCGGCGACCGCCGCCACTACTTCCTCCGCCGAGACCGCATCGTCCAGATCCATGACGCGTATCTCGACACATTTGGTAGGCCGATTGATCTGGACTTCGTCCTGATCGAGGACCTCCCGGAGCTTGGCCGCTAGAGCGTCCGCCGCCTTCTCCGGTTCGTTCGTGCCCGGCGGCACTTCGAGCATCCTCGCCCCCGTGGCTGTTGTCCTGAAGCGCACGGAGGTGAGGCCGACCTCGCCGAGTTTGACACGGCTTTTGGCCTCAGCGAGAACGCTCTCGTACCTGACCCCTTTCTCCTCAGCACCGGGTTTCAGTGTGATCGTAATGACCGCGGTGCGAGGAGGGCGAAGCTTCCTTTGCCTAGGGGCTTTCTTCTTTCTCTTTGTTTCTTTCGCCGGGTTTTTGGGCGGCTTGTTCGGTTGTTTGCGAACAACGGCCGCCCATGACATTCCGGAACTGACCGGCTTCGACGGCGCTGGAGGGACAGTTGTGGTACCCGCAGCTGCTGCTGCTTCTTGAGCAGCCATACTGGGCTTTGTCCTCTTCTTTTTCCCCTTCTTTTTGGTGACTTTTGGTTGAGCTGTTTTAGAGCTCCCAGCTCTCTCTGTGTCCACAGCGGCGGGCGACTGCGATGGAGTCGTCACCCGTGCAGCTGTAACCGCAGTCTGCGTCGTCTTTCGGTCTGCGGCCAGCGGAGGTCGCAGCCGGGGCTCCGGGAGGAGGCGCCGCTCGATGCCCTCCATCCGGGCATTCAGCATGTTGCCGAACTGCTCCCGGCTGGAGCGCAGCGCCTCCTCCATTACGCGCTGGATGGTTGCCTCGTCCATACTCGCAGGCTGTGTGCGCATCTGGGCCACTTCTCTTCTTAGCTCGGCCAACTGGCCCGAGAGTTGCGTGTTCGCAGCCTCCAGCCGCGCCACCTCTTCTGTCACGGTCAGGGCTCTCAGATCCGCAACTGCACCTTTAATGGTGTCAGCGGCAGTCTTCAGAGCCCTGACGAAGGTGCCCTTCAGGTTGCCCGATTTGTCGGCAACCTGAAGCACCACGTCAAGCGCTTCCTGGACCTTCGCGTCTAAGGCGGCTGACGTCTTCGGGATATCGTTCTCGGTTATACCGATTGTTGGCGTGCGATTCCTCGAGCGAGCCGCCCTTTCCTCGATCGCCGCCTTGGCCGCTTCAGTGTATGCGGCCAGCGCATCCTCCGCTTCGTACCGCCGTTCTTTCTCCTTTTGGGAGCTGAGCTCAGCTTGTGATTTGCTGAGCCCGACGTATATCCCGTGAGTAGGCGGTCTGCCACGCCCTCTCTTACTCGAGGGCTTCAACCACCTACTCACTGACGACTCCGAGAGTTCTGTGTCGCTAAAATGCGCGCTCGCATCGCTCTCGGAGCCCGAGAAGCTGTCCGCCGTGCGGGACCGCTTCTCCCCTTTCCTTCGAGTGTCTCGTCCGGTTTGTGTGGGAGACGGGCCCGACTCGGAGAGTCGTTCCAGTCTCACCACTGGGATTTTCCGGGCAGTTTCCTGCACCTGTATTTTGCGCGCCATTGGGGCTTGCACTTCCACCTCCTTTGTACAACTTAAACTACTATTTACACCTAAATCTACTCCCACACTCTCCATCTCTGTATCCTTTATGCTCGCCAAATAGTCATCGTTAAAAAGCTGTAGTGCGACTTTGTCCCCTCCAGATTTCGATACGGGACTGTCCGACCCGTGAAGCGGGTCGGAGAGGGAGTGACACCCTCCTGGAGAATTAATATTATTAGTAGCACTCATATTCAAAAAAGTTGCCGGGGCTGCCGGCGTGACGCAGTCATGACCGGAATACCCTCCGGCCATGCATCCCATCGCGCTGCGTCGCCACTTAGGATTCGGGTACACAATAAAAAGAAAACACTATACAAAAGACTATACACCTAAAATAAACTTATTATTACTACATACTTAAAATATATATACACTCCTTCGTTACCACGGGGCCGCCGGTCCACTCTGAAAACAGAGAAAGACCGGGAGCGACCCGTGGCATGCCCTCCGCGTCAGTCTTAGCCGTGGCCGGCGAGCAAGCTCAAGCCGGCCCCGTTGCCCAGGGTGCGCCACGAGGAGGCGACTGACATGCACCCCAACCTAACCTAACCTAACCTAACCTAACCTAACCTAACCTAACCTAACCTAACCTAACCTAACCTAACCTAACCTAACCTAACCTAACCTAACCTAACCTAACCTAACCTAACCTAACCTAACCTAACCTAACCTAACCTAACCTAACCTAACCTAACCTAACCTAACCTAACCTAACCTAACCTAACCTAACCTAACCTAACCTAACCTAACCTAACCTAACCTAACCTAACCTAACCTAACCTAACCTAACCTAACCTAACCTAACCTAACCTAACCTAACCTAACCTAACCTAACCTAACCTTTTTTTTTTTTTTTTTTTTTTTATGGTTGGGAAATCCATCATGGAGACCCTCCGCTCTGGGGGAAGAGCGAAGGGTACTGTCAGACTCTTACTGACTAAAACCCAACCCGTGTCCTCCAATTGCCCATGTGTCGGAGGGGCGGGTATCGCCGAAGCATTCGTCGCACCCCTCCGACGGGCGTTGGCGCGCCTGATGTAAAGAGTCAGGCGCGCCCCGTCAATCACTGCGGCTGTCCACCCGGCCGCAGGACTCCACTACGAGGCGCGCGTGCGGAACACGACGCCGCCGCCTCGAGGCCTGTTGCTGGTCGGACGGCGAGACGCCCTGAGTCTGCCGTCCGCAGGCCACGCCCTAGGGTGGTCGTAAGTCGGCGACCACCCTGCGACGCCCAGTTCGTCTGCTGCGGGAGGGGAGAGAGGAGGCAGCCTCTCTCTCCCTTTCCGCCGCCTCCTTTGCGAGCATCACCTCCTCGCAGAAGGTGGCGACGGCGCTCCACCCTGCCTCGCTCCGTACCATCGTGGAGACGACGGCCGGAAGCGAGAGGTTTCCCGCAGCGACACCGACGGCCGCGACGAGGTCACGGCGCTGCTCAGCCCATGCTGGGCACTCCGCCAACGTGTGCAACGCCGTATCGTCGCGACCATCGCCACAATGGTGGCACTGGGACGTCGGCTCCCGACCTATGCGACACAGGTACCTACCGAAGCACCCGTGTCCAGTAAGCACCTGCGTCAGCCGGAAGCTGAGGGCGCCGTGGCTCCTGGTGAGCCACTCCTTCAAAACGGGCCTCACCGCCGCAATAGCGACGGCTTGCCCTGCCGTGGGTCGCGCCAAGCGCGTCTCCCACTCCGCCACTGAGACCTGGCGGAGCTCTGCCCTGCGTGCCTCGATCTAACCTAACCTAACCTAACCTAACCTAACCTAACCTAACCTAACCTAACCTTTTTTTTTTTTTTTTTTTTTTTTTTTTTTTTTTTTTTTTTTTTTTTTTTTTTTGTTTTACTAGGAGGAAATGCATTTACGCATTCCGCCCGGTCGAAAGGGGGGGACCGGGACGGATATGTGGGACTCCCGGGGCAGAAGGCCCCGTCCTACCCACTAAAACCTCCTAGGATTTCCGCCTTCACCGCAAGGCGGCAGGACTACGGGAACGCACGTGGCTCACCACCGCGGCCCTGCCAGCGGTCGTCGCTGTAAATGGGCGACTCACCTCGAGAGCGTGCCAGGATGTTGCGGCACGCTTCCGTCTCCGCCTCCGTCAGAACCGTGACGGACTCCCCCGAGTCCGCCACTGGAGGCTGGGCGAAGGCAGCGGATGTAAAGTTCCGCTGCCGACTACGTTGCGTCAAGTCAAAACAGGGCCATGCGGCAGCAGATGTAAAAGTCCGCTGTCGATAGCGCTGTGTCACGTCCGGGTTGTGCGGCGGCGGATGTAAAGGTCCGCCGCCGCTGTGTCAGATCGGGTCAAGGCAACCGGCCTAGGTGGTCGCGGCGTCGTCGACCAGGTCTCCGTCGACGCAACGGGAGGGAGTTGGTGTCGTCCTCCCGCTGTCGTTCCGCCTTCTCCTTGGCGGACATTACGACCTCGCTGAAGGTGCGTAATGCCGCCCACGCCTCTTCACTCGCGACCATCTTGCGCACTAAGGCCGGAAGCGAGATGTCCGGTCCAATGGCCGTGGACAGGGCTGCGCGAGGCTCCGCCCAGGCTGGGCACTCTGCGCGCGTGTGCTCGGCCGTGTCCACGGCTCCGTCGTCGCAATGGAGACATACCACTGACGGCTCTCTCCCGACCACCTCGCACAAGTACTTGGCGAAGCAGCCGTGACCGGACATGAGCTGCGTCAGGTGGTACGTCAGTGGGCCGTGCTTGCGCTCGACCCACTCTCTCAAAACTGGGCGGATGGCCGCCACGAGCTCCCCGCCGGCATCCGGAACTCGAAGCCGATCCTCCCACCTCTCCATCAGGCGGCGTCTTGCCTCCTCCCTCCACTGTTGGACTAGGGGGGGGTTGCCATCTGCTCTTGCCGCCTTGACCCGCCAGTAGACGCTCGAGTTGATCTCGGCCTCGAGGTCCCATGGCGGGCTTCCGGACAGCAAGCCGGCCGCGGTGTATGACACCGTCCGGTACGCCCGAGCCGCCCTGAGCGCCATCGCCCGCTGCGGACGTCGCAGAGAGGCGACGTTGCGAGCGCTCAGAGCGTCCGCCCATATTGGCGCACCGTAGAGTGCCATCGAGCGCACCACGCCGGAGTACAGACGCCTGCACGAACTCCCTGGTCCACCTACGTTGGGCAGAATCCGCCCCAGCGCTCCGGCTGCAGCCACCAGTCTTGGGGCCAAGCGCCGGAAATGCTCCTCGAACTTCCACCTGCCATCGAGGACGAGTCCTAAGTACTTCATCGTCGACCCGATGGGGATGGAAGTTCCGCCGACCGTCAACACCATGCCCGGAGGTGGCGCGTTCCGAGGACCATGAAAAGCAAGGGCCTCGGACTTGTGCAAGGCCACCTCGAGGCCCAGGGCACGGATGCGGTGGACCGCATGTGCGACGCCGGCTGTGGCGAGATAAGCCGCCTCCCGGTGGGTACTGCCGCGGGCCGACACGAGGGTGTCGTCAGCGTAACATGTGACGCTGACCCCCCGCAAAGTGGCCCCGCGCAGCACCCAGTCATACCCGATGTTCCACAGGAGAGGACCCAGTACAGAGCCCTGTGGAACACCGCAGGTCATGACCCTCCTTCCGAAACCGTCTAGCGTTGGGAATACCACCGCCCTGCCCGAAAAGTAATCGGCGATGGTTCGTCGGAGGTAGCCCGGCACATTGTGGTAGCGCAGAGCCTCCAGTATGACCTCCCAGGGCAGAGAGTTGAAGGCGTTGGCTATGTCCAACGAGACAGCCAACAAAACTCCACCCTGCGTCACCTCCTCCTCTGCCAGGTCCCTGACCTTAGCGATCGCGTCCAGCGTCGAGCGGCCGGGGCGGAAGCCATACTGCCGCTCGTTAAGGCCCGGCTCCATGCTGTCGACTAGGCGGACGGCGAGCACACGCTCGAAGAGCTTGCTCACCTCGTCGAGCAGCACGATTGGGCGGTAGGCCGACGGCTGATCGGGGGCTCGTCCCTCCTTACGGATGAGTACGAGCTTACCCGTTTTCCACCTATGCGGAAACCTACCTTGAGCCAGGCAGGCGGAGAAGAGCTGGCGGACGCTATCGCCCAGGGCATCCAACGCGATCGACAGGGCGCGTCCCGGTATCCCGTCAGGCCCGGGGGCTGTCCTTTTAGAGCGAAGCTTGTGGACGGCCGCGCACAGTTCCGCCTCGGTAACCGGGGGTGCCAGGTCTCGTACGTCCCTGCTGGGCCGTAGTGGGGCCATCGACGGCGGGACGAACTCGCCGCGCTCAGGAAAGAGCACACTCAGTACCCTCTCCAGAACGTGCGGCTGGAGGGTGCTAGAGAGCGGGGGAGTCCAGGGTCGGAGTTTTTGTCTCACGACCCGGTACGGTCTCCCCCATGGATCGCTCTCCAGCGTCGCGAGCCATTCTCGCCACGCATCCTCTTTCGCCTGGGCTATGGCCTTCTTGAGTTGATCGCAGGCGTCCCTGTAGGCGGTGTAAAAGGTCGCCTCCAGGTCGCGGTCACGCACACGTCTTCTCCTGCTCCTGGCGTACTGGCGGCGGGCCGCAACACAGGCTCTCCGCAGCTGGCGGAGTTCCGGCCGCCACCAATACACGCGGCGACGTGGAGCCTGAGGCTTGACTCTCGGCATCGCCACATCGCAAATGCGAAACAGGGCTGCGCCGAGTTGGTCAGCCTCTCGGTCGACCTGCGCCACCGGCTCGGTGCCGGCGCACCAGGCCTCCACGATTGCCGCCTCTTTTGCCAACTGGCTATCGAGGCGGCCCAGGCTCCACCGCGGACCTTCTGTCCGCTCAACAGCGGGCCGGACGACTGGAACCGCGGAGACATCGAATCGGATGTATCGATGATCCGATAGAGTCTCCACGGCCGTCTCCACCCTCCACTCTTGAACACGGCGGGCTAGGGCGATGGACGCGAACGTAACGTCCACGATCGACTCGCCCTGCTGCCGCACGCACGTGCTCTCCGACCCACTGTTGATCACCGCGAGACCGAGCGAGACCGCCCACTCTTCCAGCGCTTCGCCTCTGGCGTCTGTCGCAGGGGAACCCCAAGCCGTAGATTTGGCGTTGAAGTCCCCCGCAACTAGCACCGGGTTAGGCGATGCTTGCCCAATCAGAGCCCCGACCTCGACGAGCAGCTGTTCAAACTCCGCGAGACTCCGATTGGGCGAGGCGTAGACGCCCACGGTCACCACACTCCCGATCACCGCGACCACGAACCCTCTGCCCCTGACTACCCCTTCGATAGCAGGGGAACCAGCGACGGCAGGGGCGACGATTGCCACCACTCCTTCGTGGTCGGAGACCCAGTCGTCCCGTAAATGAACGACGTAGGGCTCCGATACCACCGCAACGTCGATTTGCCACTCTGCCATGCTTTGGACTAGGAGGTCCTGAGCTCTGGCAGAGTGGTTTAAATTGGCCTGAAGACAACGCAGAGCCATTAGTGCGATGTCTCCATTGGCTCCTCCACGGTCCGTTGGGACGCGGTGACGGGCCTCTTCGCCACCGTTCCTCTGGCTTTACCTCGCGCAGGGCGGGTTCTGTTCGTAGGACACGCCCTGCTGCCGATGGCATGCGCCGCCGGTTTGCCAGCCGCTGAGCATATGGCGCAGCTTGCTTCTGCGGCTGTACAATCTCGGGCCTTGTGGTCAGCCCGACCGCAGCGGAAGCACAGACGGCTGCGGTCGACGTCCCTGTCGCACTTGGCCCCCATGTGGCCTCCCTCGAGGCATTTGTAGCAGCGGAGCGGCCTCGGCTCGAGCAACAGCACCCGCGCCGAGATCCACCCCACTTTAACCCTGCCAGTTGCCAATATCTTTTTGGCCGCTGCGACTGGGCAGCTGAGCCACAGCGACCTGCAGCCGTTGAAGCCCCGAACGACCACGCCTGGCCTAATCGCTCCATCAGAGCAACCTCCTTCTGCGGCGACCGCCGCCACTACTTCCTCCGCCGTGACCGCATCGTCCAGATCCATGACGCGTATCTCGACACATTTGGTAGGCCGATGGATCTGGACTTCGTCCTGATCGAGGACCTCCCGGAGCTTGGCCGCTAGAGCGTCCGCCGCCTTCTCCGGTTCGTTCGTGCCCGGCGGCACTTCGAGCATCCTCGCCCCCGTGGCTGTTGTCCTGAAGCGCACGGAGGTGAGGCCGACCTCGCCGAGTTTGACACGGCTTTTGGCCTCAGCGAGAACGCTCTCGTACCTGACCCCTTTCTCCTCAGCACCGGGTTTCAGTGTGATCGTAATGACCGCGGTGCGAGGAGGGCGAAGCTTCCTTTGCCTAGGGGCTTTCTTCTTTCCCTTTGTTTCTTTCGCCGGGTTTTTGGGCGGCTTGTTCGGTTGTTTGCGAACAACGGCCGCCCATGACATTCCGGAACTGACCGGCTTCGACGGCGCTGGAGGGACAGTTGTGTTACCCGCAGCTGCTGCTGCTTCTTGAGCAGCCATACTGGGCTTTGTCCTCTTCTTTTTCCCCTTCTTTTTGGTGACTTTTGGTTGAGCCGTTTTAGGGCTCCCAACTCTCTCCGTGTCCACAGCAGCGGGCGACTGCGTTGGAGTCGTCCCCCGTGCGGCTGTAACCGCAGTCTGCGTCGTCTTTCGGTCTGCGGCCAGTGGAGGTCGCAGCCGGGGCTCCGGGAGGAGGCGCCGCTCGATGCCCTCCATCCGGGCATTCAGCATGTTGCCGAACTGCTCCCGGCTGGAGCGCAGCGCCTCCTCCATTACGCGCTGGATGGTTGCCTCGTCCATACTCGCAGGCTGTGTGCGCATCAGGGCCACTTCTCTTCTTAGCTCGGCCAACTGGCCCGAGAGCTGCGTGTTCGCAGCCTCCAGCCGCGCCACCTCTTCTGTCACGGTCAGGGCTCTCAGATCCGCAACTGCACCTTTAATGGTGTCAGCGGCAGTCTTCAGAGCCCTGACGAAGGTGCCCTTCAGGTTGCCCGATTTGTCGGCAACCTGAAGCACCACGTCAAGCGCTTCCTGGACCTTCGCGTCTAAGGCGGCTGACGTCTTCGGAATATCATTTTCGGTTATACCGATTGTCGGCGTGCGATTTCTCGTGCGAGCCGCCCTTTCCTCGATCGCCGCCTTGGCCGCTTCAGTGTATGCGGCCAGCGCATCCTCCGCTTCGTACCGCCGTTCTTTCTCCTTTTGGGAGCTGAGCTCAGCTTGTGATTTGCTGAGCCCGACGTATATCCCGTGAGTAGGCGGTCTGCCACGCCCTCTCTTACTCGAGGGCTTCAACCACCTACTCACTGACGACTCCGAGAGTTCTGCGTCGCTAAAATGCGCGCTCGCATCGCTCTCGGAGCCCGAGAAGCTGTCCGCCGTGCGGGACCGCTTCTCCCCTTTCCTTCGAGTGTCTCGTCCGGTTTGTGTGGGAGACGGGCCCGACTCGGAGAGTCGTTCCAGTCTCACCACTGGGATTTTCCGGGCAGTTTCCTGCACCTGTATTTTGCGCGCCATTGGGGCTTGCACTTCCACCTCCTTTGTACAACTTAAACTACTATTTACACCTAAATCTACTCCCACACTCTCCATCTCTGTATCCTTTATGCTCGCCAAATAGTCATCGTTAAAAAGCTGTAGTGCGACTTTGTCCCCTCCAGATTTCGATACGGGACTGTCCGACCCGTGAAGCGGGTCGGAGAGGGAGTGACACCCTCCTGGAGAATTAATATTATTAGTAGCACTCATATTTAAAAAAGTTGCCGGGGCTGCCGGCGTGACGCAGTCATGACCGGAATACCCTCCGGCCATGCATCCTATCGCGCTGCGTCGCCACTTAGGATTCGGGTACACAATAAAAAGAAAACACTATACAAAAGACTATACACCTAAATTAAAATTATTATTACTACATACTTAAAATATATATACACTCCTTCGTTACCACGGGGCCGCCGGACCACTCTGAAAACAGAGAAAGACCGGGAGCGACCCGTGGCATGCCCTCCGCGTCAGTCTTAGCCGTGGCCGGCGAGCAAGCTCAAGCCGGCCCCGTTGCCCAGGGTGCGCCACGAGGAGGCGACTGACATGCACCCCAACCTAACCTAACCTAACCTAACCTAACCTAACCTAACCTAACCTAACCTAACCTAACCTTTTTTTTTTTTTTTTTTTTTTTTTTTTTTTTTTTTTTTTTTTTTTTTTTTTTTTTTTTTTTTTTTTTTTTTTTTTTAAGGTTGGGAAATCCATCATGGAGACCCTCCGCTCTGGGGGAAGAGCGAAGGGTACTGTCAGACTCTTACTGACTAAAACCCAACCCGTGTCCTCCAATTGCCCATGTGTCGGAAGGGCGGGTATCGCCGAAGCATTCGTCGCACCCCTCCGACGGGCGTTGGCGCGCCTGATGTAAAGAGTCAGGCGCGCCCCGTCACTCACTGCGGCTGTCCACCCGGCCGCAGGACTCCACTACGAGGCGCGCGTGCGGAACACGACGCCGCCGCCTCGAGGCCTGTTGCTGGTCGGACGGCGAGACGCCCCGAGTCTGCCGTCCGCAGGCCACGCCCTAGGGTGGTCGTAAGTCGGCGACCACCCTGCGACGCCCAGTTCGTCTGCTGCGGGAGGGGAGAGAGGAGGCAGCCTCTCTCTCCCTTTCCGCCGCCTCCTTTGCGAGCATCACTTCCTCGCAGAAGGTGGCGACGGCGCTCCACCCTGCCTCACTCCGTACCATCGCGGAGACGACGGCTGGAAGCGAGAGGTTTCCCGCAGCGACACCTACGGCCGCGACGAGGTCACGGCGCTGCTCAGCCCATGCTGGGCACTCCGCCAACGTATGCAACGCCGTATCGTCGCGACCATCGCCACAATGGTGGCACTGGGACGTCGGCTCCCGACCTATGCGACACAGGTACCTACCGAAGCACCCGTGTCCAGTAAGCACCTGCGTCAGCCGGAAGCTGAGGGCGCCGTGGCTCCTAGTGAGCCACTCCTTCAGGACGGGCCTCACCGCCGCAATAGCGACGGCTTGCCCTGCCGTGGGTCGCGCCAAGCGCGTCTCCCACTCCGCCACTGAGACCTGGATGAGCTCTGCCCTGCGTGCCTCGATCTGTCGAGGCACCAGGCGCTCACCCCGCTCGACCGCCTCCGCGCGCCACCAATAGAGCGACGCGAGGAGCTTAGCCTCGAGGTCCCAGGGCGGCGATCCGGCTAGGAGGCTCGCTGCCTCGAAGGAGATCGTACGGTATCCCCTTATCATCCTGACGGCCATCGCGCGCTGTGGCCTTCTCAGCGCGGCGACGTTGCGGGCCGTCAGGGCATCCGCCCACACTGGCGCGGCGTATAGCGCCATCGACCGTACGACCCCCATGTAGAGCCTCCTGCATGAGGAGTTGGGCCCCCCCAGATTGGGCAGCAAGCGCGAGAGCGCTGAAGCGGCGCCCAACAACCGGGGGGCGAGCCGTGTAAAGTGCGGCTCGAAGTTCCACCTACTGTCGAGGATGAGTCCTAGATATTTCATCTTCGACTCGACAGCGATGGACACCCCTCCTACCATGATGCTGGACCCGGGAGGCGGCTTCGTCCTCGGCCCGTGAAAACACAGGGCTTCCGACTTGTGCAATGCCACCTCCAAGCCCAGCCGCCGGATCCTTCCCACGGCATGCGCGACACCAGCAGTCGCGCGTATGGCCGCCTGCCGGTACGTCTTTCCACGTGCTGTAACCAGCGTGTCGTCGGCGTAACAAATGACGCCGACGCCGTGGATGAACGCACCGCGCAGGGCCCAGTCGTACCCCACGTTCCACAGGAGTGGACCCAAGACGGAACCCTGTGGAACGCCGCACGACGTCTCCCGACGACCCCACCTCTCGCGACCCGGGTACACGACCGCTCGGTTCGACAAGTAGGCCGCGACCACGCGTTGGAGGTAGCGCGGCACTCCGTGGTATCGGAGTGCTTCCCTGATGGTACTCCAAGGCAAGGTGTTGAAAGCGTTGGCGATGTCGAGCGACACCGCCAAGACCACCTCACCCCGGGCGACTGCCTCCTCCGCGAGGGCCTTGACGCGCATGATCGCGTCGACCGTCGAACGTCCCTGGCGGAAGCCGAATTGGTTCTCCGCCAAATCCGGCCCCACCCTGGTCATGTGCTGAACGAGGCGACTGGCGATGACACGCTCGAAGATCTTACACACCTCGTCCAGCAACACGATCGGTCGGTACGCAGATGGCGAGTCTGCGGGTCGTCCCTCCTTCTTAAGCAAGACCAGCTTTCCAGTCTTCCACCGGCTTGGAAACTGGCCTCGCTCCAGGCATGCGCTCAGCAGCCCTGAGAGTCGTGGCCCGAGTTCTCTCAGGGCGAGGACCCACGCACGGCCTGGAATGCCGTCGGGTCCAGGGGCGGTGTTCCTGATTCGAGCCACCGCCCCTCTGAGCTCTTCCCGGGTGACGGCGGGCACGTCGTCTTCACCCTCTTCCGCGTCACTGTGAGGCGGAACCATAGCCGGTGGTGTGTGCTCCGGTCTAGATGGAAACAGAGCACCCACCACCTCCTCCAGCAGCTGCGGCTGGAGACTCCGGGACAGCGGGGGAGCCGACTGGCGCATCTTGCCCCTCACCATCAGGTAAGGGCGTCCCCACGGATCTAGGTCCAGAGTCTCCACCAGCTCGTCGTTGGCCTGGGCCTTGGCTCTGACGATGGCCAACTGGAGTGCGCTCTTCGCCTCCCTGTAGCTAGCGTACAGTTCCGCCTCTTCACTCTCCTGCGCTTCTTCGGCCGCCGCTGTAAAGGGGCGGCGGCCTCTCCTCCGTCGTCGGCACCTCGCGTACTGGCGTCGCATCTGCGTGCATTCGTTGCGCAACTGCGCAATCGACTGCGCCCACCAGTACACTTGGCGCCTAGCTGACAACGGCCGGACTCGGGGCATGCCAGCGTCGCAGATTTGCGACATGCTCTCCCGGAACCACTCCGCCTCGTCGTCGATGTCGGCAGGCCTGTCTGGCGAATCTAGCCAGGCCTTGACGATCGAGGCCTCCAGGAGAGCCTCCCTGTCCAGCCGCTTCAGCGCCCATCGCGGACCGTCTCCGTGCCGACCTGCCGCTTGGATCGGCCGAATCGAAGTTCGGGCAGAGACGCTAAACCGAATGTACCGATGGTCGGATAGCGTCTCGACGTCCTCGACGACGTGCCAGTCGAGGACGTTGCGCGCGAGAGCGGGGCTAGCGAACGTGAGGTCCACTATTGACCCACCCCGCTGCCGCACGCACGTCTGCACCGAACCCCGATTCAGGAGAAGCAGGCCGAGCTCGACCGCCCACTCCTCCACTAGCTCGCCCCGCGCGTCCGTAGACGGGGAACCCCAAGCCGTAGACTTGGCGTTGAAGTCCCCCAGGACGATCACGGGGCGAGGACAGCCACGACGGACTATCGTGCCCAACTCTAGGGTGACACTCTCAAGATCAGCGAGAGAAAGGCTGGGGGCGAAATATACCCCCACGACCATGATGTCACCCCAGACTGCCGCGACATAGCCCCGCCCTCGAGTGACGGCCTCGAAGGGAAGCGTGTCAGCGGCGGACCTCCTGATCAACGCCACCGAGCGGTTATCGTCGCACACCCAGTCATCCCTGGGCGGCACGAAGTACGGCTCGGCGACGGCGGTCAAATCGATCGACCACTGCGCCATGCTCTGGAGCAAGAGATCCTGAGCCCTGGCGCAGTGGTTGATATTGGCTTGGAGGAGACGACGTAGAGCCATTATTGAGTGTCCATGGCCGTCGCCTCCTCCCCAGTCCTCGGCTGTTCTTGTGCCGCAGCCGGTGGTCGAACCGGCTGCGAGGAGCTGGTTGCCTTCTTCTTGGCGGTCTTCGGCGGATGAGCCGGTTTTGTCCTCGCCGTGGTTGTGGTGGTGGGTCTCACACAGGCCTTCGACCCGATCCGGTGCTCGGCTGGCTTTCCAGACGCCGCACATATAACGCAGTGCGGCGTCTTGGCAGAGCAGGTGCCAGCCTTGTGGCCGGGCTGACCGCAGCGGTAGCATAATTGGCTGCGATCAACCTCAGCGGTGCACCGTGCCCCCGCGTGTCCACCCTCCAGACACCGGTAGCACCGGAAAGGCCTCGGCGGTAGGAGCGTGACCTGCGCCGAGACCCACCCCACTAGGAGTCTGCTGTCCCTTAGCTTTCTGGCCGCCGCTAAGGGACAGCTCACGTGGGTAGTCCCGAGTCCGGAGACCCCCCGACGTATCGTGCCCGCCTTGACCTGATCAGGCGGGCATCCTCCGGTCTTGGAGACGGCGGCGACGACCTCCTCTATCGTCGCAGAGTCATCCAGGCCCGAAATGCGCAAAACCGCGCATTTGGTGGGCCTGGACACTCGGACGTCGTCCGACCCCAGTGACGCCCTGAGCTTTTCCGCCAGGGCGTCAGCTTTGGGACCACTGGTGGCCCCCGAGACCTCCAGGAGTCGGCCTCCGGTGGCAGTCGTTTTGCACCGGAGGCCCGTTATGCCGAGATCGCTCAGCGAAATCTCGGCTTTGGCTTTGGCCAAGATACCAGCATAGGAGAGGCCTCGCTCCTCCGCTCCTGGCTGCAGGGTTAGAGCAACTGCAGTGGAGCGGGGAGTCCTGAGCCTCGCAGGCCGACGCTTGGCCGCCGCGACTCCCTCCTCCTTCTTCTTCTGGGCCTCTTTTTTAGCCCGCTGGCGCGCCTCCTTCTTTTTCTTCTTGGCGTCGCCCGCAACCTCCCACTCCGCCTCGGGTGTTGACGGGGGGTTGCGCGTCGCCGGTCTGTCTCGTCCATCGGGTTGGGTGACACGGGGCGCTGCGGCTTGGGCCGCAATTGCCTTTTTGGCCGCCTTCCCCTTCCCTTTTTTGGCAGCAGCCGCTTGTGCCGGTTGGGTGGCACGGGGCGCTGCGGCTTTGGCCGCATATGTCGGCGCCGGTGCGCTGCGCTGGTCTGCAGCTAGGGGGGGACGTAAAATCCTCCCCTCGAGCACCGAGAAACGAGCATTAAAGCTCGCCATCTCCTGACGGATCAGGCGAACCAGCTCCGTCTCCTGCGGCGGCTGCTGCTGTTGCTGCGGTTGCAGCGTGGCGTCAGGTGTGGCGCTCAGAAGGCCCACCTCCCGCCTGAGGTGTTCCCGACGGAAGTTGGCCATCTCGGCCTTGAGCTCGAAGTGCTCTTTTCTGAGCGCCTCCACCTGTGCTGCGAGTCTGGTGTTCTGGGCCCGCAGCAGCGCCGTCTCCTCCGTGTCAGTGCGGGTGAGCAGCACCTGGGCGCACTCCAGGATCGAGGCCGTAGCCTCTTTTATTGCCTTCTGGCTGCAGCCGCTAAGGCCCTTGGAGACCTTGCCCACCCGTCTGATGGCTGCAACCGCGTTGGTCATTTTTTGGTTGAGGTCGGAGGCAGGTAACTCTTCTGCCTCGACCCCTAAGGCCGCAGAATCTGACGACTCTGACCGAGGAGTGGCTCTCCCTTCCACCACTCTTTTAGTCAGAGCCGCGATCTGCCGCTCGTCATCCTCCAGTTTTTTGGCGGCAGCTGCAGCCTTCGTCGCAGCCGCAGCCTCACGCCTGGAAAGACCGATACCGGCATATTTGCCGGTAGTAGTCGGTCTACCTTTCCTAGTCGGTGTGTCGCTGCGAGCAGAGTCCGACCCAGAATCCGGGACCTCTCTCGCGCGTTTCCGTGAACGCTTCGACACCGCGCTCGCCATACTCATCCGACTGGATGCGCTGTCGGCGTCCGACAGCTCACCCAGTCGCTCCAATCTAACCACAGGTACCCTCATCGTTTGCAAATCATAGTCAGTTGTGGTCGCGGTAAGGTCGTTTGAAGGAATCCATCTGGCATCTTTGTCCCCTCCAGATTCGATGGGACGGTCCGATCCGTGAGGCGGATCGGAGAGGGACTGAAACCCCCCTGGAGATATATTTTTTTCGGATGCACTCATATTTAGGTTTTTTGCCGGGGCTGCCGGCGAAGAAGTATAAAAGAGTAAAAGAAGAAAGAACAAAGGAAGAAGGAAAAAGAAATGCAGTCGGGACCGAACTACCCTCCGGCCATACATCCCATCGCGCTGCGTAGCCACTTGGGATTTGGGGTTATTTTTTATCGAGGTTGTCTTCCTCAAACAAAAGCAAAATTTACAAAAAATTTACATAACCTACATTAAAATAAAATAAAATAAAATATTTATAGCCTACCTAATAAAACTAATTAATATATATATATTTACAGAATATATTTACACTCCTTCTCTGCCACGGGGCCGCGCACACAGTCCACTCTGAAAACAGAGAAAGACCGGGAGCGACCCGTGGCATGCCCTCCGCGTCAGTCTTAGCCGTGGCCGGCGAGCAAGCTCAAGCCGGCCCCGTTGCCCAGGGTGCGCCACGAGGAGGCGACTGACATGCACCCCAACCTAACCTAACCTTTTTTTTTTTTTTTTTTTTTTTTTTTTATGGTTGGGAAATCCATCATGGAGACCCTCCGCTCTGGGGGAAGAGCGAAGGGTACTGTCAGACTCCTACTGACTAAAACCCAACCCGTGTCCTCCACGTGCCCATGAGTCGGAGGGGCGGGTATCGCCGAAGCATTCGTCACACCCCTCCGACGGGCGTTGGCACGCCTGATGTAAAGAGTCAGGCGTGCCCCGTCAATCACTGCGGCTGTCCACCCGGCCGCAGGACTCCACTACGAGGCGCGCGTGCGGAACACGACGCCGCCGCCTCGAGGCCTGTTGCTGGTCGGACGGCGAGACGCCCCGAGTCTGCCGTCCGCAGGCCACGCCCTAGGGTGGTCGTAAGTCGGCGACCACCCTGCGACGCCCAGTTCGTCTGCTGCGGGAGGGGAGAGAGGAGGCAGCCTCTCTCTCCCTTTCCGCCGCCTCCTTTGCGAGCATCACTTCCTCGCAGAAGGTGGCGACGGCGCTCCACCCTGCCTCGCTCCGCACCATCGCAGAGACGACGGCCGGAAGCGAGAGGTTTCCCGCAGCGACACCTACGGCCGCGACGAGGTCACGGCGCTGCTCAGCCCATGCTGGGCACTCCGCCAACGTGTGCAACGCCGTATCGTCGCGACCATCGCCACAATGGTGGCACTGGGACGTCGGCTCCCGGCCTATGCGACACAGGTACCTACCGAAGCATCCGTGTCCAGTAAGCACCTGCGTCAGCCGGAAGCTGAGGGCGCCGTGGCTCCTAGTGAGCCACTCCTTCAATACGGGCCTCACCGCCGCAATAGCGACGGCTTGCCCTGCCGTGGGTCGCGCCAAGCGCGTCTCCCACTCCGCCACTGAGACCTGGCGGAGCTCTGCCCTGCGTGCCTCGATCTGTCGAGGCACCAGGCGCTCACCCCGCTCGACCGCCTCCACGCGCCACCAATAGAGCGACGCGAGGAGCTTAGCCTCGAGGTCCCAGGGCGGCGATCCGGCTAGGAGGCTCGCTGCCTCGAAGGAGATCGTACGGTATCCCCTTATCATCCTGACGGCCATCGCGCGCTGTGGCCTCCTCAGCGCGGCGACGTTGCGGGCCGTCAGGGCATCCGCCCACACTGGCGCGGCGTATAGCGCCATCGACCGTACGACCCCCATGTAGAGCCTCCTGCATGAGGAGTTGGGTCCCCCTAGATTGGGCAGCAAGCGCGAGAGCGCTGAAGCGGCGCCCAACAACCGGGGGGCGAGCCGTGTAAAGTGCGGCTCGAAGTTCCACCTACTGTCGAGGACGAGTCCTAGGTACTTCATCGTCGACTCGACAGCGATGGACACCCCTCCTACCATGATGCTGGATCCGGGAGGAGGCTTCATCCTCGGCCCGTGAAAACACAGGGCTTCCGACTTGTGCAATGCCACCTCCAAGCCCAGCCGCCGGATCCTTCCCACGGCATGCGCGACACCAGCCGTCGCGCGTATGGCCGCCTGCCGGTACGTCTTTCCACGTGCTGTAACCAGCGTGTCGTCGGCGTAACAAATGACGCCGACGCCGTGGATGAACGCACCGCGCAGGGCCCAGTCGTACCCCACGTTCCACAGGAGTGGACCCAAAACGGAACCCTGTGGAACGCCGCACGACGTCTCCCGACGACCCCACCTCTCGCGACCCGGGTACACGACCGCTCGGTTCGACAAGTACGCCGCGACCACGCGTTGGAGGTAGCGCGGCACTCCGTGGTACCGGAGTGCTTCACGGATGGTACTCCAGGGCAAGGTGTTGAAAGCGTTGGCGATGTCGAGCGACACCGCCAAGACCACCTCACCCCGGGCGACTGCCTCCTCCGCGAGGGCCTTCACGCGCATGATCGCGTCGACCGTCGAACGCCCCTGGCGGAAGCCGAATTGGTTCTCCGCCAAATCCGGCCCCACCCTGGTCATGTGCTGAACGAGGCGACTGGCGATGACACGCTCGAAGATCTTACACACCTCGTCCAGCAACACGATCGGTCGGTACGCAGATGGCGAGTCTGCGGGTCGTCCCTCCTTCTTCAGCAAGACCAGCTTCCCGGTCTTCCACCGGCTTGGAAACTGGCCTCGCTCCAAGCATGCGCTCAGCAGCCCTGAGAGTCGTGGCCCGAGTTCTCTCAGGGCGAGGACCCACGCACGGCCTGGAATGCCGTCGGGTCCAGGGGCGGTGTTCCTGATGCGAGCCACCGCCCCTCTGAGCTCTTCCCGGGTGACTGCGGGCACGTCGTCTTCACCCTCTTCCGCGTCCCCGTGAGGCGGAACCATAGCCGGTGGTGTGTGCTCCGGTCTAGATGGAAACAGAGCACCCACCACCTCCTCCAGCAGCTGCGGCTGGAGACTCCGGGACAGTGGGGGAGCCGACTGGCGCAACTTGCCCCTCACCATCAGGTAAGGGCGTCCCCACGGATCTAGGTCCAGAGTCTCCACCAGCTCGTCGTTGGCCTGGGCCTTGGCTCTGACGATGGCCAACTGGAGTGCGCTCTTCGCCTCCCTGTAGCTAGCGTACAGTTCCGCCTCTTCATTCTCCTGTGCTTCTTCGGCCGCCGCTGTAAAGGGGCGGCGGCCTCTCCTCCGTCGTCGGCACCTCGCGTACTGGCGTCGCATCTGTGTGCATTCGTTGCGCAACTGCGCAATCGACTGCGCCCACCAGTACACTTGGCGCCTAGCTGACAACGGCCGGACTCGGGGCATGCCAGCGTCGCATATGTCCGACATGCTCTCCCGGAACCACTCCGCCTCGTCGTCGATGTCGGTAGGCCTGTCTGGCGAATCTAGCCAGGCCTTGACGATCGAGGCCTCCAGGAGAGCCTCCCTGTCCAGCCGCTTCAGCGCCCATCGCGGACCGTCTCCGTGCCGACCTGCCGCTTGGATCGGCCGAATCGAAGTTCGGGCAGAGACGCTAAACCGAATGTACCGATGGTCGGATAGCGTCTCGACGTCCTCGACGACGTGCCAGTCGAGGACGTTGCGCGCGAGAGCGGGGCTAGCGAACGTGAGGTCCACTATAGACCCACCCCGCTGCCGCACGCACGTCTGCACCGAACCCCGATTCAGGAGAAGCAGGCCCAGCTCGACCGCCCACTCCTCCACTAGCTCACCCCGCGCGTCCGTAGACGGGGAACCCCAAGCCGTAGACTTGGCGTTGAAGTCCCCCAGGACGATCACGGGGCGAGGACAGCCACGACGGACAACCGTGGCCAACTCCAGGGTGACACTCTCCAGATCGGCGAGAGAAAGGCTGGGGGCGAAATATACCCCCACGACCATGATGTCACCCCAGACTGCCGCGACATAGCCCCGCCCTCGAGTTATGGCCTCGAAGGGAAGCGTGTCAGCGGCGGACCTCCTGATCAACGCCACCGAGCGGTTATCGTCGCACACCCAGTCATCCCTGGGCGGCACGAAGTACGGCTCGGCGACGGCGGTCAAATCGATCGACCACTGCGCCATGCTCTGGAGCAAGAGATCCTGAGCCCTGGCGCAATGGTTGATATTGGCTTGGAGGAGACGACGTAGACCCATTATTGAGTGTCCATGGCCGTCGCCTCCTCCCCAGTCCTCGGCTGTTCTTGTGCCGCAGCCGGTGGTCGAACCGGCTGCGAGGAGCTGGCTGCCTTCTTCATTAGTTTCTTCGGCGGATGAGCCGGTTTTGTCCTCGCCGTGGTTGTGGTGGTGGGTCTCACACAGGCCTTCGACCCGATCCGGTGCTCGGCTGGCTTTCCAGACGCCGCACATATAACGCAGTGCGGCGTCTTGGCAGAGCAGGTGCCAGCCTTGTGGCCGGGCTGACCGCAGCGGTAGCATAATTGGCTGCGATCAACCTCAGCGGTGCACCGTGCCCCCGCGTGTCCACCCTCCAGACACCGGTAGCACTGGAAAGGCCTCGGCGGTAGGAGCGTGACCTGCGCCGAGACCCACCCCACCAGGAGTCTGCTGTCCCTTAGCTTTCTGGCCGCCGCTAAGGGACAGCTCACGTGGGTAGTCCCGAGTCCGGAGACCCCCCGACGTATCGTGCCCGCCTTGACCTGATCAGGCGGGCATCCTCCGGTCTTGGAGACGGCGGCGACGACCTCCTCCGTCGTCGCAGAGTCATCCAGGCCCGAAATGCGCAAAACCGCGCATTTGGTGGGCCTGGACACTCGGACGTCGTCCGACCCCAGTGACGCCCTGAGCTTTTCCGCTAGGGCGTCAGCTTTGGGACCACTCGTGGCCCCCGAGACCTCCAGGAGTCGGCCTCCGGTGGCAGTTGTTTTGCACCGGAGGCCCGTTATGCCGAGATCGCTCAGCGAGATCTCGGCTTTGGCTTTGGCCAAGATGCCCGCATAGGAGAGGCCTCGCTCCTCCGCTCCTGGCTGTAGGGTGAGAGCCACTGCAGTGGAGCGGGGAGTCCTGAGCCTCGCAGGCCGGCGCTTGGCCGCCGCGACTCCCTCCTCCTTCTTCTTCTGGGCCTCCTTTTTGGCCCGCTGGCGCGCCTCCTTCTTTTTCTTTTTGGCGTCGCCCGCAACCTTCCACTCCGCCTCGGGTGTTGGCGGGGGGTTGCGCGACGCCGGTCTGTCTCCTTGTCTGTCTCGTTTCGGTTTCGGTTGGGTGGCTTGGGGTGCCGCGGGTTGAGCCGCACTCGCCTTTTTGGCCACCTTCCCTTTCCCTTTCTTAACAGCAGCAGCCGCTTGTGCCGGTTGGGTGGCACGGGGCGCTGCGGCTTTAGCCGCATATGTCGGCGCCGGTGCGCTGCGCTGGTCTGCAGCGAGGGGGGGACGTAAAATCCTCCCCTCGAGCACCGAGAAGCGGGCGTTGAAACTCGCCATCTCCTTACGGATCAGGCGAGCCAACTCCGTCTCCTGCGACGACTGCTGCTGCTGTGTCTGCTGCGGTTGCGGCGTGGCGTCAGGCGCGGCGCTCAGAAGGCCCACCTCCCGCCTGAGGTGTTCGCGGCGGAAGTTGGCCATCTCGGCCTTGAGCTCTAGGTGCTCTTTCCTGAGCGCCTCGACCTGTGCTGCGAGCCTGGTGTTCTGGGCCCGCAGCAGCGCCGTCTCCTCGGTATCGGTGCGGGTGAGCAGCACCTGGGCGCACTCCAGTATCGAGGCCGTGGCCTCTTTCAGTGCCTTCTGGCTGCAGCCGCTAAGGCCCTTGGAGACCTTGCCCACCCTTTTTATAGCCGCAACCGCGTCTGTCATCCTCCGGTTGAGGTCGGAGGCAGGTAGCTCGTCTGCCTCCACCCCTAAGGCAGCAGAGTCTGATGACTCCGACCGAGGAGTGGCCCTCCCTTCCACCACCCTCTTGGTCAGAGCCGCGATCTGCCGCTCGTCTTCCATTTGTTTTTCGGCGGCTGCTGCAGCCTTCGTCGCAGCCGCGGCCTCGCGTCTTGATAGACCGATACCGGCATATTTGCCGGTAGTAGTCGGTCTACCTTTCCTAGTCGGTGTGTCGCTGCGAGCAGAGTCCGACCCAGAATCCGGGACCTCTCTCGCGCGTTTCCGTGAACGCTTCGACACCGCGCTCGCCATACTCATCCGACTGGATGCGCTGTCGGCGTCCGACAGCTCACCCAGTCGCTCCAATCTAACCACAGGTACCCTCATCGTTTGCAAATCATAGTCAGTTGTGGTCGCGGTAAGGTCGTTTGAAGGAATCCATCTGGCATCTTTGTCCCCTCCAGATTCGATGGGACGGTCCGATCCGTGAGGCGGATCGGAGAGGGACTGAAACCCCCCTGGAGATATATTTTTTTCGGATGCACTCATGTTTAGGTTTTTTGCCGGGGCTGCCGGCGAAGAAGAATAAAAGAGTAAAAGAAGAAAGAATAAAGGAAGAAGGAAAAAGAAATGCAGTCGGGACCGAACTACCCTCCGGCCATACATCCCATCGCGCTGCGTAGCCACTTGGGATTTGGGGTTATTTTTTATCGAGGTTGTCTTCCTCAAACAAAAGCAAAATTTACAAAAAATTTACATAACCTACATTAAAATAAAATAAAATAAAATATTTATAGCCTACCTAATAAAACTAATTAATATATATATATTTACAGAATATATTTACACTCCTTCTCTGCCACGGGGCCGCGCACACAGTCCACTCTGAAAACAGAGAAAGACCGGGAGCGACCCGTGGCATGCCCTCCGCGTCAGTCTTAGCCGTGGCCGGCGAGCAAGCTCAAGCCGGCCCCGTTGCCCAGGGTGCGCCACGAGGAGGCGACTGACATGCACCCCAACCTAACCTAACCTTTTTTTTTTTTTTTTTTTTTTTTTTTTTTGTTTTACGAGGAGGAAAGGCATTTACGCCTCCCGCCCGGCCGGGGGACCGGGACGGGTATGTGGGACTCGACCGGGGCCATAAGGGCCCCGTGCCAGGGCAGAAGGCCCTGTCCTACCCACTAAAACCTCCTCGGGTTTCCACCGTACCGCGTGATGGAGGGGCTACGGGAACGCTAAAGCATACTTCCGCGGCCCCCCCGCGGCGACCGCCGTGAGGCGGTCAAATCGTTGAATGCGCGCCCAAGGGCGCGCCTTCCTCCGTTGCCTCCGTCCAGTAAGCGTGACGGACTCCCCCGAGTCCGCCACTGGAGGCTGGGCGCCAACAATGGTGACGCCCTGGTGGCGGCGGATAAGATGACAGGCTCCGCCGCCGACCATCGGTGTATCTCCACACCACACGGTGGACCACCACGCATCAGATGGTGGACCACCACTCCTCCTTCGACGCTCATAAAGAGCCCTCCGTTCTATATACATATATATATATTGACATTTACACAACTATTTACAATATTTACATAAATACATATAATACATATTGTACATATAGTACACTCCTCCGCTATGCCAGCGGGGCCGCTCACATAGTCCACTCCGCTGCGCTCGGAGAAGTACTAGGAGCGACCTCGCGGCCTTCCTCCGCGTCAGTCTTAGCCGCGGCCGGCGAGCACACAAGCCGGCCCCGTTGCCCAGGGTGCGCCACGAGGCGACTGACATGCACCCCAACCTAACCTTTTTTTTTTTTTTTTTTTTTTTTTTTTTTTTTTTTTTTTTTTTTTTTTTTTTTTTTTTATGGTTGGGAAATCCATCATGGAGACCCTCCGCTCTGGGGGAAGAGCGAAGGGTACTGTCAGACTCCTACTGACTAAAACCCAACCCGTGTCCTCCACGTGCCCATGAGTCGGAGGGGCGGGTATCGCCGAAGCATTCGTCGCACCCCTCCGACGGGCGTTGGCACGCCTGATGTAAAGAGTCAGGCGTGCCCCGTCAATCACTGCGGCTGTCCACCCGGCCGCAGGACTCCACTACGAGGCGCGCGTGCGGAACACGACGCCGCCGCCTCGAGGCCTGTTGCTGGTCGGACGGCGAGACGCCCCGAGTCTGCCGTCCGCAGGCCACGCCCTAGGGTGGTCGTAAGTCGGCGACCACCCTGCGACGCCCAGTTCGTCTGCTGCGGGAGGGGAGAGAGGAGGCAGCCTCTCTCTCCCTTTCCGCCGCCTCCTTTGCGAGCATCACTTCCTCGCAGAAGGTGGCGACGGCGCTCCACCCTGCCTCGCTCCGTACCATCGCGGAGACGACGGCCGGAAGCGAGAGGTTTCCCGCAGCGACACCTACGGCCGCGACGAGGTCACGGCGCTGCTCAGCCCATGCTGGGCACTCCGCCAACGTGTGCAACGCCGTATCGTCGCGACCATCGCCACAATGGTGGCACTGGGACGTCGGCTCCCGACCTATGCGACACAGGTACCTACCGAAGCATCCGTGTCCAGTAAGCACCTGCGTCAGCCGGAAGCTGAGGGCGCCGTGGCTCCTGGTGAGCCACTCCTTCAAAACGGGCCTCACCGCCGCAATAGCGACGGCTTGCCCTGCCGTGGGTCGCGCCAAGCGCGTCTCCCACTCCGCCACTGAGACCTGGCGGAGCTCTGCCCTGCGTGCCTCGATCTGTCGAGGCACCAGGCGCTCACCCCGCTCGACCGCCTCCGCGCGCCACCAATAGAGCGACGCGAGGAGCTTAGCCTCGAGGTCCCAGGGCGGCGATCCGGCTAGGAGGCTCGCTGCCTCGAAGGAGATCGTACGGTATCCCCTTATCATCCTGACGGCCATCGCGCGCTGTGGCCTTCTCAGCGCGGCGACGTTGCGGGCCGTCAGGGCATCCGCCCACACTGGCGCGGCGTATAACGCCATCGACCGTACGACCCCCATGTAGAGCCTCCTGCATGAGGAGTTGGGTCCCCCCAGATTGGGCAGCAAGCGCGAGAGCGCTGAAGCGGCGCCCAACAACCGGGGGGCGAGCCGTGTAAAGTGCGGCTCGAAGTTCCACCTACTGTCGAGGACGAGTCCTAGGTACTTCATCGTCGACTCGACAGCGATGGACACCCCTCCTACCATGATGCTGGACCCGGGAGGCGGCTTCGTCCTCGGCCCGTGAAAACACAGGGCTTCCGACTTGTGCAATGCCACCTCCAAGCCCAGCCGCCGGATCCTTCCCACGGCATGCGCGACACCAGCAGTCGCGCGTATGGCCGCCTGCCGGTACGTCTTTCCACGCGCTGTAACCAGCGTGTCGTCGGCGTAACAAATGACGCCGACGCCGTGGATGAACGCACCGCGCAGGGCCCAGTCGTACCCCACGTTCCACAGGAGTGGACCCAAAACGGAACCCTGTGGAACGCCGCACGACGTCTCTCGACGACCCCACCTCTCTCGACCCGGGTACTCGACCGCTCGGTCCGACAGGTACGCCGCGACCACGCGTTGGAGGTAGCGCGGCACTCCGTGGTACCGGAGTGCTTCACGGATGGTACTCCAGGGCAAGGTGTTGAAGGCGTTGGCGATGTCGAGCGACACCGCCAAGACCACCTCACCCCGGGCGACTGCCTCCTCCGCGAGGGCCTTCACGCGCATGATCGCGTCGACCGTCGAACGCCCCTGGCGGAAGCCGAATTGGTTATCCGCCAAATCCGGCCCCACCCTTGTCATGTGCTGAACGAGGCGACTGGCGATGACACGCTCGAAGATCTTACACACCTCGTCCAGCAACACGATCGGTCGGTACGCAGATGGCGAGTCTGCGGGTCGTCCCTCCTTCTTAAGCAAGACCAGCTTCCCGGTCTTCCACCGGCTTGGAAACTGGCCTCGCTCTAGGCATGCGCTCAGCAGCCCTGAGAGTCGTGGCCCGAGTTCTCTCAGGGCGAGGACCCACGCACGGCCTGGAATGCCGTCGGGTCCAGGGGCGGTGTTCCTGATGCGAGCCACCGCCCCTCTGAGCTCTTCCCGGGTGACGGCGGGCACGTCGTCTTCACCCTCTTCCGCGTCACTTTGAGGCGGAACCATAGCCGGTGGTGTGTGCTCCGGTCTAGATGGAAACAGAGCACCCACCACCTCCTCCAGGAGCTGCGGCTGGAGACTCCGGGACAGTGGGGGAGCCGACTGGCGCAACTTGCCCCTCACCATCAGGTAAGGGCGTCCCCACGGATCTAGGTCCAGAGTCTCCACCAGCTCGTCGTTGGCCTGGGCCTTGGCTCTGACGATGGCCAACTGGAGTGCGCTCTTCGCCTCCCTGTAGCTAGCGTACAGTTCCGCCTCTTCATTCTCCTGTGCTTCTTCGGCCGCCGCTGTAAAGGGGCGGCGGCCTCTCCTCCGTCGTCGGCACCTCGCGTACTGGCGTCGCATCTGTGTGCATTCGTTGCGCAACTGCGCAATCGACTGCGCCCACCAGTACACTTGGCGCCTAGCTGACAACGGCCGGACTCGGGGCATGCCAGCGTCGCATATGTCCGACATGCTCTCCCGGAACCACTCCGCCTCGTCGTCGATGTCGGTAGGCCTGTCTGGCGAATCTAGCCAGGCCTTGACGATCGAGGCCTCCAGGAGAGCCTCCCTGTCCAGCCGCTTCAGCGCCCATCGCGGACCGTCTCCGTGCCGACCTGCCGCTTGGATCGGCCGAATCGAAGTTCGGGCAGAGACGCTAAACCGAATGTACCGATGGTCGGATAGCGTCTCGACGTCCTCGACTACGTGCCAGTCGAGGACGTTGCGCGCGAGAGCGGGGCTAGCGAACGTGAGGTCCACTATAGACCCACCCCGCTGCCGCACGCACGTCTGCACCGAACCCCGATTCAGGAGAAGCAGGCCCAGCTCGACCGCCCACTCCTCCACTAGCTCGCCCCGCGCGTCCGTGGACGGGGAACCCCAAGCCGTAGACTTGGCGTTGAAGTCCCCCAGGACGATCACGGGGCGAGGACAGCCACGACGGACAACCGTGGCCAACTCCAGGGTGACACTCTCCAGATCGGCGAGAGAAAGGCTGGGGGCGAAATATACCCCCACGACCATGATGTCACCCCAGACTGCCGCGACATAGCCCCGCCCTCGAGTTATGGCCTCGAAGGGAAGCGTGTCAGCGGCGGACCTCCTGATCAACGCCACCGAGCGGTTATCGTCGCACACCCAGTCATCCCTGGGCGGCACGAAGTACGGCTCGGCGACGGCGGTCAAATCGATCGACCACTGCGCCATGCTCTGGAGCAAGAGATCCTGAGCCCTGGCGCAGTGGTTGATATTGGCTTGGAGGAGACGACGTAGAGCCATTATTGAGTGTCCATGGCCGTCGCCTCCTCCCCAGTCCTCGGCTGTTCTTGTGCCGCAGCCGGTGGTCGAACCGGCTGCGAGGAGCTGGCTGCCTTCTTCATTGGTTTCTTCGGCGGATGAGCCGGTTTTGTCCTCGCCGTGGTTGTGGTGGTGGGTCTTACACAGGCCTTCGACCCGATCCGGTGCTCGGCTGGCTTTCCAGACGCCGCACATATAACGCAGTGTGGCGTCTTGGCAGAGCAGGTGCCAGCCTTGTGGCCGGGCTGACCGCAGCGGTAGCATAATTGGCTGCGATCAACCTCAGCGGTGCACCGTGCCCCCGCGTGTCCACCCTCCAGACACCGGTAGCACTGGAAAGGCCTCAGCGGTAGGAGCGTGACCTGCGCCGAGACCCACCCCACCAGGAGTCTGCTGTCCCTTAGCTTTCTGGCCGCCGCTAAGGGACAGCTCACGTGGGTAGTCCCGAGTCCGGAGACCCCCCGACGTATCGTGCCCGCCTTGACCTGATCAGGCGGGCATCCTCCGGTCTTGGAGACGGCGGCGACGACCTCCTCCGTCGTCGCAGAGTCATCCAGGCCCGAAATGCGCAAAACCGCGCATTTGGTGGGCCTGGACACTCGGACGTCGTCCGACCCCAGTGACGCCCTGAGCTTTTCCGCTAGGGCGTCGGCTTTGGGACCACTCGTGGCCCCCGAGACCTCCAGAAGTCGGCCTCCGGTGGCAGTAGTTTTGCACCGGAGGCCCGTTATGCCGAGATCGCTCAGCGAAATCTCGGCTTTGGCTTTGGCCAAGATACCAGCATAGGAGAGGCCCCGCTCCTCCGCTCCTGGCTGCAGGGTTAGAGCAACTGCAGTCGAGCGGGGAGTCCTGAGCCTCGCAGGCCGGCGCTTGGCCGCCGCGACTCCCTCCTCCTTCTTCTTTTGGGCCTCCTTTTTGGCCCGCTGGCGCGCCTCCTTCTTTTTCTTTTTGGCGTCGCCCGCAACCTTCCACTCCGCCTCGTGTGTTGGCGGGGGGTTGCGCGACGCCGGTCTGTCTCCTTGTCTGTCTCGTTTCGGTTTCGGTTGGGTGGCTTGGGGTGCCGCGGGTTGAGCCGCACTCGCCTTTTTGGCCACCTTCCCTTTCCCTTTACTAACAGCAGCAGCCGCTTGTGCCGGTTCGGTGGCACGGGGCGCTGCGGCTTTAGCCGCATATGTCGGCGCCGGTGCACTGCGCTGGTCTGCAGCGAGGGGGGGACGTAAAATCCTCCCCTCGAGCACCGAGAAGCGGGCGTTGAAACTCGCCATCTCCTTACGGATCAGACGAGCCAACTCCGTCTCCTGCGACGACTGCTGCTGCTGTGTCTGCGGTTGCGGCGTGGCGTCAGGCGTGGCGCTCAGAAGGCCCACCTCCCGCCTGAGGTGTTCGCGGCGGAAGTTGGCCATCTCGGCCTTGAGCTCTAGGTGCTCTTTCCTGAGCGCCTCGACCTGTGCTGCGAGCCTGGTGTTCTGGGCCCGCAGTAGCGCCGTCTCCTCGGTATCGGTGCGGGTGAGCAGCACCTGGGCGCACTCCAGTATCGAGGCCGTGGCCTCTTTCAGTGCCTTCTGACTGCAGCCGCTAAGGCCCTTGGAGACCTTGCCCACCCTTTTTATCGCCGCAACCGCGTCCGTCATCCTCCGGTTGAGGTCGGAGGCAGGTAGCTCCTCTGCCTCGACCTCTAAGGCAGCAGAGTCTGACGACTCCGACCGAGGAGTGGCTCTCCCTTCCACCACCCTCTTGGTCAGAGCCGCGATCTGCCGCTCGTCTTCCATTTGTTTTACGGCGGCTGCTGCAGCCTTCGTCGCAGCCGCGGCCTCGCGTCTTGATAGACCGATACCGGCATATTTGCCGGTAGTAGTCGGTCTACCTTTCCTAGTCGGTGTGTCGCTGCGAGCAGAGTCCGACCCAGAATCCGGGACCTCTCTCGCGCGTTTCCGTGAGCGCTTCGACACCGCGCTCGCCATACTCATCCGACTGGATGCGCTGTCGGCGTCCGACAGCTCACCCAGTCGCTCCAATCTAACCACAGGTACCCTCGTCGTTTGCAAATCATAGTCAGTTGTGGTCGCGGTAAGGTCGTTTGAAGGAATCCATCTGGCATCTTTGTCCCCTCCAGATTCGATGGGACGGTCCGATCCGTGAGGCGGATCGGAGAGGGACTGAAACCCCCCTGGAGATATATTTTTGTCGGATGCACTCATTTTGGGTTGTTTGCCGGGGCTGCCGGCGAAGAAGAATAAAAGAAGAAAGAATAAACGAAGAAGGAAAAAGAAATGCAGTCGGGACCGAACTACCCTCCGGCCATGCATCCCATCGCGCTGCGTAGCCACTTGGGATTTGGGGTTATTTTTTATCGAGGTTGTCTTCCTCAAACAAAAGCAAAATTTACAAAAAATTTACATAACCTACATTAAAATAAAATAAAACAAAATATTTATAGCCTACCTAATAAAACTAATTAATATATATTTACAGAAATATTTACACTCCTTCTCTGCCACGGGGCCGCGCACACAGTCCACTCTGAAAACAGAGAAAGACCGGGAGCGACCCGTGGCATGCCCTCCGCGTCAGTCTTAGCCGTGGCCGGCGAGCAAGCTCAAGCCGGCCCCGTTGCCCAGGGTGCGCCACGAGGAGGCGACTGACATGCACCCCACCCCAACCTAACCTAACCTAACCTAACCTAACCTTTTTTTTTTTTTTTTTTTTTTATGGTTGGGAAATCCATCATGGAGACCCTCCGCTCTGGGGGAAGAGCGAAGGGTACTGTCAGACTCCTACTGACTAAAACCCAACCCGTGTCCTCCAATTGCCCATGTGTCGGAAGGGCGGGTATCGCCGAAGCATTCGTCGCACCCCTCCGACGGGCGTTGGCGCGCCTGATGTAAAGAGTCAGGCGCGCCCCGTCACTCACTGCGGCTGTCCACCCGGCCGCAGGACTCCACTACGAGGCGCGCGTGCGGAACACGACGCCGCCGCCTCGAGGCCTGTTGCTGGTCGGACGGCGAGACGCCCCGAGTCTGCCGTCCGCAGGCCACGCCCTAGGGTGGTCGTAAGTCGGCGACCACCCTGCGACGCCCAGTTCGTCTGCTGCGGGAGGGGAGAGAGGAGGCAGCCTCTCTCTCCCTTTCCGCCGCCTCCTTCGCGAGCATCACTTCCTCGCAGAAGGTGGCGACGGCGCTCCACCCTGCCTCGCTCCGCACCATCGCAGAGACGACGGCCGGAAGCGAGAGGTTTCCCGCAGCGACACCGACGGCCGCGACGAGGTCACGGCGCTGCTCAGCCCATGCTGGGCACTCCGCCAACGTGTGCAACGCCGTATCGTCGCGACCATCGCCACAATGGTGGCACTGGGACGTCGGCTCCCGACCTATGCGACACAGGTACCTACCGAAGCATCCGTGTCCAGTAAGCACCTGCGTCAGCCGAAAGCTGAGGGCGCCGTGGCTCCTAGTGAGCCACTCCTTCAAAACGGGCCTCACCGCCGCAATAGCGACGGCTTGCCCTGCCGTGGGTCGCGCTAATCGCGTCTCCCACTCCACCACTGAGACCTGGCGGAGCTCTGCCCTGCGTGCCTCGATCTGTCGAGGCACCAGGCGCTCACCCCGCTCGACCGCCTCCGCGCGCCACCAATAGAGCGACGCGAGGAGCTTAGCCTCGAGGTCCCAGGGCGGCGATCCGGCTAGGAGGCTCGCTGCCTCGAAGGAGATCGTACGGTATCCCCTTATCATCCTGACGGCCATCGCGCGCTGTGGCCTTCTCAGCGCGGCGACGTTGCGGGCCGTCAGGGTATCCGCCCACACTGGCGCGGCGTATAACGCCATCGACCGTACGACCCCCATGTAGAGCCTCCTGCATGAGGAGTTGGGTCCCCCCAGATTGGGCAGCAAGCGCGAGAGCGCTGAAGCGGCGCCCAACAACCGGGGGGCGAGCCGTGTAAAGTGCGGCTCGAAGTTCCACCTACTGTCGAGGACGAGTCCTAGGTATTTCATCGTCGACTCGACAGCGATGGACACCCCTCCTACCATGATGCTGGACCCGGGAGGCGGCTTCATCCTCGGCCCGTGAAAACACAGGGCCTCCGACTTGTGCAATGCCACCTCCAAGCCCAGCCGCCGGATCCTTCCCACGGCATGCGCGACACCAGCAGTCGCGCGTATGGCCGCCTGCCGGTACGTCTTTCCACGTGCTGTAACCAGCGTGTCGTCGGCGTAACAAATGACGCCGACGCCGTGGATGAACGCACCGCGCAGGGCCCAGTCGTACCCCACGTTCCACAGGAGTGGACCCAAAACGGAACCCTGCGGAACGCCGCACGACGTCTCCCGACGACCCCACCTCTCGCGACCCGGGTACACGACCGCTCGGTTCGACAAGTAGGCCGCGACCACGCGTTGGAGGTAGCGCGGCACTCCGTGGTATCGGAGTGCTTCCCTGATGGTACTCCAAGGCAAGGTGTTGAAAGCGTTGGCGATGTCGAGCGACACCGCCAAGACCACCTCACCCCGGGCGACTGCCTCCTCCGCGAGGGCCTTCACGCGCATGATCGCGTCCACCGTCGAACGTCCCTGGCGGAAGCCGAATTGGTTCTCCGCCAAATCCGGCCCCACCCTGGTCATGTGCTGAACGAGGCGACTGGCGATGACACGCTCGAAGATCTTACACACCTCGTCCAGCAACACGATCGGTCGGTACGCAGATGGCGAGTCTGCGGGTCGTCCCTCCTTCTTGAGCAAGACCAGCTTCCCGGTCTTCCACCGGCTTGGAAACTGGCCTCGCTCCAAGCATGCGCTCAGCAGCCCTGAGAGACGTGGCCCGAGTTCTCTCAGGGCGAGGACCCACGCACGGCCTGGAATGCCGTCGGGTCCAGGGGCGGTGTTCCTGATGCGAGCCACCGCCCCTCTGAGCTCTTCCCGGGTGACGGCGGGCACGTCGTCTTCACCCTCTTCCGCGTCACTGTGAGGCGGAACCATAGCCGGTGGTGTGTGCTCCGGTCTAGATGGAAACAGAGCACCCACCACCTCCTCCAGCAGCTGCGGCTGGAGACTCCGGGACAGCGGGGGAGCCGACTGGCGCAACTTGCCCCTCACCATCAGGTAAGGGCGTCCCCACGGATCTAGGTCCAGAGTCTCCACCAGCTCGTCGTTGGCCTGGGCCTTGGCTCTGACGATGGCCAACTGGAGTGCACTCTTCGCCTCCCTGTAGCTAGCGTACAGTTCCGCCTCTTCACTCTCCTGCGCTTCTTCGGCCGCCGCTGTAAAGGGGCGGCGGCCTCTCCTCCGTCGTCGGCACCTCGCGTACTGGCGTCGCACCTGCGTACATGCGTTGCGCAACTGCGCAATCGACTGCGCCCACCAGTACACTTGGCGCCTAGCTGACAACGGCCGGACTCGGGGCATGCCAGCGTCGCAGATTTGCGACATGCTCTCCCGGAACCACTCCGCCTCGTCGTCGATGTCGGCAGGCCTGTCTGGCGAATCCAGCCAGGCCTTGACGATCGAGGCCTCCAGGAGAGCCTCCCTGTCCAGCCGCTTCAGCGCCCATCGTGGACCGTCTCCGTGCCGACCTGCCGCTTGGATCGGCCGAATCGAAGTTCGGGCAGAGACGCTAAACCGAATGTACCGATGGTCGGATAGCGTCTCGACGTCCTCGACTACGTGCCAGTCGAGGACGTTGCGCGCGAGAGCGGGGCTAGCGAACGTGAGGTCCACTATAGACCCACCCCGCTGCCGCACGCACGTCTGCACCGAACCCCGATTCAGGAGAAGCAGGCCCAGCTCGACCGCCCACTCCTCCACTAGCTCACCCCGCGCGTCCGTAGACGGGGAACCCCAAGCCGTAGACTTGGCGTTGAAGTCCCCCAGGACGATCACGGGGCGAGGACAGCCACGACGGACAACCGTGGCCAACTCCAGGGTGACACTCTCAAGATCGGCGAGAGAAAGGCTGGGGGCGAAATATACCCCCACGACCATGATGTCACCCCAGACTGCCGCGACATAGCCCCGCCCTCGAGTTACAGCCTCGAAGGGAAGCGTGTCAGCGGCGGACCTTCTGATCAACGCCACCGAGCGGTTATCGTCGCACACCCAGTCATCCCTGGGCGGCACGAAGTACGGCTCGGCGACGGCGGTCAAATCGATCGACCACTGCGCCATGCTCTGGAGCAAGAGATCCTGAGCCCTGGCGCAGTGGTTGATATTGGCTTGGAGGAGACGACGTAGAGCCATTACTGAGTGTCCATGGCCGTCGCCTCCTCCCCAGTCCTCGGCTGTTCTTGTGCCGCAGCCGGTGGTCGAACCGGCTGCGAGGAGCTGGTTGCCTTCTTCTTTGTGTTCTTCTTCGGCGGATGAGCCGGTAGTGTCCTCGCCGTGGTTGTGGCGGTAGGTCTCGCACAGGCCTTCGACCCGATCTTGTGGTCGGCTGGCTTTCCAGACGCCGCACATATAACGCAGTGCGGCGTCTTGGCAGAGCAGGAGCCAGCCTTATGACCGGGCTGACCGCAGCGGTAACAGAGTTGGCTGCGGTCAACCTCCGCGGTGCACCGTGCCCCCGCGTGTCCACCCTCCAGACACCGGTAGCACCGGAAAGGCCTCGGTGGTAGGAGCGCGACCTGCGCCGAGACCCACCCCACTAGGAGTCTGCTGTCCCTCAGCTTCTTGGCCGCCGCTAAGGGACAGCTCACATGGGTGGTCCCTAGACCTGAGACCCCCCGACGTATCGTGCCCGCCTTGACCTGATCAGGCGGGCATCCTCCGGTCTTGGAGACGGCGGCGACGACCTCCTCTATCGTCGCAGAGTCATCCAGGCCCGAAATGCGCAAAACCGCGCATTTGGTGGGCCTGGACACTCGGACGTCGTCCGACCCCAGTGACGCCCTGAGCTTTTCCGCTAGGGCGTCAGCTTTGGGACCACTCGTGGCCCCCGAGACCTCCAGGAGTCGGCCTCCGGTGGCAGTCGTTTTGCACCGGAGGCCCGTTATGCCGAGATCGCTCAGCGAGATCTCGGCTTTTGCCTTCGCCAAGATGTCGGCATAAGAGAGGCCCCGCTCCTCCGCCCCTGGCTGCAGGGTGAGAGCCACTGCAGTCGAGCGGGGAGTCCTGAGCCTCGCAGGCCGGCGCTTGGCCGCCGCGACTCCCTCTTCCTTCTTTTTCTGGGCCTCTTTTTTAGCCCGCTGGCGCGCCTCCTTCTTCTTCTTCCTGGCGTCGCCCGCAACCTTCCACTCCGCGTCGGGTGTTGACGGGGGGTTGCGCGACGCCGGTCTGTCTCGTTTATCGGGTTGGGTGACACGGGGCGCTGCGGCTTGGGCCGCACTTGCCTTTTTGGCCGCCTTCGACTTCCCTTTTTTGGCAGCAGCCGCTTGTGCCGGTTGGGTGGCACGGGGCGCTGCGGCTTTGGCCGCATAAACCTAACCTAACCTAACCTAACCTAACCTAACCTAACCTAACCTAACCTAACCTTTTTTTTTTTTTTTTTTTTTTTTTTTTTTTTTTTTTTTTTTTTTTTTTGTTTTACTAGGAGGAAATGCATTTACGCATTCCGCCCGGTCGAAAAGGGGGGACCGGGACGGATATGTGGGACTCCCGGGGCAGAAGGCCCCGTCCTACCCACTAAAACCTCCTAGGATTTACGCCTTCACCGCAAGGCGGCAGGGCCACGGGAACGCGCTTGGCTCACCACCGCGACCCTGCCAGCGGCTGTCGCAATAGGGGCGACACTTCTCGAGAGGCACGCCAGGGTGTTACGGCGCACCTTCCGACTCCGCCTCCGTCTGAACCGTGACGGACTCCCCCGAGTCCGCCACTGGAGGCTGGGCGAAGGCAGCGGATGTAAAGTTCCGCTGCCGACTACGTTGCGTCAAGTCAAAACAGGGCCATGCGGCAGCAGATGTAAAGGTCCGCTGCCGATAGCGCTGTGTCACGTCCGGGTTGTGCGGCGGCGGATGTAAATGTCCGCCGCCGCTGTGTCAAATCAAGGTATTCGGCCAAGATGGTCGCGGCGCCGCCGACCGGGTCTCCGTCGGCGCAGCGGGAGGGAGTTGGGATCGTCCTCCCGCTGTCGTTCCGCCTTCTCCTTCGCGGACATTACGGCTTCGCCGAAGACCCGTAATGCCGCCCACGCCTCTTCACTCGCGACCATCTTTCTGATGAGGGCCGGAAGCGACAGGTCTAATCCGATGGCCGTGGACAAGGCTGCGCGAGGCTCCGCCCAGGCTGGGCACTCTGCGCGCGTGTGCTCGGCCGTGTCCACGGCTTCGTTGCCACAGTGGTGGCACGTCGGTGCAGGCTCTCTGCCGACCACATCACACAGGTATTTACCAAAACACCCGTGGCCGGTCAGGAGCTGCGTCAGGTGGTATGAGAGTGGACCGTGTTTGCACTCGACCCACTCTCTCAGAACAGGCCGAATGGCCGCCACGAGATCCCCGCCGGCATCCGGAACTCGCAGCCGTTCCCTCCACCTCTCCAGGAGGCGATGTCGGGCTTCCTCCCTCCACCGCTGGACTTGGGGTGTGTTCCCGCCTTCTCTTGCCGCCTTGACCCGCCAGTAGACGCTCGAGTTGATCTCGGCCTCGAGGTCCCATGGCGGGCTTCCGGACAGCAAGCCGGCCGCGGTGTATGACACCGTCCGGTACGCCCGAGCCGCCCTGAGCGCCATCGCCCGCTGCGGACGTCGCAGAGAGGCGACGTTGCGAGCGCTCAGAGCGTCCGCCCATATTGGCGCACCGTAGAGTGCCATCGAGCGCACCACGCCGGAGTACAGACGCCTGCACGAACTACCTGGGCCACCGACGTTGGGCAGAATCCGCCCTAGCGCTCCGGCTGCAGCCACCAGTCTCGGGGCCAAGCGCCGGAAGTGCTCCTCGAACTTCCACCTGCCATCGAGGACGAGTCCCAGGTACTTCATCGTCGACCCGATGGGGATGGAAGTTCCGCCGATTGTCAGTACCATGTCCGGAGGTGGCGCGTTCCGAGGACCATGAAAAGCAAGGGCCTCGGACTTGTGCAAGGCCACCTCGAGGCCCAGAGCACGGATGCGATGAACCACGTGCGCGACGCCAGCTGTGGCGAGGTAAGCTGCCTCCCGGTGGGTACTGCCGCGGGCCGACACGAGGGTGTCGTCAGCGTAGCATGTGATGCTGACCCCCCGCAGGGTGGCCCCGCGCAGCACCCAGTCGTACCCGATGTTCCACAGGAGAGGACCCAGTACAGAGCCCTGTGGAACACCGCACGACATCTGTCTCCTCTTGATACCGTCTCCAGTCGGGTATACCACGGCACGTCCTGTGAGGTAATCGCCAATTAGACGCCGCAGGTACCACGGTACGTTATGGTACCTCAGCGCTTCCTTGACGACTTCCCAGGGCAGGGAGTTGAAGGCGTTGGATATGTCCAACGAGACAGCCAACAAAACCCCATCCCGGCTCGCCTCCTCCTCTGCGAGGTCCCTCACCTTGGCGATCGCGTCCAGCGTCGAGCGGCCAGGGCGGAAGCCATACTGCCGCTCGCTAAGGCCCGGCTCCATGCTGTCGACTAGGCGGACGGCGAGCACACGCTCGAAGAGCTTGCTCACCTCGTCGAGCAGCACGATTGGGCGGTAGGCCGACGGCTGATCGGGCGCTCGACCCTCCTTACGAATGAGTACGAGCTTTCCCGTTTTCCACCGATCGGGGAACCTGCCTTGAGCCAGGCACGCGGTGAATAAGCGCCGGACGCTGTCACCCATTTCGCCCAGTGCGATCGCCAGTGCGCGTCCCGGTATCCCATCGGGCCCTGGGGCTGTCTTCTTCGAGCGGAGCTTAAGCATTGCCGAGACTAATTCCGACTCGGTGACTGGAGGCGCCAGGTGGTCGGCGCCGATGTTGTCGTGGCTTCCGGGTGCCATCGGTGGTGGGACAAAATCCCCGCGTTCCGGGAAGAGCGCGCCCACAACTCTCTCCAGTAAATGTGGCTGGAGAGTGCTGGTGAGTGGGGGGGTCCAGGGTCGGAGTTTTTGTCTCACGACCCGGTACGGTCTCCCCCATGGGTCGCTCTCCAGCGTCGCGAGCCATTCTCGCCACGCATCCTCTTTCGCCTGGGCTATGGCCTTCTTGAGTTGATCGCAAGCGTCCCTGTAGGCGGTGTAAAAGGTCGCCTCCAGGTCGCGGTCACGCACACGTCTTCTCCTGCTCCTGGCGTACTGGCGGCGAGCCGCAACACAGGCTCTCCGCAGCTGGCGGAGTTCCGGCCGCCACCAATACACGCGGCGACGTGGAGCCTGAGGCTTGACTCTCGGCATCGCCACATCGCAAATGCGAAACAGGGCTGCGCCGAGTTGGTCAGCCTCTCGGTCGACCTGCGCCAACGGCTCGGTGCCGGCGCACCAGGCCTCCACGATTGCCGCCTCTTTTGCCAACTGGCTATCGAGGCGGCCCAGGCTCCACCGCGGACCTTCTGTCCGCTCAACAGCGGGCCGGACGACTGGAACCGCGGAGACATCGAATCGGATGTATCGATGATCCGATAGAGTCTCCACGGCCGTCTCCACCCTCCACTCTTGAACACGGCGGGCTAGGGCGATGGACGCGAACGTAACGTCCACGATCGACTCGCCCTGCTGCCGCACGCACGTGCTCTCCGACCCACTGTTGATCACCGCGAGACCGAGCGAGACCGCCCACTCTTCCAGCGCCTCGCCTCTGGCGTCTGTCGCAGGGGAACCCCAAGCCGTAGATTTGGCGTTGAAGTCCCCCGCAACTAGCACCGGGTTAGGCGATGCTTGCCCAATCAGAGCCCCGACCTCGACGAGCAGCTGTTCAAACTCCGCGAGACTCCGATTGGGCGAGGCGTAGACGCCCACGGTCACCACACTCCCGATCACCGCGACCACGAACCCTCTGCCCCTGGCTACCCCTTCGATAGCAGGGGAACCAGCGACGGCAGGGGCGACGATTGCCACCACTCCTTCGTGGTCGGAGACCCAGTCGTCCCGTAAATGAACGACGTAGGGCTCCGATACCACCGCAACGTCGATTTGCCACTCTGCCATGCTTTGGACTAGGAGGTCCTGAGCTCTGGCAGAGTGGTTTAAATTGGCCTGAAGACAACGCAGAGCCATTAGTGCGATGTCTCCATTGGCTCCTCCACGGTCCGTTGGGACGCGGTGACGGGCCTCTTCGCCACCGTTCCTCTGGCTTTACCTCGCGCAGGGCGGGTTCTGTTCGTAGGACACGCCCTGCTGCCGATGGCATGCGCCGCCGGTTTGCCAGCCGCTGAGCATATGGCGCAGCTTGCTTCTGCGGCTGTACAATCTCGGGCCTTGTGGTCAGCCCGACCGCAGCGGAAGCACAGACGGCTGCGGTCGACGTCCCTGTCGCACTTGGCCCCCATGTGGCCTCCCTCGAGGCATTTGTAGCAGCGGAGCGGCCTCGGCTCGAGCAACAGCACCCGCGCCGAGATCCACCCCACTTTAACCCTGCCAGTTGCCAATATCTTTTTGGCCGCTGCGACTGGGCAGCTGAGCCACAGCGACCTGCAGCCGTTGAAGCCCCGAACGACCACGCCTGGCCTAATCGCTCCATCAGGGCAACCTCCTTCTGCGGCGACCGCCGCCACTACTTCGTCCGCCGAGACCGCATCGTCCAGATCCATGACGCGTATCTCGACACATTTGGTAGGCCGATTGATCTGGACTTCGTCCTGATCGAGGACCTCCCGGAGCTTGGCCGCTAGAGCGTCCGCCGCCTTCTCCGGTTCGTTCGTGCCCGGCGGCACTTCGAGCATCCTCGCCCCCGTGGCTGTTGTCCTGAAGCGCACGGAGGTGAGGCCGACCTCGCCGAGTTTGACACGGCTTTTGGCCTCAGCGAGAACGCTCTCGTACCTGACCCCTTTCTCCTCAGCACCGGGTTTCAGTGTGATCGTAATGACCGCGGTGCGAGGAGGGCGAAGCTTCCTTTGCCTAGGGGCTTTCTTCTTTCCCTTTGTTTCTTTCGCCGGGTTTTTGGGCGACTTGTTCGGTTGTTTGCGAACAACGGCCGCCCATGACATTCCGGAACTGACCGGCTTCGACGGCGCTGGAGGAACAGTTGTGTTACCCGCAGCTGCTGCTGCTTCTTGAGCAGCCATGCTGGGCTTTGTCCTCTTCTTTTTCCCCTTCTTTTTGGTGACTTTTGGTTGAGCCGTTTTAGAGCTCCCAACTCTCTCCGTGTCCACAGCAGCGGGCGACTGCGTTGGAGTCGTCCCCCGTGCAGCTGTAACCGCAGTCTGCGTCGTCTTTCGGTCTGTGGCCAGTGGAGGTCGCAGACGGGGCTCCGGGAGGAGGCGCCGCTCGATGCCCTCCATCCGGGCATTCAGCATGTTGCCGAACTGCTCCCGGCTGGAGCGCAGCGCCTCCTCCATTACGCGCTGGATGGTTGCCTCGTCCATACTCGCAGGCTGTGTGCGCATCAGGGCCACTTCTCTTCTTAGCTCGGCCAACTGGCCCGAGAGCTGCGTGTTCGCAGCCTCCAGCCGCGCCACCTCTTCTGTCACGGTCAGGGCTCTCAGATCCGCAACTGCACCTTTAATGGTGTCAGCGGCAGTCTTCAGAGCCCTGACGAAGGTGCCCTTCAGGTTGCCCGATTTGTCGGCAACCTGAAGCACCACATCAAGCGCTTCCTGGACCTTCGCGTCTAAGGCGGCTGACGTCTTCGGAATGTCGTTTTCGGTTATACCGATGGTCGGCGTGCGATTCCTCGAGCGAGCCGCCCTTTCCTCGATCGCCGCCTTGGCCGCTTCAGTGTATGCGGCCAGCGCATCCTCCGCTTCGTACCGCCGTTCTTTCTCCTTTTGGGAGCTGAGCTCATCTTGGGATTTGCCGAGCCCGACGTACATCCCGTGAGTAGGCGGTCTGCCACGCCCTCTCTTACTCGAGGGCTTCAGCCACCTACTCACTGACGACTCCGAGAGTTCTGCGTCGCTAAAATGCGCGCTCGCATCGCTCTCGGAGCCCGAGAAGCTGTCCGCCGTGCGGGGCCGCTTCTCCCCCTTCCTTCGCGTGTCTCGTCCGGTTTGCGTGGGAGACGGGCCTGACTCGGAGAGTCGTTCCAGTCTCACCACTGGGATTTTCTGTGCAGTTTCCTGCGTCTGTATTTTGCGCGCCATTGGGGCTTGCACTTCCACCTCCTTTGTACAACTTAAACTACTATTTACACCTAAATCTACTCCCACACTCTCCATCTCTATATCCTTTATGCTCGCCAAATGGTCATCGTGAAAAAGATCTAGTGCATCTTTGTCCCCTCCAGATTTCGATGCGGGACGGTCCGACCCGTGAAGCGGGTCGGAGAGGGAGTGACACCCTCCTGGAGAATTATTATTGTTAGAAGCACTCATATTTTTAAAAAAGTTGCCGGGGCTGCCGGCGAGACGCAGTCATGACCGGAATACCCTCCGGCCATGCATCCCATCGCGCTGCGTCGCCACTTAGGATTCGGGTACACAATAAAAGAAAACACTATACAAAAGACTATACACCTAAAATAAACTTATTATTACTACATACTTAAAATATATATACACTCCTTCGTTACCACGGGGCCGCCGGTCCACTCTGAAAACAGAGAAAGACCGGGAGCGACCCGTGGCATGCCCTCCGCGTCAGTCTTAGCCGTGGCCGGCGAGCAAGCTCAAGCCGGCCCCGTTGCCCAGGGTGCGCCACGAGGAGGCGACTGACATGCACCCCAACCTAACCTAACCTAACCTAACCTTTTTTTTTTTTTTTTTTTTTTTTTTTTTTTTTTTTTTTTTTTTTTTTGTTTTACGAGGAGGAAAGGCATTTACGCCTCCCGCCCGGCCGGGGGACCGGGACGGGTATGTGGGACTCGACCGGGGCCATAAGGGCCCCGTGCCAGGGCAGAAGGCCCTGTCCTACCCACTAAAACCTCCTCGGGTTTCCACCGTACCGCGTGATGGAGGGGCTACGGGAACGCTAGAGCATACTTCCGCGGCCCCCCCGCGGCGACCGCCGTGAGGCGGTCAAATCGTTGAATGCGCGCCCAAGGGCGCGCCTTCCTCCGTTGCCTCCGTCCAGTAAACGTGACGGACTCCCCCGAGTCCGCCACTGGAGGCTGGGCGCCAACAATGCTGACGCCCTGGTGGCGGCGGATAAGATGACAGGCTCCGCTGCCGACCATCGGTGTATCTCCACACCACACGGTGGACCACCACGCATCAGATGGTGGACCACCACTCCTCCTTCGACGCTCATAAAGAGCCCTCCGTTCTATATACATATATATATATTGACATTTACACAACTATTTACAATATTTACATAAATACATATAATACATATTGTACATATAGTACACTCCTCCGCTATGCCAGCGGGGCCGCTCACATAGTCCACTCCGCTGCGCTCGGAGAAGTACTAGGAGCGACCTCGCGGCCTTCCTCCGCGTCAGTCTTAGCCGCGGCCGGCGAGCACACAAGCCGGCCCCGTTGCCCAGGGTGCGCCACGAGGAGGCGACTGACATGCACCCCAACCTAACCTAACCTTTTTTTTTTTTTTTTTTATGGTTGGGAAATCCATCATGGAGACCCTCCGCTCTGGGGGAAGAGCGAAGGGTACTGTCAGACTCCTACTGACTAAAACCCAACCCGTGTCCTCCACGTGCCCATGAGTCGGAGGGGCGGGTATCGCCGAAGCATTCGTCGCACCCCTCCGACGGGCGTTGGCGCGCCTGATGTAAAGAGTCAGGCGTGCCCCGTCAATCACTGCGGCTGTCCACCCGGCCGCAGGACTCCACTACGAGGCGCGCGTGCGGAACACGACGCCGCCGCCTCGAGGCCTGTTGCTGGTCGGACGGCGAGACGCCCCGAGTCTGCCGTCCGCAGGCCACGCCCTAGGGTGGTCGTAAGTCGGCGACCACCCTGCGACGCCCAGTTCGTCTGCTGCGGGAGGGGAGAGAGGAGGCAGCCTCTCTCTCCCTTTCCGCCGCCTCCTTTGCGAGCATCACTTCCTCGCAGAAGGTGGCGACGGCGCTCCACCCTGCCTCGCTCCGCACCATCGCAGAGACGACGGCCGGAAGCGAGAGGTTCCCCGCAGCGACACCGACGGCCGCGACGAGGTCACGGCGCTGCTCAGCCCATGCTGGGCACTCCGCCAACGTGTGCAACGCCGTATCGTCGCGACCATCGCCACAATGGTGGCACTGGGACGTCGGCTCCCGACCTATGCGACACAGGTACCTACCGAAGCATCCGTGTCCAGTAAGCACCTGCGTCAGCCGGAAGCTGAGGGCGCCGTGGCTCCTAGTGAGCCACTCCTTCAAAACGGGCCTCACCGCCGCAATAGCGACGGCTTGCCCTGCCGTGGGTCGCGCGAATCGCGTCTCCCACTCCGCCACTGAGACCTGGCGGAGCTCTGCCCTGCGTGCCTCTATCTGTCGAGGCACCAGGCGCTCACCCCGCTCGACCGCCTCCGCGCGCCACCAATAGAGCGACGCGAGGAGCTTAGCCTCGAGGTCCCAGGGCGGCGATCCGGCTAGGAGGCTCGCTGCCTCGAAGGAGATCGTACGGTATCCCCTTATCAACCTGACGGCCATCGCGCGCTGTGGCCTCCTCAGCGCGGCGACGTTGCGGGCCGTCAGGGCATCCGCCCACACTGGCGCGGCGTATAGCGCCATCGACCGTACGACCCCCAAGTAGAGCCTCCTGCATGAGGAGTTGGGTCCCCCCAGATTGGGCAGCAAGCGCGAGAGCGCTGAAGCGGCGCCCAACAACCGGGGGGCGAGCCGTGTAAAGTGCGGCTCGAAGTTCCACCTACTGTCGAGGACGAGTCCTAGGTATTTCATCGTCGACTCGACAGCGATGGACACCCCTCCTACCATGATGCTGGACCCGGGAGGCGGCTTCGTCCTCGGCCCGTGAAAACACAGGGCTTCCGACTTGTGCAATGCCACCTCCAAGCCCAGCCGCCGGATCCTTCCCACGGCATGCGCGACACCAGCAGTCGCGCGTATGGCCGCCTGCCGGTACGTCTTTCCACGTGCTGTAACCAGCGTGTCGTCGGCGTAACAAATGACGCCGACGCCGTGGATGAACGCACCGCGCAGGGCCCAGTCGTACCCCACGTTCCACAGGAGTGGACCCAAAACGGAACCCTGTGGAACGCCGCACGACGTCTCCCGACGACCCCACCTCTCGCGACCCGGGTACACGACCGCTCGGTTCGACAAGTAGGCCGCGACCACGCGTTGGAGGTAGCGCGGCACTCCGTGGTATCGGAGTGCTTCCCTGATGGTACTCCAAGGCAAGGTGTTGAAAGCGTTGGCGATGTCGAGCGACACCGCCAAGACCACCTCACCCCGGGCGACTGCCTCCTCCGCGAGGGCCTTCACGCGCATGATCGCGTCGACCGTCGAACGCCCTTGGCGGAAGCCGAATTGGTTCTCCGCCAAATCCGGCCCCACCCTGGTCATGTGCTGAACGAGGCGACTGGCGATGACACGCTCGAAGATCTTACACACCTCGTCCAGCAACACGATCGGTCGGTACGCAGATGGCGAGTCTGCGGGTCGTCCCTCCTTCTTGAGCAAGACCAGCTTCCCGGTCTTCCACCGGCTTGGAAACTGGCCTCGCTCCAAGCATGCGCTCAGCAGCCCTGAGAGTCGTGGCCCGAGTTCTCTCAGGGCGAGGACCCACGCACGGCCTGGAATGCCGTCGGGTCCAGGGGCGGTGTTCCTGATGCGAGCCACCGCCCCTCTGAGCTCTTCCCGGGTGACGGCGGGCACGTCGTCTTCACCCTCTTCCGCGTCACTGTGAGGCGGAACCATAGCCGGTGGTGTGTGCTCCGGTCTAGAAGGAAACAGAGCACCCACCACCTCCTCCAGCAGCTGCGGCTGGAGACTCCGGGACAGTGGGGGAGCCGACTGGCGCAACTTGCCCCTCACCATCAAGTAGGGGCGTCCCCACGGATCTAGGTCCAGAGTCTCCACCAGCTCGTCGTTGGCCTGGGCCTTGGCTCTGACGATGGCCAGCTGGAGTGCGCTCTTCGCCTCCCTGTAGCTAGCGTACAGTTCCGCCTCTTCATTCTCCTGTGCTTCTTCGGCCGCCGCTGTAAAGGGGCGGCGGCCTCTCCTCCGTCGTCGGCACCTCGCGTACTGGCGTCGCATCTGTGTGCATTCGTTGCGCAACTGCGCAATCGACTGCGCCCACCAGTACACTTGGCGCCTAGCTGACAACGGCCGGACTCGGGGCATGCCAGCGTCGCATATGTCCGACATGCTCTCCCGGAACCACTCCGCCTCGTCGTCGATGTCAGTAGGCCTGTCTGGCGAATCTAGCCAGGCCTTGACGATCGAGGCCTCCAGGAGAGCCTCCCTGTCCAGCCGCTTCAGCGCCCATCGCGGACTGTCTCCGTGCCGACCTGCCGCTTGGATCGGCCGAATCGAAGTTCGGGCAGAGACGCTAAACCGAATGTACCTATGGTCGGATAGCGTCTCGACGTCCTCGACGACGTGCCAGTCGAGGACGTTGCGCGCGAGAGCGGGGCTAGCGAACGTGAGGTCCACTATAGACCCACCCCGCTGCCGCACGCACGTCTGCACCGAACCCCGATTCAGGAGAAGCAGGCCCAGCTCGACCGCCCACTCCTCCACTAGCTCACCCCGCGCGTCCGTAGACGGGGAACCCCAAGCCGTAGACTTGGCGTTGAAGTCCCCCAGGACGATCACGGGGCGAGGACAGCCACGACGGACAACCGTGGCCAACTCCAGGGTGACACTCTCCAGATCGGCGAGAGAAAGGCTGGGGGCGAAATATACCCCCACGACCATGATGTCACCCCAGACTGCCGCGACATAGCCCCGCCCTCGAGTTATGGCCTCGAAGGGAAGCGTGTCAGCGGCGGACCTCCTGATCAACGCCACCGAGCGGTTATCGTCGCACACCCAGTCATCCCTGGGCGGCACGAAGTACGGCTCGGCGACGGCGGTCAAATCGATCGACCACTGCGCCATGCTCTGGAGCAAGAGATCCTGAGCCCTGGCGCAGTGGTTGATATTGGCTTGGAGGAGACGACGTAGAGCCATTACTGCGTGTCCATGGCTGTCGCCTCCTCCCCAGTCCTCGGCTGTTCTTGTGCCGCAGCCGGTGGTCGAACCGGCTGCGAGGAGCTGGTTGCCTTCTTCTTGGCGGTCTTCGGCGGATGAGCCGGTTTTGTCCTCGCCGTTGTGGCGGTGGGTCTCACACAGGCCTTCGACCCGATCCGGTGCTCGGCTGGCTTACCAGACGCCGCACAGATAACGCAGTGCGGCGTCTTGGCAGAGCAGGTGCCAGCCTTGTGGCCGGGCTGACCGCAGCGGTAGCATAACTGGCTGCGATCAACCTCAGCGGTGCACCGTGCCCCCGCGTGTCCACCCTCCAGACACCGGTAGCACCGGAACGGCCTCGGTGGTAAGAGCGCGACCTGCGCCGAGACCCACCCCACTAGGAGTCTGCTGTCCTTTAGCTTCCTGGCCGCGGCTAAGGGACAGCTCACATGGGTGGTCCCTAGACCCGAGACCCCCCGATGAATCGTGCCCGCCTTGACCTGATCAGGCGGGCATCCTCCGGTCTTGGAGACGGCGGCGACGACCTCCTCTATCGTCGCAGAGTCATCCAGGCCCGAAATGCGCAAAACCGCGCATTTGGTGGGCCTGGACACTCGGACGTCATCCGACCCTAGTGACGCCCTGAGCTTTTCCGCTAGGGCGTCAGCTTTGGGACCACTCGTGGCCCCCGAGACCTCCAGGAGTCGGCCTCCGGTGGCAGTCGTTTTGCACCGGAGGCCCGTTATGCCGAGATCGCTCAGCGAAATCTCGGCTTTGGCTTTGGCCAAGATACCAGCATAGGAGAGGCCCCGCTCCTCCGCTCCTGGCTGCAGGGTGAGAGCCACTGCAGTGGAGCGGGGAGTCCTGAGCCTCGCAGGCCGGCGCTTGGCCGCCGCGACTCTCTCCTCCTTCTTCTTCTGGGCCTCTTTTTTAGCCCGCTGGCGCGCCTCCTTCTTCTTCTTCTTGGCGTCGCCCGCAACCTTCCACTCCGCGTCGGGTGTTGACGGGGGGTTGCGCGACGCCGGTCTGTCTCCTTGTCTGTCTCGTTTCGGTTTCGGTTGGGTGGCTTGGGGTGCCGCGGGTTGAGCCGCACTCGCCTTTTTGGCCACCTTCCCTTTCCCTTTCTTAACAGCAGCAGCCGCTTGTGCCGGTTGGGTGGCACGGGGCGCTGCGGCTTTGGCCGCATATGTCGGCGCCGGTGCGCTGCGCTGGTCTGCAGCGAGGGGGGGACGTAAAATCCTCCCCTCGAGCACCGAGAAGCGGGCGTTGAAACTCGCCATCTCCTTACGGATCAGGCGAGCCAACTCCGTCTCCTGCGACGACTGCTGCTGCTGTGTCTGCTGCGGTTGCGGCGTGGCGTCAGGCGTGGCGCTCAGAAGGCCCACTTCCCGCCTGAGGTGTTCGCGGCGGAAGTTGGCCATCTCGGCCTTGAGCTCTAGGTGCTCTTTCCTGAGCGCCTCGACCTGTGCTGCGAGCCTGGTGTTCTGGGCCCGCAGCAGCGCCGTCTCCTCGGTATCGGTGCGGGTGAGCAGCACCTGGGCGCACTCCAGTATCGAGGCCGTAGCCTCTTTCAGTGCCTTCTGGCTGCAGCCGCTAAGGCCCTTGGAGACCTTGCCCACCCTTTTTATCGCCGCAACCGCGTCCGTCATCCTCCGGTTGAGGTCGGAGGCAGGTAGCTCCTCTGCCTCGACCTCTAAGGCAGCAGAGTCTGACGACTCCGACCGAGGAGTGGCTCTCCCTTCCACCACCCTCTTGGTCAGAGCCGCGATCTGCCGCTCGTCTTCCATTTGTTTTTCGGCGGCTGCTGCAGCCTTCGTCGCAGCCGCGGCCTCGCGTCTTGATAGACCGATACCGGCATATTTGCCGGTAGTAGTCGGTCTACCTTTCCTAGTCGGTGTGTCGCTGCGAGCAGAGTCCGACCCAGAATCCGGGACCTCTCTCGCGCGTTTCCGTGAACGCTTCGACACCGCGCTCGCCATACTCATCCGACTGGATGCGCTGTCGGCGTCCGACAGCTCACCCAGTCGCTCCAATCTAACCACAGGTACCTTAATCGTTTGCAAATCATAGTCAGTTGTGGTCGCGGTAAGGTCGTTTGAAGGAATCCATCTGGCATCTTTGTCCCCTCCAGATTCGATGGGACGGTCCGATCCGTGAGGCGGATCGGAGAGGGACTGAAACCCCCCTGGAGATATATTTTTTTCGGATGCACTCATGTTTAGGTTTTTTGCCGGGGCTGCCGGCGAAGAAGTATAAAAGAGTAAAAGAAGAAAGAACAAAGGAAGAAGGAAAAAGAAATGCAGTCGGGACCGAACTACCCTCCGGCCATGCATCCCATCGCGCTGCGTAGCCACTTGGGATTTGGGGTTATTTTTTATCGAGGTTGTCTTCCTCAAACAAAAGCAAAATTTACAAAAAATTTACATAACCTACATTAAAATAAAATAAAATAAAATAAAATATTTATAGCCTACCTAATAAAACTAATTAATATATATATATTTACAGAATATATTTACACTCCTTCTCTGCCACGGGGCCGCGCACACAGTCCACTCTGAAAACAGAGAAAGACCGGAAGCGACCCGTGGCATGCCCTCCGCGTCAGTCTTAGCCGTGGCCGGCGAGCAAGCTCAAGCCGGCCCCGTTGCCCAGGGTGCGCCACGAGGAGGCGACTGACATGCACCCCAACCTTTTTTTTTTTTTTTTTTTTTTTTTTTTTTTTTTTTTTTTTTTTTTTTTTTTTTTTTTATGGTTGGGAAATCCATCATGGAGACCCTCCGCTCTGGGGGAAGAGCGAAGGGTACTGTCAGACTCTTACTGACTAAAACCCAACCCGTGTCCTCCAATTGCCCATGTGTCGGAAGGGCGGGTATCGCCGAAGCATTCGTCGCACCCCTCCGACGGGCGTTGGCACGCCTGATGTAAAGAGTCAGGCGTGCCCCGTCAATCACTGCGGCCGTCCACCCGGCCGCAGGACTCCACTACGAGGCGCGCGTGCGGAACACGACGCCGCCGCCTCGAGGCCTGTTGCTGGTCGGACGGCGAGACGCCCCGAGTCTGCCGTCCGCAGGCCACGCCCTAGAGTGGTCGTAAGTCGGCGACCACCCTGCGACGCCCAGTTCGTCTGCTGCGGGAGGGGAGAGAGGAGGCAGCCTCTCTCTCCCTTTCCGCCGCCTCCTTTGCGAGCATCACTTCCTCGCAGAAGGTGGCGACGGCGCTCCACCCTGCCTCGCTCCGTACCATCGCGGAGACGACGGCCGGAAGCGAGAGGTTTCCCGCAGCGACATGCACCCCAACCTTTTTTTTTTTTTTTTTTTTTTTTTTTTATGGTTGGGAAATCCATCATGGAGACCCTCCGCTCTGGGGGAAGAGCGAAGGGTACTGTCAGACTCCTACTGACTAAAACCCAACCCGTGTCCTCCACGTGCCCATGAGTCGGAGGGGCGGGTATCGCCGAAGCATTCGTCGCACCCCTCCGACGGGCGTTGGCACGCCTGATGTAAAGAGTCAGGCGTGCCCCGTCAATCACTGCGGCTGTCCACCCGGCCGCAGGACTCCACTACGAGGCGCGCGTGCGGAACACGACGCCGCCGCCTCGAGGCCTGTTGCTGGTCGGACGGCGAGACGCCCCGAGTCTGCCGTCCGCAGGCCACGCCCTAGGGTGGTCGTAAGTCGGCGACCACCCTGCGACGCCCAGTTCGTCTGCTGCGGGAGGGGAGAGAGGAGGCAGCCTCTCTCTCCCTTTCCGCCGCCTCCTTTGCGAGCATCACTTCCTCGCAGAAGGTGGCGACGGCGCTCCACCCTGCCTCGCTCCGTACCATCGCGGAGACGACGGCCGGAAGCGAGAGGTTTCCCGCAGCAACACCTACGGCCGCGACGAGGTCACGGCGCTGCTCAGCCCATGCTGGGCACTCCGCCAACGTGTGACATGCACCCCAACCTTTTTTTTTTTTTTTTTTTTTTTTTTTTTTTTTTTTTTGGTTGGGAAATCCATCATGGAGACCCTCCGCTCTGGGGGAAGAGCGAAGGGTACTGTCAGACTCCTACTGACTAAAACCCAACCCGTGTCCTCCACGTGCCCATGAGTCGGAGGGGCGGGTATCGCCGAAGCATTCGTCGCACCCCTCCGACGGGCGTTGGCGCGCCTGATGTAAAGAGTCAGGCGCGCCCCGTCAATCACTGCGGCTGTCCACCCGGCCGCAGGACTCCACTACGAGGCGCGCGTGCGGAACACGACGCCGCCGCCTCGAGGCCTGTTGCTGGTCGGACGGCGAGACGCCCCGAGTCTGCCGTCCGCAGGCCACGCCCTAGGGTGGTCGTAAGTCGGCGACCACCCTGCGACGCCCAGTTCGTCTGCTGCGGGAGGGGAGAGAGGAGGCAGCCTCTCTCTCCCTTTCCGCCGCCTCCTTTGCGAGCATCACTTCCTCGCAGAAGGTGGCGACGGCGCTCCACCCTGCCTCGCTCCGTACCATCGCGGAGACGACGGCCGGAAGCGAGAGGTTTCCCGCAGCGACACCTACGGCCGCGACGAGGTCACGGCGCTGCTCAGCCCATGCTGGGCACTCCGCCAACGTGTGCAACGCCGTATCGTCGCGACCATCGCCACAATGGTGGCACTGGGACGTCGGCTCCCGACCTATGCGACACAGGTACCTACCGAAGCATCCGTGTCCAGTAAGCACCTGCGTCAGCCGAAAGCTGAGGGCGCCGTGGCTCCTGGTGAGCCACTCCTTCAAAACGGGCCTCACCGCCGCAATAGCGACGGCTTGCCCTGCCGTGGGTCGCGCTAATCGCGTCTCCCACTCCGCCACTGAGACCTGGCGGAGCTCTGCCCTGCGTGCCTCTATCTGTCGAGGCACCAGGCGCTCACCCCGCTCGACCGCCTCCGCGCGCCACCAATAGAGCGACGCGAGGAGCTTAGCCTCGAGGTCCCAGGGCGGCGATCCGGCTAGGAGGCTCGCTGCCTCGAAGGAGATCGTACGGTATCCCCTTATCAACCTGACGGCCATCGCGCGCTGTGGCCTCCTCAGCGCGGCGACGTTGCGGGCCGTCAGGGCATCCGCCCACACTGGCGCGGCGTATAGCGCCATCGACCGTACGACCCCCATGTAGAGCCTCCTGCATGAGGAGTTGGGTCCCCCCAGATTGGGCAGCAAGCGCGAGAGCGCTGAAGCGGCGCCCAACAACCGGGGGGCGAGCCGTGTAAAGTGCGGCTCGAAGTTCCACCTACTGTCGAGGACGAGTCCTAGGTATTTCATCGTCGACTCGACAGCGATGGACACCCCTCCTACCATGATGCTGGACCCGGGAGGCGGCTTCGTCCTCGGCCCGTGAAAACACAGGGCCTCCGACTTGTGCAGTGCCACCTCCAAGCCCAGCCGCCGGATCCTTCCCACGGCATGCGCGACACCAGCAGTCGCGCGTATGGCCGCCTGCCGGTACGTCTTTCCACGTGCTGTAACCAGCGTGTCGTCGGCGTAACAAATGACGCCGACGCCGTGGATGAACGCACCGCGCAGGGCCCAGTCGTACCCCACGTTCCACAGGAGTGGACCCAAAACGGAACCCTGCGGAACGCCGCACGACGTCTCCCGACGACCCCACCTCTCGCGACCCGGGTACACGACCGCTCGGTTCGACAAGTAGGCCGCGACCACGCGTTGGAGGTAGCGCGGCACTCCGTGGTACCGGAGTGCTTCCCTGATGGTACTCCAAGGCAAGGTGTTGAAAGCGTTGGCGATGTCGAGCGACACCGCCAAGACCACCTCACCCCGGGCGACTGCCTCCTCCGCGAGGGCCTTCACGCGCATGATCGCGTCCACCGTCGAACGTCCCTGGCGGAAGCCGAATTGGTTCTCCGCCAAATCCGGCCCCACCCTGGTCATGTGCTGAACGAGGCGACTGGCGATGACACGCTCGAAGATCTTACACACCTCGTCCAGCAACACGATCGGTCGGTACGCAGATGGCGAGTCTGCGGGTCGTCCCTCCTTCTTGAGCAAGACCAGCTTCCCGGTCTTCCACCGGCTTGGAAACTGGCCTCGCTCCAAGCATGCGCTCAGCAGCCCTGAGAGACGTGGCCCGAGTTCTCTCAGGGCGAGGACCCACGCACAGCCTGGAATGCCGTCGGGTCCAGGGGCGGTGTTCCTGATGCGAGCCACCGCCCCTTTGAGCTCTTCCCGGGTGACGGCGGGCACGTCGTCTTCACCCTCTTCCGCGTCTCTGTGAGGCGGAACCATAGCCGGTGGTGTGTGCTCCGGTCTAGATGGAAACAGAGCACCCACCACCTCCTCCAGCAGCTGCGGCTGGAGACTCCGGGACAGCGGGGGAGCCGACTGGCGCAACTTGCCCCTCACCATCAGGTAAGGGCGTCCCCACGGATCTAGGTCCAGAGTCTCCACCAGCTCGTCGTTGGCCTGGGCCTTGGCTCTGACGATGGCCAACTGGAGTGCGCTCTTCGCCTCCCTGTAGCTAGCGTACAGTTCCGCCTCTTCACTCTCCTGCGCTTCTTCAGCCGCCGCTGTAAAGGGGCGGCGGCCTCTCCTCCGTCGTCGGCACCTCGCGTACTGGCGTCGCATCTGCGTGCATTCGTTGCGCAACTGCGCAATCGACTGCGCCCACCAGTACACTTGGCGCCTAGCTGACAACGGCCGGACTCGGGGCATGCCAGCGTCGCAGATTTGCGACATGCTCTCCCGGAACCACTCCGCCTCGTCGTCGATGTCGGCAGGCCTGTCTGGCGAATCCAGCCAGGCCTTGACGATCGAGGCCTCCAGGAGAGCCTCCCTGTCCAGCCGCTTCAGCGCCCATCGCGGACCGTCTCCGTGCCGACCTGCCGCTTGGATCGGCCGAATCGAAGTTCGGGCAGAGACGCTAAACCGAATGTACCGATGGTCGGATAGCGTCTCGACGTCCTCGACGACGTGCCAGTCGAGGACGTTGCGCGCGAGAGCGGGGCTAGCGAACGTGAGGTCCACTATAGACCCACCCCGCTGCCGCACGCACGTCTGCACCGAACCCCGATTCAGGAGAAGCAGGCCCAACTCGACCGCCCACTCCTCCACTAGCTCACCCCGCGCGTCCGTAGACGGGGAACCCCAAGCCGTAGACTTGGCGTTGAAGTCCCCCAGGACGATCACGGGGCGAGGACAGCCACGACGGACAACCGTGGCCAACTCCAGGGTGACACTCTCGAGATCGGCGAGAGAAAGGCTGGGGGCGAAATATACCCCCACGACCATGATGTCACCCCAGACTGCCGCGACATAGCCCCGCCCTCGAGTTACAGCCTCGAAGGGAAGCGTGTCAGCGGCGGACCTTCTGATCAACGCCACCGAGCGGTTATCGTCGCACACCCAGTCATCCCTGGGCGGCACGAAGTACGGCTCGGCGACGGCGGTCAAATCGATCGACCACTGCGCCATGCTCTGGAGCAAGAGATCCTGAGCCCTGGCGCAGTGGTTGATATTGGCTTGGAGGAGACGACGTAGAGCCATTACTGCGTGTCCATGGCCGTCGCCTCCTCCCCAGTCCTCGGCTGTTCTTGTGCCGCAGCCGGTGGTCGAACCGGCTGCGAGGAGCTGGTTGCCTTCTTCTTTTTGATGTTCTTCGGCGGATGAGCCGGCTGTGTCCTCGCCGTGGTTGTGGCGGTGGGTCTCGTGCAGGCCTTCGACCCGATCTTGTGGTCGGCTGGCTTTCCAGACGCCGCACATATAACGCAGTGCGGCGTCTTGGCTGAGCAGGTGCCAGCCTTGTGACCGGGCTGACCGCAGCGGTAGCAGAGTTGGCTGCGGTCTACCTCAGCGGTGCACCGTGCCCCCGCGTGTCCACCCTCCAGACACCGGTAGCACCGGAAAGGCCTCGGTGGTAATAGCGTGACCTGCGCCGAAACCCACCCCACTAGGAGTCTGCTGTCCCTTAGCTTCTTGGCCGCCGCTAAGGGACAGCTCACATGGGTGGTCCCTAGACCAGAGACCCCCCGACGTATCGTGCCCGCCTTAACCTGATCAGGCGGGCATCCTCCGGTCTTGGAGACGGCGGCGACGACCTCCTCTATCGTCGCAGAGTCATCCAGGCCCGAAATGCGCAAAACCGCGCATTTGGTGGGCCTGGACACTCGGACGTCGTCCGACCCCAGTGACGCCCTGAGCTTTTCCGCTAGGGCGTCAGCTTTGGGACCACTCGTGGCCCCCGAGACCTCCAGGAGTCGGCCTCCGGTCGCAGTCTTTTTGCACCGGAGGCCCGTTATGCCGAGATCGCTCAGCGAGATCTCGGCTTTTGCCTTCGCCAAGATGTCGGCATAAGAGAGGCCCCGCTCCTCCGCCCCTGGCTGCAGGGTGAGAGCCACTGCAGTCGAGCGGGGAGTCCTGAGCCTTGCAGGCCGTCGCTTGGCCGCCGCGACTCCCTCCTCCTTCTTCTTGTGGGCCTCCTTTTTGGCCCGCTGGCGCGCCTTTTTGTTGCGTTTAGCGGCGCCCGCAACCTCCCATTCCGCCTCGGGTCTTGACACCGGTCTTTTTTCACTATTGGCTGTTTGTGCCGGTTGGACGGCACGGGGCGCTGCGGCTTGGGCCGCACTTGCCTTTTTGGCCGCCTTCCCCTTCCCTTTTTTGGCAGCAGCCGCTTGTGCCGGTTGGGTGGCACGGGGCGCTGCGGCTTTGGCCGCATATGTCGGCGCCGGTGCGCTGCGCTGGTCTGCAGCTAGGGGGGGACGTAGAATCCTCCCCTCGAGCACCGAGAAACGAGCGTTAAAGCTCGCCATCTCCTGACGGATCAGGCGAACCAGCTCCGTCTCTTGCGGCGACTGCTGCTGTTGCTGCGGTTGCAGCGTGGCGTCAGGTGTGGCGCTCAGAAGGCCCACCTCCCGCCTGAGGTGTTCCCGGCGGAAGTTCGCCATCTCGGCCTTGAGCTCTAGCTGCTCTTTCCTGAGCGCCTCGACCTGTGCTGCGAGCCTGGTGTTCTGGGCCCGCAGCAGCGCCGTCTCCTCGGTATCGGTGCGGGTGAGCAGCACCTGGGCGCACTCCAGTATCGAGGCCGTAGCCTCTTTCAGTGCCTTCTGGCTGCAGCCGCTAAGGCCCTTGGAGACCTTGCCCACCCTTTTAATCGCCGCAACCGCGTCCGTCATCCTCCGGTTGAGGTCGGAGGCAGGTAGCTCCTCTGCCTCGACCTCTAAGGCAGCAGAGTCTGACGACTCCGACCGAGGAGTGGCTCTCCCTTCCACCACCCTCTTGGTCAGAGCCGCGATCTGCCGCTCGTCCTCCTCCAGTTTTTCGGCAGCTGCTGCAGCCTTCGTCGCAGCCGCGGCCTCGCGTCTTGATAGACCGATACCGGCATATTTGCCGGTAGTAGTCGGTCTACCTTTTCTTGTCGGTGTGTCGCTGCGAGCAGAGTCCGACCCAGAATCCGGGACCTCTCTCGCGCGTTTCCGTGAACGCTTCGACACCGCGCTCGCCATACTCATCCGACTGGATGCGCTGTCGGCGTCCGACAGCTCACCCAGTCGCTCCAATCTAACCACAGGTACCCTCATCGTTTGCAAATCATAGTCAGTTGTGGTCGCGGTAAGGTCGTTTGAAGGAATCCATCTGGCATCTTTGTCCCCTCCAGATTCGATGGGACGGTCCGATCCGTGAGGCGGATCGGAGAGGGACTGAAACCCCCCTGGAGATATATTTTTTTCGGATGCACTCATGTTTAGGTTTTTTGCCGGGGCTGCCGGCGAAGAAGTATAAAAGAGTAAAAGAAGAAAGAACAAAGGAAGAAGGAAAAAGAAATGCAGTCGGGACCGAACTACCCTCCGGCCATGCATCCCATCGCGCTGCGTAGCCGCTTGGGATTCGGGGTTATTTTTTATCGAGGTTGTCTTCCTCAAAACAAAAAATTAAATTTACAAAAATTTACTACCTACAATTAAACACAAATAAAAGAAAATATTTATAACCTAACCTAATAATTATAAAACTAATTAATATATATTTACAGAATATATTTACACTCCTTCTCTGCCACGGGGCCGCGCACACAGTCCACTCTGAAAACAGAGAAAGACCGGGAGCGACCCGTGGCATGCCCTCCGCGTCAGTCTTAGCCGTGGCCGGCGAGCAAGCTCAAGCCGGCCCCGTTGCCCAGGGTGCGCCACGAGGAGGCGACTGACATGCACCCCACATGCACCCCAACCTAACCTAACCTAACCTAACCTAACCTAACCTAACCTAACCTAACCTAACCTAACCTTTTTTTTTTTTTTTTTTGTTTTACTAGGAGGAAATGCATTTACGCATTCCGCCCGGTCGAAAGGGGGGACCGGGACGGATATGTGGGACTCCCGGGGCAGAAGGCCCCGTCCTACCCACTAAAACCTCCTAGGATTTCCGCCTTCACCGCAAGGCGGCAGGGCTACGGGAACGCACGTGGCTCACCACCGCGGCCCTGCCAGCGGTCGTCGCTGTAAATGGGCGACTCATCTCGAGAGCGTGCCAGGATGTTGCGGCACGCTTCCGTCTCCGCCTCCGTCAGAACCGTGACGGACTCCCCCGAGTCCGCCACTGGAGGCTGGGCGAAGGCAGCGGATGTAAAGTTCCGCTGCCGACTACGTTGCGTCAATTCAAAAACAGGGCCATGCGGCAGCAGATGTAAAGGTCCGCTGCCGATAGCGCTGTGTCACGTCCGGGTTGTGCGGCGGCGGATGTAAAGGTCCGCCGCCGCTGTGTCGAATCAAGGTAACCGGCCAAGATGGTCGCGGGGCCGCCGACCGGGTCTCCGTCGGCGCAGCGGGAGGGAGTTGGGATCGTCCTCCCGCTGTCGTTCCGCCTTCTCCTTGGCGGACATTACGACCTCGCTGAAGGTGCGTAATGCCGCCCACGCCTCTTCACTCGCGACCATCTTTCTGATGAGGGCCGGAAGCGACACGTCTAATCCGATGACCGTGGACAAGGCTGCGCGAGGCTCCGCCCAGGCTGGGCACTCTGCGCGTGTGTGCTCGGCCGTGTCCACGGCTTCGTTGCCACAGTGGTGGCACGTCGGTGCAGGCTCTCTGCCGACCACGTCACACAGGTATTTACTAAAACACCCGTGGCCGGTCAGGAGCTGCGTCAGGTGGTACGTCAGTGGGCCGTGCTTGCGCTCGACCCACTCTCTCAAAACTGGGCGGATGGCCGCCACGAGCTCCCCGCCGGCATCCGGAACTCGAAGCCGATCCTCCCACCTCTCCATCAGGCGGCGTCTTGCCTCCTCCCTCCACTGTAGGACTAGGGGGGGGTTGCCATCTGCTCTTGCCGCCTTGACCCGCCAGTAGACGCTCGAGTTGATCTCGGCCTCGAGGTCCCATGGCGGGCTTCCGGACAGCAAGCCGGCCGCGGTGTATGACACCGTCCGGTACGCCCGAGCCGCCCTGAGCGCCATCGCCCGCTGCGGACGTCGCAGCGAGGCGACGTTGACGCGATTGCTCAGAGCGTCCGCCCATATTGGCGCACCGTAGAGTGCCATGGAGCGCACCACGCCGGAGTACAGACGCCTGCACGAACTCCCTGGTCCACCTACGTTGGGCAGAATCCGCCCAAGCGCTCCGGCTGCAGCCACCAGTCTCGGGGCCAAGCGCCGGAAGTGCTCCTCGAACTTCCACCTGCCATCGAGGACGAGTCCCAGGTACTTCATCGTCGACCCGATGGGGATGGAAGTTCCGCCGACCGTCAACACCATGCCCGGAGGTGGCGCGTTCCGAGGACAATGAAAAGCAAGGGCCTCGGACTTATGCAAGGCCACCTCGAGGCCCAGGGCACGGATGCGGTGGACCACATGTGCGACGCCGGCTGTGGCGAGGTAAGCCGCCTCCCGGTGGGTACTGCCGCGGGCCGACACGAGGGTGTCGTCAGCGTAACATGTGACGCTGACCCCCCGCAGGGTGGCCCCACGCAGCACCCAGTCATACCCGATGTTCCACAGGAGAGGACCCAGTACAGAGCCCTGTGGAACACCGCAAGTCATGACCCTCCTTCCGAGACCGTCTTGTGTCGGGAATACCACCGCCCTGCCCGAAAAGTAATCGGCGATGGTTCGTCGGAGGTAGCCCGGCACATTGTGGTAGTGCAGAGCCTCCAGAATGACCTCCCAGGGCAGAGAGTTGAAGGCGTTGGCTATGTCCAACGAGACAGCCAACAAAACTCCACCCTGCGTCACCTCCTCCTCTGCCATGTCCCTGACCCTGGCGATCGCGTCCAGCGTCGAGCGGCCGGGGCGGAAGCCATACTGCCGCTCGTTGAGGCCCGGCTCCATGCTGTCGACTAGGCGGACGGCGAGCACACGCTCGAAGAGCTTGCTCACCTCGTCGAGCAGCACGATTGGGCGGTAGGCCGACGGCTGATCGGGGGCCCGTCCCTCCTTGCGGATGAGTACGAGCTTACCCGTTTTCCACCTATGCGGAAACCTACCTTGAGCCAGGCAGGCGGAGAAGAGCTGGCGAACGCTATCACCCAAGGCATCCAATGCGATCGACAGGGCGCATCCCGGTATCCCGTCAGGCCCGGGGGCTGTCCTTTTTGAGCGAAGCTTGTGGACGGCCGCGCACAGTTCCGCCTCGGTAACCGGGGGTGCCAGGTCTCGTTCGTCACTTCTGGGCCGTAGAGGGGCCATCGACGGTGGGGCGAACTCGCCGCGCTCAGGAAAGAGCACACTCAATACTCTCTCCAGAACGTGCGGGTGGAGGGTGCTAGAGAGCGGGGGAGTCCAGGGTCGGAGTTTTTGTCTCACGACCCGGTACGGTCTTCCCCACGGATCTCTGTCCAACGACGCGAGCCATTCCTGCCAAGCAGCCTCTTTTGCTTGGGCTATGGCCTTCTTCAGGGCGTCGCAGGCATCCCTGTAGGCGGTGTAAAGGGCCGCCTCCAGGCTGTGGTCGCGCACACGTCGTCTCCTGGATCTAGCATACTGGCGGCGGGCCGCAACGCAGGCTCTCCGCAGATGTCGGAGTTCTGGCCGCCACCAATACACGCGGCGACGTGGAGCCTGAGGCTTCACTCTCGGCATCGCCACATCGCAAATGCGGAACAGGGCTGCGCCGAGCTGGTCAGCCTCTCGGTCGACCTCGGCCACCGGATCGGAACCGGCGCACCAGGCCTCCACGATGGCCGCCTCTTTTGCCAACTGGCTATCGAGACGGCCCAGGCTCCACCGCGGACCTTCTGTCCGCTCAACAGCGGGCCGGGCGACTGGGACCGCGGAGACATCGAATCGGATGTAACGATGATCCGACAGAGTCTCCACGGCCGTCTCCACCCTCCACTCGCGAACACGGCGGGCTAGGGCGATAGACGCGAACGTTACGTCCACGATCGACTCGCCCTGCTGCCGCACGCACGTGCTCTCCGACCCGCTGTTCATCACCACGAGACCCAGCGAGACTGCCCACTCCTCGAGTGCCTCGCCTCTGGCGTCTGTCGCAGGGGAACCCCAAGCCGTTGATTTGGCATTGAAGTCCCCCGCAACTAGCACCGGGTTAGGCGATGCTTGCCCAACCAGAGCCCCGACCTCCACGAGTAGCTGTTCAAACTCCGCGAGACTCCGATTGGGCGAGGCGTAAACGCCGACGATCGCCGTACCCCCGACCACAGCGACCACAAACCCTCTGCCCCTGGCTACCCCTTCGATAGCAGGGGAACCAGCGACGGCAGGAGCGACGACGGCCACCACTCCTTCGTGGTCGGAGACCCAGTCGTCCCGTAAATGAACGACGTAGGGCTCCGATACCACCGCGACATCAATTTGCCACTCTGCCATGCTCTGGACTAGAAGGTCCTGAGCTCTGGCAGAGTGGTTGATGTTTGCCTGGAGACAGCGTAGGGCCATTACGATGCTGTCTCCATGGGCTCCTCCGCGGGCCGTTGGGGCGCGGCAACAGGACCTTTCGCCACCGCTCCTCCTTTCCTTGGTGCGGGGCGAGCTCTACTGCCCGGGCACCCTTTGCTGCCAACGGCGTGCGCCGCTGGCTTGCCGGCCGCTGAGCATATGGCACACTTTGCCTCAGCGGCGGTGCAGTCACGCGCTCTGTGATCGGGAAGGCCGCAGCGGAAGCACAGACGGCTGCGGTCGACTCCCCTGTCACATTTGGCCCCCATGTGGCCCCCCTCCAGGCACCTGAAGCAACGGAGCGGCCTCGGCTCGAGCAACGTAACCCGCGCCGAGACCCACCCCACCCTGATGCGGCCGACTTCCACCACTTTCTTGGCAGCTGTTATAGGACAGCTCAGCCAGAGGGAACCAGAGCCGCGCGGGCCCCAGACGATGGCGCCCGGCCTGATTGCCCCAGCGGCACAGTCCCCCTCTCCGGCCACCGCAGCGACAACCTCCTCCACCGTCACGGAATCGTCCAGATCCTTGACTCTCAACTCGACACATTTTGTCGGTCGATGGATCTGGACTTCGTCCGGGCTCAGGACCTCACGGAGCCTGTCAGCCAGGGCATCCGCCGCCTTCTCCGCGTCGCTCGTGCCCGGAGGGACCTCCAGGATCCTTGCCCCCGTGGCCGCTGTCCTGAACCGCACCGTTGTCAGACCGACCTCGCTCAGCCTGATGCGGGTCTTAGCTTGCGCCAGGACAGTCTCGTAGCTGAGACCCTTCTCCGTGGCACCGGGCTTCAGCGTCATGGTGATAACCGCGGTGCGCGGAGGGCGAAGCTTCCTTCGCTTAGGGGCCTTTTGCTTTTCCACCTTTTGCGTTTTTGCCTTTGGGTTTTTGGGCGGCTTGTTCGGCTGTTTTCGAACAACGGCCGCCCATGACGTGCCGGAACTGCTCGGCTTCGATGGTAATGGTGGGGCAGTTTTGTTACCTACAGCTGCTGCTGCTTCTTGGGCAGCCAAGGTGGGTTTCCTTTTCTTTTTCCCCTTCGGTTTGGCTGCCGGTTTGGCTGCTTGGCTCCTATCACTAACCGTGGCTGGAGCGACGGGCGACTGCGATTGTGTTGTCGGCCTATCGGAGGCAGCAGCGGTCCGCGCCAGGTTGCGATCTGCGGCCAATGGAGGTCGCAGCCGAGGCTCCGGGAGGAGGCGGCGCTCGATGCCCTCCATCCGGGCATTCAGCATATTGCCGAATTGCTCCCGGTTGGAGCGTAGCGCCTCCTCCATGATTTCTTTAAAGTGTGAAGCGTCTGTCGTTACCGGTCTTTTTCTCATCTCGGCCACTTCCCGGCGCAGCTCTGCCAACTGGCCTGAGAGCTGCGCATTGGCCGCTTCGAGACGCGCCACGTCCTCCGTCATGGTTAGGGCCCTGAGGTCGGCTACCGCGCCTTTGATTGAGTACGCGGCCGCCTTCAGTGCCCTAACAAAGGTGCCCTTCAGGTTGCCAGATTTATCGGCAACCTGCATCACCACGTCGCACGCCTCCTGGACAGCTGCGTCCAATGCGGCCGACGTCTTCGTCACATCTTCCGTGCCACTAGGTGACTGAGAGTTACGTTTTCTACTAAGGGCTGCCCTCTCTTCCATGGCCACCCGGGCCGCTTCATTGTAAGCAGCCAGTGAGTCCTCCACCTCGAACCGCTGGTCTGATCTTTTTTGGGAGTTGAGCTCCTCCATCGACCTACCGAGCCCAACGTACAGTCCATGAGAAGCTGGACGCCCACGCCCCCTTTTGTTGGCTGGTTTGAGCCATCTACTGATGGTGGACTCCGAGTCGCTGCGCTGAGTTGTCGCGTCGCTATCGGAGCCCGAGGGACTGTCCATTGCGTGGGACCGCTTCTCTCCCTTCCTCCTTCTTTTGTTTGTCTCAGTGCTGCAGACCGACGAGTCTGACTCTGGGAGCCGCTCCAGCCGGACTACGAGGCCTTTAAGTAGGCCAGGATCTTCCTTATTTACAGATTTACTAATACTATTATTACGACTACTTATCCTACTTAATACTACGCCTTCTCTCTCCGTTTCGGTGTCCATTTTGGTTGCATTGTGGTCGTCGTTAAAAGGTTCAAGTGCGACTTTGTCCCCTCCAGATTTCGATACGGGACTGTCCGACCCGTGAAGCGGGTCGGAGAGGGAGTGACACCCTCCTGGAGAATTATTACTTATAGTTGCACTCATGTTTTAAAAAAGTTGCCGGGGCTGCCGGCGAGACGCAGTCATGACCGGAATACCCTCCGGCCATGCATCCCATCGCGCTGCGTCGCCACTTGGGATTCGGGGTGATTTTTGATGAGGTTTTCTTCCTCTAAACAAAACAATATCTACAAAATATACAAACACCTTAGAATGTAAATACATAAAAAACAAAATATTTACAGACGCCTTAACTTAAATAAAATAAAATAATATTTAAAACCTACGTCAAGTATATTTACAAATATGTACAACTCCTTCTTTGCCACCAGGCCGCGCACACAGTCCACTCTGAAAACAGAGAAAGACCGGTGGCGACCCGTGGCATGCCCTCCGCGTCAGTCTTAGCCGTTGCCGACGACAAAAGATCGTCGACACCGTTGCCCAGGGTGCGCCACGAGGAGGCGACTGACATGCACCCCAACCTAACCTAACCTAACCTAACCTAACCTTTTTTTTTTTTTTTTTTTTTTTTTTTTTGTTTTACGAGGAGGAAAGGCATTTACGCCTCCCGCCCGGCCGGGGGACCGGGACGGGTATGTGGGACTCGACCGGGGCCATAAGGGCCCCGTGCCAGGGCAGAAGGCCCTGTCCTACCCACTAAAACCTCCTCGGGTTTCCACCGTACCGCGTGATGGAGGGGCTACGGGAACGCTAGAGCATACTTCCGCGGCCCCCCCGCGGCGACCGCCGTGAGGCGGTCAAATCGTTGAATGCGCGCCCAAGGGCGCGCCTTCCTCCGTTGCCTCCGTCCAGTAAACGTGACGGACTCCCCCGAGTCCGCCACTGGAGGCTGGGCGCCAACAATGCTGACGCCCTGGTGGCGGCGGATAAGATGACAGGCTCCGCCGCCGACCATCGGTGTATCTCCACACCACACGGTTGACCACCACGCATCAGATGGTGGACCACCACTCCTCCTTCGACGCTCATAAAGAGCCCTCCGTTCTATATACATATATATATATTGACATTTACACAACTATTTACAATATTTACATAAATACATATAATACATATTGTACATATAGTACACTCCTCCGCTATGCCAGCGGGGCCGCTCACATAGTCCACTCCGCTGCGCTCGGAGAAGTACTAGGAGCGACCTCGCGGCCTTCCTCCGCGTCAGTCTTAGCCGCGGCCGGCGAGCACACAAGCCGGCCCCGTTGCCCAGGGTGCGCCACGAGGAGGCGACTGACATGCACCCCAACCTTTTTTTTTTTTTTTTTTTTATGGTTGGGAAATCCATCATGGAGACCCTCCGCTCTGGGGGAAGAGCGAAGGGTACTGTCAGACTCTTACTGACTAAAACCCAACCCGTGTCCTCCAATTGCCCATGTGTCGGAAGGGCGGGTATCGCCGAAGCATTCGTCGCACCCCTCCGACGGGCGTTGGCGCGCCTGATGTAAAGAGTCAGGCGCGCCCCGTCACTCACTGCGGCTGTCCACCCGGCCGCAGGACTCCACTACGAGGCGCGCGTGCGGAACACGACGCCGCCGCCTCGAGGCCTGTTGCTGGTCGGACGGCGAGACGCCCCGAGTCTGCCGTCCGCAGGCCACGCCCTAGGGTGGTCGTAAGTCGGCGACCACCCTGCGACGCCCAGTTCGTCTGCTGCGGGAGGGGAGAGAGGAGGCAGCCTCTCTCTCCCTTTCTGCCGCCTCCTTCGCGAGCATTACTTCCTCGCAGAAGGTGGCGACGGCGCTCCACCCTGCCTCGCTCCGCACCATCGCAGAGACGACGGCCGGAAGCGAGAGGTTTCCCGCAGCGACACCTACGGCCGCGACGAGGTCACGGCGCTGCTCAGCCCATGCTGGGCACTCCGCCAACGTGTGCAACGCCGTATCGTCGCGACCATCGCCACAATGGTGGCACTGGGACGTCGGCTCCCGACCTATGCGACACAGGTACCTACCGAAGCACCCGTGTCCAGTAAGCACCTGCGTCAGTCGGAAGCTGAGGGCGCCGTGGCTCCTAGTGAGCCACTCCTTCAGGACGGGCCTCACCGCCGCAATAGCGACGGCTTGCCCTGCCGTGGGTCGCGCCAAGCGCGTCTCCCACTCCGCCACTGAGACCTGGCGGAGCTCTGCCCTGCGTGCCTCGATCTGTCGAGGCACCAGGCGCTCACCCCGCTCGACCGCCTCCGCGCGCCACCAATAGAGCGACGCGAGGAGCTTAGCCTCGAGGTCCCAGGGTGGCGATCCGGCTAGGAGGCTCGCTGCCTCGAAGGAGATCGTACGGTATCCCCTTATCATCCTGACGGCCATCGCGCGCTGTGGCCTTCTCAGCGCGGCGACGTTGCGGGCCGTCAGGGCATCCGCCCACACTGGCGCGGCGTATAACGCCATCGACCGTACGACCCCCATGTAGAGCCTCCTGCACGAGGAGTTGGGTCCCCCCAGATTGGGCAGCAAGCGCGAGAGCGCTGAAGCGGCGCCCAACAACCGGGGGGCGAGCCGTGTAAAGTGCGGCTCGAAGTTCCACCTACTGTCGAGGACGAGTCCTAGGTATTTCATCGTCGACTCGACAGCGATGGATACCCCTCCTACCATGATGCTGGACCCGGGAGGCGGCTTCATCCTCGGCCCGTGAAAACACAAGGCCTCCGACTTGTGCAATGCCACCTCCAAGCCCAGCCGCCGGATCCGACCCACGGCATGCGCGACACCAGCCGTCGCGCGAATGGCCGCCTGCCGGTACGTCTTACCACGCGCTGTAACCAGCGTGTCGTCGGCGTAACAAATGACGCCGACGCCGTGGATGAACGCACCGCGCAGGGCCCAGTCGTACCCCACGTTCCACAGGAGTGGACCCAAAACGGAACCCTGCGGAACGCCGCACGACGTCTCCCGACGACCCCACCTCTCGCGACCCGGGTACACGACCGCTCGGTTCGACAAGTAGGCCGCGACCACGCGTTGGAGGTAGCGCGGCACTCCGTGGTATCGGAGTGCTTCCCTGATGGTACTCCAAGGCAAGGTGTTGAAAGCGTTGGCGATGTCGAGCGACACCGCCAAGACCACCTCACCCCGGGCGACTGCCTCCTCCGCGAGGGCCCTCACGCGCATGATCGCGTCCACCGTCGAACGTCCCTGGCGGAAGCCGAATTGGTTCTCCGCCAAATCCGGCCCCACCCTGGTCATGTGCCGAACGAGGCGACTGGCGATGACACGCTCGAAGATCTTACACACCTCGTCCAGCAACACGATCGGTCGGTACGCAGATGGCGAGTCTGCGGGTCGTCCCTCCTTCTTGAGCAAGACCAGCTTCCCGGTCTTCCACCGGCTTGGAAACTGGCCTCGCTCCAGGCATGCGCTCAGCAGCCCTGAGAGTCGTGGCCCGAGTTCTCTCAGGGCGAGGACCCACGCACGGCCTGGAATGCCGTCAGGTCCAGGGGCGGTGTTCCTGATGCGAGCCACCGCCCCTCTGAGCTCTTCCCGGGTGACTGCGGGCACGTCGTCTTCACCCTCTTCCGCGTCACTGTGAGGCGGAACCATAGCCGGTGGTGTGTGCTCCGGTCTAGATGGAAACAGAGCACCCACCACCTCCTCCAGCAGCTGCGGCTGGAGACTCCGGGACAGTGGGGGAGCCGACTGGCGCAACTTGCCCCTCACCATCAGGTAAGGGCGTCCCCACGGATCTAGGTCCAGAGTCTCCACCAGCTCGTCGTTCGCTTGGGCCTTGGCTCGTACGATGGCCAACTGGAGTGCGCTCTTCGCCTCCCTGTAGCTAGCGTACAGTTCCGCCTCTTCACTCTCCTGCGCTTCTTCGGCCGCCGCTGTAAAGGGGCGGCGGCCTCTCCTCCGTCGTCGGCACCTCGCGTACTGGCGTCGCATCTGTGTACATGCGATGCGCAACTGCGCAATCGACTGCGCCCACCAGTACACTTGGCGCCTAGCTGACAACGGCCGGACTCGGGGCATGCCAGCGTCGCAGATGTGCGACATGCTCTCCCGGAACCACTCCGCCTCGTCGTCGATGTCGGCAGGCCTGTCCGGAGAATCCAGCCAGGCCTTGACGATCGAGGCCTCCAGGAGAGCCTCCCTGTCCAGCCGCTTCAGCGCCCATCGCGGACTGTCTCCGTGCCGACCTGCCGCTTGGATCGGCCGAATCGAAGTTCGGGCAGAGACGCTAAACCGAATGTACCTATGGTCGGATAGCGTCTCGACGTCCTCGACGACGTGCCAGTCGAGGACGTTGCGCGCGAGAGCGGGGCTAGCGAACGTGAGGTCCACTATAGACCCACCCCGCTGCCGCACGCACGTCTGCACCGAACCCCGATTCAGGAGAAGCAGGCCCAGCTCGACCGCCCACTCCTCCACTAGCTCACCCCGCGCGTCCGTAGACGGGGAACCCCAAGCCGTAGACTTGGCGTTGAAGTCCCCCAGGACGATCACGGGGCGAGGACAGCCACGACGGACAACCGTGGCCAACTCCAGGGTGACACTCTCCAGATCGGCGAGAGAAAGGCTGGGGGCGAAATATACCCCCACGACCATGATGTCACCCCAGACTGCCGCGACATAGCCCCGCCCTCGAGTAACAGTCTCGAAGGGAAGCGTGTCGGCGGCGGACCTCCGGATCAACGCCACCGAGCGGTTATCGTCGCACACCCAGTCATCCCTGGGCGGCACGAAGTACGGCTCGGCGACGGCGGTCAAATCGATCGACCACTGCGCCATGCTCTGGAGCAAGAGATCCTGAGCCCTGGCGCAGTGGTTGATATTGGCTTGGAGGAGACGACGTAGAGCCATTACTGCGTGTCCATGGCCGTCGCCTCCTCCCCAGTCCTCGGCTGTTCTTGTGCCGCAGCCGGTGGTCGAACCGGCTGCGAGGAGCTGGTTGCCTTCTTCTTTTTGATGTTCTTCGGCGGATGAGCCGGCTGTGTCCTCGCCGTGGTTGTGGCGGTGGGTCTCGTGCAGGCCTTTGACCCGATCTTGTGGTCGGCTGGCTTTCCAGACGCCGCACATATAACGCAGTGCGGCGTCTTGGCTGAGCAGGTGCCCGCCTTGTGACCGGGCTGACCGCAGCGGTAGCATAACTGGCTGCGATCAACCTCAGCGGTGCACCGTGCCCCCGCGTGTCCACCCTCCAGACACCGGTAGCACCGGAAAGGCCTCGGTGGTAATAGCGTGACCTGCGCCGAAACCCACCCCACTAGGAGTCTGCTGTCCCTTAGCTTCTTGGCCGCCGCTAAGGGACAGCTCACATGGGTGGTCCCTAGACCAGAGACCCCCCGACGTATCGTGCCCGCCTTTACCTGATCAGGCGGGCATCCTCCGGTCTTGGAGACGGCGGCGACGACCTCCTCTATCGTCGCAGAGTCATCCAGGCCCGAAATACGCAAAACCGCGCATTTGGTGGGCCTGGACACTCGGACGTCGTCCGACCCCAGTGACGCCCTGAGCTTTTCCGCTAGGGCGTCAGCTTTGGGACCACTCGTGGCCCCCGAGACCTCCAGGAGTCGGCCTCCGGTGGCAGTCGTTTTGCACCGGAGGCCCGTTATGCCGAGATCGCTCAGCGAGATCTCGGCTTTTGCCTTCGCCAAGATGTCGGCATAAGAGAGGCCCCGCTCCTCCGCCCCTGGCTGCAGGGTGAGAGCCACTGCAGTCGAGCGGGGAGTCCTGAGCCTTGCAGGCCGGCGCTTGGCCGCCGCGACTCTCTCCTCCTTCTTCTTCTGGGCCTCTTTATTGGCCCGCTGGCGCGCCTTCTTCTGTTTCTTGGCGTCGCCCGCAACCTTCCACTCCGCCTCGGACATGCACCCCAACCTTTTTTTTTTTTTTTTTTTTTTTTTTTTTTTTTTTTTTTTTTTTGTTTTACTAGGAGGAAATGCATTTACGCATTCCGCCCGGTCGAAAGGGGGGACCGGGACGGATATGTGGGACTCCCGGGGCAGAAGGCCCCGTCCTACCCACTAAAACCTCCTAGGATTTCCGCCTTCACCGCAAGGCGGCAGGGCTACGGGAACGCACGTGGCTCACCACCGCGGCCCTGCCAGCGGTCGTCGCTGTAAATGGGCGACTCATCTCGAGAGCGTGCCAGGATGTTGCGGCACGCTTCCGTCTCCGCCTCCGTCAGAACCGTGACGGACTCCCCCGAGTCCGCCACTGGAGGCTGGGCGAAGGCAGCGGATGTAAAGTTCCGCTGCCGACTACGTTGCGTCAAGTCAAAACAGGGCCATGCGGCAGCAGATGTAAAAGTCCGCTGCCGATAGCGCTGTGTCACGTCCGGGTTGTGCGGCGGCGGGTGTAAAGGTCCGCCGCCGCTGTGTCAGATCGGGTCAAGGCAACCGGCCTAGGTGGTCGCGGCGTCGTCGACCAGGTCTCCGTCGACGCAACGGGAGGGAGTTGGTGTCGTCCTCCCGCTGTCGTTCCGCCTTCTCCTTGGCGGACATTACGACCTCGCTGAAGGTGCGTAATGCCGCCCACGCCTCTTCACTCGCGACCATCTTGCGCACTAAGGCCGGAAGCGAGATGTCTGGTCCAATGGCCGTGGACAGGACTGCGCGAGGCTCCGCCCAGGCTGGGCACTCTGCGCGCGTGTGCTCGGCCGTGTCCACGGCTCCGTCGTCGCAATGGAGACATACCACTGACGGCTCTCTCCCGACCACCTCGCACAAGTACTTGGCGAAGCAGCCGTGACCGGACATGAGCTGCGTCAGGTGGTACGTCAGTGGGCCGTGCTTGCGTTCGACCCACTCTCTCAGAACCGGGCGGATGGCCGCCACGAGCTCCCCGCCGGCATCCGGAACTCGAAGCTGATCCGCCCACCTCTCCATCAGGCGGCGTCTTGCCTCCTCCCTCCACTGTTGGACTAGGGGGGGGTTGCCATCTGCCCTTGCCGCCTTGACCCGCCAGTAGACGCTCGAGTTGATCTCGGCCTCGAGGTCCCATGGCGGGCTTCCGGACAGCAAGCCGGCCGCGGTGTATGACACCGTCCGGTACGCCCGAGCCGCCCTGAGCGCCATCGCCCGCTGCGGACGTCGCAGAGAGGCGACGTTGCGAGCGCTCAGAGCGTCCGCCCATATTGGCGCACCGTAGAGTGCCATCGCGCGCACCACGCCGGAGTACAGACGCCTGCACGAACTCCCTGGTCCACCTACGTTGGGCAGAATCCGCCCCAGCGCTCCGGCTGCAGCCACCAGTCTCGGGGCCAAGCGCCGGAAATGCTCCTCGAACTTCCACCTGCCATCGAGGACGAGTCCCAAGTACTTCATCGTCGACCCGATGGGGATGGAAGTTCCGCCGACCGTCAACACCATGCCCGGAGGTGGCGCGTTCCGAGGACCATGAAAAGCAAGGGCCTCGGACTTGTGCAAGGCCACCTCGAGGCCCAGGGCACGGATGCGGTGGACCGCATGTGCGACGCCGGCTGTGGCGAGATAAGCCGCCTCCCGGTGGGTACTGCCGCGGGCCGACACGAGGGTGTCGTCAGCGTAACATGTGACGCTGACCCCCCGCAACGTGGCCCCGCGCAGCACCCAGTCATACCCGATGTTCCACAGGAGAGGACCCAGTACAGAGCCCTGTGGAACACCGCAGGTCATGACCCTCCTTCCGAAGCCGTCTTGCGTTGGGAATACCACCGCCCTGCCCGAAAAGTAATCGGCGATGGTTCGTCGGAGGTAGCCCGGCACATTGTGGTAGTGCAGAGCCTCCAGTATGACCTCCCAGGGCAGAGAGTTGAAGGCGTTGGCTATGTCCAACGAGACAGCCAACAAAACTCCACCCTGCGTCACCTCCTCCTCTGCCAGGTCCCTGACCTTGGCAATCGCGTCCAGCGTCGAGCGGCCGGGGCGGAAGCCATACTGCCGCTCGTTGAGGCCCGGCTCCATGCTGTCGACTAGGCGGACGGCGAGCACACGCTCGAAGAGCTTGCTCACCTCGTCGAGCAGCACGATTGGGCGGTAGGCCGACGGCTGATCGGGGGCTCGTCCCTCCTTACGGATGAGTACGAGCTTACCCGTTTTCCACCTATGCGGAAACCTACCTTGAGCCAGGCAGGCGGAGAAGAGCTGGCGGACGCTATCGCCCATGGCATCCAACGCGATCGACAGGGCGCGTCCCGGTATCCCGTCAGGCCCGGGGGCTGTCCTTTTAGAGCGAAGCTTGTGGACGGCCGCGCACAGTTCCGCCTCGGTAACCGGGGGTGCCAGGTCTCGTACTTCACTGCTGGGCCGTAGTGGGGCCATCGACGGCGGGACAAACTCGCCGCGCTCAGGAAAGAGCACACTCAGTACTCTCTCCAGAACGTGCGGCTGGAGGGTGCTAGAGAGCGGGGGAGTCCAGGGTCGGAGTTTTTGTCTCACGACCCGGTACGGTCTCCCCCATGGGTCGCTCTCCAGCGTCGCGAGCCATTCTCGCCACGCATCCTCTTTCGCCTGGGCTATGGCCTTCTTGAGTTGATCGCAGGCGTCCCTGTAGGCGGTGTAAAAGGTCGCCTCCAGGTCGCGGTCACGCACACGCCTTCTCCTGCTCCTGGCGTACTGGCGGCGAGCCGCAACACAGGCTCTCCGCAGCTGGCGGAGTTCCGGCCGCCACCAATACACGCGGCGACGTGGAGCCTGAGGCTTGACTCTCGGCATCGCCACATCGCAAATGCGAAACAGGGCTGCGCCGAGTTGGTCAGCCTCTCGGTCGACCTGCGCCACCGGCTCGGTGCCGGCGCACCAGGCCTCCACGATTGCCGCCTCTTTTGCCAACTGGCTATCGAGGCGGCCCAGGCTCCACCGCGGACCTTCTGTCCGCTCAACAGCGGGCCGGACGACTGGAACCGCGGAGACATCGAATCGGATGTATCGATGATCCGATAGAGTCTCCACGGCCGTCTCCACCCTCCACTCTTGAACACGGCGGGCTAGGGCGATGGACGCGAACGTAACGTCCACGATCGACTCGCCCTGCTGCCGCACGCACGTGCTCTCCGACCCACTGTTGATCACCGCGAGACCGAGCGAGACCGCCCACTCTTCCAGCGCCTCGCCTCTGGCGTCTGTCGCAGGGGAACCCCAAGCCGTAGATTTGGCGTTGAAGTCCCCCGCAACTAGCACCGGGTTAGGCGATGCTTGCCCAATCAGAGCCCCGACCTCGACGAGCAGCTGTTCAAACTCCGCGAGACTCCGATTGGGCGAGGCGTAGACGCCCACGGTCACCACACTCCCGATCACCGCGACCACGAACCCTCTGCCCCTGACTACCCCTTCGATAGCAGGGGAACCAGCGACGGCAGGGGCGACTATTGCCACCACTCCTTCGTGGTCGGAGACCCAGTCGTCCCGTAAATGAACGACGTAGGGCTCCGATACCACCGCAACGTCGATTTGCCACTCTGCCATGCTTTGGACTAGGAGGTCCTGAGCTCTGGCAGAGTGGTTTAAATTGGCCTGAAGACAACGCAGAGCCATTAGTGCGATGTCTCCATTGGCTCCTCCACGGTCCGTTGGGACGCGGTGACGGGCCTCTTCGCCACCGTTCCTCTGGCTTTACCTCGCGCAGGGCGGGATCTGTTCGTGGGACACGCCCTGCTGCCGATGGCATGCGCCGCCGGTTTGCCAGCCGCTGAGCATATGGCGCAGATTGCTTCTGCGGCTGTACAATCTCGGGCCTTGTGGTCAGCCCGACCGCAGCGGAAGCACAGACGGCTGCGGTCGACGTCCCTGTCGCACTTGGCCCCCATGTGGCCTCCCTCGAGGCATTTGTAGCAGCGGAGCGGCCTCGGCTCGAGCAACAGCACCCGCGCCGAGATCCACCCCACTTTAACCCTGCCAGTTGCCAATATCTTTTTGGCCGCTGCGACTGGGCAGCTGAGCCACAGCGACCTGCAGCCGTTGAAGCCCCGAACGACCACGCCTGGCCTAATCGCTCCATCAGAGCAGCCTCCTTCTGCGGCGACCGCAGCCACTACTTCCTCCGCCGTGACCGCATCGTCCAGATCCATGACGCGTATCTCGACACATTTGGTAGGCCGATGGATCTGGACTTCGTCCTGATCGAGGACCTCCCGGAGCTTGGCCGCTAGAGCGTCCGCCGCCTTCTCCGGTTCGTTCGTGCCCGGCGGCACTTCGAGCATCCTCGCCCCCGTGGCTGTTGTCCTGAAGCGCACGGAGGTGAGGCCGACCTCGCCGAGTTTGACACGGCTTTTGGCCTCAGCGAGAACGCTCTCGTACCTGACCCCTTTCTCCTCAGCACCGGGTTTCAGTGTGATCGTAATGACCGCGGTGCGAGGAGGGCGAAGCTTCCTTTGCCTAGGGGCTTTCTTCTTTCTCTTTGTTTCTTTCGCCGGGTTTTTGGGCGACTTGTTCGGTTGTTTGCGAACAACGGCCGCCCATGACATTCCGGAACTGACCGGCTTCGACGGCGCTGGAGGGACAGTTGTGTTACCCGCAGCTGCTGCTGCTTCTTGAGCAGCCATACTGGGCTTTGTCCTCTTCTTTTTCCCCTTCTTTTTGGTGACTTTTGGTTGAGCCGTTTTAGAGCTCCCAACTCTCTCCGTGTCCACAGCAGCGGGCGACTGCGTTGGAGTCGTCCCCCGTGCAGCTGTAACCGCAGTCTGCGTCGTCTTTCGGTCTGCGGCCAGCGGAGGTCGCAGCCGGGGCTCCGGGAGGAGGCGCCGCTCGATGCCCTCCATCCGGGCATTCAGCATGTTGCCGAACTGCTCCCGGCTGGAGCGCAGCGCCTCCTCCATTACGCGCTGGATGGTTGCCTCGTCCATACTCGCAGGCTGTGTGCGCATCAGGGCCACTTCTCTTCTTAGCTCGGCCAACTGGCCCGAGAGCTGCGTGTTCGCAGCCTCCAGCCGCGCCACCTCTTCTGTCACGGTCAGGGCTCTCAGATCCGCAACTGCACCTTTAATGGTGTCAGCGGCAGTCTTCAGAGCCCTGACGAAGGTGCCCTTCAGGTTGCCCGATTTGTCGGCAACCTGAAGCACCACGTCAAGCGCTTCCTGGACCTTCGCGTCTAAGGCGGCTGACGTCTTCGGAATATCATTTTCGGTTATACCGATTGTCGGCGTGCGATTTCTCGTGCGAGCCGCCCTTTCTTCGATCGCCGCCTTGGCCGCTTCAGTGTATGCGGCCAGCGCATCCTCCGCTTCGTACCGCCGTTCTTTCTCCTTTTGGGAGCTGAGCTCAGCCTGAGATTTGCCGAGCCCGACGTATATCCCGTGAGTAGGCGGTCTGCCACGCCCTCTCTTACTCGAGGGCTTCAGCCACCTACTCACTGACGACTCCGAGAGTTCTGCGTCGCTAAAATGCGCGCTCGCATCGCTCTCGGAGCCCGAGAAGCTGTCCGCCGTGCGGGACCGCTTCTCCCCTTTCCTTCGAGTGTCTCGTCCGGTTTGTGTGGGAGACGGGCCTGACTCGGAGAGTCGTTCCAGTCTCACCACTGGGATTTTCCGGGCAGTTTCCTGCACCTGTATTTTGCGCGCCATTGGGGCTTGCACTTCCACCTCCTTTGTACAACTTAAACTACTATTTACACCTAAATCTACTCCCACACTCTCCATCTCTGTATCCTTTATGCTCGCCAAATAGTCATCGTTAAAAAGCTGTAGTGCGACTTTGTCCCCTCCAGATTTCGATACGGGACTGTCCGACCCGTGAAGCGGGTCGGAGAGGGAGTACATGCACCCCAACCTAACCTAACCTAACCTAACCTAACCTAACCTAACCTAACCTTTTTTTTTTTTTTTTTTTTTTTTTTTTTTTTTTTTTTTTTTTTATGGTTGGGAAATCCATCATGGAGACCCTCCGCTCTGGGGGAAGAGCGAAGGGTACTGTCAGACTCTTACTGACTAAAACCCAACCCGTGTCCTCCAATTGCCCATGTGTCGGAAGGGCGGGTATCGCCGAAGCATTCGTCGCACCCCTCCGACGGGCGTTGGCACGCCTGATGTAAAGAGTCAGGCGTGCCCCGTCAATCACTGCGGCCGTCCACCCGGCCGCAGGACTCCACTACGAGGCGCGCGTGCGGAACACGACGCCGCCGCCTCGAGGCCTGTTGCTGGTCGGACGGCGAGACGCCCCGAGTCTGCCGTCCGCAGGCCACGCCCTAGAGTGGTCGTAAGTCGGCGACCACCCTGCGACGCCCAGTTCGTCTGCTGCGGGAGGGGAGAGAGGAGGCAGCCTCTCTCTCCCTTTCCGCCGCCTCCTTTGCGAGCATCACTTCCTCGCAGAAGGTGGCGACGGCGCTCCACCCTGCCTCGCTCCGTACCATCGCGGAGACGACGGCCGGAAGCGAGAGGTTTCCCGCAGCGACACCTACGGCCGCGACGAGGTCACGGCGCTGCTCAGCCCATGCTGGGCACTCCGCCAACGTGTGCAACGCCGTATCGTCGCGACCACCGCCACAATGGTGGCACTGGGACGTCGGCTCCCGACCTATGCGACACAGGTACCTACCGAAGCATCCGTGTCCAGTAAGCACCTGCGTCAGCCGAAAGCTGAGGGCGCCGTGGCTCCTGGTGAGCCACTCCTTCAAAACGGGCCTCACCGCCGCAATAGCGACGGCTTGCCCTGCCGTGGGTCGCGCTAATCGCGTCTCCCACTCCGCCACTGAGACCTGGCGGAGCTCCGCCCTGCGTGCCTCGATCTGTCGAGGCACCAGGCGCTCACCCCGCTCGACCGCCTCCACGCGCCACCAATAGAGCGACGCGAGGAGCTTAGCCTCGAGGTCCCAGGGCGGCGATCCGGCTAGGAGGCTCGCTGCCTCGAAGGAGATCGTACGGTATCCCCTTATCATCCTGACGGCCATCGCGCGCTGTGGCCTTCTCAGCGCGGCGACGTTGCGGGCCGTCAGGGCATCCGCCCACACTGGCGCGGCGTATAACGCCATCGACCGTACGACCCCCATGTAGAGCCTCCTGCATGAGGAGTTGGGTCCCCCTAGATTGGGCAGCAAGCGCGAGAGCGCTGAAGCGGCGCCCAACAACCGGGGGGCGAGCCGTGTAAAGTGCGGCTCGAAGTTCCACCTACTGTCGAGGACGAGTCCTAGGTACTTCATCGTCGACTCGACAGCGATGGACACCCCTCCTACCATGATGCTGGACCCGGGAGGCGGCTTCGTCCTCGGCCCGTGAAAACACAGGGCTTCCGACTTGTGCAATGCCACCTCCAAGCCCAGCCGCCGGATCCTTCCCACGGCATGCGCGACACCAGCCGTCGCGCGTATGGCCGCCTGCCGGTACGTCTTACCACGCGCTGTAACCAGCGTGTCGTCGGCGTAACAAATGACGCCGACGCCGTGGATGAACGCACCGCGCAGGGCCCAGTCGTACCCCACGTTCCACAGGAGTGGACCCAAGACGGAACCCTGTGGAACGCCGCACGACGTCTCTCGACGACCCCACCTCTCGCGACCCGGGTACACGACCGCTCGGTCCGACAGGTACGCCGCGACCACGCGTTGGAGGTAGCGCGGCACTCCGTGATAACGGAGTGCTTCACGGATGGTACTCCAGGGCAAGGTGTTGAAAGCGTTGGCGATGTCGAGCGACACCGCCAAGACCACCTCACCCCGGGCGACTGCCTCCTCCGCGAGGGCCTTCACGCGCATGATCGCGTCGACCGTCGAACGCCCCTGGCGGAAGCCGAATTGGTTCTCTGCCAAATCCGGCCCCACCCTGGTCATGTGCTGAACGAGGCGACTGGCGATGACACGCTCGAAGATCTTACACACCTCGTCCAGCAACACGATCGGTCGGTACGCAGATGGCGAGTCTGCGGGTCGTCCCTCCTTCTTCAGCAAGACCAGCTTCCCGGTCTTCCACCGGCTTGGAAACTGGCCTCGCTCCAGGCATGCGCTCAGCAGCCCTGAGAGTCGTGGCCCGAGTTCTCTCAGGGCGAGGACCCACGCACGGCCTGGAATGCCGTCGGGTCCAGGGGCGGTGTTCCTGATGCGAGCCACCGCCCCTCTGAGCTCTGCCCGGGTAACCGCGGGCACGTCTTCATCGTCCTCTTCCGCGTCCCTGTGAGGCGGAACCATAGCCGGTGGTGTGTGCTCCGGTCTAGATGGAAACAGAGCACCCACCACCTCCTCCAGCAGCTGCGGCTGGAGACTCCGGGACAGTGGGGGAGCCGACTGGCGCAACTTGCCCCTCACCATCAGGTAAGGGCGTCCCCACGGATCTAGGTCCAGAGTCTCCACCAGCTCGTCGTTCGCTTGGGCCTTGGCTCTGACGATGGCCAACTGGAGTGCGCTCTTCGCCTCCCTGTAGCTAGCGTACAGTTCCGCCTCTTCACTCTCCTGCGCTTCTTCGGCCGCCGCTGTAAAGGGGCGGCGGCCTCTCCTCCGTCGTCGGCACCTCGCGTACTGGCGTCGCACCTGCGTACATGCGTTGCGCAACTGCGCAATCGACTGCGCCCACCAGTACACTTGGCGCCTGGCTGGCAACGGCCGGACTCGGGGCATGCCAGCGTCGCATATGTCCGACATGCTCTCCCGGAACCACTCCGCCTCTTCGTCGATGTCGGCAGGCCTGTCTGGCGAATCTAGCCAGGCCTTGACGATCGAGGCCTCCAGGAGAGCCTCCCTGTCCAGCCGCTTCAGCGCCCATCGCGGACCGTCTCCGTGCCGACCTGCCGCTTGGATCGGCCGAATCGAGGTTCGGGCAGAGACGCTAAACCGAATGTACCGATGGTCGGATAGCGTCTCGACGTCCTCGACGACGTGCCAGTCCCAAACTTCCACCTGCCATCGAGGACGAGTCCTAGGTACTTCATCGTCGACCCGATGGTGATGGAAGTTCCGCCGACTGTTATGGACATACCCTGAGGTGGCACGTTCCGAGGTCCATGAAAGACTAGGGCCTCGGATTTGTGCAAGGCCACCTCAAGGCCCAGAGCACGAATGCGGTGGACCGCATGTGCCACTCCCGCCGTGGCAAGATACGCCGCCTCCCGATGGGTACTGCCGCGGGCCGACACGAGGGTGTCGTCAGCGTAGCAGGTCACGCTGACCCCCCGCAACGTGGCCCCGCGCAGCACCCAATCGTAGCCGATGTTCCACAGTAGCGGCCCCAAAACCGAGCCCTGTGGAACACCGCAGGTCATAGCCCTCCTGCTATCTCCCTCCATCGTCGGGAACACCACCGCCCTACCCGAGAAGTAGTCGGCGATGGTACGTCGCAGATAGTCCGGAACGTTGTGGTATCTGAGAGCTTCCAGTACCACTTCCCAGGGCAGAGTGTTGAAGGCGTTGGAAATATCCAACGACACTGCCAGCAACACCCCACCCCGAGAGACCTCCTCCTCTGCGACCTCCCTCAGTCTGGCGACTGCGTCCAGCGTCGAGCGGCCCCGGCGAAAGCCGAACTGCCACTCGCTCAAGCCTGGCTCCATGCTACCGACTAGACGGGCTGCGATTATACGCTCAAAGAGCTTACCCGCTTCGTCGAGCAGCACGATGGGCCGGTAGGCCGACGGCTGATCGGGGGCTCGTCCCTCCTTGCGGATGAGAACGAGCTTACCCGTTTTCCACCGATTCGGGAACCTACCCTGAGCCAGGCAGGCCGAGAACAGTTGGCACATGCCATCGCCCAACTTCTCCGACGCGATCGCCACGACGCGTCCCGGTATCCCGTCAGGCCCGGGGGCTGTCCTCTTCGAGCGAAGCTTCAGGACAGCCGCGCACAACTCCGCCTCGGTAACCGGGGACGCCTGGTCCGGCACCTCCCTCACAATCTCGGGCTCCATCGCCGGTGGGACGAACGCTCCGCGCTCCGGAAAAAGTTCCTCCGCGATTCGTCCCAGAAGCCGCGGCTGGATGGTAGTGGTGAGCGGGGGTGTCCAGGGTCGGAGCTTCTGCCTCACGACCCTGTACGGTCTCCCCCACGGATCCGCGTCGAGAGACGCCAGCCACTCCACCCATGCCGCTTCCTTCGCCTGCGCGATGGCCTTTCGGAGCGACACGCAAGCCTCCCTGTAGGAGGTGTAAAGAGCCTCCTCCAGGTCGTGATCGCGTATCCGCCTCCGTCTGGACCTGGCGTATTGGCGGCGGGCCGCAACACACGCCCTCCGCAACGTCCGTAGCTCCGGGCGCCACCAGTAGACTCGGCGACGTGGAGTCTGAGGCTTCACCCTCGGCATCGCCGCATCGCAGATGCGAAACAGGGCGGCACCGAGTCGGTCGGCCTCTCGGTCGACCTGGACGACCGGGTCGGAACCGGCGCACCAGGCCTCCACGATGGCCGCCTCTTTTGCCAACTGGCGATCGAGACGACCAAGACTCCACCGCGGACCTTCTGACCGCTCAACAGCGGGCCGGACGACGGGAACCGCGGAGACATCAAATCGGATATATCGGTGATCCGATAGAGTCTCCACCCCCGTCTCCACCCTCCAATCTCGAACACGGCGGGCTAGGGCGATGGACGCGAACGTTAAGTCCACGATCGACTCGCCCTGCTGCCGCACGCACGTGCTCTCCGATCCTCTGTTGATCGCCGTGAGTCCCGATGACACGGCCCACTCCTCTAACACCTCTCCTCTGGCATCGGTCGCAGGGGAGCCCCAAGCCGTGGATTTGGCATTGAAGTCTCCCGCGACGATCACCGGACTCGGTGAGTACTGCCCGACCAGAGCCCCGACCTCAACGAGAAGTTGCTCGAATTCGGCGAGACTCCGGTTAGGAGAGGCGTAGACTGCTACGAACGCCGTTCCGTTGACAACAGCGGCCACGCACCCTCTGCCCTTGGCAACCCTATCGATCGCAGGGGCGCCGGGAATGGCGGGAGCGACGATGGAGATCACTCCCTCGTGGTCGGAGACCCAGTCGTCCCGTAAATGAACGACGTAGGGCTCCGCCACGATTGCCACTCCGATTTGCCACTCCGCCATGCTCTGGACTAGAAGGTCCTGGGCTCTGGCGGAGTGGTTTAAATTGGCCTGGAGACAACGCAGGGCCATTATTGTGCGGTCTCCATGGGCACCTCAGTCCTTTGGGACACGGTGACGGGCCCTTTCGTCACCGCACCTCCCGTTCTTTTGACAGGGCGACCTTTGCCGCCCTGGCACGCCTTACTGCCCAAGACGTGCGTCGCAGTTTTACCGGCCGCTGAGCACAGGATGCAGTTCGCTTCAGCGGCGGTGCATTCGCGGGCCTTGTGGTCGGGCTGGCCGCAGCGGAAGCACAAACGGCTGCGGTCCAAGCCCCTGTCACAAACGGCCCCCATATGGCCTTCCTCCAGGCACTTGAAACAGCGGAGTGGCCTCGGCTCGAGCAAAAGCACTCGCGCCGAGATCCACCCCACCTTGACCCGACCTGTCGCCATCAGTTTCTTGGCCGCTACGACAGGGCAGCTGAGCCAGAGCGATCTACAGCCATTGGCAGACCGAACTACCACGCCCGGCCTGATCGCCCCTTCGGAGCATCCTCCCTCGCTGGCCACAGCTGCCACCACCTCCTCCGACGACACCGAGTCGTCCAGATCCATGATTCTGACCTCGACGCATTTCGTCGGTCGATGGATCTGGACCTCGTCCGGGTTTAGGACGCTGCGGAGCTTTTCCGCAAGGGCATCCGCTGACTTCTCGGCGTCAGCGGTGCCCGGCGGAATCTCGAGCATCCGCGCTCCCGTGGCCGCCGTTCGGAAACGGACCGTCGTCAAGCCTACCTCACTGAGCCTTATCTTGCTCTTGGCTTCAGCCAGGACGGTCTCGTACTTGAGGCCCTCCTCCTCTGCACCGGGTCTTAAGGTGATCGTAATCACCGCGGTGCGAGGAGAGCGAAGCCTTTTACGGTCCTTCTTCTTGTCCCTTGCCGTTGGGACGGTCTTCGGCGTCCCTGTCTTCGCCGGTGTCGCCTTCTTGGGTGGCTTGCTCGCAGGCTGCCGAACAACAGCCGCCCAAGACACAGAAGAGCTGCCCGGCTTCGGAGTCGGTGCGGGGGCAGTCTTCTTCGCCGCAGCCGCTGCCGCCTCCTGGGCAGCCATACTGGGGCGTTTGGTCTTCTTCTTCGAGGCCGTCTTCGTGCTCGCACCCTTTTCCGCAGCTTTGGCGGCGGACGACACGGGTGGTGCCGACGGTGCCTTCGCAGCAGGGGCCGCAGTCTGCGCTGCTCTGCTCTGCTCTGCCCTGCGGTCTGCGGCCAGCGGAGGTCGCAGCCGAGGCTCCGGAAGGAGGCGCCGCTCGATGCCCTCCATCCGGGCGTTCAGCATATTGCTGAACTGCTCCCGGCTGCTCCTCAACGCTTCCTCCATGATGCGTTTTAAGTTATCCTCGCTCGGTTGTGGCGGCTTCCTACGCATGTCGGCCACTTCCCTTCGCAGTTCAGCCAACTGGCCGGAAAGCTTTGCGTTGGCAGCTTCCAGCCGGGCCACTTCCTCCGACATGGTCAGGGCTCTAAGTTCCGCCACCGCACCTTTGATGGTGTCAGCGGCAGTCTTCAGGGCCCTGACGAAGGTACCCTTCAGGTTGCCTGACTTGTTGGCAACCTGAAGTACCACGTCCAACGCCTCTTTTACTGTATTATCCAGTGCAGCAGACGTCTTTTGAGCATCCTCATTGGTCACGTCCATGTGACGACTCCGATTACGAGCCGCTCTCTCTTCTAAATTCACTTTTGCCGCTTCAGTGTAAGCGGCCAGGGCGTCCTCGGTCTCGAAGCGGTCCTCTCTGGCCTTCGTTTTCGCCGCACGGAGTTCCGCTTGAGACTTGCCCAAGCCCACGTATTTACCGTGAGTGGGCGGCCGGCCTCGCCCTCTCTTGTTTGCGGGTTTAAGCCACCTCGCTGAGTCCGAGTTTTCACTCAGCTGCACGCTCACGTCACTTTCGGAGCCAGAGCAGCTATCCTCAGCGTGTGTCCGCTTTTCGCCCTTCCGCCGCGCATTTGTATCTTCCTTGTGTGGGGAATCGAGTGATTCCACCGTCCGCATACTGCAGACCGACGAGTCCGACTCGGAGAGTCGTTCAGGTCGGCCAGTAGGTCCCTCCTTCGTGTTTTGGTTTCCGGTTCCAGCGCACGCCACCGGGGCGCACACCTCCACCACCATGTCGTCGTGTTCCGAGCTTAAGGAGCTCGGAGTCCTTTTAGGGTTTTTATTTTTGTTCACTTCCATAACTTATCCCACGAGCATGGGGGAAGTGACGGTCCGCCCAGGTGGTGCCCCCTGTACCTGGGTAAGCCTCGCGTAACTCGTCAAGGGTGTCGGCCGGTGCCCTGACGAGGATCGCGGTCGCGACTGAACATCCCATCAGCCATGCATCCCCTCGTGCCGCGTCGCCACTTGGGATTCGGGGTGATTTTTATAGAGGTTGTCTTCCTCACGGTCCGGCCGGTTAAGGCAAGACCCGCGGTCCCGCTCGAGGCCGCGAGACGTGTTCCACGACGCCTCACCAGCGGGATTACGCGTTCCTCCTTCGGTCTCCGAGGTCAATAAACCCCGGAGACAAAACATAAAACATGTTATAGACGCCACAAACAAATTTTTAACAAATTACACAACTATTTACAAGCAACGAATGACAAAACAACAACACCAAACGTCACAAACACTCCCCTTTGCCACGAAGCCGCTCACACAGTCCACTCTGCTAATCAGAGAAGTACCAGGAGCGGTCCGTGACATACCCTCCCCGTCAGTCTTAGCCGTTGCCGACGACAAAAGATCGTCGACACCGTTGCCCAGGGTGCGCCACGAGGAGGCGACTGACATGCACCCCAACCTAACCTTTTTTTTTTTTTTTTTTTTTTTTTTGTTTCCGATGGGGAATGCATTTACGCATACCCGCGAGTCCGGGGGGACTCCGCGGGTTATGTGGGACTCGGCAAAAGGCCCCTACCCACTAAACCCCACCGGCGCTCCGTCTTCGCTTGACTGACAGGAGGCTGGGAATCCGGTTTGCATCCAGCCCCCCGTCGGCGACCGCCCGCCCTATGGCAGACCCCTCACACCCCCCCGAATGGGGGCGGACACTGTGATGGCCGGAGCGCACGACCATCACCAGTCGTGGCAGGTGTGCGTTGTGACGCGGGCGGCGGCGACCCCGCGCCGCCCGCCCGCCGCACTCCCCCAGGGGCGGGCGAAGGTGGACGCCGTGTGCGCCGCCTTCCGCCCCTTACCCTTCTGCGGAGCTGTGACGCGAGGGGATCGTTCTCGCGCCCACGCTCCGCCGCCTCCTTCTGTGACATTACGTCTTCACAAAAGGAGGCGACGGCAGCCCACGACTCCTCGCTCCCCAACATGGCAACGATCACACCGGGGAGCGAGAGGTCGCTTCCGCTGACAGCCACCAGCTCACGGCGGCGCTCGGCCCACGATGGACACACCTCCAGGGTGTGCTCTGCCGAGTCCACCGCGGCCCCACACTGATGGCACGACGGGGTCTCCTCCCTCCCGATCCGGTGCAGGTACGACCCGAAGCAGCCGTGCCCGGACAGCACCTGGACCAGACGGAAGGAGAGGGAGCCGTGCGAGCGATCGAGCCAATCTCTGAGCACGGGCCCGATCGCGTCCAGGGTCCTTCGGCCGAACGTGGCGGAGGCGAGGTCCGCCTTCCAATGCTGGATGACCGCGACCCTCGCTCCCTGACGAACAGCCTCCCGCTTTGCCCCGTCGGGGCACCGGCCGAGCGCTCGCTGCTCCGCCGTCCACTCGTAGACTCTGGCGAGCACCCACGCCTCGAGCTCCACCCCAACCTTTTTTTTGTTTTACTAGGAGGAAATGCATTTACGCATTCCGCCCGGTCGAAAAGGGGGGGACCGGGACGGATATGTGGGACTCCCGGGGCAGAAGGCCCCGTCCTACCCACTAAAACCTCCTAGGATTTACGCCTTCACCGCAAGGCGGCAGGGCCACGGGAACGCGCTTGGCTCACCACCGCGACCCTGCCAGCGGCTGTCGCAATAGGGGCGACACTTCTCGAGAGGCACGCCAGGGTGTTACGGCGCACCTTCCGACTCCGCCTCCGTCTGAACCGTGACGGACTCCCCCGAGTCCGCCACTGGAGGTTGGGCGAAGGCAGCGGATGTAAAGTTCCGCTGCCGACTACGTTGCGTCAAGTTAAAACAGGGCCATGCGGCAGCAGATGTAAAAGTCCGCTGCCGATAGCGCTGTGTCACGTCCGGGTTGTGCGGCGGCGGATGTAAAGGTCCGCCGCCGCTGTGTCAGATCGGGTCAAGGCAACCGGCCTAGGTGGTCGCGGCGTCGTCGACCAGGTCTCCGTCGACGCAACGGGAGGGAGTTGGTGTCGTCCTCCCGCTGTCGTTCCGCCTTCTCCTTGGCGGACATTACGACCTCGCTGAAGGTGCGTAATGCCGCCCACGCCTCTTCACTCGCGACCATCTTGCGCACTAAGGCCGGAAGCGAGATGTCTGGTCCAATGGCCGTGGACAGGGCTGCGCGAGGCTCCGCCCAGGCTGGGCACTCTGCGCGCGTGTGCTCGGCCGTGTCCACGGCTCCGTCGTCGCAATGGAGACATACCACTGACGGCTCTCTCCCGACCACCTCGCACAAGTACTTGGCGAAGCAGCCGTGACCGGACATGAGCTGCGTCAGGTGGTACGTCAGTGGGCCGTGCTTGCGTTCGACCCACTCTCTCAGAACCGGGCGGATGGCCGCCACGAGCTCCCCGCCGGCATCCGGAACTCGAAGCCGATCCGCCCACCTCTCCATCAGGCGGCGTCTTGCCTCCTCCCTCCACTGTTGGACTAGGGGGGGGTTGCCATCTGCCCTTGCCGCCTTGACCCGCCAGTAGACGCTCGAGTTGAACTCGGCCTCGAGGTCCCATGGCGGGCTTCCGGACAGCAAGCCGGAGCTCCACCCCAACCTAACCTAACCTAACCTTTTTTTTTTTTTTTTTTTTTTTTTTTTTTTTTTTTTTTTTTTTGTTTTACTAGGAGGAAATGCATTTACGCATTCCGCCCGGTCGAAAGGGGGGACCGGGACGGATATGTGGGACTCCCGGGGCAGAAGGCCCCGTCCTACCCACTAAAACCTCCTAGGATTTCCGCCTTCACCGCAAGGCGGCAGGACTACGGGAACGCACGTGGCTCACCACCGCGGCCCTGCCAGCGGTCGTCGCTGTAAATGGGCGACTCATCTCGAGAGCGTGCCAGGATGTTGCGGCACGCTTCCGTCTCCGCCTCCGTCAGAACCGTGACGGACTCCCCCGGGTCCGCCACTGGAGGCTGGGCGAAGGCAGCGGATGTAAAGTTCCGCTGCCGACTACGTTGCGTCAAGTCAAAACAGGGCCATGCGGCAGCAGATGTAAAAGTCCGCTGCCGATAGCGCTGTGTCACGTCCGGGTTGTGCGGTGGCGGATGTAAAGGTCCGCCGCCGCTGTGTCAGATCGGGTCAAGGCAACCGGCCTAGGTGGTCGCGGCGTCGTCGACCAGGTCTCCGTCGACGCAACGGGAGGGAGTTGGTGTCGTCCTCCCGCTGTCGTTCCGCCTTCTCCTTGGCGGACATTACGACCTCGCTGAAGGAGCGTAATGCCGCCCACGCCTCTTCACTCGCGACCATCTTGCGCACTAAGGCCGGAAGCGAGATGTCTGGTCCAATGGCCGTGGACAGGGCTGCGCGAGGCTCCGCCCAGGCTGGGCACTCTGCGCGCGTGTGCTCGGCCGTGTCCACGGCTCCGTCGTCGCAATGGAGACATACCACTGACGGCTCTCTCCCGACCACCTCGCACAAGTACTTGGCGAAGCAGCCGTGACCGGACATGAGCTGCGTCAGGTGGTACGTCAGTGGGCCGTGCTTGCGTTCGACCCACTCTCTCAGAACCGGGCGGATGGCCGCCACGAGCTCCCCGCCGGCATCCGGAACTCGAAGCCGATCCGCCCACCTCTCCATCAGGCGGCGTCTTGCCTCCTCCCTCCACTGTTGGACTAGGGGGGGGTTGCCATCTGCCCTTGCCGCCTTGACCCGCCAGTAGACGCTCGAGTTGATCTCGGCCTCGAGGTCCCATGGCGGGCTTCCGGACAGCAAGCCGGCCGCGGTGTATGACACCGTCCGGTACGCCCGAGCCGCCCTGAGCGCCATCGCCCGCTGCGGACGTCGCAGAGAGGCGACGTTGCGAGCGCTCAGAGCGTCCGCCCATATTGGCGCGCCGTAGAGTGCCATCGAGCGCACCACGCCGGAGTACAGACGCCTGCACGAACTCCCTGGTCCACCTACGTTGGGCAGAATCCGCCCCAGCGCTCCGGCTGCAGCCACCAGTCTCGGGGCCAAGCGCCGGAACCCTAACCTTTTTTTTTTTTTTTTTTTTTTTTTTTTTTTTTTTTATGGTTGGGAAATCCATCATGGAGACCCTCCGCTCTAGGGGAAGAGCGAAGGGTACTGTCAGACTCCTACTGACTAAAACCCAACCCGTGTCCTCCACGTGCCCATGAGTCGGAGGGGCGGGTATCGCCGAAGCATTCGTCGCACCCCTCCGACGGGCGTTGGCGCGCCTGATGTAAAGAGTCAGGCGCGCCCCGTCACTCACTGCGGCTGTCCACCCGGCCGCAGGACTCCACTACGAGGCGCGCGTGCGGAACACGTCGCCGCCGCCTCGAGGCCTGTTGCTGGTCGGACGGCGAGACGCCCCGAGTCTGCCGTCCGCAGGCCACGCCCTAGGGTGGTCGTAAGTCGGCGACCACCCTGCGACGCCCAGTTCGTCTGCTGCGGGAGGGGAGAGAGGAGGCAGCCTCTCTCTCCCTTTCCGCCGCCTCCTTTGCGAGCATCACTTCCTCGCAGAAGGTGGCGACGGCGCTCCACCCTGCCTCGCTCCGTACCATCGTGGAGACGACGGCCGGAAGCGAGAGGTTTCCCGCAGCGACACCGACGGCCGCGACGAGGTCACGGCGCTGCTCAGCCCATGCTGGGCACTCCGCCAACGTGTGCAACGCCGTATCGTCGCGACTATCGCCACAATGGTGGCACTGGGACGTCGGCTCCCGACCTATGCGACACAGGTACCTACCGAAGCATCCGTGTCCAGTAAGCACCTGCGTCAGCCGAAAGCTGAGGGCGCCGTGGCTCCTAGTGAGCCACTCCTTCAAGACGGGCCTCACCGCCGCAATAGCGACGGCTTGCCCTGCCGTGGGTCGCGCTAATCGCGTCTCCCACTCCGCCACTGAGACCTGGCGGAGCTCTGCCCTGCGTGCCTCGATCTGTCGAGGCACCAGGCGCTCACCCCGCTCGACCGCCTCCGCGCGCCACCAATAGAGCGACGCGAGGAGCTTAGCCTCGAGGTCCCAGGGCGGCGATCCGGCTAGGAGGCTCGCTGCCTCGAAGGAGATCGTACGGTATCCCCTTATCATCCTGACGGCCATCGCGCGCTGTGGCCTTCTCAGCGCGGCGACGTTGCGGGCCGTCAGGGCATCCGCCCACACTGGCGCGGCGTATAGCGCCATCGACCGTACGACCCCCATGTAGAGCCTCCTGCATGAGGAGTTGGGTCCCCCCAGATTGGGCAGCAAGCGCGAGAGCGCTGAAGCGGCGCCCAACAACCGGGGGGCGAGCCGTGTAAAGTGCGGCTCGAAGTTCCACCTACTGTCGAGGACGAGTCCTAGGTATTTCATCGTCGACTCGACAGCGATGGATACCCCTCCTACGATGATGCTGGAGCCGGGAGGCGGCTTCATCCTCGGCCCGTGAAAACACAAGGCCTCCGACTTGTGCAATGCCACCTCCAAGCCCAGCCGCCGGATCCTTCCCACGGCATGCGCGACACCAGCCGTCGCGCGTATGGCCGCCTGCCGGTACGTCTTTCCACGTGCTGTAACCAGCGTGTCGTCGGCGTAACAAATGACGCCGACGCCGTGGATGAACGCACCGCGCAGGGCCCAGTCGTACCCCACGTTCCACAGGAGTGGACCCAAAACGGAACCCTGTGGAACGCCGCACGACGTCTCCCGACGACCCCACCTCTCGCGACCCGGGTACACGACCGCTCGGTTCGACAAGTAGGCCGCGACCACGCGTTGGAGGTAGCGCGGCACTCCGTGGTATCGGAGTGCTTCCCTGATGGTACTCCAAGGCAAGGTGTTGAAAGCGTTGGCGATGTCGAGCGACACCGCCAAGACCACCTCACCCCGGGCGACTGCCTCCTCCGCGAGGGCCCTCACGCGCATGATCGCGTCCACCGTCGAACGTCCCTGGCGGAAGCCGAATTGGTTCTCCGCCAAATCCGGCCCCACCCTGGTCATGTGCTGAACGAGGCGACTAGCGATGACACGCTCGAAGATCTTACACACCTCGTCCAGCAACACGATCGGTCGGTACGCAGATGGCGAGTCTGCGGGTCGTCCCTCCTTCTTCAGCAAGACCAGCTTCCCGGTCTTCCACCGGCTTGGAAACTGGCCTCGCTCCAAGCATGCGCTCAGCAGCCCTGAGAGTCGTGGCCCGAGTTCTCTCAGGGCGAGGACCCACGCACGGCCTGGAATGCCGTCGGGTCCAGGGGCGGTGTTCTTGATGCGAGCCACCGCCCCTCTGAGCTCTTCCCGGGTGACTGCGGGCACGTCGTCTTCACCCTCTTCCGCGTCACTGTGAGGCGGAACCATAGCCGGTGGTGTGTGCTCCGGTCTAGAAGGAAACAGAGCACCCACCACCTCCTCCAGCAGCTGCGGCTGGAGACTCCGGGACAGTGGGGGAGCCGACTGGCGCAACTTGCCCCTCACCATCAGGTAAGGGCGTCCCCACGGATCTAGGTCCAGAGTCTCCACCAGCTCGTCGTTGGCCTGGGCCTTGGCTCTGACGATGGCCAACTGGAGTGCGCTCTTCGCCTCCCTGTAGCTAGCGTACAGTTCCGCCTCTTCACTCTCCTGCGCTTCTTCGGCCGCCGCTGTAAAGGGGCGGCGGCCTCTCCTCCGTCGTCGGCACCTCGCGTACTGGCGTCGCATCTGTGTGCATTCGTTGCGCAACTGCGCAATCGACTGCGCCCACCAGTACACTTGGCGCCTAGCTGACAACGGCCGGACTCGGGGCATGCCAGCGTCGCAGATTTGCGACATGCTCTCCCGGAACCACTCCGCCTCGTCGTCGATGTCGGCAGGCCTGTCTGGCGAATCCAACCAGGCCTTGACGATCGAGGCCTCCAGGAGAGCCTCCCTGTCCAGCCGCTTCAGCGCCCATCGCGGACCGTCTCCGTGCCGACCTGCCGCTTGGATCGGCCGAATCGAAGTTCGGGCAGAGACGCTAAACCGAATGTACCTATGGTCGGATAGCGTCTCGACGTCCTCGACGACGTGCCAGTCGAGGACGTTGCGCGCGAGAGCGGGGCTAGCGAACGTGAGGTCCACTATAGACCCACCCCGCTGCCGCACGCACGTCTGCACCGAACCCCGATTCAGGAGAAGTAGGCCCAGCTCGACCGCCCACTCCTCCACTAGCTCACCCCGCGCGTCCGTAGACGGGGAACCCCAAGCCGTAGACTTGGCGTTGAAGTCCCCCAGGACGATCACGGGGCGAGGACAGCCACGACGGACAACCGTGGCCAACTCCAGGGTGACACTCTCGAGATCGGCGAGAGAAAGGCTGGGGGCGAAATATACCCCCACGACCATGATGTCACCCCAGACTGCCGCGACATAGCCCCGCCCTCGAGTAACAGTCTCGAAGGGAAGCGTGTCGGCGGCGGACCTCCGGATCAACGCCACCGAGCGGTTATCGTCGCACACCCAGTCATCCCTGGGCGGCACGAAGTACGGCTCGGCGACGGCGGTCAGATCGATCGACCACTGCGCCATGCTCTGGAGCAAGAGATCCTGAGCCCTGGCGCAGTGGTTGATATTGGCTTGGAGGAGACGACGTAGAGCCATTATTGAGTGTCCATGGCCGTCGCCTCCTCCCCAGTCCTCGGCTGTTCTTGTGCCGCAGCCGGTGGTCGAACCGGCTGCGAGGAGCTGGTTGCCTTCTTCTTTTTGATGTTCTTCGGCGGATGAGCCGGCTGTGTCCTCGCCGTGGTTGTGGCGGTGGGTCTCGTGCAGGCCTTCGACCCGATCTTGTGGTCGGCTGGCTTTCCAGTCGCCGCACATATAACGCAGTGCGGCGTCTTGGCTGAGCAGGTGCCAGCCTTGTGACCGGGCTGACCGCAGCGGTAGCATAATTGGCTGCGATCAACCTCAGCGGTGCACCGTGCCCCCGCGTGTCCACCCTCCAGACACCGGTAGCACCGGAAAGGCCTCGGCGGTAGGAGCGTGACCTGCGCCGAGACCCACCCCACTAGGAGTCTGCTGTCCCTTAGCTTCTTGGCCGCCGCTAAGGGACAGCTCACATGGGTGGTCCCTAGACCTGAGACCCCCCGACGTATCGTGCCCGCCTTGACCTGATCAGGCGGGCATCCTCCGGTCTTGGAGACGGCAGCGACGACCTCCTCCGTCGTCGCAGAGTCATCCAGGCCCGAAATGCGCAAAACCGCGCATTTGGTGGGCCTGGACACTCGGACGTCGTCCGACCCCAGTGACGCCCTGAGCTTTTCCGCTAGGGCGTCAGCTTTGGGACCACTGGTGGCCCCCGAGACCTCCAGGAGTCGGCCTCCGGTGGCAGTCGTTTTGCACCGGAGGCCCGTTATGCCGAGATCGCTGAGCGATATCTCGGCTTTGGCTTTGGCCAAGATACCCGCATAGGAGAGGCCTCGCTCCTCCGCTCCTGGCTGCAGGGTGAGAGCCACTGCTGTGGAGCGGGGAGTCCTGAGCCTCGCAGGCCGGCGCTTGGCCGCCGCGACTCCCTCCTCCTTCTTCTTCTGGGCCTCTTTATTGGCCCGCTGGCGCGCCTTCTTCTGTTTCTTGGCGTCGCCCGCAACCTTCCACTCCGCCTCGGGTGTTGAAGGAGAGTTGCGCGACGCCGGTCTGTCTCCTTGTTTCTTGTGGCTTCTTGTGGCTTGGGGTGCCACGGGTTGAGCCGCACTCGCCTTTTTGGCCACTTTCCCTTTTCCTTTCTTAGCAGCAGCAGCCGCTTGTGCCGGTTGGGTGGCACGGGGCGCTGCGGCTTTGGCCGCATATGTCGGCGCCGGTGCGCTGCGCTGGTCTGCAGCGAGGGGGGGACGTAAAATCCTCCCCTCGAGCACCGAGAAGCGGGCGTTGAAACTCGCCATCTCCTTACGGATCAGGCGAGCCAACTCCGTCTCCTGCGACGACTGCTGCTGCTGTGTCTGCTGCGGTTGCGGCGTGGCGTCAGGCGTGGCGCTCAGAAGGCCCACCTCCCGCCTGAGGTGTTCGCGGCGGAAGTTGGCCATCTCGGCCTTGAGCTCTAGGTGCTCTTTCCTGAGCGCCTCGACCTGTGCTGCGAGCCTGGTGTTCTGGGCCCGCAGCAGCGCCGTCTCCTCGGTATCGGTGCGGGTGAGCAGCACCTGGGCGCACTCCAGTATCGAGGCCGTAGCCTCTTTCAGTGCCTTCTGGCTGCAGCCGCTAAGGCCCTTGGAGACCTTGCCCACCCTTTTTATCGCCGCAACCGCGTCCGTCATCCTCCGGTTGAGGTCGGAGGCAGGTAGCTCCTCTGCCTCGACCTCTAAGGCAGCAGAGTCTGACGACTCCGACCGAGGAGTGGCTCTCCCTTCCACCACCCTCTTGGTCAGAGCCGCGATCTGCCGCTCGTCTTCCATTTGTTTTTCGGCGGCTGCTGCAGCCTTCGTCGCAGCCGCGGCCTCGCGTCTTGATAGACCGATACCGGCATATTTGCCGGTAGTAGTCGGTCTACCTTTCCTAGTCGGTGTGTCGCTGCGAGCAGAGTCCGACCCAGAATCCGGGACCTCTCTCGCGCGTTTCCGTGAACGCTTCGACACCGCGCTCGCCATACTCATCCGACTGGATGCGCTGTCGGCGTCCGACAGCTCACCCAGTCGCTCCAATCTAACCACAGGTACCCTCATCGTTTGCAAATCATAGTCAGTTGTGGTCGCGGTAAGGTCGTTTGAAGGAATCCATCTGGCATCTTTGTCCCCTCCAGATTCGATGGGACGGTCCGATCCGTGAGGCGGATCGGAGAGGGACTGAAACCCCCCTGGAGATATATTTTTTTCGGATGCACTCATATTTAGGTTTTTTGCCGGGGCTGCCGGCGAAGAAGTATAAAAGAGTAAAAGAAGAAAGAACAAAGGAAGAAGGAAAAAGAAATGCAGTCGGGACCGAACTACCCTCCGGCCATGCATCCCATCGCGCTGCGTAGCCACTTGGGATTTGGGGTTATTTTTTATCGAGGTTGTCTTCCTCAAACAAAAGCAAAATTTACAAAAAATTTACATAACCTACATTAAAATAAAATAAAATAAAATATTTATAGCCTACCTAATAAAACTAATTAATATATATATATTTACAGAATATATTTACACTCCTTCTCTGCCACGGGGCCGCGCACACAGTCCACTCTGAAAACAGAGAAAGACCGGGAGCGACCCGTGGCATGCCCTCCGCGTCAGTCTTAGCCGTGGCCGGCGAGCAAGCTCAAGCCGGCCCCGTTGCCCAGGGTGCGCCACGAGGAGGCGACTGACATGCACCCCGCCGGAAACCTAACCTAACCTAACCTAACCTAACCTAACCTAACCTAACCTAACCTTTTTTTTTTTTTTTTTTTTTTTTTTTTTTTTTTTTTTTTTTTTTTTTTTTTTTTTTGTTTTACGAGGAGGAAAGGCATTTACGCCTCCCGCCCGGCCGGGGGACCGGGACGGGTATGTGGGACTCGACCGGGGCCATAAGGGTCCCGTGCCAGGGCAGAAGGCCCTGTCCTACCCACTAAAACCTCCTCGGGTTTCCACCGTACCGCGTGATGGAGGGGCTACGGGAACGCTAGAGCATACTTCCGCGGCCCCCCCGCGGCGACCGCCGTGAGGCGGTCAAATCGTTGAATGCGCGCCCAAGGGCGCGCCTTCCTCCGTTGCCTCCGTCCAGTAAACGTGACGGACTCCCCCGAGTCCGCCACTGGAGGCTGGGCGCCAACAATGCTGACGCCCTGGTGGCGGCGGATAAGATGACAGGCTCCGCCGCCGACCATCGGTGTATCTCCACACCACACGGTGGACCACCACGCATCAGATGGTGGACCACCACTCCTCCTTCGACGCTCGTAACGAGCCCTCCGCTCTATATATAAATATTTACAATACTTACAAATAATACAATATTTACAAATAATACAATATTTACATGTGTACATATATTACATATATATACTCCTCCGCTAATTGCCAGCGAGGCCGCTCACACAGTCCACTCCGCCACCGATCGGAGAAGTACTAGGAGCGACCCCGCGGCCTTCCTCCGCGTCAGTCTTAGCCGCGGCCGGCGAGCAAGCTCAAGCCGGCCCCGTTGCCCAGGGTGCGCCACGAGGAGGCGACTGACATGCACCCCAACCTAACCTAACCTTTTTTTTTTTTTTTTTTTTTATGGTTGGGAAATCCATCATGGAGACCCTCCGCTCTGGGGGAAGAGCGAAGGGTACTGTCAGACTCCTACTGACTAAAACCCAACCCGTGTCCTCCACGTGCCCATGAGTCGGAGGGGCGGGTATCGCCGAAGCATTCGTCGCACCCCTCCGACGGGCGTTGGCGCGCCTGATGTAAAGAGTCAGGCGCGCCCCGTCAATCACTGCGGCTGTCCACCCGGCCGCAGGACTCCACTACGAGGCGCGCGTGCGGAACACGACGCCGCCGCCTCGAGGCCTGTTGCTGGTCGGACGGCGAGACGCCCCGAGTCTGCCGTCCGCAGGCCACGCCCTAGGGTGGTCGTAAGTCGGCGACCACCCTGCGACGCCCAGTTCGTCTGCTGCGGGAGGGGAGAGAGGAGGCAGCCTCTCTCTCCCTTTCCGCCGCCTCCTTTGCGAGCATCACTTCCTCGCAGAAGGTGGCGACGGCGCTCCACCCTGCTTCGCTCCGTACCATCGTGGAGACGACGGCCGGAAGCGAAAGGTTTCCCGCAGCGACACCGACGGCCGCGACGAGGTCACGGCGCTGCTCAGCCCATGCTGGGCACTCCGCCAACGTGTGCAACGCCGTATCGTCGCGACCATCGCCACAATGGTGGCACTGGGACGTCGGCTCCCGACCTATGCGACACAGGTACCTACCGAAGCATCCGTGTCCAGTAAGCACCTGCGTCAGCCGGAAGCCGAGGGCGCCGTGGCTCCTAGTGAGCCACTCCTTCAGGACGGGCCTCACCGCCGCAATAGCGACGGCTTGCCCTGCCGTGGGTCGCGCCAAGCGCGTCTCCCACTCCGCCACTGAGACCTGGCGGAGCTCTGCCCTGCGTGCCTCGATCTGTCGAGGCACCAGGCGCTCACCCCGCTCGACCGCCTCCACGCGCCACCAATAGAGCGACGCGAGGAGCTTAGCCTCGAGGTCCCAGGGCGGCGATCCGGCTAGGAGGCTCGCTGCCTCGAAGGAGATCGTACGGTATCCCCTTATCATCCTGACGGCCATCGCGCGCTGTGGCCTTCTCAGCGCGGCGACGTTGCGGGCCGTCAGGGCATCCGCCCACACTGGCGCGGCGTATACCGCCATCGACCGTACGACCCCCATGTAGAGCCTCCTGCATGAGGAATTGGGTCCCCCCAGATTGGGCAGCAAGCGCGAGAGCGCTGAAGCGGCGCCCAACAACCGGGGGGCGAGCCGTGTAAAGTGCGGCTCGAAGTTCCACCTACTGTCGAGGACGAGTCCTAGGTACTTCATCGTCGACTCGACAGCGATGGACACCCCTCCTACCATGATGCTGGACCCGGGAGGCGGCTTCGTCCTCGGCCCGTGAAAACACAGGGCTTCCGACTTGTGCAATGCCACCTCCAAGCCCAGCCGCCGGATCCTTCCCACGGCATGCGCGACACCAGCCGTCGCGCGTATGGCCGCCTGCCGGTACGTCTTACCACGCGCTGTAACCAGCGTGTCGTCGGCGTAACAAATGACGCCGACGCCGTGGATGAACGCACCGCGCAGGGCCCAGTCGTACCCCACGTTCCACAGGAGTGGACCCAAGACGGAACCCTGTGGAACGCCGCACGACGTCTCTCGACGACCCCACCTCTCGCGACCCGGGTACACGACCGCTCGGTCCGACAGGTACGCCGCGACCACGCGTTGGAGGTAGCGCGGCACTCCGTGATAACGGAGTGCTTCACGGATGGTACTCCAGGGCAAGGTGTTGAAAGCGTTGGCGATGTCGAGCGACACCGCCAAGACCACCTCACCCCGGGCGACTGCCTCCTCCGCGAGGGCCCTCACGCGCATGATCGCGTCGACCGTCGAACGCCCCTGGCGGAAGCCGAATTGGTTCTCCGCCAAATCCGGCCCCACCCTGGTCATGTGCTGAACGAGGCGACTGGCGATGACACGCTCGAAGATCTTACACACCTCGTCCAGCAACACTATCGGTCGGTACGCAGATGGCGAGTCTGCGGGTCGTCCCTCCTTCTTGAGCAAGACCAGCTTTCCAGTCTTCCACCGGCTTGGAAACTGGCCTCGCTCCAGGCATGCGCTCAGCAGCCCTGAGAGTCGTGGCCCGAGTTCTCTCAGGGCGAGGACCCACGCACGGCCTGGAATGCCGTCGGGTCCAGGGGCGGTGTTCCTGATACGAGCCACCGCCCCTCTGAGCTCTTCCCGGGTGACGGCGGGCACGTCGTCTTCACCCTCTTCCGCGTCACTGTGAGGCGGAACCATAGCCGGTGGTGTGTGCTCCGGTCTAGATGGAAACAGAGCACCCACCACCTCCTCCAGCAGCTGCGGCTGGAGACTCCGGGACAGCGGGGGAGCCGACTGGCGCAACTTGTCCCTCACCATCAGGTAAGGGCGTCCCCACGGATCTAGGTCCAGAGTCTCCACCAGCTCGTCGTTCGCTTGGGCCTTGGCTCGTACGATGGCCAACTGGAGTGCGCTCTTCGCCTCCCTGTAGCTAGCGTACAGTTCCGCCTCTTCCTCATCCTGGGCTTCTTCGGCCGCCGCTGTAAAGGGGCGGCGGCCTCTCCTCCGTCGTCGGCACCTCGCGTACTGGCGTCGCATCTGTGTGCATTCGTTGCGCAACTGCGCAATCGACTGCGCCCACCAGTACACTTGGCGCCTAGCTGACAACGGCCGGACTCGGGGCATGCCAGCGTCGCATATGTCTGACATGCTCTCCCGGAACCACTCCGCCTCGTCGTCGATGTCGGTAGGCCTGTCTGGCGAATCCAGCCAGGCCTTGACGATCGAGGCCTCCAGGAGAGCCTCCCTGTCCAGCCGCTTCAGCGCCCATCGCGGACCGTCTCCGTGCCGACCTGCCGCTTGGATCGGCCGAATCGAAGTTCGGGCAGAGACGCCAAACCGAATGTACCGATGGTCGGATAGCGTCTCGACGTCCTCGACGACATGCCAGTCGAGGACGTTGCGCGCGAGAGCGGGGCTAGCGAACGTGAGGTCCACTATAGACCCACCCCGCTGCCGCACGCACGTCTGCACCGAACCCCGATTCAGGAGAAGCAGGCCCAGCTCGACCGCCCACTCCTCCACTAGCTCACCCCGCGCGTCCGTAGACGGGGAACCCCAAGCCGTAGACTTGGCGTTGAAGTCCCCCAGGACGATCACGGGGCGAGGAAAGCCACGACGGACAACCGTGGCCAACTCCAGGGTGACACTCTCCAGATCGGCGAGAGAAAGGCTGGGGGCGAAATATACCCCCACGACCATGATGTCACCCCAGACTGCCGCGACATAGCCCCGCCCTCGAGTTATGGCCTCGAAGGGAAGCGTGTCAGCGGCGGACCTCCTGATCAACGCCACCGAGCGGTTATCGTCGCACACCCAGTCATCCCTGGGCGGCACGAAGTACGGCTCGGCGACGGCGGTCAAATCGATCGACCACTGCGCCATGCTCTGGAGCAAGAGATCCTGAGCCCTGGCGCAGTGGTTGATATTGGCTTGGAGGAGACGACGTAGAGCCATTACTGCGTGTCCATGGCCGTCGCCTCCTCCCCAGTCCTCGGCTGTTCTTGTGCCGCAGCCGGTGGTCGAACCGGCTGCGAGGAGCTGGCTGCCTTCTTCATTGGTTTCTTCGGCGGATGAGCCGGTTTTGTCCTCGCCGTGGTTGTGGTGGTGGGTCTCACACAGGCCTTCGACCCGATCCGGTGCTCGGCTGGCTTTCCAGACGCCGCACATATAACGCAGTGCGCCGTCTTGGCAGAGCAGGTGCCAGCCTTGTGGCCGGGCTGACCGCAGCGGTAGCATAATTGGCTGCGATCAACCTCAGCGGTGCACCGTGCCCCCGCGTGTCCACCCTCCAGACACCGGTAGCACCGGAAAGGCCTCGGCGGTAGGAGCGTGACCTGCGCCGAGACCCACCCCACCAGGAGTCTGCTGTCCCTTAGCTTTCTGGCCGCCGCTAAGGGACAGCTCACGTGGGTAGTCCCGAGTCCGGAGACCCCCCGACGTATCGTGCCCGCCTTGACCTGATCAGGCGGGCATCCTCCGGTCTTGGAGACGGCGGCGACGACCTCCTCCGTCGTCGCAGAGTCATCCAGGCCCGAAATGCGCAAAACCGCGCATTTGGTGGGCCTGGACACTCGGACGTCGTCCGACCCCAATGACGCCCTGAGCTTTTCCGCTAGGGCGTCAGCTTTGGGACCACTGGTGGCCCCCGAGACCTCCAGGAGTCGGCCTCCGGTGGCAGTCGTTTTGCACCGGAGGCCCGTTATGCCGAGATCGCTCAGTGAGATCTCGGCTTTGGCTTTGGCCAAGATGCCAGCATAGGAGAGGCCCCGCTCCTCCGCTCCTGGCTGCAGGGTGAGAGCCACTGCAGTGGAGCGGGGAGTCCTGAGCCTCGCAGGCCGGCGCTTGGCCGCCGCGACTCTCTCCTCCTTCTTCTTCTGGGCCTCTTTTTTAGCCCGCTGGCGCGCCTCCTTCTTCTTCTTCTTGGCGTCGCCCGCAACCTTCCACTCCGCGTCGGGTGTAGACGGGGGGTTGCGCGACGCCGGTCTGTCTCGTCCATCGGGTTGGGTGACACGGGGCGCTGCGGCTTGGGCCGCACTTGCCTTTTTAGCCGCCTTCGACTTCCCTTTTTTGGCAGCAGCCGCTTGTGCCGGTTGGGTGGCACGGGGCGCTGCGGCTTTGGCTGCATATGTCGGCGCCGGTGCGCTGCGCTGGTCTGCAGCTAGGGGGGGACGTAAAATCCTCCCCTCGAGCACCGAGAAACGAGCGTTAAAGCTCGCCATCTCCTGACGGATCAGGCGAGCCAGCTCCGTCTCCTGCGGCGACTGCTGCTGTTGCTGCGGTTGCAGCGTGGCGTCAGGTGTGGCGCTCAGAAGGCCCACCTCCCGCCTGAGGTGTTCCCGGCGGAAGTTGGCCATCTCGGCCTTGAGCTCGAGGTGCTCTTTTCTGAGCGCCTCCACCTGTGCTGCGAGCCTGGTGTTCTGGGCCCGCAGCAGCGCCGTCTCCTCCGTGTCAGTGCGGGTGAGCAGCACCTGGGCGCACTCCAGGATCGAGGCCGTAGCCTCTTTTATTGCCTTCTGGCTGCAGCCGCTAAGGCCCTTGGAGACCTTGCCCACCCGTCTGATGGCTGCAACCGCGTTGGTCATTTTTTGGTTGAGGTCGGAGGCAGGTAACTCTTCTGCCTCGACCCCCAAGTGCGCAGAATCTGACGACTCTGACCGAGGAGTGGCTCTCCCTTCCACCACCCTTTTAGTCAGAGCCGCGATCTGCCGCTCGTCGTCCTCCAGTTTTTTGGCGGCAGCTGCAGCCTTCGTCGCAGCCGCAGCCTCACGCCTGGAAAGACCGATACCGGCATATTTGCCGGTAATGGTCGGTCTTCCTTTTCGCACCCTCTCTGTGTCGCTGGCAGGAGAGTCCGATCCTGAGTCTGGACCCTCCCTCGCGCGTTTCCGTGAGCGCTTTGAGTTGGCGCTCACCGCGCTCGCCACGCTCATCCTGCTGGATACGCTGTCGGTGTCCGACAGCTCACCCAGTCGCTCCAGCCGTACTACTGGCATCCTCATCATAGGCAAATCATGTTCCGTTTTCGTCGCGTTATAGTTGTTGGAAAAAATCGATCTGGCATCCCTGTCCCCTCCAGATTCGACGGGACTGTCCGATCCGTGAGGCGGATCGGAGAGGGACTGAAACCCCCCTGGAGAATTAGTTCTGTTAGATGCACTCATTTTTTTACGTTTTGCCGGGGCTGCCGGCGAAGAAGAATAAAAGACTAAAAGAAGAAAGAATAAAGGAAGAAGGAAAAAGAAATGCAGTCGGGACCGAACTACCCTCCGGCCATGCATCCCATCGCGCTGCGTAGCCACTTGGGATTCGGGGTTATTTTTTATCGAGGTTGTCTTCCTCAAAACAAAAAATTAAATTTACAAAAATTTACTACCTACAATTAAACACAAATAAAAGAAAATATTTATAACCTAACCTTATAATTATTAAACTAATTAATATATATTTACAGAATATATTTACACTCCTTCTCTGCCACGGGGCCGCGCACACAGTCCACTCTGAAAACAGAGAAAGACCGGGAGCGACCCGTGGCATGCCCTCCGCGTCAGTCTTAGCCGTGGCCGGCGAGCAAGCTCAAGCCGGCCCCGTTGCCCAGGGTGCGCCACGAGGAGGCGACTGACATGCACCCCAACCTAACCTAACCTAACCTAACCTTTTTTTTTTTTTTTTTTTTTTTTTTTTTTTTGTTTTACTAGGAGGAAATGCATTTACGCATTCCGCCCGGCCGAAGGGGGACCGGGACGGATATGTGGGACTCCCGGGGCAGAAGGCCCCGTCCTACCCACTAAAACCTCCTAGGATTTCCGCCTCTCCGCAAGGCGGCAGGGCCACGGGAACGCGTTTGGCTCACCACCGCGACCCTGCCAGCGGCTGTCGCAAATGAGGGCGACACTTCGCGAAAGGCACGCCAGGGTGTTACGGCGCACCTTCCGACACTCCGCCTCCGTCTGAACCGTGACGGACTCCCCCCGAGTCCGCCACTGGAGGCTGGGCGGCGGCAGCGGATGTAAAGGTCCGCTGCCGACTAAGCTTCGTCTAATCAATTCAGGGCGGCAGCGGATGTAAAGGTCCGCTGCCGACTGTGCTACGTCAATTCAGTTCAGGGCTATGCGACAGCGGGTGTAAAAGTCCGCTGCCGATAGCGCTGTGTCACATCCGGGTAATGCGGCGGCGGATGTAAAGGTCCGCCGCCGCTGCGTCAAGTCAGGTTATGGCAACCGGCCAAGATGGTCGCGGCGCCGCCGACCGGGTCTCCGTCGGCGCAGCGGGAGGGAGTTCGGATCGTCCTCCCGCTGTCGCTCCGCCTCCTCCTTCGCGGACATTACGGCTTCGCTGAAGACCCGTAATGCCGCCCAGGCCTCTTCACTCGCGACCATCTTTCTAATGAGGGCCGGAAGCGATAGGTCCAATCCAATGACCGTGGACAAGGCTGCGCGAGGCTCCGCCCAGGCTGGGCACTCTGCGCGCGTGTGTTCGGCCGTGTCCACGGCTCCGTCATCGCAATGATGACATACCACCGACGGCTCTCTCCCGACCACTTCGCACAGGTATTTGGCGAAGCAGCCGTGACCGGTTATGAGCTGCGTCAGGTGGTACGTCAGTGGGCCGTGCTTGCGCTCGACCCACTCTCGCAAAACGGGCCGGATCGCTGCCACGAGTTCCCCACTCGCATCCGGAACTCGCAGCCGATCCTCCCACTTCTCCATGAGGCGGCGTCTTGCCTCCTCCCTCCACTGCTGTACCTCGCGCAGTAGCGGTCCGTTCCCGCTCGCTCTTGCCGCCTTGACCCGCCAGTAGACACTCGAGTTGATCTCGGCCTCGAGGTCCCATGGCGGGCTTCCGGACAGCAAGCCGGCCGCGGTGAGTGACACCGTCCGGTACGCCCGAGCCGCCCTGAGCGCCATCGCACGCTGCGGACGTCGCAGCGAGGCGACGTTGACGCGATTGCTCAGAGCGTCCGCCCATATTGGCGCACCGTATAGTGCCATCGAACGCACCACGCCGGAGTACAGCCGTCTGCAGGAACCGCCCGGTCCACCGACGTTGGGCAAAATCCGCCCCAACGCTCCGGCTGCAGCCACCAGTCTTGGGGCCAAGCGCCGGAAGTGCTCCTCAAACTTCCACTTGCCATCGAGGACGAGTCCCAGGTACTTCATCGTCGACCCGATGGTGATGGAAGTTCCGCCGACTGTTATGGACATGCCCTGAGGTGGCACGTTCCGAGGACCATGAAAGACTAGGGCCTCGGATTTGTGCAAGGCCACCTCAAGGCCCAGAGCACGAATGCGGTGGACCGCATGTGCCACTCCCGCCGTGGCAAGATACGCCGCCTCCCGATGGAACCTAACCTAACCTAACCTAACCTAACCTAACCTAACCTTTTTTTTTTTTTTTTTTTTTTTTTTTTTTTTTTTTTTTTTTTTTTTTTTTTTTTTTTTTTTTTTTTTTTTTTTTTTGTTTTACGAGGAGGAAAGGCATTTACGCCTCCCGCCCGGCCGGGGGACCGGGACGGGTATGTGGGACTCGACCGGGGCCATAAGGGCCCCGTGCCAGGGCAGAAGGCCCTGTCCTACCCACTAAAACCTCCTCGGGTTTCCACCGTACCGCGTGATGGAGGGGCTACGGGAACGCTAAAGCATACTTCCGCGGCCCCCCCGCGGCGACCGCCGTGAGGCGGTCAAATCTTTGAATGCGCGCCCAAGGGCGCGCCTTCCTCCGTTGCCTCCGTCCAGTAAGCGTGACGGACTCCCCCGAGTCCGCCACTGGAGGCTGGGCGCCACCAATGGTGACGCCCTGGTGGCGGCGGATAAGATGACAGGCTCCGCCGCCGACCACCGGTGTATCTCCACACCTATAAACGGTGGACCACCACGCATCAGATGGTGGACCACCACTCCTCCTCCATTGCTCGTAACGAGCCCTCCGCTCTATATATACATATATACACAATTTGTACAAAATATTTACATAATTTACATACATACATACTATACATATGTACACTCCTCCGCTATTTGCCAACGAGGCCGCTCACATAGTCCACTCCGCCGTAATCGGAGAGGTACTAGGAGCGACCCCGCGGCCTTCCTCCGTGTCAGTCTTAGCCGCGGCCGGCGAGCAAGCTCAAGCCGGCCCCGTTGCCCAGGGTGCGCCACGAGGAGGCAACTGACATGCACCCCAACCTAACCTAACCTAACCTAACCTAACCTAACCTAACCTAACCTAACCTAACCTTTTTTTTTTTTTTTTGTTTTACTAGGAGGAAATGCATTTACGCATTCCGCCCGGCCGAAGGGGGACCGGGACGGATATGTGGGACTCCCGGGGCAGAAGGCCCCGTCCTACCCACTAAAACCTCCTAGGATTTCCGCCTCTCCGCAAGGCGGCAGGGCCCCGGGAACGCGTTTGGCTCACCACCGCGACCCTGCCAGCGGCTGTCGCAAATGAGGGCGACACTTCGCGAAAGGCACGCCAGGGTGTTACGGCGCACCTTCCGACACTCCGCCTCCGTCTGAACCGTGACGGACTCCCCCCGAGTCCGCCACTGGAGGCTAGGCGGCGGCAGCAGATGTAAAGGTCCGCTGCCGACTACGCTTCGTCAATTCGATTTAGGACGGCAGCGGATGTAAAGGTCCGCTGCCGACTACATTACGTCAAATCAGGTCAGGGCTATGCGACAGCGGATGTAAAAGTCCGCTGCCGATAGCGCTGTGTCACATCCGGGATATGCGGCGGCGGATGTAAAGGTCCGCCGCCGCTGCGTCAAGTCAGGTCACAGCAACCGGCCAAGATGGTCGCGGCGCCGCCGACCGGGTCTCCGTCGGCGCAGCGGGAGGGAGTTGGGATCGTCCTCCCGCTGTCGCTCCGCCTCCTCCTTCGCGGACATTACGGCTTCGCTGAAGACCCGTAATGCCGCCCAGGCCTCTTCACTCGCGACCATCTTTCTAATGAGGGCCGGAAGCGATAGGTCCAATCCAATGACCGTGGACAAGGCTGCGCGAGGCTCCGCCCAGGCTGGGCACTCTGCGCGCGTGTGTTCGGCCGTGTCCACGGCTCCGTCATCACAATGATGACATACCACCGACGGCTCTCTCCCGACCACTTCGCACAGGTATTTGGCGAAGCAGCCGTGACCGGTTATGAGCTGCGTCAGGTGGTACGTCAGTGGGCCGTGCTTGCGCTCGACCCACTCTCTAAACACGGGCCGGATCGCCGCCACGAGTTCCCCACTGGCATCCGGAACTCGCAGCCGATCCTCCCACTTCTCCAAGAGGCGGCGTCTTGCCTCCTCCCTCCACTGCTGTACCTCGCGCGGTAGCGGTCCGCTCCCGCTCGCTCTTGCCGCCTTGACCCGCCAGTAGACGCTCGAGTTAGTCTCGGCCTCGAGGTCCCATGGCGGGCTTCCGGACAGCAAGCCGGCCGCGGTGTATGACACCGTCCGGTACGCCCGAGCCGCCCTGAGCGCCATCGCCCGCTGCGGACGTCGCAGCGAGGCGACGTTGACGCGATTGCTCAGAGCGTCCGCCCATATTGGCGCACCGTATAGTGCCATCGAACGCACCACGCCGGAGTACAGCCGTCTGCAGGAACCGCCCGGTCCACCGACGTTGGGCAAAATCCGCCCCAACGCTCCGGCTGCAGCCACCAGTCTTGGGGCCAAGCGCCGGAAGTGCTCCTCAAACTTCCACCTGCCATCGAGGACGAGTCCCAGGTACTTCATCGTCGACCCGATGGTGATGGAAGTTCCGCCGATTGTTATGGACATGCCCTGAGGTGGCACGTTCCGAGGTCCATGAAAGACTAGGGCCTCGGATTTGTGCAAGGCCACCTCAAGGCCCAGAGCACGAATGCGGTGGACCGCATGTGCCACTCCCGCCGTGGCAAGATACGCCGCCTCCCGATGGGTACTGCCGCGGGCCGACACGAGGGTGTCGTCAGCGTAGCAGGTCACGCTGACCCCCCGCAACGTGGCCCCGCGCAGCACCCAATCGTAGCCGATGTTCCACAGTAGCGGCCCCAAAACCGAGCCCTGTGGAACACCGCAGGTCATAGCCCTCCTGCTATCTCCCTCCATCGTCGGGAACACCACCGCCCTACCCGAGAAGTAGTCGGCGATGGTTCGTCGCAGATAGACCGGAACGTTGTGGTATCTGAGAGCTTCCAGTACCACTTCCCAGGGCAGAGTGTTGAAGGCGTTGGAAATATCCAACGACACTGCCAACAGCACCCCACCCCGAGAGACCTCCTCCTCTGCGACCTCCCTCAGTCTGGCGACTGCGTCCAACGTCGAGCGGCCCCGGCGAAAGCCGAACTGCCACTCGCTCAAGCCTGGCTCCATGCTACCGACTAGACGGGCTGCGATTATACGCTCAAAGAGCTTACCCGCTTCGTCGAGCAGCACGATGGGCCGGTAGGCCGACGGCTGATCGGGGGCTCGTCCCTCCTTGCGGATGAGAACGAGCTTACCCGTTTTCCACCGATTCGCGAACCTACCCTGAGCCATGCAGGCCGAGAACAGTTGGCACATGCCATCGCCCAACTCCTCCGACGCGATCGCCACGACGCGTCCCGGTATCCCGTCAGGCCCGGGGGCTGTCCTCTTCGAGCGAAGCTTCAGGACAGCCGCGCACAACTCCGCCTCGGTAACCGGGGACGCCTGGTCCGGCACCTCCCTCACGATCTCGGGCTCCATCGCCGGTGGGACGAACGCTCCGCGCTCCGGAAAAAGTTCCTCCGCGATTCGTCCCAGAAGCCGCGGCTGGATGGTGGTGGTGAGCGGGGGTGTCCAGGGTCGGAGCTTCTGCCTCACGACCCTGTACGGTCTCCCCCACGGATCCGCGTCGAGAGACGCCAGCCACTCCACCCATGCCGCTTCCTTCGCCTGCGCGATGGCCTTTCGGAGCGACACGCAAGCCTCCCTGTAGGAGGTGTAAAGAGCCTCCTCCAGGTCGTGATCGCGTATCCGCCTCCGTCTGGACCTGGCGTATTGGCGGCGGGCCGCAACACACGCCCTCCGCAACGTCCGTAGCTCCGGGCGCCACCAGTAGACTCGGCGACGTGGAGTCTGAGGCTTCACCCTCGGCATCGCCGCATCGCAGATGCGAAACAGGGCGGCACCGAGTCGGTCGGCCTCTCGGTCGACCTGGACGACCGGGTCGGAACCGGCGCACCAGGCCTCCACGATGGCCGCCTCTTTTGCCAACTGGCGATCGAGACGACCAAGACTCCACCGCGGACCTTCTGACCGCTCAACAGCGGGCCGGACGACGGGAACCGCGGAGACATCAAATCGGATATATCGGTGATCCGATAGAGTCTCCACCCCCGTCTCCACCCTCCAATCTCGAACACGGCGGGCTAGGGCGATGGACGCGAACGTTAAGTCCACGATCGACTCGCCCTGCTGCCGCACGCACGTGCTCTCCGATCCTCTGTTGATCGCCGTGAGTCCCGATGACACGGCCCACTCCTCTAACATCTCTCCTCTGGCATCGGTCGCAGGGGAGCCCCAAGCCGTGGATTTGGCATTGAAGTCCCCCGCGACGATCACCGGACTCGGTGAGTACTGCCCGACCAGAGCCCCGACCTCAACGAGAAGTTGCTCGAATTCGGCGAGACTCCGGTTAGGAGAGGCGTAGACTGCCACGAACGCCGTTCCGTTGACAACGGCGGCCACGCACCCTCTGCCCTTGGCAACCCTATCGATCGCAGGGGCGCCGGGAATAGCGGGAGCGACGATGGAGATCACTCCCTCGTGGTCGGAGACCCAGTCGTCCCGTAAATGAACGACGTAGGGCTCCGCCACGATTGCCACTCCGATTTGCCACTCCGCCATGCTTTGGACTAGAAGGTCCTGGGCTCTGGCGGAGTGGTTTAAATTGGCCTGGAGACAACGCAGGGCCATTATTATGCGGTCTCCATGGGCACCTCAGTCCTTTGGGACACGGTGACGGGCCCTTTCGTCACCGCACCTCCCGTTCTTTTGACAGGGCGACCTTTGCCGCCCTGGCACGCCTTACTGCCCAAGACGTGCGTCGCAGTTTTACCGGCCGCTGAGCACAGGATGCAGTTCGCTTCAGCGGCGGTGCATTCGCGGGCCTTGTGGTCGGGCTGGCCGCAGCGGAAGCACAAACGGCTGCGGTCCAAACCCCTGTCACAAACGGCCCCCATATGGCCTTCCTCCAGGCACTTAAAACAGCGGAGTGGCCTCGGCTCGAGCAAAAGCACTCGCGCCGAGATCCACCCCACCTTGACCCGACCGGTCGCCATCAGTTTCTTGGCCGCTATGACAGGGCAGCTGAGCCAGAGCGATCTGCAGCCATTGGCAGACCGGACTACCACGCCCGGCCTGATCGCCCCTTCGGAGCATCCTCCTTCGCTGGCCACAGCTGCCACCACCTCCTCCGACGACACCGAGTCGTCCAGATCCATTACTCTGACCTCGACGCATTTCGTCGGTCGATGGATCTGGACCTCGTCCGGGTTGAGGACGCTGCGGAGCTTTTCCGCAAGGGCATCCGCCGACTTCTCGGCGTCAGCGGTGCCCGGCGGAATCTCGAGCATCCGCGCTCCCGTGGCCGCCGTTCGGAAACGGACCGTCGTCAAGCCTACCTCACTGAGCCTTATCTTGCTCTTGGCTTCAGCCAGGACGGTCTCGTACTTGAGGCCTTTCTCCTCTGCACCGGGTCTTAAGGTGATCGTAATCACCGCGGTGCGAGGAGAGCGAAGCCTTTTGCGATCTCTCTTTTTATCCTTCGCCGTTGGGACGGTCTTCGGCGTCCCTGTCTTCGCCGGTTTTGTAGCCGTCGCCTTCTTGGGCGGCTTCGGGTTCGGCGGCTGCCGAACAACAGTCGCCCAAGACACAGAAGAGCTGCCCGGCTTCGGAGTCGGCGCGGGGGCAGTCTTCTTCGCCACAGCCGCTGCCGCCTCCTGGGCAGCCATGCTGGGGCGTTTCGACTTCTTCTTCGTCGAAGAAGTCGAGGCCGTCTTCGCGTTACCCTTTTCCGCGGCCTTGGCGGCGGACGGCACGGGTGGTGCCTTCGCAGCAGGGACCGTAGTCTGCGCTGCTTGGCTCTGCTCTGCTCTACGGTCTGCGGCCAGCGGAGGTCGCAGCCGAGGCTCCGGAAGGAGGCGTCGCTCAATGCCCTCCATCCGGGCGTTCAGCATATTGCTGAACTGCTCCCGGCTGCTCCTCAACGCTTCCTCCATGATGCGTTTTAGATTGTCTTCGCTTGGTTGTGGCGGCTTCTCCTGGCGGCGCTGGCGCGCCTCCTTCTTCTTCTTCTTGGCGTCGCCCGCAACCTTCCACTCCGCGTCGGGTGTAGACGGGGGGTTGCGCGACGCCGGTCTGTCTCGTCCATCGGGTTGGGTGACACGGGGCGCTGCGGCTTGGGCCGCACTTGCCTTTTTAGCCGCCTTCGACTTCCCTTTTTTGGCAGCAGCCGCTTGTGCCGGTTGGGTGGCACGGGGCGCTGCGGCTTTGGCTGCATATGTCGGCGCCGGTGCGCTGCGCTGGTCTGCAGCTAGGGGGGGACGTAAAATCCTCCCCTCGAGCACCGAGAAACGAGCGTTAAAGCTCGCCATCTCCTGACGGATCAGGCGAGCCAGCTCCGTCTCCTGCGGCGACTGCTGCTGTTGCTGCGGTTGCAGCGTGGCGTCAGGTGTGGCGCTCAGAAGGCCCACCTCCCGCCTGAGGTGTTCCCGGCGGAAGTTGGCCATCTCGGCCTTGAGCTCGAGGTGCTCTTTTCTGAGCGCCTCCACCTGTGCTGCGAGCCTGGTGTTCTGGGCCCGCAGCAGCGCCGTCTCCTCCGTGTCAGTGCGGGTGAGCAGCACCTGGGCGCACTCCAGGATCGAGGCCGTAGCCTCTTTTATTGCCTTCTGGCTGCAGCCGCTAAGGCCCTTGGAGACCTTGCCCACCCGTCTGATGGCTGCAACCGCGTTGGTCATTTTTTGGTTGAGGTCGGAGGCAGGTAACTCTTCTGCCTCGACCCCCAAGTGCGCAGAATCTGACGACTCTGACCGAGGAGTGGCTCTCCCTTCCACCACCCTTTTAGTCAGAGCCGCGATCTGCCGCTCGTCGTCCTCCAGTTTTTTGGCGGCAGCTGCAGCCTTCGTCGCAGCCGCAGCCTCACGCCTGGAAAGACCGATACCGGCATATTTGCCGGTAATGGTCGGTCTTCCTTTTCGCACCCTCTCTGTGTCGCTGGCAGGAGAGTCCGATCCTGAGTCTGGACCCTCCCTCGCGCGTTTCCGTGAGCGCTTTGAGTTGGCGCTCACCGCGCTCGCCACGCTCATCCTGCTGGATACGCTGTCGGTGTCCGACAGCTCACCCAGTCGCTCCAGCCGTACTACTGGCATCCTCATCATAGGCAAATCATGTTCCGTTTTCGTCGCGTTATAGTTGTTGGAAAAAATCGATCTGGCATCCCTGTCCCCTCCAGATTCGACGGGACTGTCCGATCCGTGAGGCGGATCGGAGAGGGACTGAAACCCCCCTGGAGAATTAGTTCTGTTAGATGCACTCATTTTTTTACGTTTTGCCGGGGCTGCCGGCGAAGAAGAATAAAAGACTAAAAGAAGAAAGAATAAAGGAAGAAGGAAAAAGAAATGCAGTCGGGACCGAACTACCCTCCGGCCATGCATCCCATCGCGCTGCGTAGCCACTTGGGATTCGGGGTTATTTTTTATCGAGGTTGTCTTCCTCAAAACAAAAAATTAAATTTACAAAAATTTACTACCTACAATTAAACACAAATAAAAGAAAATATTTATAACCTAACCTTATAATTATTAAACTAATTAATATATATTTACAGAATATATTTACACTCCTTCTCTGCCACGGGGCCGCGCACACAGTCCACTCTGAAAACAGAGAAAGACCGGGAGCGACCCGTGGCATGCCCTCCGCGTCAGTCTTAGCCGTGGCCGGCGAGCAAGCTCAAGCCGGCCCCGTTGCCCAGGGTGCGCCACGAGGAGGCGACTGACATGCACCCCAACCTAACCTAACCTAACCTAACCTTTTTTTTTTTTTTTTTTTTTTTTTTTTTTTTGTTTTACTAGGAGGAAATGCATTTACGCATTCCGCCCGGCCGAAGGGGGACCGGGACGGATATGTGGGACTCCCGGGGCAGAAGGCCCCGTCCTACCCACTAAAACCTCCTAGGATTTCCGCCTCTCCGCAAGGCGGCAGGGCCACGGGAACGCGTTTGGCTCACCACCGCGACCCTGCCAGCGGCTGTCGCAAATGAGGGCGACACTTCGCGAAAGGCACGCCAGGGTGTTACGGCGCACCTTCCGACACTCCGCCTCCGTCTGAACCGTGACGGACTCCCCCCGAGTCCGCCACTGGAGGCTGGGCGGCGGCAGCGGATGTAAAGGTCCGCTGCCGACTAAGCTTCGTCTAATCAATTCAGGGCGGCAGCGGATGTAAAGGTCCGCTGCCGACTGTGCTACGTCAATTCAGTTCAGGGCTATGCGACAGCGGGTGTAAAAGTCCGCTGCCGATAGCGCTGTGTCACATCCGGGTAATGCGGCGGCGGATGTAAAGGTCCGCCGCCGCTGCGTCAAGTCAGGTTATGGCAACCGGCCAAGATGGTCGCGGCGCCGCCGACCGGGTCTCCGTCGGCGCAGCGGGAGGGAGTTCGGATCGTCCTCCCGCTGTCGCTCCGCCTCCTCCTTCGCGGACATTACGGCTTCGCTGAAGACCCGTAATGCCGCCCAGGCCTCTTCACTCGCGACCATCTTTCTAATGAGGGCCGGAAGCGATAGGTCCAATCCAATGACCGTGGACAAGGCTGCGCGAGGCTCCGCCCAGGCTGGGCACTCTGCGCGCGTGTGTTCGGCCGTGTCCACGGCTCCGTCATCGCAATGATGACATACCACCGACGGCTCTCTCCCGACCACTTCGCACAGGTATTTGGCGAAGCAGCCGTGACCGGTTATGAGCTGCGTCAGGTGGTACGTCAGTGGGCCGTGCTTGCGCTCGACCCACTCTCGCAAAACGGGCCGGATCGCTGCCACGAGTTCCCCACTCGCATCCGGAACTCGCAGCCGATCCTCCCACTTCTCCATGAGGCGGCGTCTTGCCTCCTCCCTCCACTGCTGTACCTCGCGCAGTAGCGGTCCGTTCCCGCTCGCTCTTGCCGCCTTGACCCGCCAGTAGACACTCGAGTTGATCTCGGCCTCGAGGTCCCATGGCGGGCTTCCGGACAGCAAGCCGGCCGCGGTGAGTGACACCGTCCGGTACGCCCGAGCCGCCCTGAGCGCCATCGCACGCTGCGGACGTCGCAGCGAGGCGACGTTGACGCGATTGCTCAGAGCGTCCGCCCATATTGGCGCACCGTATAGTGCCATCGAACGCACCACGCCGGAGTACAGCCGTCTGCAGGAACCGCCCGGTCCACCGACGTTGGGCAAAATCCGCCCCAACGCTCCGGCTGCAGCCACCAGTCTTGGGGCCAAGCGCCGGAAGTGCTCCTCAAACTTCCACTTGCCATCGAGGACGAGTCCCAGGTACTTCATCGTCGACCCGATGGTGATGGAAGTTCCGCCGACTGTTATGGACATGCCCTGAGGTGGCACGTTCCGAGGACCATGAAAGACTAGGGCCTCGGATTTGTGCAAGGCCACCTCAAGGCCCAGAGCACGAATGCGGTGGACCGCATGTGCCACTCCCGCCGTGGCAAGATACGCCGCCTCCCGATGGAACCTAACCTAACCTAACCTAACCTAACCTAACCTAACCTTTTTTTTTTTTTTTTTTTTTTTTTTTTTTTTTTTTTTTTTTTTTTTTTTTTTTTTTTTTTTTTTTTTTTTTTGTTTTACGAGGAGGAAAGGCATTTACGCCTCCCGCCCGGCCGGGGGACCGGGACGGGTATGTGGGACTCGACCGGGGCCATAAGGGCCCCGTGCCAGGGCAGAAGGCCCTGTCCTACCCACTAAAACCTCCTCGGGTTTCCACCGTACCGCGTGATGGAGGGGCTACGGGAACGCTAAAGCATACTTCCGCGGCCCCCCCGCGGCGACCGCCGTGAGGCGGTCAAATCTTTGAATGCGCGCCCAAGGGCGCGCCTTCCTCCGTTGCCTCCGTCCAGTAAGCGTGACGGACTCCCCCGAGTCCGCCACTGGAGGCTGGGCGCCACCAATGGTGACGCCCTGGTGGCGGCGGATAAGATGACAGGCTCCGCCGCCGACCACCGGTGTATCTCCACACCTATAAACGGTGGACCACCACGCATCAGATGGTGGACCACCACTCCTCCTCCATTGCTCGTAACGAGCCCTCCGCTCTATATATACATATATACACAATTTGTACAAAATATTTACATAATTTACATACATACATACTATACATATGTACACTCCTCCGCTATTTGCCAACGAGGCCGCTCACATAGTCCACTCCGCCGTAATCGGAGAGGTACTAGGAGCGACCCCGCGGCCTTCCTCCGTGTCAGTCTTAGCCGCGGCCGGCGAGCAAGCTCAAGCCGGCCCCGTTGCCCAGGGTGCGCCACGAGGAGGCAACTGACATGCACCCCAACCTAACCTAACCTTTTTTTTTTTTTTTTTTTTTTTTTTTGTTTCCGATGGGGAATGCATTTACGCATACCCGCGAGTCCGGGGGGACTCCGCGGGTTATGTGGGACTCGGCAAAAGGCCCCTACCCACTAAACCCCACCGGCGCTCCGTCTTCGCTTGACTGACAGGAGGCTGGGAATCCGGTTTGCATCCAGCCCCCCGTCGGCGACCGCCCGCCCTATGGCAGACCCCTCACACCCCCCCGAATGGGGGCGGACACTGTGATGGCCGGAGCGCACGACCATCACCAGTCGTGGCAGGTGTGCGTTGTGACGCGGGCGGCGGCGACCCCGCGCCGCCCGCCCGCCGCACTCCCCCAGGGGCGGGCGAAGGTGGACGCCGTGTGCGCCGCCTTCCGCCCCTTACCCTTCTGCGGAGCTGTGACGCGAGGGGATCGTTCTCGCGCCCACGCTCCGCCGCCTCCTTCTGTGACATTACGTCTTCACAAAAGGAGGCGACGGCAGCCCACGACTCCTCGCTCCCCAACATGGCAACGATCACACCGGGGAGCGAGAGGTCGCTTCCGCTGACAGCCACCAGCTCACGGCGGCGCTCGGCCCACGATGGACACACCTCCAGGGTGTGCTCTGCCGAGTCCACCGCGGCCCCACACTGATGGCACGACGGGGTCTCCTCCCTCCCGATCCGGTGCAGGTACGACCCGAAGCAGCCGTGCCCGGACAGCACCTGGACCAGACGGAAGGAGAGGGAGCCGTGCGAGCGATCGAGCCAATCTCTGAGCACGGGTCCGATCGCGTCCAGGGTCCTTCGGCCGAACGTGGCGGAGGCGAGGTCCGCCTTCCAATGCTGGATGACCGCGACCCTCGCTCCCTGACGAACAGCCTCCCGCTTTGCCCCGTCGGGGCACCGGCCGAGCGCTCGCTGCTCCGCCGTCCACTCGTAGACTCTGGCGAGCACCCACGCCTCGAGCTCCCAAGGAGGAGTGCCCGCCAGAGCGCACGCCGCCACGAAGCTTACCGTGCGGTATGCTCTCGCCACCCGCTGGGCAATGGCCCTTTGGGCCCTTCGGAGGGCTGCCGCATTCTCCCTCCTATGGAGCGCGTCCGCCCATATCGGGGCTCCGTAAAGGGCCATGCTCTTCAGTATGCCGGCATATAGTCGCCGGCATCGATCCCCGGGTCCCTCGAGGTTTGGGAGGAGCCAGGAGAAGGCTCCCGCGGTCCGCAACAGGCGCGTCGACAGCCCACTGAAGTGAGGACCGAAGCGCCACCTGTTGTCGAGGATCAGGCCCAGATATTTCATGTGGGCCTGCACCACAATGGGGACGCCCGCCACGTGTATGTGGGCGTCCGGCGGCTGGCGTTGCCGAGGTCCGTGAAAGAAGACGGCCTCGGTCTTGGGCAACGCCACCGTCAACCCTAGGCGGGAGATCCTGTCCGCCACCAAGGATCCTCCCGCCGAGGCCAGGCTGGCCGACTCCTCGAAGTTTCTCCCCCGAGCAGTCAGAAGAGTGTCATCTGCATAGCAAATGACCGACGTGCCTCGGGGGAGGCGTCCTCTCAGGAGCCAGTCGAACCCGATGTTCCACAGGAGCGGTCCTAGGACGGAACCCTGTGGCACACCGGACTCGACGCCATACCGCCGTAGGCGGCCCGTCTTGTCGACGACGAGGACCGAACGGTCCTTGAGGTAGTCGGCCACGAGGCCCCGCAAATATGGGGGCACCCCGTGAAAACGGAGGGCCTCCAGGATGGTGGGGTGGGGGACAGAGTTGAAAGCGTTGGCTATGTCAAAAGACACAGCCAAAAGCCCGTCCCCCGCCTCCATCGCCTCTCTCACCTGCCCTCTCAGACGGGACAGGGCGTCGACCGTCGAACGCTCAGCCCGAAAGCCGAACTGAGCGTCCGACAGGTCTGGGCCAATCCCCCGGAGATGCCTCTTGAGGCGGGCGGCGAGTATCCTCTCGAACATCTTACCGACCTCATCAAGCAAGACGATGGGTCGGTATGCCGAGGGGGAGTCCACCGGCCGCCCTTCCTTCCGTAGGAGGCACAATTGGCCCTCCTTCCACGGTTTCGGGAACCTCTCGGACGCCAGACACGCTCCGAAAAGGTCCCGGAACCTGGCTCCCATTTGCGAGGCCGCGATGGCCACCACCTTTGCAGGGACGCCGTCCGGTCCTGGGGCCGTCTTCTTTCTGCGGAGGCAGAGGACCGCTTCCTCCAGCTCTTCCTCCGTAACTGGGGGGACTTCCTCCACCGTCGGAGCCGTATCGCGCGGGGGGCTCATTGCCGGAGGGGTGAAACCTTCCCGGGGGGGGAACAAGGACTGTACCACCCCGTCCAGCAGAGTCGGCTCGAGAGTCTCGGCAACTGGGGGACCATACGGCCGCAGCTTGTTCCGCGCCGCCTTGTACGGCCTCCCGAAAGGATCGTTGTCGAGATCCTCCAGCATCTCCGACCTCGCGCGGTCTGGGGCGGCGGCGAGTTTCGCCTTAAAGACGGACTTCGCCTCTACGTATGATGCGTAGAGGCGGTCTTCGTTGGCGAGATCGCGAGGGCGCCGCCGCCGGCTCCTGGTGTACTTTCTCCTGGCCGCCACGCAGGCGGCCCGGAGAGTCGCCAACTCCTCGGACCACCAGTACACGGCTCGTCGAGGGGGCGGGCGGTGAGACCGAGGCATGCTGGAATTGCACACCTCGGTCAAGGAGTCCCTCAGCTGGGCCGCCGCGGCATCGACACCACGGATGTCGACAGGCGGCGTGAGCCAATCCTGGACGAAGGCCGCCTCTTCTGCGGCCTCCTGGTCCAAGCGGGTGAGCGCCCATCTCGGGAAAGGTGATTGGCCCCCAGTACGGGCCCCACGGGAGCCCCGGATGGAGACGTCGAACCGCACATATCGGTGGTCCGAGAGAGTCTCCACCAGCTCCACCCGCCAGTCCACAACATGGGTCGCCAGAGAAGGAGTGGCAAAGGCGAGGTCCACGATCGAGCCCCCCTCCCGCCGAACGCAGGTGTGCACTGTCCCTCTATTCAGAAGGGACAGGCCTGACGCCACCGACCACGACTCCACCTCGCGGCCCCTCGCGTCAGTGGATCGGTTACCCCAGACCACTGACTTGGCGTTGAGGTCGCCCACCACCAGGACCCGGCGTTGCTCCGCTCTGCCGGCCACCATAGCGAGGACTCCGAGAAAACTCTCAAAGTCCACCAGGGGACGGTTGGGGGAGAAATACACCCCAATGAGAGCTATGTCCCCCCACGCAGCGGCCACATATCCCGGCCCCTTCTCTATTAGCGAGATGGGAGGGGAGTCTGTGGAAGACCGCGCAACCAACGCCACCGAGCTGTCCTCGTCTCCCAGCCAGTTGCGTGGGACTGAGTAAGGCTCGGCGACAACCGCCACGTCAACCAACCACTCGGCAAAGGTTTGGACCAGCAAGTCCTGGGCCGCTTTGCAGTGGTTGGTATTCGCCTGGAGAATGCGATGGAGCCTGGCCATCATGTGATCATCGCACTCTCTCCCTCGGTAGCCGGCGCTGTAACTGGAGTCGCAGTGACGGCGGCAGCGGCAGGTCGAGTTGGCACCTGCGCTTGTCCCTTCCTTGGGGGAGGATTGCATTGTTTCCCCCCCATTACGTGGCCGGCTGGTCGGCCACTGGCAGTGCACACCGCGCAGCGTGGCGTGGCAGCACTGCACTCTGACGCCTTGTGCCCCGCTTCCCCGCAGCGGCAGCAGAGCTCTGACCTGTCCACTCGGGATGGGCACAGAGCTCTGGTGTGTCCGATTCCGAAGCACCTGAAGCAACGGAAAGGTCGGTCCTCAAGTGCTCGGACCACGGCCACACAAAACCCTACCGGGAGCCGCCTCTTGGCCAGTACGGCCTTTGCTGCGACAATCGGGCATTTCAGCCGAATAGCCCCCAGACCACCGCGGCCAGGCTTGATAGCTCCGCCCTGTATTGCTGCAACGTCGCAGCCACCTGCAAAAGCTACTGCAGCCAGCACTTCCTCTTTTGTGACCGAGTCGTCTAAGTCGGTCAACTCCAGCGTCACAGTTTTTGTTGGCCTGGCAACCTTGACCACGTCCGCTATGACCTCCTGCAATTTGTTAGCGAAGAGGTCGGCATTGGCGCCGCCCTGGGCCCCCGGAAACTCGAAGAGTCGAGCTCCAGTTTGGGTTCGGCGGCACTTTACTAAACCAATGCCCAGTGCGGCCGGGTTAGCATTCGTACGAGCCCGTTTCAGGACAGACTCATACGTTTCGCCCTTCTCCTTAGCGTCCGTAGTGAGCGTCACTACGACGGCCGCAGTTTTGGGAGGAACAAGTTTCCTCCTATTCGGCTTAGGGGCTGTTTTCTCCCCCTTGCTCGTTCCTTTAGACGAGCCGGAAGGAACATTGGCGGAGGCAGCGGGCAGCACTGACTTTTTGGCGCCTCTCTTCTTCTTCTTCCTCCTGACCACCTCAGTCCACTCGTTGGACGGAGTGCTAGCGGGAAGGAAAGCATCTTCCGTCTGGGACGAGGGTGCAGCCGCGTCGGTCGTAGCCGGTCGACCCACAGTCTTTTTCCCCTTTCCTTTGCCTTTAGCGGGTTTAGGGGTCGGGGGAGGAGGAGGAGCCATCACGTCCGGGGGAGCGGCGGAGGCTGAAACAGTCCTGTCCGCTGCCAGCGGCGGCCTGACACGTTTTTCAGGCAGGAGCCTGTCCTCAATACCTGCGATGCAGGCCCGCGTGAATGCCCTCTCCTCCATCATAATCCTGCGGATGGTTTCCTCAAGGCTGGAGGAGGAGAGCTCTACCGCCATTGCAGAAGGCGGGGCCTGGACAGGCCGTCCCACAGCTTCAGCGAGTTTCGTGTGGAGATCGCTGACCTCCTTCGTTAGGCAGTCCACCCTCTTTTGGAGCTGCCTTACCTCATCGGTCGTTGTGCGGTGCACCAACTCCCCGATTATGCCACGAAGACTGGCAGCTCGGCATTTCAGGGCCTTTTGGAAAGTCCCCTTTAGATTCGAGGACTTTGAGGCTACCCTGGCAATCTCCTCTTGGTCCTCTTCGGCCATCTTCTCCAGTTCCGCTAAGGAGTGATCCGTGTACGAGACATTTGACGAACCATAGTCCGCCTTGGCTCGGCGCACGCGTGCCTGGGCCTCCTTAGCGGCGACCTCCTCTTCCAACTCCTGTTGGATTCGTGCCCTGTTCGCCCCGTTTAAGTAACTTGGGGCGTCCAGCAGACCCACCTCATGGGTGATGCTAGGGTAGGGCTTTAAAGCCTTGGTCCTCTTTTTCGGGTTACTCTTGGCTGAATCCGAGGAACACGCCGAACTCTGCCTCAAGTAAGCCCGCTTTTTTGCCTGTCGATCAGCCAGCTCCACCGCAAAGGCGTCAGTGTCGGATCCCGACATGTCCGCATCCCTGCTGACCAGGCTCGCCGCAGATGGTGGACGGCTATCCTCCAACGCCAAAGCGTTTTCCGGGGTGGCCCCGAGAAGGGCCGTTTTGGGTTGGCCCTGAGAAGGGCCTTTTGGTTGGCCCTGAGAAGGGCCTTTGGGTTGGCCCTGAGAAGGGCCTTTTGGTTGGCCCTGAGAAGGGCCTTTTGGGAGGAAACGCCCGGAGGCGTCCCGCAGAGGTTTAGACATTGTCAAACAAGACAGACGGGGTGGTGCCCGCTCGACCTCAACCTGGGGTCCAGGGAGAGAGCTGGGCAACCGCAAAGATAGTACTCCGGCAAGTCGTATACTACCAGACAAACAAGACAAACAAGACAGACGGGGTAGTGCCCGCTCGACCTCAACCTGGGGTCCAGGGAGAGAGCTGGGCAACCGCAAAGATAGTACTCCGGCAAGTCGTATACTACCAGACAGCGCACTTTAGCCACCCGTCTCTGCCACTGCGTTACCGTGGACAGAGCGGGGCCCAGGGGACACGACGAGGACGTATGCGCATGGAGGGTCCCCCAACCTAACCTAACCTAACCTAACCTAACCTAACCTAACCTAACCTAACCTAACCTTTTTTTTTTTTTTTTGTTTTACTAGGAGGAAATGCATTTACGCATTCCGCCCGGCCGAAGGGGGACCGGGACGGATATGTGGGACTCCCGGGGCAGAAGGCCCCGTCCTACCCACTAAAACCTCCTAGGATTTCCGCCTCTCCGCAAGGCGGCAGGGCCCCGGGAACGCGTTTGGCTCACCACCGCGACCCTGCCAGCGGCTGTCGCAAATGAGGGCGACACTTCGCGAAAGGCACGCCAGGGTGTTACGGCGCACCTTCCGACACTCCGCCTCCGTCTGAACCGTGACGGACTCCCCCCGAGTCCGCCACTGGAGGCTAGGCGGCGGCAGCAGATGTAAAGGTCCGCTGCCGACTACGCTTCGTCAATTCGATTTAGGACGGCAGCGGATGTAAAGGTCCGCTGCCGACTACATTACGTCAAATCAGGTCAGGGCTATGCGACAGCGGATGTAAAAGTCCGCTGCCGATAGCGCTGTGTCACATCCGGGATATGCGGCGGCGGATGTAAAGGTCCGCCGCCGCTGCGTCAAGTCAGGTCACAGCAACCGGCCAAGATGGTCGCGGCGCCGCCGACCGGGTCTCCGTCGGCGCAGCGGGAGGGAGTTGGGATCGTCCTCCCGCTGTCGCTCCGCCTCCTCCTTCGCGGACATTACGGCTTCGCTGAAGACCCGTAATGCCGCCCAGGCCTCTTCACTCGCGACCATCTTTCTAATGAGGGCCGGAAGCGATAGGTCCAATCCAATGACCGTGGACAAGGCTGCGCGAGGCTCCGCCCAGGCTGGGCACTCTGCGCGCGTGTGTTCGGCCGTGTCCACGGCTCCGTCATCACAATGATGACATACCACCGACGGCTCTCTCCCGACCACTTCGCACAGGTATTTGGCGAAGCAGCCGTGACCGGTTATGAGCTGCGTCAGGTGGTACGTCAGTGGGCCGTGCTTGCGCTCGACCCACTCTCTAAACACGGGCCGGATCGCCGCCACGAGTTCCCCACTGGCATCCGGAACTCGCAGCCGATCCTCCCACTTCTCCAAGAGGCGGCGTCTTGCCTCCTCCCTCCACTGCTGTACCTCGCGCGGTAGCGGTCCGCTCCCGCTCGCTCTTGCCGCCTTGACCCGCCAGTAGACGCTCGAGTTAGTCTCGGCCTCGAGGTCCCATGGCGGGCTTCCGGACAGCAAGCCGGCCGCGGTGTATGACACCGTCCGGTACGCCCGAGCCGCCCTGAGCGCCATCGCCCGCTGCGGACGTCGCAGCGAGGCGACGTTGACGCGATTGCTCAGAGCGTCCGCCCATATTGGCGCACCGTATAGTGCCATCGAACGCACCACGCCGGAGTACAGCCGTCTGCAGGAACCGCCCGGTCCACCGACGTTGGGCAAAATCCGCCCCAACGCTCCGGCTGCAGCCACCAGTCTTGGGGCCAAGCGCCGGAAGTGCTCCTCAAACTTCCACCTGCCATCGAGGACGAGTCCCAGGTACTTCATCGTCGACCCGATGGTGATGGAAGTTCCGCCGATTGTTATGGACATGCCCTGAGGTGGCACGTTCCGAGGTCCATGAAAGACTAGGGCCTCGGATTTGTGCAAGGCCACCTCAAGGCCCAGAGCACGAATGCGGTGGACCGCATGTGCCACTCCCGCCGTGGCAAGATACGCCGCCTCCCGATGGGTACTGCCGCGGGCCGACACGAGGGTGTCGTCAGCGTAGCAGGTCACGCTGACCCCCCGCAACGTGGCCCCGCGCAGCACCCAATCGTAGCCGATGTTCCACAGTAGCGGCCCCAAAACCGAGCCCTGTGGAACACCGCAGGTCATAGCCCTCCTGCTATCTCCCTCCATCGTCGGGAACACCACCGCCCTACCCGAGAAGTAGTCGGCGATGGTTCGTCGCAGATAGACCGGAACGTTGTGGTATCTGAGAGCTTCCAGTACCACTTCCCAGGGCAGAGTGTTGAAGGCGTTGGAAATATCCAACGACACTGCCAACAGCACCCCACCCCGAGAGACCTCCTCCTCTGCGACCTCCCTCAGTCTGGCGACTGCGTCCAACGTCGAGCGGCCCCGGCGAAAGCCGAACTGCCACTCGCTCAAGCCTGGCTCCATGCTACCGACTAGACGGGCTGCGATTATACGCTCAAAGAGCTTACCCGCTTCGTCGAGCAGCACGATGGGCCGGTAGGCCGACGGCTGATCGGGGGCTCGTCCCTCCTTGCGGATGAGAACGAGCTTACCCGTTTTCCACCGATTCGCGAACCTACCCTGAGCCATGCAGGCCGAGAACAGTTGGCACATGCCATCGCCCAACTCCTCCGACGCGATCGCCACGACGCGTCCCGGTATCCCGTCAGGCCCGGGGGCTGTCCTCTTCGAGCGAAGCTTCAGGACAGCCGCGCACAACTCCGCCTCGGTAACCGGGGACGCCTGGTCCGGCACCTCCCTCACGATCTCGGGCTCCATCGCCGGTGGGACGAACGCTCCGCGCTCCGGAAAAAGTTCCTCCGCGATTCGTCCCAGAAGCCGCGGCTGGATGGTGGTGGTGAGCGGGGGTGTCCAGGGTCGGAGCTTCTGCCTCACGACCCTGTACGGTCTCCCCCACGGATCCGCGTCGAGAGACGCCAGCCACTCCACCCATGCCGCTTCCTTCGCCTGCGCGATGGCCTTTCGGAGCGACACGCAAGCCTCCCTGTAGGAGGTGTAAAGAGCCTCCTCCAGGTCGTGATCGCGTATCCGCCTCCGTCTGGACCTGGCGTATTGGCGGCGGGCCGCAACACACGCCCTCCGCAACGTCCGTAGCTCCGGGCGCCACCAGTAGACTCGGCGACGTGGAGTCTGAGGCTTCACCCTCGGCATCGCCGCATCGCAGATGCGAAACAGGGCGGCACCGAGTCGGTCGGCCTCTCGGTCGACCTGGACGACCGGGTCGGAACCGGCGCACCAGGCCTCCACGATGGCCGCCTCTTTTGCCAACTGGCGATCGAGACGACCAAGACTCCACCGCGGACCTTCTGACCGCTCAACAGCGGGCCGGACGACGGGAACCGCGGAGACATCAAATCGGATATATCGGTGATCCGATAGAGTCTCCACCCCCGTCTCCACCCTCCAATCTCGAACACGGCGGGCTAGGGCGATGGACGCGAACGTTAAGTCCACGATCGACTCGCCCTGCTGCCGCACGCACGTGCTCTCCGATCCTCTGTTGATCGCCGTGAGTCCCGATGACACGGCCCACTCCTCTAACATCTCTCCTCTGGCATCGGTCGCAGGGGAGCCCCAAGCCGTGGATTTGGCATTGAAGTCCCCCGCGACGATCACCGGACTCGGTGAGTACTGCCCGACCAGAGCCCCGACCTCAACGAGAAGTTGCTCGAATTCGGCGAGACTCCGGTTAGGAGAGGCGTAGACTGCCACGAACGCCGTTCCGTTGACAACGGCGGCCACGCACCCTCTGCCCTTGGCAACCCTATCGATCGCAGGGGCGCCGGGAATAGCGGGAGCGACGATGGAGATCACTCCCTCGTGGTCGGAGACCCAGTCGTCCCGTAAATGAACGACGTAGGGCTCCGCCACGATTGCCACTCCGATTTGCCACTCCGCCATGCTTTGGACTAGAAGGTCCTGGGCTCTGGCGGAGTGGTTTAAATTGGCCTGGAGACAACGCAGGGCCATTATTATGCGGTCTCCATGGGCACCTCAGTCCTTTGGGACACGGTGACGGGCCCTTTCGTCACCGCACCTCCCGTTCTTTTGACAGGGCGACCTTTGCCGCCCTGGCACGCCTTACTGCCCAAGACGTGCGTCGCAGTTTTACCGGCCGCTGAGCACAGGATGCAGTTCGCTTCAGCGGCGGTGCATTCGCGGGCCTTGTGGTCGGGCTGGCCGCAGCGGAAGCACAAACGGCTGCGGTCCAAACCCCTGTCACAAACGGCCCCCATATGGCCTTCCTCCAGGCACTTAAAACAGCGGAGTGGCCTCGGCTCGAGCAAAAGCACTCGCGCCGAGATCCACCCCACCTTGACCCGACCGGTCGCCATCAGTTTCTTGGCCGCTATGACAGGGCAGCTGAGCCAGAGCGATCTGCAGCCATTGGCAGACCGGACTACCACGCCCGGCCTGATCGCCCCTTCGGAGCATCCTCCTTCGCTGGCCACAGCTGCCACCACCTCCTCCGACGACACCGAGTCGTCCAGATCCATTACTCTGACCTCGACGCATTTCGTCGGTCGATGGATCTGGACCTCGTCCGGGTTGAGGACGCTGCGGAGCTTTTCCGCAAGGGCATCCGCCGACTTCTCGGCGTCAGCGGTGCCCGGCGGAATCTCGAGCATCCGCGCTCCCGTGGCCGCCGTTCGGAAACGGACCGTCGTCAAGCCTACCTCACTGAGCCTTATCTTGCTCTTGGCTTCAGCCAGGACGGTCTCGTACTTGAGGCCTTTCTCCTCTGCACCGGGTCTTAAGGTGATCGTAATCACCGCGGTGCGAGGAGAGCGAAGCCTTTTGCGATCTCTCTTTTTATCCTTCGCCGTTGGGACGGTCTTCGGCGTCCCTGTCTTCGCCGGTTTTGTAGCCGTCGCCTTCTTGGGCGGCTTCGGGTTCGGCGGCTGCCGAACAACAGTCGCCCAAGACACAGAAGAGCTGCCCGGCTTCGGAGTCGGCGCGGGGGCAGTCTTCTTCGCCACAGCCGCTGCCGCCTCCTGGGCAGCCATGCTGGGGCGTTTCGACTTCTTCTTCGTCGAAGAAGTCGAGGCCGTCTTCGCGTTACCCTTTTCCGCGGCCTTGGCGGCGGACGGCACGGGTGGTGCCTTCGCAGCAGGGACCGTAGTCTGCGCTGCTTGGCTCTGCTCTGCTCTACGGTCTGCGGCCAGCGGAGGTCGCAGCCGAGGCTCCGGAAGGAGGCGTCGCTCAATGCCCTCCATCCGGGCGTTCAGCATATTGCTGAACTGCTCCCGGCTGCTCCTCAACGCTTCCTCCATGATGCGTTTTAGATTGTCTTCGCTTGGTTGTGGCGGCTTCTTACGCATTTCGGCCACTTCCCGTCTAAGTTCTGCCAACTGGCCGGAAAGCTTTGCATTGGCAGCTTCCAGCCGGGCCACTTCCTCCGACATGGTCAGAGCTCTAAGTTCTGCCACCGCACCTTTAATGGTGTCAGCGGCAGTCTTCAGGGCCCTGACAAATGTACCCTTCAGGTTGCCCGACTTGTTGGCAACCTGCAGCACCACGTCTAACGCCTGCTGGACGGTAGCGTCCAAAGCGGCGGACGTTTCCGGTGCATCTTCGGGTCGCTTGTCGGCTTGCCGATTCCTTCGTCGTGCCTCTCGCTCCTCCGTTGCCGACTTGGCCGCTTCGTTGTAAGCGGCTAGGGCGTCTTCAGTCTCAAACCTAGCCTCTCTGGCCTTGGACTTCGCTTCGCGGAGCTCCGCCTGCGATTTTCCAAGGCCGACGTACTTCCCATGAGTGGGCGGCCGGCCGCGCCCTCTCTTGTTGGCAGGCTTAAGCCACCTGCTTGCCGAGGATTCTGAGCCTTCGCTCAGCTGCACGCTCGCGTCACTCTCGGAGCCAGAGCAGCTATCCTCGACGTGGGTCCGCTTTTCACCTCTCTGCCGTGTCCTATCCTTTTGCGGTATGTCAACCGACTCCACCGTCCGCATACTGCAGACCGACGAGTCCGACTCGGAGAGTCGTTCAGGTCGGCCAGTAGGTCCCTCCTTCGTGTTTTGGTTTCCGGTTCCAGCGCACGCCACCGGGGCGCACACCTCCACCACCATGTCGTCGTGTTCCGAGCTTAAGGAGCTCGGAGTCCTTTTTGGGTTTTTGTTTTCATTCATATCCATAACTTATCCCACGAGCATGGGGGAAGTGACGGTCCGCCCAGGTGGTGCCCCCTGTACCTGGGTAAGCCTCGCGTAACTCGTCAAGGGTGTCGGCCGGTGCCCTGACGAGGATCGCGGTCGCGACTGAACATCCCATCAGCCATGCATCCCCTTGTGCCGCGTCGCCACTTGGGATTCGGGGTGATTTTTATAGAGGTTGTCTTCCTCACGGTCCGGCCGGTTAAGGCAAGACCCGCGGTCCCGCTCGAAGCCGCGAGACGTGTTCCACGACACCTCACCAGCGGGATTACGCGTTCCTCCTTCGGTCTCCGAGGTCAATAAACCCCGGAGACAAAACACAAAACATGTTACACGCCACAAACAAATTTTTAACAAATTTACAACATATAACAAGCAACGATGGACAAAACAACAACACCAAACGTCACAAACACTCCCCTTTGCCACGAAGCCGCTCACACAGTCCACTCTGCTAATCAGAGAAGTACCAGGAGCGGTCCGTGGCATACCCTCCCCGTCAGTCTTAGCCGTTGCCGACGACAAAAGATCGCCGACACCGTTGCCCAGGGTGCGCCACGAGGAGGCGACTGACATGCACCCCTCTCCGTCGGAACCTAACCTTTTTTTTTTTTTTTTTTTTTTTTTTTTTGTTTTACTAGGAGGAAATGCATTTACGCATTCCGCCCGGCCGAAGGGGGACCGGGACGGATATGTGGGACTCCCGGGGCAGAAGGCCCCGTCCTACCCACTAAAACCTCCTAGGATTTCCGCCTCTCCGCAAGGCGGCAGGGCCACGGGAACGCTTTGGCTCACCACCGCGACCCTACCAGCGGCTGTCGCAAATGAGGGCGACACTTCGCGAAAGGCACGCCAGGGTGTTACGGCGCACCTTCCGACACTCCGCCTCCGTCTGAACCGTGACGGACTCCCCCCGAGTCCGCCACTGGAGGCTGGGCGGCGGCAGCGGATGTAAAGGTCCGCTGCCGACTACGCTTCGTCAATTCTATTTAGGACGGCAGCGGATGTAAAGGTCCGCTGCCGACTACATTACGTCAAATCAGGTCATTGCTATACGACAGCGGATGTAAAAGTCCGCTGCCGATAGCGCTGTGTCACATCCGGGATATGCGGCGACGGATGTAAAGGTCCGCCGCCGCTGCGTCAAGTCAGTCATAGCAACCGGCCAAGATGGTCGCGGCGCCGCCGACCGGGTCTCCGTCGGCGCAGCGGGAGGGAGTTCGGATCGTCCTCCCGCTGTCGCTCCGCCTCCTCCTTCGCGGACATTACGGCTTCGCTGAAGACCCGTAATGCCGCCCAGGCCTCCTCACTCGCGACCATCTTTCTAATGAGGGCCGGAAGCGATAGGTCCAATCCAATGACCGTGGACAAGGCTGCGCGAGGCTCCGCCCAGGCTGGGCACTCTGCGCGCGTGTGTTCGGCCGTGTCCACGGCTCCGTCATCGCAATGATGACATACCACCGACGGCTCTCTCCCGACCACTTCGCACAGGTATTTGGCGAAGCAGCCGTGACCGGTTATGAGCTGCGTCAGGTGGTACGTCAGTGGGCCGTGCTTGCGCTCGACCCACTCTCGCAAAACGGGCCGGATCGCCGCCACGAGTTCCCCACTGGCATCCAGAACTCGCAGCCGATCCTCCCACTTCTCCATGAGGCGGCGTCTTGCCTCCTCCCTCCACTGCTGTACCTCGCGCAGTAGCGGTCCGTTCCCGCTCGCTCTTGCCGCCTTGACCCGCCAGTAGACACTCGAGTTGATCTCGGCCTCGAGGTCCCATGGCGGGCTTCCGGACAGCAAGCCGGCCGCGGTGAATGACACCGTCCGGTACGCCCGAGCCGCCCTGAGCGCCATCGCACGCTGCGGACGTCGCAGCGAGGCGACGTTGACGCGATTGCTCAGAGCGTCCGCCCATATTGGCGCACCGTATAGTGCCATCGAACGCACCACGCCGGAGTACAGCCGTCTGCAGGAACCGCCCGGTCCACCGACATTGGGCAAAATCCGCCCCAACGCTCCGGCTGCAGCCACCAGTCTTGGGGCCAAGCGCCGGAAGTGCTCCTCAAACTTCCACCTGCCATCGAGGACGAGTCCCAGGTACTTCATCGTCGACCCGATGGTGATGGAAGTTCCTCCGACTGTTATGGACATGCCCTGAGGTGGCACGTTCCGAGGTCCATGAAAGACTAGGGCCTCGGATTTGTGCAAGGCCACCTCAAGGCCCAGAGCACGGATGCGGTGGACCGCATGTGCCACTCCCGCCGTGGCAAGATACGCCGCCTCCCGATGGGTACTGCCGCGGGCCGACACGAGGGTGTCGTCAGCGTAGCAGGTCACGCTGACCCCCCGCAACGTGGCCCCGCGCAGCACCCAATCGTAGCCGATGTTCCACAGTAGCGGCCCCAAAACCGAGCCCTGTGGAACACCGCAGGTCATAGCCCTCCTGCTATCTCCCTCCATCGTCGGGAACACCACCGCCCTACCCGAGAAGTAGTCGGCGATGGTTCGTCGCAGATAGTCCGGAACGTTGTGGTATCTGAGAGCTTCCAGTACCACTTCCCAGGGCAGAGTGTTGAAGGCGTTGGAAATATCCAACGACACTGCCAGCAACACCCCACCCCGAGAGACCTCCTCCTCTGCGACCTCCCTCAGTCTGGCGACTGCGTCCAGCGTCGAGCGGCCCCGGCGAAAGCCGAACTGCCACTCGCTCAAGCCTGGCTCCATGCTACCGACTAGACGGGCTGCGATTATACGCTCAAAGAGCTTACCCGCTTCGTCGAGCAGCACGATGGGCCGGTAGGCCGACGGCTGATCGGGGGCTCGTCCCTCCTTGCGGATGAGAACGAGCTTACCCGTTTTCCACCGATTCGGGAACCTACCCTGAGCCAGGCAGGCCGAGAACAGTTGGCACATGCCATCGCCCAACTCCTCCGACGCGATCGCCACGACGCGTCCCGGTATCCCGTCAGGCCCGGGGGCTGTCCTCTTCGAGCGAAGCTTCAGGACAGCCGCGCACAACTCCGCCTCGGTAACCGGGGACGCCTGGTCCGGCACCTCCCTCACGATCTCGGGCTCCATCGCCGGTGGGACGAACGCTCCGCGCTCCGGAAAAAGTTCCTCCGCGATTCGTCCCAGAAGCCGCGGCTGGATGGTGGTGGTGAGCGGGGGTGTCCAGGGTCGGAGCTTCTGCCTCACGACCCTGTACGGTCTCCCCCACGGATCCGCGTCGAGAGACGCCAGCCACTCCACCCATGCCGCTTCCTTCGCCTGCGCGATGGCCTTTCGGAGCGACACGCAAGCCTCCCTGTAGGAGGTGTAAAGAGCCTCCTCCAGGTCGTGATCGCGTATCCGCCTCCGTCTGGACCTGGCGTATTGGCGGCGGGCCGCAACACACGCCCTCCGCAACGTCCGTAGCTCCGGGCGCCACCAGTAGACTCGGCGACGTGGAGTCTGAGGCTTCACCCTCGGCATCGCCGCATCGCAGATGCGAAACAGGGCGGCACCGAGTCGGTCGGCCTCTCGGTCGACCTGGACGACCGGGTCGGAACCGGCGCACCAGGCCTCCACGATGGCCGCCTCTTTTGCCAACTGGCGATCGAGACGACCAAGACTCCACCGCGGACCTTCTGACCGCTCAACAGCGGGCCGGACGACGGGAACCGCGGAGACATCAAATCGGATATATCGGTGATCCGATAGAGTCTCCACCCCCGTCTCCACCCTCCAATCTCGAACACGGCGGGCTAGGGCGATGGACGCGAACGTTAAGTCCACGATCGACTCGCCCTGCTGCCGCACGCACGTGCTCTCCGATCCCCTGTTGATCGCCGTGAGTCCCGATGACACGGCCCACTCCTCTAACACCTCTCCTCTGGCATCGGTCGCAGGGGAGCCCCAAGCCGTGGATTTGGCATTGAAGTCTCCCGCGACGATCACCGGACTCGGTGAGTACTGCCCGACCAGAGCCCCGACCTCAACGAGAAGTTGCTCGAATTCGGCGAGACTCCGGTTAGGAGAGGCGTAGACTGCTACGAACGCCGTTCCGTTGACAACAGCGGCCACGCACCCTCTGCCCTTGGCAACCCTATCGATCGCAGGGGCGCCGGGAATGGCGGGAGCGACGATGGAGATCACTCCCTCGTGGTCGGAGACCCAGTCGTCCCGTAAATGAACGACGTAGGGCTCCGCCACGATTGCCACTCCGATTTGCCACTCCGCCATGCTCTGGACTAGAAGGTCCTGGGCTCTGGCGGAGTGGTTTAAATTGGCCTGGAGACAACGCAGGGCCATTATTGTGCGGTCTCCATGGGCACCTCAGTCCTTTGGGACACGGTGACGGGCCCTTTCGTCACCGCACCTCCCGTTCTTTTGACAGGGCGACCTTTGCCGCCCTGGCACGCCTTACTGCCCAAGACGTGCGTCGCAGTTTTACCGGCCGCTGAGCACAGGATGCAGTTCGCTTCAGCGGCGGTGCATTCGCGGGCCTTGTGGTCGGGCTGGCCGCAGCGGAAGCACAAACGGCTGCGGTCCAAGCCCCTGTCACAAACGGCCCCCATATGGCCTTCCTCCAGGCACTTGAAACAGCGGAGTGGCCTCGGCTCGAGCAAAAGCACTCGCGCCGAGATCCACCCCACCTTGACCCGACCTGTCGCCATCAGTTTCTTGGCCGCTACGACAGGGCAGCTGAGCCAGAGCGATCTACAGCCATTGGCAGACCGAACTACCACGCCCGGCCTGATCGCCCCTTCGGAGCATCCTCCCTCGCTGGCCACAGCTGCCACCACCTCCTCCGACGACACCGAGTCGTCCAGATCCATGATTCTGACCTCGACGCATTTCGTCGGTCGATGGATCTGGACCTCGTCCGGGTTTAGGACGCTGCGGAGCTTTTCCGCAAGGGCATCCGCTGACTTCTCGGCGTCAGCGGTGCCCGGCGGAATCTCGAGCATCCGCGCTCCCGTGGCCGCCGTTCGGAAACGGACCGTCGTCAAGCCTACCTCACTGAGCCTTATCTTGCTCTTGGCTTCAGCCAGGACGGTCTCGTACTTGAGGCCCTTCTCCTCTGCACCGGGTCTTAAGGTGATCGTAATCACCGCGGTGCGAGGAGAGCGAAGCCTTTTCCGGGCCTTTTTCATCTCCTTTGCAGTTGGGACAGTCTTCGGCGTCCCCGTCTTCGCTTTTGTCGCCGTCGCCTTCTTGGGCGGCTTCGGGTTCGGCGGCTGCCGAACAACAGTCGCCCAAGACACAGAAGAGCTGCCCGGCTTCGGAGTCGGCGCGGGGGCAGTCTTCTTTGCCGCAGCCGCTGCCGCCTCCTGGGCAGCCATGCTGGGGCGTTTGGACTTCTTCTTCGTCGAAGAAGTCGAGGCCGTCTTCGCGTTACCCTTATCCGCGGCCTTGGCGGTGGACGGCACGGGTGGTGCCGACGGTGGCTTCGCAGCAGGGACCGTAGTCTGCGCTGCTCGGCTCTGCTCTGCTCTGCGGTCAGCGGCCAGCGGAGGTCGCAGCCGAGGCTCCGGAAGGAGGCGCCGCTCGATGCCCTCCATCCGGGCGTTCAGCATATTGCTGAACTGCTCCCGGCTACTCCTCAACGCTTCCTCCATGATGCGTTTTAGGTTGTCTTCGCTGGGTTGTGGCGGCTTTTTACGCATATCGGCCACTTCCCGTCTAAGTTCCGCCAACTGGCCGGAAAGCTTTGCATTAGCAGCTTCCAGCCGGGCCACTTCCTCCAACATGGTCAGGGCTCTAAGTTCCGCCACCGCACCTTTGATGGTGTCAGCGGCAGTCTTCAGGGCCCTGACGAAGGTACCCTTCAGGTTGCCCGACTTGTTGGCAACCTGAAGTACCACGTCCAACGCCTCCTTCACCGTATGATCCAATGCGGCGGACGTCTTTTGAGCGTCCTCATTGGTCGCGTCCGTGTGACGACTCCGATTACGAGCCGCTCTTTCCTCTAAAGTCGATTTGGCCGCTTCAGTGTAAGCGGCCAGGGCGTCTTCGGTCTCGAAGCGGTCCTCTCTGGCCTTCGTTTTCGCCGCACGGAGTTCCGCTTGAGACTTGCCCAAGCCCACGTATTTACCGTGAGTGGGCGGCCGGCCTCGCCCTCTCTTGTTTGCGGGTTTAAGCCACCTCGCTGAGTCCGAGTTTTCACTCAGCTGCACGCTCACGTCACTTTCGGAGCCAGAGCAGCTATCCTCAGCGTGTGTCCGCTTTTCGCCCTTCCGCCGCGCATTTGTATCTTCCTTGTGTGGGGAATCGAGTGATTCCACCGTCCGCATACTGCAGACCGACGAGTCCGACTCGGAGAGTCGTTCAGGTCGGCCAGTAGGTCCCTCCTTCGTGTTTTGGTTTCCGGTTCCAGCGCACGCCACCGGGGCGCACACCTCCACCACCATGTCGTCGTGTTCCGAGCTTAAGGAGCTCGGAGTCCTTTTAGGGTTTTTATTTTTGTTCACTTCCATAACTTATCCCACGAGCATGGGGGAAGTGACGGTCCGCCCAGGTGGTGCCCCCTGTACCTGGGTAAGCCTCGCGTAACTCGTCAAGGGTGTCGGCCGGTGCCCTGACGAGGATCGCGGTCGCGACTGAACATCCCATCAGCCATGCATCCCCTCGTGCCGCGTCGCCACTTGGGATTCGGGGTGATTTTTATAGAGGTTGTCTTCCTCACGGTCCGGCCGGTTAAGGCAAGACCCGCGGTCCCGCTCGAAGCCGCGAGACGTGTTCCACGACACCTCACCAGCGGGATTACGCGTTCCTCCTTCGGTCTCCGAGGTCAATAAACCCCGGAGACAAAACATAAAACATGTTATAGACGCCACAAACAAATTTTTAACAAATTACACAACTATTTACAAGCAACGAATGACAAAACAACAACACCAAACGTCACAAACACTCCCCTTTGCCACGAAGCCGCTCACACAGTCCACTCTGCTAATCAGAGAAGTACCAGGAGCGGTCCGTGACATACCCTCCCCGTCAGTCTTAGCCGTTGCCGACGACAAAAGATCGTCGACACCGTTGCCCAGGGTGCGCCACGAGGAGGCGACTGACATGCACCCCGTCGGAACCTAACCTAACCTTTTTTTTTTTTTTTTTTTTTTTTTTTTTTTTTTGTTTCCGATGGGGAATGCATTTACGCATACCCGCGAGTCCGGGGGGACTCCGCGGGTTATGTGGGACTCGGCAAAAAGGCCCCTACCCACTAAACCCCACCGGCGCTCCGTCTTCGCTTGACTGACAGGAGGCTGGGAATCCGGTTTGCATCCAGCCCCCCGTCGGCGACCGCCCGCCCTATGGCAGACCCCTCACACCCCCCCGAATGGGGGCGGACACTGTGATGGCCGGAGCGCACGACCATCACCAGTCGTGGCAGGTGTGCGTTGTGACGCGGGCGGCGGCGACCCCGCGCCGCCCGCCCGCCGCACTCCCCCAGGGGCGGGCGAAGGTGGACGCCGTGTGCGCCGCCTTCCGCCCCTTACCCTTCTGCGGAGCTGTGACGCGAGGGGGTCGTTCTCGCGCCCACGCTCCGCCGCCTCCTTCTGTGACATTACGTCTTCACAAAAGGAGGCGACGGCAGCCCACGACTCCTCGCTCCCCAACATGGCAACGATCACACCGGGGAGCGAGAGGTCGCTTCCGCTGAACCTAACCTAACCTAACCTAACCTAACCTAACCTAACCTACCTGCCTGCCTGCCTGCCTGCCTGCCTGCCTGCCTGCCTGCCTGCCTGCCTGCCTGCCTGCCTGCCTGCCTGCCTGCCTGCCTGCCTGCCTGCCTGCCTGCCTGCCTGCCTGCCTGCCTGCCTGCCTGCCTGCCTGCCTGCCTGCCTGCCTGCCTGCCTGCCTGCCTGCCTGCCTGCCTGCCTGCCTGCCTGCCTGCCTGCCTGCCTGCCTGCCTGCCTGCCTGCCTGCCTGCCTGCCCGCCCGCCCGCCCGCCCGCCCGCCCGCCCGCCCGCCCGCCCGCCCGCCCGCCCGCCCGCCCGCCCGCCCGCCCGCCCGCCCGCCCGCCCGCCCGCCCGCCCGCCCGCCCGCCCGCCCGCCCGCCCGCCCGCCCGCCCGCCCGCCCGCCCGCCCGCCCGCCCGCCCGCCCGCCCGCCCGCCCGCCCGCCCCCCCGCCCGGCCGCCCGCCCGCCCGCCCGCCTACCTATGCTTTTTACGGTCGATAACAATTTTACTATCGACTTCAGTATAATTGAATATTGAGGTCAAAATATGAATCAAAAAATATTATTTGATAGATAATTAGCTGATAGATGTCGCTGTGGGCATCAGAAGTGTTATTTCGATTTGTTACATACATTGAAAATGAGACCAGATGGAGAGAGAGACGGCGCCACAGACCGACATTGAAATTCTTGTCCGTAAATAAAAATTAAAAACATATTCTAAAGGAGTAAAAAGTGATTAAAACTATAATTTGCAGCGAGTGTCACCAATACAATATCAAGAATACAGTTAATACCAAGTGAATTTGAAGAAAAACTTAAGTTTTACTTGAACAACAACAAGTGAAAAAGACTGATAAATCAAAGAAAAATTACAATAAAGTTAAAATGCGAAAAATAATGATCCATTCTGAAAAAATAACCTCTATAAAATTTTAAATCAATCATTTAAAGTAAACATATACATTTACCGTCAATTAACGACATCTAGCGACAAGTAGCTACAATATCAAACTTAGAACAACTAACGTCATCTAGTGACAGTAGCTGCACCACCAAAGTATACTAGAGATCGATCGTATTTCAAGCAATCTTGTTGCAACTATTACAACCGAGTACTGCGGCGGAAACTGAAAAGTCCTATTTAGATCTGGAAAAACACATACTAAGTTTCATAAAGCAATATTTCTACACGAAATTAATATACGAATTACTATATAAAAGAGGATTTCCCACGGCATGACGTTTTAGCTAAAAGAAAGGAACTGTAAGAGCAGCTAAAAATTGAAAAAGAAAAAAAAAAAAAAAAAAAAAAAGGGAACTTCGCCTCTATTAAGTACGATAAACTAATAATATACTCAAAAAATAATGTAACGTACGTACGTACATGATGAAAGTCGTAAAGTAGGCTTGGAAATAAATTTAGATAAAACAAACGTCATGACGAATCATACTAAAATACCTATTTATCTCACTAATCGACCGCTATCGTATGCTGATGCTTACATTTATCTGGGAAAACAAATCTCCTTTAACCCACGCAACAACGAACTTGACGCAGAATAAAGGGCCAACATCACCTGGAAGAAATTTTGGAACCTCAAAGAAATCCTAAAAAGCGACATGTCCATAAATTTGAAAAGCAGACTCATGAACACCTGCCTACTCCCATCACTAACTTACGCTTGTCAAACGTGGAAATTCACAAATAAACTAAAAAATAAGGTCATAACCAGCCAAAGAAGTATGGAGAGAAGCATCCACAAAATTCAAAAAGATACAAAAAAAAAAAAAAAAACCGCCATACCGCAATAAGAGAGAAAACTTAAAGTCATCGACGCACTTAGTTACTCACAGAAGCTAAAATGGCGATGGGCTGGACACTTAGCCAGTCTCAAAGATAATTGCTGGACCAAAACGACAACGTCATGGCTAGGACCATCGGGGCAGAGGAAAAGAGGTATGCCAAATACGCGATGGATAAACGATGTCATAAAAATAGCAGGCACATACTGGATGCGAGAAGCTGAAGATAGAGAAAAATGGTCATCTTTGGAGGAGGCCTTTACCCTGCGTTGAGAGGGGTTCTTGTACCCATAAAATATAAAACGATTAAAAGAATATAGCACATAATTAATTATTAATGCATGCAAACTGTTTCGTGTATATGTACATATATATTGTTTTTCTTTTCGATTATTTTCTTTTTCTTTTAAATTGTAAACCTTTATTCAACCGAGATCTGTATTTGTAACAAGAAATAAAAGGCTTTTTATTTTTATTATTATTATTACACCGAGTCGAGATGGCCCAGTGGTTAGAACGCGTGCATCTTAACCGATGATTGCGGGTTCAAACCCAGGCAAGCACCGATGTTTCATGTGCTTAATTTGTCTTTATAATTCATCTCGTACTCAGCGGTGAAGGAAAACATCGTGAGGAAACCTGCATTTGACAAATTTCAAAGAAGTTCTGCCACATGTGCATTCTACCAACCCGCATTGGAACAGCGTGGTGGAATATGTTCCAAACCTTCTCCTCAAAGGGAGAGGAGGCCTTTAGCCCAGCAGCGGGAAAATGTTGTTGTTGTAATTACATACATTGAAATTAGATGGCGGCACGGCCAGCAGCCATGGGTCTATTTTTTTTATTACATACATTAAACCAAGATGGCGGCGCGGTGGTAGGCCCATTGTCCCAAAAGAGTTACTAACCCTTATGTACTTACGGACTTGGAGTAACAATATCGTACCTACTAGTTCTTTTTTTTAACAATTCAATGTATGTAACAAATCAAAACAAAAAAATATATTTAATGAACGCTCGTTGTGCCGCCATCTCTTATCAATCTATGTAACAAATAAAAATAAAATTTGTAATCTCTGCAGCGACATCTATCAGCTAATTTGGAAATTAATAACAAAGCAAATATTTTTTTGTCAACAAATGTGTCAATTTGATTTCTCCGCTATGCAGTATATATAATGTACTCTGTGCCGCTATGTTTTTATTAGAGTTGATATAAATCATTAAGCTAATTACAATATATTTCGACTTTTAATTAAGATTTAAAATATATATATATATTATTAAAAACCATTAAAAGTAATTTTGTTTGTAACAAAATAAAAACAGCATTGTTGTTGAAATAAATAAAAAGAGGGCGTGGTTTAGCTGGTGGAAAAGTAAGTTGAGGCGGCCATGCCTTGAACAATTGTGAAACCTTGTATTACATTACATTTAATTTATAATTAAATATATAAAGTGTTTTTATTCCCACAATATGCATCGAGGGGAGAACTCTGGCGATTTGCGGACTAATACATCTCATTATCAAAAACAAATGGAGATGTGGCAACTGTTATTTTAATTTCTTTAAATTTATATTTAAACCGGGGATGCATCGATACGTCTTTTTGCCAATACGATACCGATACTCTTAGATAAATATCGGCGACACCGATACCGATACACTTACCGAATTTAAATAAAGGTAAAATAAATGTAAGTAGACATGTTGATTGGTTGTTTTAAGAACTGAGTCCATTCGCCAATCTAGTCATATCCCATAGGAGCTTAGTCTGTTAGGTATTTCTGAAATGAATAGAATGCTTCCCCATTTAAAACTACATTCGTTTTGACACATCTTACACTGGGTGTAGTGAATTTAATACATTTTGTCTTTTTGATATTAATTAACAGTAACTTATTAACACTAAACCAATCAATGGTATTCTAATAAATAGATATGTTATACCCATACTAAACAACAGAAAAAAAGTGTGCCGCGCCGGGGACTGTTTGTTTTAGGTTATTATTACATTTCGTTAAAAGTAAAAAGGATAGCTTGATAAAAACACTAAGTAAAAGGGATAACTAGATGTTTTAATTTCGCAAAACGTATTACTACGTAAAACAACTAAAGGCAAACGTCCCAATTAGGACGTTTTCTAGTCTTCACTTTTCGCGCGTTAATAACATATCTGTTTACTACAACATCATTGAAACCAATGTATTATTTCATTTGTTACATAGTCATATAGGGTTTTACATTAAGAGGTGTTTTTTTTATATTCAAAGAAAACTGCCATTTTTTAATATAAACGATTGGATGTTTATTTGTAATAACTAGTTTCCTGACTAAAGATTCGTGTTGCACACAATCACATACCTTCGATAAGTCACAAAATATCTTTATGGTATCCTGTGACTTCTTCCCGCCCTTATAAATATTTTTAACTAGGTCGAAGCCAGCGTCAGTTGTAGAGCGACTTGTAAATTTTGATATTACTCTACTGTTTCACGAGGACCGGCAGTGGCGGCGTAAGGCGGGCACCACAACCGAAAATAAATTTGAAAAAGTATGGCGCATCCAATATTATTATTGATATGTTATATCCAATTTCGCAATTACACATTTGAATAGTTTACAGAGAGACAGACACTTTTTATTAAAAATAATATTAATGTATTAAACATAGGTTTTTGTAATGTATCTTTGAGCAATCCATTGTCACTAGAAGCTATGATGCTTTACAAACTGTATAAATTAGCAATAAGACGTCGATAATATATTGATAATGCTCCCATGGCGTATTCATTTTGAATAAACCCTCGATAAATAAATTAAGATTAAAAAAAATAGTTTACAGAACTACATATTGTACGGTAGATTCAGTGATTCTAGAATAAAAAAAATATATATTTATAATTTCTTGCGACATGGATAACAATTAAAAAATATCGAAATTGGTGAGATGCTGTATAGTTTTTAAGAGTTCTGCCTCATTTGTGATTCCAAATGATAACTAGCATAGTGCTTATAAAAGCCTACTTGAATAAAGTTTATTATGATTTTGATTTTGATCCCTAGAAACAGCCAATATTTCTGGTCAGTAGCAATTTTTTGATTTTTTTTTATTGATTCATTATATAGCTTAGGTGTATATCGAGTGTCCTGACTGGAATATTTACTAAGGCAAACTGGCTGATGCCAGTTTTACATTACTTTAATGTAAAATAAATTGAGACAACTAAAGCAAGTTCTTAAATTGAGATATTGCAATTCATACACAGTACATGCAATTTTTAGTAAATTCACAGGTAAATTTTACTTTTTTAATCCTATTTCGAAAAAGGGGAAAAATAAATATACGACGAAACAGTAGCAGGTACTTGGTGTTGCTGTGTTCAGGTTTGGAGGGAGAGTCAGCCAGTGTAACTATGAGAGATCATCATCTCAGTTTTCAAAATGGGTGTAAATGTATGTAATGGCAATGTAAAGAATGGTTAATATATCTCAGAGCACCATTGTCTATGGGCAGTAGAGACCACTAACCATCAGATGGCCTTGCCGGTCAAACCATATCAATAAAAAATATGAATTTATCACTATGAGGGCTGCAGAACCATATTCGTAGTCACAAAATAAAATAAATGAGTTCAAGTGTTCTTTTCATAATTTATTCTGTATCCAGATCAGCCTGAAGGCTGGCTACAGCCATAGCTATAGCACCATCTCTTGTAGCATTGCCTCCAATGAAACCAGTGCTGTGACAAAATATGCACTCCTTGATTCCGGAAACATCACTCAGGAGCTCATCTCGAACACCCCACCATTTTTTATGAAGTGCTTTTCTGAAATTAATAGATAGATATAGATATTTTTAGAAGACTAGTGTTGGCCTGTTGTGGCGAGAAGAGGCATCTAGTTCATTACAAAAGAAGTACTTAGTCGAAACAAGCAGATGTAGCAGGTGCTCCAACATTGTGGGAAAGAAATATGAATGTGCCACATTCTAAACAACATGTAGCAGCTGACACAAGGGCCTTTTACTTGTCTTGGTTGGTAGCTACTGTCTTGTTATTCTAACAATAAGCAAGCTTACCTAATATTTTTCTAAGAAATATAGATAAATGAGTATTAGTACCTTGTTTTAAAACTGCTAGGACCAACTGGCACTGCTTGTACTCTCCATGACTTGGGTTTATCATTAAATATGACATACAAGGCCTCACCGCTCAAACCCATCTCTTCTTCCAAATCAAACAGATGTTCTTTCCAAGGAAATCTCTCCTTGAATTCTAGAATTTTACCAGATTCATGAATGTGATATCTTTCTTCTAATGCAGACTTTACATAATCTCTAGCAGGTAACCAAACAGACAAAAAATAATTGACATTGTATAATAATTCATCACCAACGAGAGCTAATGCTTTTTGAAATTCAGTCTCAATATTGACAGTTAGCTCAGAATTCCACTCAGGGTTTAATCTGTGTACGCGAGCACTCAAATGTGTACGGATTTTGTATCGAGGTTCCTCGTCTGTCATTGGTACTCCATTGTCTATGGCATCCATTTCTTCAATCATATGCTCATAAACTTTTTTATAAATTATTTTCAAAACTTCAGGTGAAAGGGGATGGGCCTTATGTGCCAGCGACTGGATGACTTTCTCTCCATAAAAAGCATACACAAGCCCAGCAGAACTTAACCTGAAACATAAAATTTACAATGATTCCATGCAGAGTTCTGCACTAATAAAAAGGATAACATTGTTGTCTGTAACAAATGTCCCACAAGTCTAGTAAACAACTACGAAATGAAAGCAGTAGAGTGGGTGTGATGTGAAGGAATAACGGAATAACTTTACATACCTACTTTCCGTTTATCATGAATTAAAAAAGAATGACTTACTTAATGTTGTATTTTCCACCGAGTTCAGGTCTTAAGGAGCTTAATGTTTCATTAAATTCTCGCTGATGGTGATCGTAACGTTTTTTCTCATGATTAAACTCGGCGCCGACATCGACTACTATGTCACACTGATTAAGCTTCTCCATGTCTCTTGTTCTGATGATTTCAGCGTCTCTGAACTCTGGAAGGAGCTTGAGCATGAAGCACGCCAGAACTTCGTCGCAATGGAAGACGCCATCGTGAGTTCCGATCTGTAATTAGTGAGTAACGAATAAGTACTATGTATTACCATTACAACAATTGCAGAACCAATAAATTTAAACTAACCTTCATTATTTTGGAATAGTTGTTAAAAAGTCGATTAGCGGTAATATTATGTACTTTAATTTCTTTATAAAAACAAGCACGAACTTTATATACAATACGCCTAAACATTAGGTGTTTTGCAAATAATAATAAACTTTGATATACTTCATAAATTTTCGGTTACAAATGTTTTCACATAATATGTATCAAGCATGGCAAGATGTGAGTTGCTGAATGCTGAGTAGTTGAGTGTTGACTACTCCTGTCTCCTACTGACTGATGTTGACACTGACAGTCTGACATTGAGTTACGAACTTACCATACATGTTAACAAATACAATGTCAAATATGACGTTGACATTTGGAAGGAGGAAAAATACGATAAACAAAGCTTAGATTTACGTATTTCATGTGGTTTGCTAATAATTCAGCTACTTTAGACGCTGCCGCGAGTTTGTAACAATTATATCTTTATTTATAAAACAACACTTAAACTTTACTACTTATTGCCACTTTAATTTTACTTCCAAAATTTCGATCACAGTTCCGCCGAAGTTCAAAACATCCTTTTTACACAAATATATAGTAATCTTGGTAGATTAAAAAAGCTCTCGACCGATAATATGTCATTTTTTTCAATTTTCGTCAAGTTATTTAATTGGCCTTTTTCCTTTTATGTTTGGAATAGAGTTATAAATAAAATCGAATTATTTTAAGACGTAGAAATAATTTGTTTTACAACTATCTCTTAGAAGTGTATTATTAATTAATCCAATTTTTTAAATTACTTATTCATTAATCGTATCCCATCGATCTCAACCTTTTTTTTAATATTATCATTGAATTGGGTATAAAAGTACCAACAATACGAAAGCAAAATGAAAAAAGAATGGAAATTCCGGAAACTTGTATTCTTTTTTACTGTCTGTAGTAATAATTTGTTAATACCTACATCGATACTAAATAATTAAAATAACACCATTTTTAAATGTATTAACAAGCTCCACAACAATTAAACACAAATTCATGAATCACTATGAAATCGATTAATTACCGATTTCTAATGTTACCTTTTGTATTTTTATTTGTACCTTAGTCCATTCTAAATTAATTACTTCTTAAGCAGTTTAGAATAAAAAAGTAATTAAAATTCGTTGAATAACGTACCCAAGTAAGTACGTTTAACTAATGTAAGTTTTATAGAGAGCTGCGCCCTCTATCGTTACCGCTCACTCTCTCGGTTTCAAAGTTTCTGTGTTGTATTGTTAGATGTCAGGAGTAGTATATAAAAAGCGCCTAATTGTAATAAAATTATATTATTCATATTAGGACATCAGCGTAATTTCGTTTTGTCGATTCGTTTTTATAGTAGGAGTAATTAACAGTTACTTTTTAATAAATCGATTTAAAAAATCTGGATTACTTCTTTTTAGTGTTCTGCTTCTCCACTACGTATAGTATATTGATAATAATTCTACAGTCATACGGGGCTCACTCAGTCAAGCTCAAGACTCACGAGAGCCACGAGAGAGACAGTTTTACGTTTGATTACAATTAACAAACGCTTCAAAATGATATATTTTCATGATTTAGTTACACAATAATGTGCAATTTGTTGAATAATTATTTTGTATGTCGTAAACAGCGAATATGAGTAACCGCATTGTGGTCGATTGTGTTTGTCTCTCTCGTACCCAGTTTGCAATTATTGTAGTTAATATGCAAAAAGTTCAAGTTTATTGCTTAAAAATTATTAATGTAAACAGCTGTTCCCTTTCAATGAATGTTATCATAAAAATCATATTACATTGTATACAATATTGGAAATTGAAAGAAGCAAAAAGAAAATTGGAGGTAAAAACGTCAAACCGAAACCGAACTTGAAACTCTCGACAGTTGGCTTCGAAAACTATTCAGGATATCGATAGTAATATTGAATTCTTAGACATTATTTAGTACTATAGATGGTATCGATAGTTTAAGTTAAAGTAATGTGTTCAATAAGTACTATCGAAAGTGGGAATTTAATACAATAAAGTGATCTGCCACATTTAATAATCAAAATAATTAATAAATTGTAACTTAATTTTAACCATAATAAATATGTACGAATGTCCCCCCCGCCCATTTTAGCCCCAGCGGTCAATTTCAAAGATTATATAATTATCTGTGCGGGAGTATTATAGTGCTATAGTGTGCACAGGTTGCTCTCTCATGCTGCCGCGTGAGACACATTACGCAGGGGCCAGACTGGCGGTACGTGGTTCCGTTGGAGAGTGAGTGTGCCATATTCATTACTTAACAAAAGTAACCGACGACTTGCACCCGGAACCTAGAGTTCTCTGCTGTGAGTCTTAGCTAGTCAGTGGACGTAAAAGAAGTTGGAAATAATAATTTTATTTATCTTTTTCTCATTTCATGCAGGAGTGTAAGATTTTTTACGAATTTATTTGTATATTATATCTCATATATTTCGCTCCTTATAGGCTAGTCAATATATCAGCGCAGTGAAATAAATATATTTACGGCAGTGGTAATGTAAATTGGTGACGAACATAATTATTAATTTAAAGTGGGTTTATGTCATAATTAGGTGATCTTAATAATGATACATATCAGTATCAGACTTGTATCGAACAGAAAAGTTAATTATCAAAAATGACCCGATTTGAGCAGCAGATCGCAACAATATGTCGGCGCTCGCGGTTGACAGGTAGGCGTTTAATGAACATTCGCGATGTCTGTCTCCAATTCATCATCAGGTCTCTACAAAATGATGTAGATTCCAGCCTCTTCGAAGCCTCTTTCGAACAAACAATTATGTGGCTTCATTCACTTATGAAGGAGTTATTTCCGGTTTATTAACATTTTATTATTAACAAACCATATCTTATATGGTATATTTTCCCAAACATACGTGGGACATGCGTACCACTCCCATAGCGCACACTGAGATTAAACTCCATGATCCGAATTAGACATTCATATTCTGGATTTTTCTATATATTGACCTAAACACTATTAAAATTAACTTGCATCGGTTAGTGCAATCAGTTGTTTAAGTACGCGTTATACAACGGGCGCGCGTCCTGGCTGCCGATAGCCCGCCAGCACGCATTTATTACGCACGTATCTGCAGTAAAGTCCTTCGCAGTCTTTTCTACGTGGGCGAGGCGGGAGAGGCGTCAGGAGGTGCCACACACGGTCAAAGTGTGGATGAACTATTGCTGTAAAAAATCAAACAATTAATTCAATCTCTGGTTGCGGGAATTATTGTTACCAAGTAATTAAACATGGCGGTAGTATTGAGATTTAATAAGAGATGAAAAACAACGCAGAAGAGAAACACTCGGAGTATTACTTTATGTGTTTCGTGAAATGCAGAACACGTCACGCTTGTGGCGAGCACGTGAACACGATGAAGAGTTGAATGTTGAATGCGCTAAAGTCACTTAATTGGTCTACTAACCGAGTCAGGGGCCAGGAACAAGCTCAATCAAAGCCTTTGTCTGATACCCCTCATCAAAGGTAAAATGAGTTACAAGGAATAACAACTAAGAAAGATATTGTTAACTACTAAAACTTAACACATTAACAACGAACACAAACGTCTTTAAAATATAATCTGCGTACATTACAGGGTACATACACTTACATTACATACAGGGTACGTCGATGGAAGTTTAGAATATATTCCTCACCGGCAGGTGATATCAGAATTCAGGATACAGTGTGAGATTTCAGAGCTTTGATGCTTATCTTATGTATAACTCACAGTACAGTCAGCCTGGCCGCTGCGCGCCAAGACGCCGCTGCGTTAGTTCTTCATATGGTATATTTAAAGTTTTCTTCGTTAGACCCTTTAGACATCGACTAGACCCTGTCGTCGGTCGATGACTACGTGATATCGCGACATCGTGAGCTCATCGCAGGGTATACGACATAAAGACGTACACTTATGAACCTGTTAATCATATGTAAAGACGATTGAGTCCTGTGGCTTCTGAATATAATAAAATATAATTTAAAGTCCACCGAGCCTGCGTGCCCTTGATTGAGCCACCTTTCTATTTATGGCTCCTGTTCTTAGTTTCAATCCATTTTAGATTTATTTCAAAAACCTCACTCCTCTCGTGAGTATACTTATGCCGCATACACGTGGACAAAATGTACATTAACTTTATTTAAGTGATTTTTTTGTCTTAAAATAATAATAAAATATAATAAAAATAAAATAAAACGCTCAGAGACTTTAAAAAGTTACGTCAGGAAAGACTCCGTAAATTGAGTATTTTGTATAAAAACCCGGAGCACGTGTCCGGGGTCTCACGACGTCGGCGTGTCTATGGACATGGGAGTATTGAATCATCGCCGATGCGGCGTCGCGTCGCGGCCAGCGAGCCCGAAGCGGCCGCGGCAGCCGGGTATGTATGGACGAGGAATTTTGTCCATCGAAAATCAATTAGCGATTGTGCTGGACGTATCCTCGGCACTCTCCCATGCTTCTTATATTTGGGAGCACTTTTTCAGTATAGCTCTTATTTTCACACAATATCCAGCAAGTACTAATTCCTGCGTATCATAAAACACGTACATTATAAAGAGACCTCTTATAAAGAGCTAACTATTCTAAAATGAAGTATTTAGTTGCACTTCGAAACTAGATTACGAAAATTTAATTAAAAATAACCCAAAATCGTATCATTAAAACAACTTGTTCGACCTACCGACCAGTAAATAATGTGACAATAATGGTTCTCGGTACGAATAATAATTTTTAACATTTCGTAATTTGCAGTTAATGAATGATTCGTCTTTAAGATGCCGGCGCGTGTTTTAGGCCGACCCACACTCTAACAACGAATTTTCTATTCGCGTTTTCTTATCGAGCGCTGTTTTACGATTCGACGACATGTAGGTAGCAGTCGTTCTGTGCGGTTTAAGTGAGCTGTTACCGGCACATGCGTACATGCGGATTGTCGTAAACTGTAAACATACACTTAATACCGTCCTTTTCATTGTTCACAAAAAATCAACAAGTTTGGATTTCATGTGTTGTATACAAACATACAGATAGACCGACACAGTTATGGTTTTATATGAAAACAAGATTTAAAATTAAAAACAATACCATATCAACTTAAGACAATATTTCCCCGTTTAGTGTTTATTAAAATATAAATTAATTAAAAGATATATATTTGACAACATCACATACATTACTCTGATCCCAATGTAAGCAGCTAAAGTCCTCGTGTTATGGAAAATCAAAAGTATCGACGGTACCACAAACACCCAAACCCAAGACAGCATAGAAAATTAATGAACCTTTTATATATCGACTCGGCCGGGAATCTAACCCGGAACCTCGGAGCGACGTACCCATGAAAACCGGTGTACACACTACTCGACCACGGAGGTCATCGTATAAATAATAAAGAGTACACAATATTTCCAACATGTTCGAGAGTAAAACCTAGCTGTACCGTGACCGCAGATCGCTAAGGTCCGGCGGTAAAACGGACTTCTGAACCGCGAGCGAGCTGCTGCTTCAGCGGCGTCGCGGCGCTCCCGCTTGCAGCTGATCAACGCGACGTCCACGACTAGCGCTTCTGCTGCCTGCGCCACTCGCGAGTCGCGCGCACCGGCGACTGCTCGCGCCGTAAACCGTCACTATATATGGCATTAAAACGCAATGAAATTATAAGCTCCGAAGAAGGTACACACAGTTTCAGGAAGAACATTACAAGGAGAGGAGACCGTGGGCCAGATACAAACCTAACAGTTGAGGTCGGATGGATGACTCCTCGTCGACAGCACGAGGAATCATTTATATTTATAACAGCATACCATTCGCCATATCTTATGAATAAAAATATGAAGCATATCTACATGGCTGGAACCCATGCCCCCACTTTTATAAGTGCATTTCTCTAACAGAGCAGTGCTCTTAACCTGATTTGATGGAACTCATATTCAATGACATTAATAATTAATTCGTTACTTTAAAGGCATTTGTTTACTTTTTCAGTTAGCCCTTATGACCACTTTTGGATTGACTCGATTCAAATAAATGTAAATTAACCTCTGGTGAGGAACTCATGGGCTCAGATTACAGGCCTCGATTTTGTAGAGAACCCTTTCCCTGCGCTCTATAACCTACTTTAAATTATTTACGTACAAGCTCATCAGTTTTACGCTCGTGTAAAGATACGTACGTAAAGAAATTCCCATTAAAGAAAATATATTTTATTAAATAAGTCATAATTCACTCACTGGTTTCTTTTAAATAATAAGAGAGCCCAGACCAAGAAATCAAAATCTCTCCTTTTACAAAAGTTTACAGAAATGTAAAAAATGTCGTTTTCAGGAAGTGAAATAGTTAAGCGGTAAGCTGCTAGCTGACGGACTACACGCGCTCGGCGGCCGGCGCTCAGTATCGCGCGAGAATCGGCCCGGGTCGGTCACGTTATGTCTCCGGCGAGCGCGACCAAACACGCTCACGACAAACTGCTTTCGGTAACTGAAGTGAACCACTCGCACCACAAAATATTATACGCACATCCATCGATAGCGAATCGAGTCATCCCTTGTGCCGTAGTGATTGCCACCGAAATTCGAAAATCAAAATTCCCGCGTTCGGAAAACGTTGCGTTGCATAACAATGCAGCGAAGGCCGCGTGGAAAAGTGTTTGGTGAAAATTTCGCATAGGCATACGTTTCCACGCGGCGCTCGGACTCCGGCTACCGGCGACCGGCGACCGGCGACCGGCGCCGAGTCAGATTTGGACCGATTTCGTTTTAACGAGTCGCACGCGGTGGCCGCGAACGAAACGCTTCGGGCAAAAAGTTCGCCGAAAAAAGTTAACGTTTTCGCCTGACGACAGTAATCTGATAATTGCCTTGCAAAATTTCTTTTCGCGCCGACGTAACTCTCAGCTGCGCCCTGCGCCGGAGTCGCAAGTCGCGAGTTTACGTTAATCCGCTCCCGGTCCAACTAATTATTCGGGCAAACGTTTTCGGCGTTTCGTTATCGCGTGGATTTTGATTTCGTCTTTCGTCCGTCGAGCCGCCTCTCGACCTCTCGATCGTGCGGTTTGTCGCCGTCCGTATAATATATTGTGGTGGAGTGCCAGTGAGTGTACGTGTGAGATTTTCAGCTCTCAGGGAAATGATATTAATATCTGTTACCTTTCCTATGTGATGTTTACGATACGAGTGCTCAGTTAGAGTTACACGAACCGCAGTGATACGATACAGTCGGTGAAGCAAGAAAGTGACACGGTGGTGGCCGAGACGCGGTTTTGAAAAATATCTGCCTCTAAACGGTATTTCGAAAGCGCATCTGGCTTCGCAGGCGACCTCCGCACACAAGTTAGTCATTATGTTCATTAATAACCTTTACGTGACTGTGTCCACGTGTTCGACTAAGTTCGACCTGTCCCGACTCGCCAGCGGCTCGGCTGTGCACAGCCAGTGCCAGTGCACTGTTTGCAAATCGGTTCAATGAAGTCTGAGGTTCGGTGGGACCTCGCAGGTGCAGAACCAGCATTAGATGTTGACTATCGATTCCCACAAAGTCTGTATAAATTCCAAACACACTTTTTGTTTATATTTTGCCGCTCGCGGTATGATGTCGTGTAATGCAAATAAGATTTTTTTAGGATTTCTAATGAGTTTTATATCGAGTTTGTTTATTCAAAGTAAGCGGAATGTGATTAAAATACCTGAATTGAATTTAATGACGTTATCCATCTTTGAAATAACAATTGTCAGTGTTATCAACGAGGTCACTCACATTTATCAGAGAAAATATATTTATTGTTGTAACCGGTTTACGTTGTTAATCTCACTTTTTCGTATAAAAATATTATTTTAAATGTTTGTGAATTGAATGTTTACGTTTGTATTTAACGTCTTATCCGCCATCGCATCAGTTTCTTTCCTTATTTAAAATATAAGAAGCGTTAAGTGAATTTATGAACAGTAATCTATATAATAAAAGACACATTAAATGATCGAACAGTATAAAAATAAGATATATTTGGAGATGAACTTAAAAAAAATAATAGCTCATCGGCAAGAGATCCGAATAAGTATGAGAAAGTCGCAGGTTCGATGCTCACACGTCAGGATTGATCAAAGCACCTTGAGCTATTTCCAGCAATACTGTAAATTGCTGTGACACTACACATATAACAGTTAGTGCTGTACTGTATAACATTGACTATTAACTTTAATTAGTTATAAATAAATTTATACATGCGTACTCTATACTTGTGGTACTTGTTCGCAAAATCGAATAAATTGCGTAATATAGGTAACGTTACACGTTGTGTTTTAGTAGAATAGTTTCAACCGATAAACTTTATTTACTTTAGGCAGAATTATTTGAATTCATTTCTCACAAATTAAGTACAAAATAACCGATTACATCTAAACACGAATAATTTTAATTTTACTTTATGAATATTTGCACAAAAATATCTATCTGCCTGTTCGGACTATTGGTTTCTCGTTCTTAACGAGACTGGAGATAGAGACGACTGGTAGAGGGCCACTCTCTTTCGTACTTGGCTGCGGTGACATCGAGGCGTAGAAAGTTAGTCATCGAATACGACTTCCACGATTCGTTTTGTGGTTTAGCAATTAATACTTATTTTTATTCAGTGATAATGCGATTGTAATTAGTGATAATATATATGTTTCACAATGTTTATTTTATACAATTAGTCGTGTATTTTCTAAACTGTGCGCTTAGTAATATTATCAGTCGGCACTGGTACTAATGCCATTAGTCACGCTTCCTCTATGATACAGATTATTTCAATACTCTTAGCTTGTTTGTAGATTGTTTTACGTTTTCAAAGAGTGGGTGCTCCGAAAGGCCGATGACGCTCAGTAGTTCTAACACGGTACTGAGTTATAAGGAGCTCAATAGTTGCACTTATTCCGTAGAGATTCAAACATTTGCCCCAGGTTTGTCAGCCTAATAAGCATTGAAGGCTTATAAACGAAGAGGGATTCACTTAACAACAAATCGAATACAATCAACAGATAATGCTTGAAGTCGCACCCGTTTAGTGCGTAACGCTGTCACGTGACAACACCGGCCTGAGGACTCGACTACGCCGAAAGACACTCGGTGTAGTCGCGACTGTAGGGCGAACAGGCGATAGAAACCGTGAGCGGAGAAGTCGACCGACCCGACGGCGCGCACCTGGGCGACGGCCGGCGGGGCTGGTCCACTTCGCTAGGTTACGGTGTCTACGTTGTCACGTGTGTTTCATAATGTTAATTACATGATTGTGCTTCTACGAATTATATTTTTATAGTCGGTATCGACAGTCATTGTGAAGTCGGTCACGACTCTAGACAAACTTAATCAATGTGAAAAAATCAAATTGCCTTTGTGTAAAACGCGCTGACTATTGAAATCGTTTTTTTCCTGCACAAATTGAAGTAAGTAATAAAAGATTTGCGTCGTGGGATGTGTGCCTTTACGTGTGAGTCGGTCAGTTTTTTTACGAGCTCCGAACCGATGTTAGAGGTGCTTAGTGGTGGCGGCTTGTCTTTCGCCGTTCTGCTTTCTGTCATGTAGTAATGCTTAAAATATATTTAAGTAGAACAATTCACTTAATTGTAAAAATGCCATTGTTTTCGATAATTACCAGTACGGAACCACTGAAAGCAGTTTAAGGAATCAAAGTCATTTATTCAGGAGTTGAAAGTTTTCAGTTCATTAGGAGGCTTCCTTCTGCCGAGGGCCATATTCGAATTGGAACTGTTAGGGGTTTTTGTGAGTCAAATTTATTTAATTTTTTGCATTTATACTAATTAAAAAACGAGCACATAGCAAAAATTATAAACATGTCATACTATACCTAAAAACTTCTTTTATTAAATTGGAAGGCTTCGTAGTTAAATAAACGCTCTCAGTCCGCCGTCACGGCTGTGATAGTGTTTGCTCGCGCGAACTCGCCGTCAGGCGACGTCACGACCTGCGCTCAGATGGGACCAGCGCTCTGTACTGACGGATACCGACCACTACCGTGGAACTTTTTTATCTTAATGTGTAATAACTTTGTAAATCCTGTAAAATTACGGATACCGATGTAAACCGCTGTGTAATGAGTTGCGTTAACGTAATAAAAACGTGTCGGCTGTCGGAAGCGGCGTTTTATCGTTATGTTTAAAACTTTCATTGGCAACGAAAACGAAATAATATTCTAGAGTTCGCAGCTGGACATAATCCGAATAAATTTCATAAAGGCGTAATTCAACACGTGATTGAGGCTATGCTGTATAAAATAAGAGAATAAAAACAGGTATTTCTTGTCTATCCAAATGCCTATATCCTCCAATGCTAAACTTTGTATCGCGTTGTGCCCAGTTTTTTGTCGTAGGCTAATTCTAGTTTCGTTCGCTGTGACTGCAAACATACATAGAGATTTAGCGATCAAGCAGTGCTATGATATATATGCCGCTTTACTGTTACTATTCGTGTGGTCACATGGCTCGCTTGCCCCAAATCATTTGAGTCATAGTGTACTCGTAAACTCGGTCCGAGAGAGACACGGGTATGCGTGTAATACAATGCAGGTTTAGTTATTGATTTAAAATCGACTGCTAGAGTTTTTGTGATTGTCTCTATTCCAATTGCTAGTGGCGTACCGTTCCGGACGCCAATTTTAGTTCATTGAATTGTTAACAGTTATGATACAACTTCCGATCGCGGCTCTACCATTTATTATACCCGTATGATCAAATGTATTTGTCAAATTTAGATGTTATATTAATTTATAAGCGAATACATTTTGTTGAAATCGTTATGATTAATTATATTATAATAATTATATCAGTATTAATTTATGTACAACAACAACAGCCACTTTTCAACAGCAATTCCCAATGCTGGGCTAAAGGCCTCCTCTCCCTTTGAAGAGAAGGTTTGGAACATATTCCACCACGCTGTTCCAATGCGGGTTGGTGGAATACACATGTGGCAGAATTTCTTTGAAATTTGTCACATGTAGGTTTTCTCACGATGTTTTCCTTCACCGCTGAGTACGAGATGAATTATAAAGACAAATTAAGCACATGAATCAGCGGTGCTTGCCTGGGTTTGAACCCACAATTTTTAAAACGTTTACTTATTTAGTTTACGTCTCCTCAGTGTCCCACAAAAATGGAGCCATTCGAGCTTCTCGCATTGTCTGCCTTCCTTCCTTGCGTTGATAATTATCCGGTAGCGAATTGTGCAATTATTCGTCGTTTTGTTCCAAATATAGAGTATATGTATAAAAGTATAGAGAGAGCCCCAACCAATAGATTTACACGATGATGCCCAACTTCTGTTTGTTTCTGAACTGCTGACTGTCTGCGTGCCAGCGTTGTGTCCGAGCCCGCGATGTGTTCACACGGCAGCCCGCGTCAGGGCCGGCAGCTGCATTCTTAAAAGTTCGCGTGTTTATTTTTTGCAAAATATTTGATACTTTGATGTACGATTTTTACAACGTGTGTGAAGTTACGTAATGTTCCTTCCGACGAAACAATGACCTCGATGAAAATTTTCGTTGTACTAAATATAGAGCTGTCGGCGAAACGAATATTTTCATGAACGAGTCGTATCGCCGCTCGCAGGATCCTCTGTGCCATCAGAGGTGACTTCACCGCCCGAGTCAGAGGAGACCGGTGCACCCAGACACGAGAGGGTGCGGCACGTGGATGTTTGCATGTTGCCTTGGAGTTCATCGAGTGATTCAATGTTGTGAGGTAACATGAGAGCCATTTCTTGTGAGAAATGTGGGCTTTTGTCCTGCAGTCGGACGTTACGCATGATACTCATGATGCCGATGCGCTTCGCGCCAATGGATAGATTTTGCAAAAGTTTAAAATAGTGAAGTTGTGATAAGGCCGCAGAGTGCGCGTCCTGTATCTATGTAGCACTGATTTGATTATGATAAGCGGAAGGAGTACACGCAGCGAGATAGCGGTGCGATATCAATTACTTATCTGTCGTCCCGTTTTATTATCTGTACCGAAAACGTAGCGGAAGTAAGGGTTACTGAAAAATGTCGTAAGACTACATCTCAGATTTTTATATATATCTTAAAGCAAATATTGACGCTGGCGCATACTCGCACCTCGACTCGCTACCAATGTGAACGCATGAGGTGTCCGGGAGGGGGGAGGGGCCCAGTGGCAGCACAGGGAGAGACTCTCGTAACATATGGCAACGTATTGCTGTATCAAACGAGAAGTGCCAGAGGTGATCCCGGTGTAAGCGAGCTAATTAATATTCAGGTCAACTGACTCTGTTCGGTTACAGGATGGGGAAATTAGCGGGCCTTAATGAGTCGACCTCATATGCACGTCGTATAGAATTCATGAAGTACCGGTGGCAGGGCTTTGGCTCGGATGGAACACGTTTGATTGGGTTCCGTCCATTGAGTGACATCCAAAAACTGTCCACGCTGTTGCGCTGCAGAAATAATATTAACCAAACATTTCATTGTTGAAAGTACAGTCATTCAAGGAATAATACGATTCTATATCTAAAGCCGGTCATTGTCACAAATATTTGATAAACTTAAATTATCGATAAGGAAGTGCGCGCTCGTATTAATGGAGCAGTTTGAGAGACATTGAAGGAGGAGCGTCCACAAAGTGCCCTCATGTTATGGGTGAATCTGTTCTCAAATGAAATGAGCATGACGCGCAACAGAGAGGCGACGGTCGCAGGCAGTCGTTAGTTAAATGTAATAGTTTTACATGACATTCCAGTTATTTAGTTTCATAATCGCGCCCCGCGAGCAGCTCGCTCTAGACATCAATACAGGTTCAGTAGAACGCGCTAATTGGATATATTTAATACTATAACCCAGTAATAAATCTTTAATGGCGACTATTGAGAATGTTGACAGTAAAAGTCGCTGTTTTAATGCGCCGGTGAAATTTCTATCGTATAAAGTTATTTCGATGGAATGCTATAACTGACAAGCTCGTAATATTTGCTACAAAACACGAAATCGGGAGCAGCCATTCTATAAATTGACACTATACCAAATGCTATCTACTTAGTCAAAGAGGATTCCTAAAATGATCGCTCGTGTAATTATTGGTCAATACGGAAAAACAATTTAAACCCTCTATGGACGCAATACATTGGCATTATGAATCAATACGTTGTACGCTATAATAATAATTAGTCACGCAGGCCGTATCGACGCGGGCCAGAAATAGACTTAAAAAGATTCCATATTATACTTTGAAATTATAAAGCACGCGCCAAAAGCAATACTCAAAAGTCAATTAACCTCAATATCGCGGTGCTAAAATGTCGCACCGACACGACTTAAAAAAATCATTACGATCGGTCATTTACACCCGTTGCGAAATATCGCCGGCACAGACGTAGGCCGGCGTAAAAATAGTGTCGGCCAGCGGCGGCGGGCTTTATGCGTTTTAGGCTAATGATTGCCCGATACCATTCGAGCTGACACCGACCGAGGGCATCTCATCCCTCCCTGCTGGACTCGGCGCCGAGTGGTTGTTGCGATCCTAAATATCTGCAACGCAATGGGGAATTGTAAAAGTATGTTTATTCATTAAAGTTGAGTAGAGATTTTACAAATAGACGGCATAGCAGTTAGCTTTTCGCTTCTTAGTCACGGAAACAAAATGAAACCTAAAAACACGAACCGACGTTTAACTTTGTTCATACACCATTATTCCTATTCTTAAAAAAATTACGTTCTAAGTTATGTCCAGAACAGGAACTCGTGTCACACGATCTGCCCGTTCTGGACCCGAACATACCTAAGCCACTAACACATAACCACACCTACAATAAACCAACTTTAACATATTTCGCATAGATAGAATTGTACGCGCCGCAGTGTATGAACTATGATGGATCGACGGCTTTATTGATAATTTATTGCTCAAATTAATCCAATTCCTAGATGCTGCTACGCCTCATTACGGTTTTATTTAATCAAATTCAGAATATTCTTTATTGAAGTAGGCTCACAAGAGTACTTTTAAATGCGGCATGTATTTTATAAATTGAAATTACTAAACAGATTAAAACGGTCTAATCGGACGTGGAAAACTGACTAACGGCTTATTTATGTTAGAAAGATAATATCTCTGTCTTTGAACGCAGTCCGTCAACTCGGTAGCGCCAATGGGCAGCCTCGCAGCCTAGCGCAGGACTGCCGTCAGACGCGCCTCACTGTTTCGGCAGCCTCGCAAACACACTCGACTACAATTGTAATGCGACTGCGACTCGTGTTTGAATTTGTTCGACCCGCGGGCACTTCCTATGTGTCCTATCCATCCTACTCGTCGAGCTCTCCGCTTAAACGTTCAGTTTATATGACTGTGTTTTAAAGTTAAAGTTGCGTTTTAGCATCCGTTATTTAGTCGCGGCGCGCTGGAGGGCCCACTTACACTGCATTTAATGTAAATATCGAATTGGTTAACACATGACGACTACATCGAAACCACTTCTACCAAACGAGTTTTCACGACGTATTAATATTGTAATCAGAATAAAAGTATCGTGGTCGAGCCTTTTCTTCACCACGAACATGTATCGTAACAATAATTCCCAACTTGAAACGCGTTGAATGCTTTTCCTAACGTCATATCAAAATCGATTTAGTAACATTAGCGATATTCATTCAATCGAATCGGGAAATAAAACCACCTAACGTCTGTACAGTTTACATGGGATTTTAGATATCGGTAGGTTGTGAACGGAATCAACGTACCCGTCAATTGTAATTCGATTGTGAAATGTTCCGAACAAAGTGAAGCGCCCACTGTTAAGTGTAAAGTTCACGCGACTGCAATCGGAGATCGAAACTCCATTGGAATATGTTTACGAGAAAACAATACTATATTAAGTAGTTTCAGTGTCTTTTTGAATACTACTAAAACCGTCTAATAATCATTATAATCATTTGTATGTTTTTATTTTAATCTTTTAGACACTGTAATACGGTTTTTTAACAATGATATTTTAGAAACACGCGTAGCAGAAATTAACCCGACACGCAGGAACAATCTCTTTTTCTCAAATTGCAAATTGAGCTCACGAAGTTAAGAACAGCAGTGGCGCTTGCCCGGATTTAACCCGTAATCTTTGGTTGGAACTAACGCATTCAAACGCCTGCGTCATCTCGTGTCTCGTCGTAAGTAGTGAAAGATAAATCTGTTTTTCCAACTGACCTTTAGTACTAAATCATTCAAATTCGTAATTACAGAAAGGTTTTAAAACAGTATAGGGGCATAGAAAGTTGTTTAAATATGTTAATGAGATTAATTTAAACAAACGTTAACCAATAAATTTGAATAAACTTGACGAAGTATTTCTACTGCGGCGCCGCGCGGTTCTGCCTGCACGTTCGCGGCCGCCTTCGGCTTTTCTCCTTCAGGGGTTCCTAACGTCGGTTCAAAGTTAAGTCGCATTCGCTTACGACAAGTTCACTGACCCTGCGAATGAGCCTGTAATATACCATTCGGTTGTAACGCTATTTATAGAGAGATGAACCGCTGTATTATGATCAGTTTAGAGTCTCTATGTATTAGACTTATTTACAAATTAATGATCTGACCTCTCAGTCACGTGTTAAATATTTGTGACATCAAAGTCACTTTTGGTTTAACATCTACGAGTGAGGCTGTGCCCACACCTAATATCGAATTCGTTCGCTGACGAAACTCTCCGACGAGTTTCTCGTCTTATAAAGTAATTCTAGTGATAAACAAATTATTCGTCGGAGCGCTAATTGAGCGGCCGCCACAGAGCGACTAGTCACTTGAAGTTTAAATGAGTGTGTTATTGATTACGTTTACAATTCGTGCGTGTCGCAGGGAAGTGGGTCGAGAATGTTTGAGGCAGCGGAAGAAACCGAGCGGCTGCGGCCGCCGCAGTCCGCGGGTTGTCAGACGCGAGGGTCCCTGACTGAGTGCTGTAGATAACACGCAGGGAACACTTTCGTAAAACGCATCCGTTGAGGCGCAAAAGTTGAACAGAAATTATTACGAAGTTACATTTGCCCATTCAGCTTACCGATTCGGTGGTGAAGGCCAGAGTGACGTCACAGATCCGGTGGCCAGGCTCACTGATTCTCATCGAGAGCGTACGATCTCAATTTATAGACAAGTTCCGCGTGTCCTGTAACACGTGTAAGTGTTAGCCGGGACAAGCCTTCGCCTGCGCAGCCGATCGGGTAAAACATAACGAACCGCCTGTACAAGTTACGACAGTTTTTATTAGTTTTAGCATTATTACTTGAAAATTAAATGTTCTCAATATTTCAGAGTAACAGTTGTGCGCTCATGTCTCGTCAAGCGGCGTCTTCAGCCGAATATTTATTCGATAACGTCTCGATTTGCATCGCAGTCTTTGAAGGTCCCGAATTTAATATTGCATAAATAAGTGCCCACAGCCTCGTCCTGCCACTGAGTACAAGTGCACGATAAAGTAAGACATTTAAATGATCCTCAAATGCATATTAATGTGCACGGAACATGATTAGTGTATACATATATTCTGTCAAGTAATTTGATTTGATGCATACGACGTGCTACCGGCCCGGCCGTGAGCGACAGCGTTTCTAATCATGAATAAAAGTGATCATACTGACATCAAATAACCTTCAAGTAATGCGTGTAAAATGTTTTATTTAACAATAAACTATACTAACAATTTTAAAAAGTTAGTGGTGCTTGGTCTTCCTGGAATCCGATTAAGGTCCGCGCATCAGCCTCTGAGCCGTCGCCGGTAAGCAAAACACCACGAAGGAGTTTGCAAATGTCAACTATCTGAACACGATACATTACAACTATAAAATACTTTTAGCTTTCTTAAAGATGAATATAATGATCATGATTTAAGACGAAAATAGCAACTGCTTTTCTATATTTGTTTGTAGCGAAACGAAACGAATTCCATCCCGTACGATCTAAGAGCTCGTTAAAGTGTGACGAAATTATTAAGACAAATATTCGTTACGTTCACGGAACCGCCGCGGCGAAGGTTAATTATGTTTAGCGGGCCGTTTGGGGTTCCGGAGACGCCGCGAGCGAACTCGAGCCCGGTACGAACGGTACGACATGTTGCTCTCGTAATTGACTGGTGCTTTACGAAACATATCCCAAGCGGCGAGCGGTGCGCCGCGGGGCTGAGAGACGTCACGAGGACTTTACCGGCTTTGGAGCTCTCGGTTCCCGAGTAGATACGGGATACGTATGGTAATAATTAAGCCCAGTAGCTTGACAGTATTATAGTAGCGCTCACAGGAATCAAACGCGACAACTAATTGAGTCGTGTTCAGTCCACTGTCCCACTGGGGCGTGCACAGCGGTGTAACTAAATTTGGTTGCAAGCTATTTAGGTGATCAATTGTTTCGTTTGAAAATAGCCGAGACGTCGATCTTACTATGTTAAAAACGAATTAAAGTAAAACAGTGAGTTGCGTCATTATAACATTATAACATGTGTCATTATGAGTGTGAGTAAAATTTACATGAGATCACTGTGAGATAAAATAACACACTTCTTTATCAGGGCTCGCATATAAATCTTTTTATTATATAATTACCTAAACACAAAACAAAGAGAAACAATACTAGATTTTACGATCTTCTCATCGGACCGGAACCGGATCGGCGAAGTGTTATCGGCACAACTTGTTAACGTAAACAGCTATCGTCTTCTTCGTTGGTGTCACTCCGCTGCTGCGTCGGTTCACATCATAGATTTGAAACTAATACTGGATCAGTTAAAAAAGGTTGTTGCTTACATTCGCGGTACTAATTTAAATAAGCTTTGCGCCCGGCTTTATGCGCATGCGCATGCGGTCCGCTTCCACCGTAATAACGCGCAGGAAAACTGACATTGACGTTCCGTCGATTAACGTCAATAATACGCGAAACCTGTCCGACGACGTCTCCGCCGCGTGTTTGCTCTAAACTGGGTCATTTTTATTAAAATTTGACTTTTTCCGAGCTCACTCCACAGCGCGTCGTGAGCGTCAGTGTTACACTCGTTATTTATACGCGTAGAGTTAAGTAATGTGCATTAATTCTTACACTACACTAATATGTGTACTATGCAGACACAATACATCTCTACTTAATAAAATTAATTAATACGTCTTACTGACTCGCACAGCCTAACTGCGTGAAGTTGAGCACAGGAATCCTTATTCATTATCGACATGTAAGTGAGCACTGAGAGGGTGTTTTCCAGCATTCATATCCTGAACGTTAGTAAACAATGCGTCAATTTTGATGTAAAAATTTGGAAATCGGTATGAAGGCTTATACTTATGTAAGTTATCGATGGGTGGGTTCCGTAACTTTTGTAGGCTTTTATTTTAGCCTTCTACGAGTCGATGACCTTACAATCTATTTTTGACAAATGAATACGAACTCAAACCTGCAACCTGACGAGATTCAATTTATCGCCGAGATTATTATCGTTGCTAATATTTCATTACATTTAAGCAAATTAAATTTACTCCAATTTTTCCAAACCTATAAAAAGTAGTACTTCCTATAGTCAAGCTTCGATAACGATCTGTTTCTTCTAACTCTGTGCAGAAAAAATATACGTTTAAGTGACAAATTACAAATCCATTAACGCTGTATATTATTTATTTTGAAATAGATATGTTTAAGTTTTAGTTCCGCTCGCATGTAATTATGTTTGCTATAATTGCTGTCGGCCATGTGACGGACTGAACCAACTTTCTGTACCAGTGCAAGATTCGATTCCACTCGCGATTCAGGTTTAGTCGAATAGTTTGGTGCCACGGTCGTGTATAAAGCTGTGGATATTACCGTAGTAATCTGTATTTCTATCGAAACCAAAACCTATTCGCCGCCAAAAATTCGTCGAAACCTCTCCACTCCCTAGATACATGACGATTGTTAATCTAGATGTAAAATAAATTCCTACGAATAACCACAGCTAAACACATCACCGCTAAATGAGATAAAATTGTGGCGATCAACGCGCTAACTGCAGCTCATTGAAACATCGCTCGATACTTTATTTGTACGCAACTCTATCGTTAATCTCTGACCCGGCCCTCTGAGATGGCCATCGGCGCAACAGTGTTTCGGATGTAGTATCTGTTAGTACATCTCGTCCGATTGTGCACAATATGTGCACAACGCCTTTTACGTCGATGAGAAAGTGTAGGATTTTAAACTATTGGCGACCCTCGCGCGATATGCCATCTTATGCTCATCGTTATATATATATTGTATTTTGAAATTAATTTCCTTTTATAATGTTCTATTTATGCTTAACTTTACTGTAGTATGCTTTTGCAATACTCGTCTATGTAAAAGGATTTCGAACCGGCAGAGAACCGATAAGACATGGGAACTTTCAAGAAAAGAGCGTAGTCCTTTCTTAAAGGCCGGCAACGCACCTGCAAGCCCCCTGGTGTTGCAGGTGTCCATGGGCGGTGGTAGTCACTTTCCATCAGGTGAGCCTCCTGCTCGTTTGCCACCTATCTCATAAAAAAAAACGGCAGAGCTCAAGTATTGTAATAATATTTGTCACGCGGTGTCACCGGAGCGTGCGTGATATTATCCCATCATTAGCAGCCAATGCAAACAACATCGATGGTTTTATAAAAAATGTTCTCGTGATATTAACAACAACGTTCACTCCTATCGCGTGTCTCGAGCGTCTCGCGATGAGCCTTATTGATATGCGCTCTAAGCTCTAATTTATAAATGATCGGCGAATGCGAGCCGATCCGAGCGTTATTACTCCCGACTCTTAACGTAATGTCGGCGAGCGCGGCCGCTAATTATAAAGAATCAAATTCAGCATTTGCATGACGTATATTATCAGTAATTGATGGCTTTAAAAGACATTCGCAACATTTCGTCTCATCGTTACTCATCGTTATGGCCAATTACACGAAACAAGTCGAAAGCCGGCGATGATCGGCGTCGCCGGGACGGTACAGTCCGGCGCGTTGCAGTCGCTCGTACCGGCGAGTCGTAATTTCACTTAATACCTAAAGTCACGTAATCATATTCAACTGTATTATTTAATCTTTAGTGCGTCGAGCTGTTTCTTTTAGCGACAAAATTTATACTTCACTGCAACAACTTCCTAGTCCTGAGCTATCGGTATTTGATAAGACTCATGACTCTGAAACGATGGCCAGACGAGACCACCGAGTAACATAACATAACAAGGAACGGAAACGATGGTTCGGCTCGTATTCAGTCCTCTCGGTGGCCGAGACAGCAATCACTAGCCCGCATTTAAAAATTATAAAATACATACATATATATTTTGGTAATCCATTCAACATTTCGCTCTTATTGCATACAATCGCGATAGGAAATTGATAACTATCACGAACCTCCGAAAAGATACTTTGAAATTAATCGCACTGGATTTGTCTTGAAAGACTTCGGCGGCACTCGTCCGGCGAGCATTGATTGCTCCATCGCGTACCGCACTACGTCACAGTGTGTGCAGTGTGGACATTTTAAACGGACAAAGTAAATTGAATAGATTAAGTTAATTCTTGGTAAAAATATTCGGAAGTACCAATAATGAAACATTTCAATATTAACGATGTCGACGACAAACAGAATGTCGTTAGGTCGAAAAGGTTGTCGGCTGGAGCAACCCAAGCTTTCTCAGGCAGTCAGCGCCGCAGCATCCAATCGGTAGTACGTCGCCATATCGGCGACCGCGCTCGGCGCGTGCAGGAGTAGCTCGTTGTTGATATCGCAGTTCGACGTGTTTCACGTTCAAATTGTCACAGTTCAAATGGGATGGCGTGTCGGCGTAATTTATATTTAACGTGTCGTAAATAGCACGCATCGCTGGCGCACTCCACTGGGTCGCGGAGAGGTGATCGAGCCGCTTTATTTGATTACGTTTAGACAAAAGCGGTGACGTATGGTTGGAAACCTGCTTTGATTGAATACACCCGATAGTGAGCGACCACTGATGCCACTGACACCAAGTAAGATGTTGCGTAGGAAGTAATTACACTGGCTCACCGACCCTATAAACCAGAGTGCCTTGAAGCACTTTTACAGAACTCTTTAAAAAAATATTTTAATTGCAACATAGAAAATTGGGACTCTTCCTGCTTGGTTCTCGATGGCTGACGGACATCACGTAACAGTTCATTCAATAAATCCCGGCTCTGTCGCGAGCTGATGCGCGCCCGATTGTATTTACGACGTTAGATTGACATTCCGGACGAGCCCGATGTGTCTTCGACGTTTCTATAAAGATATATTTACATCCTGTACGATGCAAATGTCCGTACACTTTAACCTTAACTATGTGATGTTTCTGCCGCTGTGCACAAGACACACGAGTGCTCTGAAACAGGTCACACTCGGTGCCCGTTCCGCCAAGACCCATGATTTGACCGGAGATTACTTTCGTCCGTTGCGAAGTTGAATTTCGGATGCTGGTGGTTTATTTGAATTTATCACTAATATGATATCACTCGCTAGTGCCATTCAAAACCAAGAGCAAAAACATCAAATCCAAAGCATTGTCGTGTCAGTCGCGAGTGAGAGATTACGCGAACGGGACGTTTGGAAAATACTAAATGTTACTGAAAGCCATATTTTCGGATACCTTCTAAAGTAGTCTAAAATATGTTTAAAGCGTCTGTCGTTTGGCTACAAGATATCCATTAAGTAAACTCAACACAAATGTTTTATGGTAACTCAAATTATTTAATGGTAACTGCCACATTGAACATATACCTCCTGCGTGTATTGGTACTTAGATAACCTTCCCGATCCCTGTGTGACCTTTGAAACGAGTAATTGCGATTTTTTTTGTAAAGCAAGTCTCAGTAGCAGCAAAGATACGAAATGGACAGCGTTACACGTTTGCCTCGTAAAGCACGTCAGGTGGTCGGGCTCCTGATCAGGTCTAATAATCACCGTCGCTGTGACATTCGGTCGAGATGAGAGTATGTGTAACAACACGAGAGTATGTGTAACAATAATTCTAAACCATTCTCGTATTGATCGCCACACATCAGTTCCGGTATAAATTAGAACAGACTCAAACATTTCGTGTGACATTAAACGAAGAGTACCTAGCGTTGGTGACAGGTTTACTTTCGTTAGATCGGGCTCGAGCCGTCCGAGCCGGCTGACCGGCGCGGGCATTACATGACAGTTCCAAACCATATTCACGAGTCATCCACACATCGCAACTCGCCGAAACATAACGGGACCTCATCGCCTATCTGTTCAAACCGATCGTAAAGCGCACATCAATCTCCGCGCGTTTCCGATGACCGCTTTTACGGACAATCGACGTGTTTTCTGTTAAAATCCTTTCAATTTACAATACATTAAAAATATAAATATTGCATATTAATTAAAACCATGTAGGTATGTGTAACGCGTTTTTGCAAAGCTAATATTATTTTGGCAAAAAAGGTTGTATTCATTTGAGTATCAATTAAGACTGTGTTAACATTATTCTTCGGCCGAGCAGCTTCGTTAGTTAGCTCGCTGGAGCCGAGCCGTTGAAAGTCACAAAACTCAAATCATGTATTTCCGAAGGAGGTCGACTCTATAGATTTTAAATCGCTAACAGCCATCACTTTGCTTTCACTTTCAAACGATTGTGCTCATTTTTCAATTTTATTCATTACGAGCGTTGCGCGCGAATCTCGAAGCTGGAGACAGAGCGCTGCCCTGCGGTGGCGTTTTAACTTAAATTAAGTTTACTCGCAATCAATTCGAGACCTCGAGGCCAGTCACAATTTTTAATAGATCTTTGTTTGACAATATTTGTCCTTGTAATTCGCATTCGCTTCTTTAAACGTAAGATTTTCCATTAATTACGTACAGCCACTCACATATGCGCACACACGCACATGTACGCACGTGTAGTGCAGTAGTAGTAGTTAAATGAAGTAATACTGAAATACGCATGCGTGTGTATTTAGACTGTGGACGTTTATAATTATCGCGTATTTCTGGAATGCTCTTCGGCATTCGGACACCTCATAGATCATTGCAGTAAAAGTTGTCGATCATTATTAACCAAAATGACGCACCGGTGATTAGCAACCTCGGAGGCTCGCCGGCTGCGGCGCCGCAGCGAGTTAGTAGCCGCTCGGGTCAAACGGGTCACCGCTGTGAAGCTTTTGTTCCTAGTTGATACCAACACAATATTGTTGTACATACGATGTTCATTGGATATTAAGAAACTTGATGTCGCCTTACGGCTCTATTGTAGTGAATCATGATGAGACATAGAAAACAAAGTGTTTATTGATCCAAAAAACAAGATACAGCTTTACATGTATTCATTTGTGCTTTGCACGTAACACACACATAAGAGTGTTGTCCGAGTGTGAACGCAAACCGCGGAAACGCTTTAAATAAACCGGAACTTCTTAAAAACTTGTCGTTGACTCAAATTTAATTAAGAATTTAATATATTTTTTCAATAAGTACTGTGAATATTAGCATGTGATGGCCAGCCTCAGGTCACTAGCTGCTCTCGGTCCGCGGACGACTCTGACACATCGCGGCGCTGGACGCGTACGGGAAGTGTTACGGAGACGCGACGATTAATTAAGTTTTAATGTTATCGCCGTGAGGGCGCGGGCGCGGGCGCAGGGCTCACGTGTCGGAGGAGCTTGCGATGTGTCTCGAGCGATTAATGACGTGTACCAATCATTCCGTGAGAACAAGAAGGTTGGGGACCCGTGACGGCGACAATGCTACTGTGTAAATCGTCGTTGACGACCTACATGGCTTGTGCAGCGTCACACGTAGCCGTAAATTTAGTAAGCTCGCTTTTGTATAAATCTAGTTATAGTCCGCGGCCTGGTCTGACAAAAGTATGCCATAAGCATACCAAATATCATCAAATTTGGTTCTGTGGTGTGGTGGTTGCTCGGCAATAGACAGACAGACAGGTAGCTTTGGAATTCAAGGATACGTATGGAGAGTTAATGTAAAAGAAATACATAAGATAGAGACCGCAAATCGTTAAGTAGTGTGTGTTTTAACACGTACTCGGAGCAAAGATTAATTGCGTTACAGCCAGCGCTGATCACTAATACTCGAGGACGTGTTCACAACGTTTTTGCGACGCTCGCGACTTTATTATTTACGTTCGTACGGTCACCTGCTCGCCAACCTTCCGTACAGCTTATCGTTAGTAATATTTTTTTAATTATCTATCTGTCATTCTATACCTACACAACTAAATTTGAGTAACGTAAAATTTGTATAACACAGCCTGACCTTGTGGATTCTAAACACGCTTTGGTGCGGCTCAATCGAGAATTTGTAATAAATTAGTGTTTACGATACGCATTATCAGATAACATTAATGAATGGTACTTGTGCTGATACATTTTTTGTACGAGTCGTTATGTTTTGCTCTAAAACTTGATTTCGGTTTTAGCATGTTTCTTGTACGACGTTTATTTTGTCGATAATAACAAATATTCGACCATAATCATATTACGCGAATAACCTCACCGCAGGAATGTTACATAAAATTTACAATATTTTAAGTGGTTAATTATATCAGCTTCCAATAAATTGCTTGTTATATTTCGATAATGCCTCCGCGAGATAGGACTCTTTGATTGGACCGTCCACTACTCTCGTGCGAATTGTTAGTGAGTCTGCTCATACATGGAGTAAAGCGTATTGGGGCGGATTCTGTGCTCCCGTTTTCATTCAGCATCCCTGTAATACTTCCCTCGAGCAACGTTAAACCTAACTCGCAGCCTCCGAGGCCTTGTCTTAGGAAAGTGCCGGGTGTATTCGCTGCCTGCGGTACGGCACGCTGCCTGTGTCGCTACCAGTTTGTAGTGTTTTCGAGATGAATTTTATATTTCATATTACTTTTCCTCAATGTATCACCGTCGACGTCTCTGGTAAATGTTGGTTAAAAGATATAATGGCCTTTAGTTTGTATTTGTGTGATGCTTTATAGGGTCTAATATAATAATTAATTATGTATTATAAAAGTTCACCCATAAAGAAACAATTTTCTTTAAGCTTCTAAGTAGATCTCACAGTCGCCGGTCGAAAGAGTAAGAGGTTGGTGAGAGGTGCGATGTGTCGCTGCTCATCGGAATATCGCATTAAAACTTAATTAACACTCATTCCGTGGCTCGCGTGTAACTCACTGCCGCGCGGCGGACGCGCTCTCCGCTCGTATATTCCGACGCACTTGTACCTTCTAATGGAGGAAGTCTTTAATCTGTTGCGTAAAATGTCCCGCGCGGGAAGCGCCTCGAAGCCTTTATTGACTTTTTAATTGACTTCATTGAAATATTTTATTGATTTCGTTACAAAGCTACGCTTATAAACGGTTACTATGATATCTTGTACGAACTGTAATGCGCTACCTAAATAAAGCTCTTAAACTCATGATTAAAGGCTACCTATAGGAAATATTACGGGGATAATACAAACTGGGAGTTGAATAAAATTCCAGAAATAATAAAAAAACATGTTTTAGTTAGTGCGCCTAGGGAACATCGCCGGCGCCGCTCGTATTTTTAATTTTAACTTTTATATTATTTATTCATTCATGATCACATAGAGCGCGCTGATCAGTGCCTGCTTTTGGGTGAAAGTCATAACGTAATTCTGTGTCATATGGGCGTTGTGCGTGATCGTGGCTCGGGAGCGGCAGCCTGGATTATTATCATGACTGTATTGATGGCGTTTCGTGAAGACGAGTTCCTTATTAAGAAATAGTTTCCATGCGATTGTGTTCAGCGCAAGCGCATTGGTTTAAAGCGAGCCGGTGTTACGCACGCCGCGCTGCGCCGGCGCAGTGACGCGGCGTGTCTAAATCAGACGCAGACCAGCGCTTCACTGTATGTCATTATCCAATTGTTATGTAAGCCGGCGACGACCTAAAATCGAATCTGGATGTGAGACTGAGCTGCTGATTCCTGCTGCCCGAGTGCTGGCGGGGCGCGCCGGATATCACTCTAGCACTCAGTGTTGTGCGCTGAGTGCACCCAGTGCTCACAAAGTACATCCTCCTCAAGCTGATTTTTTAAAAGAAAACCTAAATATATTTTTAAGGTCATTGTACTTTTAAACTAACTTCGTGTAAATGCTTATGTTCAATTATAAAGTTAAATTTCGCACGCGACTGTGACCTCAAAACGTTTTGACCGTGACACGAATCTGTCATATTATTAGCTATTAAAATATTTGAATCAAATTATGCACCACTGGCCATACGAGTGGTACGCCACACAGCACTCGAGTGCGATGTCGATGTGATCGCAACGCGCCCGCTCTCGCTGCGGCCGCACACAGTTAGCTCTGCCAAATCGGAAAGTGCATTTGACTTTGCAGTTAATACGGTTTTCAAGGGTGTACAGAATGTGGTCCGGTTACTTTATTTGCTCCACTCGACACGTTCGCTTATAAACACGGGCCGTCGTCGGCAGTCCGCGGCGATACTTACATAATTGACGTTTGTGTGTCTGTACGAAGCTTCATTACGTTTGTTAACATAGAAATTGATAAGTAATTATAGTATTAAAACAATAACAATATACGAGTACTCATAAACAAAATTAAATCACTGTATGTATATCATATGATAGTGTGTGTACACTCACATGTGTCTATGTGTGTACATATAACCTACTTTTAAGTTTTCGACAGTGTCGAGTCCGCTCAGAACCGATTAGAATAAAACATGAAATAGATCAGTTTTCCATCTCCATGAAATAACGAGCTGTAAAAACTCTTATAGGAAAATCGGTGTGCTAAACTGAGCCCCCTCGAGTTTTGTTAGTACTGTTTGGCTCTCGACATAATCGTGATGTTTACTTAATTTACATTACATAGTATTACTAAAAAACGAGATACATCCTGGGAAGTACGCAATCTACGTCTGTGCTTGTGCAATACGGGAGCACACATTTTTGAACGTTTCAACTTTCAGATGTTTTCCCAATAAGCTCAGTGAGTGCGAAACAACTGTAATGTTACACTTTCAGATGTGTGCAGTTTGTTATTAGTTTTCTAAGTGACATGTGAGAGGCGAGGCGCGCCACTCTAAATAAACGCTGCCCGACCGGTGTGGAAACACACGGCGGCGCACTGCGGCCCGCTGTGCCGCACCGACGCGCGACGTCTTCGTTATTGTTCATTTTTTGACTATCAAATTTGATTATGCTATTGTCGATGCTACAAACATATTCAAAGTATAAAGTTAAAACGTTTCGTGTAAGCATTATATATATAAATTGTTGTTTTTAATTATCTACTACTAATATATGTGAGGTTGTGTGCAGCCGTGCCCGCGTATATACTATCGACGGGTGTTTGCGCTTCATCTTCAGCGAAAACTTCAACGTAATAGCATATAAGTTTTACTTGTTTATTCTTAAACAATAAGCTATCAAACAGTCCGCGTTTTATACAACATTGTTGCAAATATGTATGCCAACAAATTAGGCAACATAGTAGTGATTGTATGCGTGGCCTAATGTTTGTGCTTAATAACTTGAGATATAGAATTATATCGTACTTTAACTGACCTATACCCATTTGATTTCAGTTGATCAGTGGTTGCAACAGTAAATCAATAAATCTGTTTCCCGAGTGCATAAACTTAAATACATAATAATTAATAGTTTAGATGTTTTGTCGTAAAATAAAAATATACAAATTATAAGCTATTACAAGTAAACCACTCTCACTCGGCACCACTACGCTACGAGCACGTTCGAAATGTTTTAAATTCGCTTTGAATAACGAATACAATAACACTCTTCCCTGGTTGACCTCGTGCAAGATCCGTTTTCACTTGATAACAACGTATTGTCCGTACGCAGTGCGTCTCGTTTATCAGTGTAATTTTCACATAAGAATCAGGTAAAATTAGTAGAATTATATTAACGAGTAGAATGTAATATCTATATATCATACATACTAGAGAACTTTACGAATATTCTTCAAAGGGTGACAAGCTCTCGCCGAGTCGAGATGAGAGAATCGGCGTTGTGGGTACCGCGCCAGCCGCGAGCAACTCTAATAGTCAACGTTGTCTTTATATCGTGCCTACTGTGCGTTTATGGGTCTTATATGAAGTTAGCAGTAAAGTACTTCGTGTCGAATGGCTTTTGACAAACACTTTTAAGTCAAAATATTTTATAGTCCCGAGCCACGTGTGCTCAACTCATTAGCGCTATCGGTTGCGAGTTTTCAAACGGTAAACAGCGGCGCACGTGAGGGGCCGGCTCGTGTCCTTACGTCAGATCGAGTCTTTGTCTTATGTGCTTTTGACAGTCCTATACTGTATATAGCAGAATGCTGAGTACATATTATATAATGAAAGAGTATTGGTACGTCTGAATGGTCGTTAAAGGATTTCCAAACATAACGAATGGTCGTTGGCTAGGAGTCCTATTAAGAGTGTATTTTATTCAGTTTTCTACTTTATCTGTAAATGCTTGATAAGGATTGTTATAGTATTAATAGAATTTAAGAAGGTTTTTTGTAAAATCCCGTTTATTTAAAATTAAGTAAAAGGTAATTAAAATAACAACTTGGCAATTATTAAAAAAGTTACAACGAGATTATAATTATCGCGTTTAAAAAATCACATTTCCACTGAAGTCGACCACACCGAGTGCAGTTCACTGATGTTGAGGTTACAGGTCTCCGTAGAATCAATTAAGATATGATCATTGTAATAATATTTATGTAGCGCAATGATAATGCCTTGTTTGCGGCATTTTAATATCATAATTCGGTAACGGATACACCGAGCTACTGGCGGCGGTTGGCAACCAAATGTACAATTTGAATTTTCTCAAGAGTTTTTACAATTTACGACTACAGAAAGAGGCAGCGTTATATTTTTTAAATACAATTTATAATGTATTTAGTATTACATATAGCTCGTTAATTGTGACAGCGCGGCACGTGAAATACTTCCGTATAATTCACGTTCCGATACAAACGGCCAGATTAAGAGCCAATCGACTGCCTCCAACTAGATAATACCGTATTATATACGATAATTGGAATCTAGTTAGAATTGTAATACATTACACCCGCGCTCTGCAAGGGCGTAGCTATATAGTATGCATTTTGATTTAGGTATGTGCTCCAATATATAGGGGGCACCTGCAGAGCTGTGTTTCTCAATTGTAGAACATATCGATAAAAGAAATCTGCCAACGCGTGTTTCTTCAATTAATGTCGATAAAATAAAGTTTTTTAAAAATGACATTTTCAATAATTACTCTTCAAGTGATAATTATTGAGTGTTACGAAATGTTCCATCACTCCAGAAACTGGAGCGAGCGAATAATAACCTATAAACACAAAAAACGCGCAGTCTAACGTCGAAGTTGTAATATTTGCGCGCCACTGCGGCAGCAGATCAGCGTTTACTCCATATTTATAGCGCTTCTTATAAATTATTTAATATCCGGTCAACGCCCTGCAGGCTTTTAGATAAGTCTCATTTTTATACGCAGCTCGACGTTTATTGTACGCGGCACTGGCATCGAGCGTAATCCCCGCGAGTTGCGAACGCAGACCGTTTCTAAAGATTTCGTAAACGTACAAAAATGACTTCGCTTAACGAAACTCCCGTTGGAGCTTTTTACGATTAGTATTTTGTACATAAAGACGCCGATACTCTTTTGTCGTAGTCGTCGAGTCCCATTTAAATACCTCGTTCGTGTAGCAGATATCGGTTCCTTGTTAAATCTGACCTATTACTGTCATACGCGCACAAAAGACCCAATATTCGTATGATTTATTATCTTAAGTGCATCTCCTTTATATAATGATTTACTACACATTACGCAAAACGTCACAGTTGTTAAATACACAACACATGCGAATGGACGCAAGTGTTCGTAGTCTATTCGCAATCGACTATTCTTCATGTTGTTCATCGAGGAAGACTCGAAATGTCATCCTCTGCCCGCTGACAGGCAACGTGGACCGACCAAATCATGTCAAGCATTTCATGATAAATATAGTCTAAGTGAAATTATATTATTAAATAAAATAAAGTTTGCGAACATTTTAAATAAAAACCAAAATCAAATTACATTTAATTCTAGTAGGACTTTGAATAGCGCTTAATCCGGCGAGCCGTAGCTACCTGTGCATAGAAGGCCGCAGCCCGCAGCCCGCAGCATTTCCACATGCAATCCATCCAGTTAGTCGGCTCATCGTCAATCGTATCAGATTCTTGTTAACGCGCGCGGAGCGAGTCCGGCGCGCTCCCGTCAATGTCACGTCCACAGATAACTAACTGGCCACAGATGTGCACTGCGGATTGCTTCGACAAAAACCTCTTGCCTATTCATAAAATGTAAAACGCCGTGTAATTAATACCGTCTCATTCGAACCTATTAAACAATACTCGAAGTAAATTGCAACAATAACCTACTAAGATATGGTTCAAGATCATTCGCAAAAATACAGACACAGGTATAAGTAACGTATGTTTATTTAATTGTGTACAATGTTACATCCTTAACTTTATCAATGGTAAAATGTTATTTTATAAGATACAAGTCCTAACGCATTAATTATGATACGTATAATTTCATAATTAATGCGGCGAATTTCGGCGAAATTGAAATAATCATTTACGTCGATAAGTATTGATTGCATAATTTCCACGGTTCGTAGTTTCGGATACGGATCGGCCCGACCGTTTCCTGGCTCCGTAACAAACAGCCCACAGATTACAGATAATGGCCAATGACTAACCTCCTTTCGCACTTCAGTTTTAACTGTAGGCGATTTTACAGATTGTATTTTTGTCATTAGTAGTTGTTAGTCGCGGGTCGCTTGGTAATTATTTTTGATATTTCATTGTAAATCCTATTAATGTTGCTTTGTAGGAGAAAGGCTGTATATCCCGAAGACGGATTTATAGGTTCTTGTCTCGGGTACTAAATACTGCGCCAAAGACAGTGTGGGCTACAAATGCTTCGTTACAAAATATTAAAGATATCGAGGGCTCGACAAGAGCAAAGTTATTGCAACGATAACAAATATATAACGTATTTGACTAGTTAAACCTATTTGAAGAGCTATTTTTTCGATTAACTGAGCTAAACCGGCGTTTCTAACGTAAGGAAATATTGCACAGGAATTTCTTATAGAATGGTACGTAGGGTAGCTCAATATGCTGTTTCTTTTAGAAATATAAAAATTAGAATGTAGATTAATGAATAAAGAATTGCCATTACTTTTTCGAATATTCATCGCCTAAGAGGATAACGCTTATGATGGAATATTGTGTGAGAGATGGTTAATGGATGGTTAATTTCCGAATAAAAATAAATTAAATCATATTTGCTAAAGCACGCCCATAATTAACTTTGGAGAGGCGCGACGTGAGTGAACAGATCTACACAAAAAATCTCTAGTTGTCAATAAACTTGGGTGTTCTGCAATTAATATTTCCGTTGGGACATTCCGTCGGGTACAGCACGCTATTATTTTTATACGTTCACATCACATCACTTCTTTAGAATAGGATATTTAATACCTAAGGTATCAGATCTCTGAAGAGTTAGATTAGAACCCGCTGCCTCTTTATATTAATTCTATATTAGTATCTCTTGAAACATTTAAACCACATGCCATCGCTCACAAAGCCCACATTCCGCCAATACCGTCACTAGATTTCTCCAACACCACGTGACTCCATTGAAGATATTCAGTGTTTACAGCAAGTATAAATAGTTCATCGTCACGGCTAATTGCCAACTGACTAACGGCTGCCACGTAACCAGAGACAACGCGTCGAAATTTAAATTCGTGTATCAATATTTGATTGAAAAGAGGTCGTATAGCTGTATGCTTCCTCGCTTTTATCTCGAAATGCGTAAGTCGATAACGTTTGGAAGAAATATAGATAATAATACTTTAATTTCACTTTGATTTACATTTTTTATCCAAATATGTTTATCTTTACTTTTCCTCTTCATTCCTTCCTTCGAATGATCGCGCTACACAGAAACTCTGCATACAACAAGATCTTGCACATAAATAATAATATACGGATTACAAATTTAAAACTTAAACAAAGTCTTGCATAGCTTAGAAGTCACCGTTGGCTTTGTTTACTCGTGCTAAGTGGACTACCGATGGTAGAGCGGCATGTGCGTGACGTGGTCGGTGTGGTGGCCCCAGTTTTCGATGTCAAGGTCAAATCAAAGTACCATCATCGCCGTGAGACGGCATGTCTCTGGCCCGCCGGTTCACTCACCTCTCAGCACAACACGCTACAGTGTTGCTTGGCGGCGAAATATATTAACGATTTGCTACAATGTCACTACGAGACATACTGTTTGACATTTGTTTAATATACGGAACGTCATTTAACGTCGTGCGCTTCCTGCAGAGTTTGTTTAGTTCAATCAATTTGTTCACTGATTATCTCTTGAGAGGTAAGACTGACTTGATAAATAACATCTGCCACAATCGGGAATTCAATCGGCGACCGCCACGAGTCTATCCTGTACAGTTGCTGTGACCTCTGTCCCAAACGAGCATTGTATTCATGAATATAAAAACGTCTCAGATAACGAAATAGTAAATTGTCAAGCGACGTTATCTACGTCTCTATCAAAATCTGGTTATCTAATCGGTGGCATTAGGCAACAAATCGATTTCCTTATTCGATTTTCGTGATGTTTGACCTGCGACAGGGTGCTCTTGACTTCTGTGAAAACAATTAAATGTGTACTTTAATAAAATCGTTTTGTATGTTACGTAAAGAAAATGTACTACATTAATTGCATTTAAGTGCGTGTGTTGCAAAAAATCTGCGACTGAAGGCATATGGCAGTCCGTACCAAATACATACGTAACAAATAATACAAGCGCATGTCAAACGCAAACGATAACGCTCGTTGGTGTCGTTGGCAGAGCAGCCGCTAGTCGCACTTCTAAAGCCAACAGAGTGTGCTAACGGAGCAGCCTGTGCGCGAGGGACCCCTCACTGTGTAATTCATTGCTTTCTGAGATAAAGTGATAATTTCTTTAAAACGGCCTTCAATTGCAAGTCGTTTCGTTTCAAACGAGTCGGTCGCCGTACTTTTATTTACCGCAAATCAAATGGAGATAAAGATAAATTGATAAATGTTCTAGTCGAGATTAAACCTATCTGAATTAATAGTCGTCGGTTTTTGTTGGCAGTACGGTTTACGAGCGCCGCCCGCGACTCGCGTCGTTTGTCGGGCCCGCAACGCTAACTTAGAGAAATTCAATGTAACGTTTGCCTTCAGAGTGGAGTTAGCGTTAAATTACTACCATTAAAATAAAAGAGCATCGATAACCTGCTTTTATGTAAACAGCTCGAAGTCGCTTGCCGCTTTCGGTAGCGTCACTTCGTCCTGTACTTCTAAATAAATTCCCCTTTGACATTTCTTCATATATTTGAAAAAGAAAAAAACAATGCATTTGAATGAGTTAAATGAAGTTGAGTAATGAGCTCCGCGGCCGGCGTCGCGTCGCACGCCGATCGCGCAGGCGCATATTAGTACAAACAGATGCAAACGAGAACCGATACATTGAACCGGTCAGCGCTTATCATCCGATATAAATCACGATCTCGTAAACATAATGACCTCAATAGCTTGGATGTGAATATTTATTTCAATTACGCGATCAATTAATTGTTATTATATCTCGACTTGTCGCTCCGACGACTCTAAACGCGGCGCTACATGTACATGTACATGTACACTAAGGTACAGTATCAGAATATCGGTCCAACCTATGAACCGATAGTCTGATTTCCGACGAACTGAGGTCTTATGTTTGAATACAGAGTATTTAAGAAGGTCGTTTCGTATTTTGCGAACAGTTACATGTGATTTCGATAACATGTGCTGCTCAAAGACTTATAGAGGAATGAGTTTTTAACCTAATCCGCAACGCCGCTCATTTGGGCGGTGGCCATACCATCTGAGGTTATCAATGAAACAAATCTCGCTGCTCATTTCACCGAGATGTCATATCTTAATAGGAACCTGTCCCTTTGTATGGTAGGTAATATGTCTTGATTATACTAAACAGCAGCCCAGAAGACGTGTCCGGCGTTGACCCGGTTGGGTCGCCGACGACGTCCGGCAGTCACCTTTATCATCTAACGGACGACGTCAGCGGAGCGCCGAAATCTTAGCAAGAATAATTGAGCTCGTATCATTCAAATGGAAAATAGATGCATTCAATAAACATTCAATAAAGTCTTTCAAAGACGACTTTGAGTGAGTTCCTATCTCGTGAATTGATCGTATAATGTAACACGAATGGCGTTCCCTGTTACGAAATATTTTCGACAAATAGAAGTCGTGATCTTTGACTCGATGCTATAAAAAATAAAATAAAATTGTTAATTAAATTGGAAAAATGTCACCCAGCGGAACCGGTTCAAGTGCATAATTTATGTCATCTGAAAATGGTTTTAAAAATAATTGGATATTTAGTATTGATATACGAGGTCGCGGTGCGGGCGCTCGGCGCTCTTCATCGCGCTGACAACACGACGACGAAAGTTGGTGTGTTTGTGTTTTACGAATTCGCGCCACACGATTAGTCCATTGACATGGAATCGTATCCAAGTAACTTTATGCGTATGTATATTGTGTCTGTCATACTACTTATTTTTTATTTTTCTTTGGTTTATGCGGTTTTTAGATCACTACTACAAATCACATCATTACTCCGTCGATTTAATCGTCAATTATTTATTATTTCATCATTAAATTTTAATTACAAAATGAGCAAAGACACCGTAAGGAAATTTTACGTGTATGACAGTCACAAATGTAATGTAATATATTAATAACGCAATGTTGTTTGTCGAAGTCAAATCAAGATTTATGTATGGAACAATACTGGTCCTGCTTCAAGCTACGTTGTTAAAGTAAACGAACTAACAGCTTAATTCCCCAACGTTACCAGTTTTTATTATAATTAGTCGATTAATAATTTGTAATTGAGACGTCACGACGTCGCCGGGCCGCCTAATGGCTCAACTCATTTTGATATTATTCGTGTCAAAAACATTATGATAGGCGTCGTATGATATTGTTCCACGCACTCAATATGTATATTTGTCATTATGAATTTGTAATATACTTATAAGTAAATATTAAAGGACTGAAGAACCGAGTTTGCATCTCATTCGATCTGCAGTGCGCGCGCCTCGCTTATCGTGCGCGACACACGCCGACACACGCCGACATGCGCCGACACACGCCGACATGCGCAGGTCGCAGAGTGCAGAGCCATGTCGAAAGATGCACCTCTTATGTTCTAGCCCTGTTATTGCAATATAAATGACAATTGACAGTATGGCTGTGGTTGGCACACCTGTAGCGAGCCCAGCTCTGGAAACTATTCAGACACGTGCTCTCGGCGGAATATTACGAAATATTACATTTTGGGTCGACGTGGCTCCGCCTGCGAGGAAACCGTCTACAGGGAAGTCTCGGTGGCCCCGAAGAGTACGAATAGTTACAAATATACATTAAAATCTGTGACGTGAGTGGCTCCACTGTTGTTATAAATTCACTTTCCGCTTAGTAAAATATAAACTCTTGGAGCCCGATGTTAAGTATAATTAATCTGTTTCGAGATGCGGTACTCTCAGTAAGTGATGCTGTTGTTAAGTCAGCAACTCGAGAGATAATAGCTGAGAGCATGCGGCGCTTTGAGCGACGCGAAGGTTTAAACGATAGAATGCTGGGGACGATCAATCTTAGTTTCCGCATATGTAAAGGGTCCATCAATTAAAGTTATTTCGCTCGGTGACAGCGCGCGTGATGTAAGTGCTCGAGTATTCCCCGCGAGCGCGGCCGGCTGACGCTCGGCGACACTCGCGCGCGGCCACTTCAAGCTACTTGCAGCGACCGATAAACTACAATTGCACTAGCTAGCGACTGTAGCACTGCATGTATTATAGTCCATATGGATGGTAACCTTTCTCCTGCTTTGTGGGCCTCGTCTGCAGCTTCAGCGTCGTCACTTCGGATACGGGAACAGAATTGATACATTTTACTGCTTTGATTTTCCATTGAAGTGAAGGCAAGTCATAGATTACATGTAATAACATGTATTCATAGGTAATCAAACTATCATCTAAAGATTACCAAGTGCGTCACTAGGATTTTAGATAATTATCGTATTAAAGTGATTCGATAAATATAATTTTACAAAACGAACGAAACAAAACATCCAATTACATAAACTTAATGAAGTGGCGTTGCGTCGAAGCCTAAATAAAGCTTCGTACGAGACCGACGAAAGGTAAGAAGTCGCGGAATGGCGTTCTTAGAAAACGAGTCGCAAGAAACACGACAATTATCGTTTTGAGCTCGTTACAATGTACGCAGGCGCTTTGATGAAGCTGCTCGATAATGTTCATCGCAGATGCTGAGTTTTTGCGACCTGCGGTTAGGACGCACGTCGCAACGATCGACGCGTTTTCATTTGTACATCAAGTGTGCTTGCATCGATAATAGTTCAGCAAAGTACCCGCGTGCTCCGTCGGGGCCGGCCCGCCGTCAGACCAGGCTGAGGTAACGAGACGGAGTAGTTATTTGGAACATGACGAGAGTACCCATAAAATCTTATTTTCTACGTATACTGACCTAACCGACGATGAAGTTAAGCCTCTCAATTGTGACTCGACGTTTCCTTCCGATCGATCACACAGAGCGCTGTCAGCGATTACGTTATATACCTTATCTATGCTGTAAGGTACCTAATACGTAGAGACGGAACAAAATTCTAGCACTACGAAATACTTCATTGAGTAAATCAGTCAATTTAATCTGAGCGCGGCGTTTGATCTCCAATAGGGCCGTATCTCTCGTATCATCGATAATTACAACACTATCGAAATCTTAATCTCCAATATTTAATAAACAGTTGGATTTGCTTTACAATAGATGATGACTTTTTAATAACTAGTTTTATAACTGTACAGAATGTGTTCGTATATTTTTATAAATCGTGAACTAAAGCGCTTTCGTAATTAACGTCGTTCAGATGTAATAATATGTATAAAGATAATTAGAATCGAATGGCGTCGAAGGCCACCTGCCAGGAACCATTATGTGCTTAATATTTTTATAATTCATCTCGTGCTCGGCAAAGGATCGTGATCTTAAGAAAGATCTGCCAAGTCCTCTCAAAAAGTCCCCTCCTTAGTTTTATACCTTAGCTCCTCGTGAAATAATCCCAGGTGTCACTTTATGGAATGCGTCAATATTTGTGATCTAAGCGTTTGTAAAGTATCGTCATATCGACAAGGCGGCGCCGCGCATCCCTAGCCCTCACTAAAATAGTCGTGTCGTCGTAGCAAATATCGAATCTAAATCTGTCTGGGAGTTATGTATTGTTCGACTTCCACTACGCGCGCGACTCGACTACCGCTTTTATTAATTTTGGGATCTATTTGCATATACCGGTTTGTCGGATTAGCGCTCGTCTTATCGCGAGATGAATTCCGACGGCGGCGGCTGATTGTTTCGTTAGCGACGACGCTGCCTGCGGCGAATTATTGTTGCTTCGTTAAATATCTCTAAAGTTTATCCAAATGTGTTCCGTCGTACGCTGCTCCCTACTTGGTGACTGCTCATCACGCGGCCCATTTGCCAATATGTCGTACTATTTAAATTTAAGAGACGCTCGTTATTTGCTTAGAAGCGTATATTCATGCGAGTCGTCAATTCAATAACTGTTAACCAGTTTCGACATAAAGTGTCGCATTTCTTCTGTAAACGCACTGACAACGCGTGACGGTACGTCCTGCTCCCGCAAGCTGGTTGTCTTCGAGCTTTTATTCTTGAAAATATTTTCTTACTTTCTTATATGTTCGATAGTGTTGTATTGAATATCATTAGAATGGACACTTAAGTTATTTCGGGTATATTTTGCATATTAAAAATGAAACACAATCCGTAAACTATCCACAAACCCGTTTTAAATTATTTTCTCATAATCAGGTATATTGATATGGAGTCTTCGATTGATTAAAACGGCTGCGCGCGTCACCTCGGCGCACAACGACGTTAACTCATCGCATCGATTTAAATACGTGTTTATTGATTTATTTATATGGCTTATCGCGCGCGTTTAATAATTATTATAAATTAATAACATTCGGTTGTTTTTATAATTCATCTCACGCTCGCCGGCGGAGCAAAATATCGCTAGGAATCAGACGCCCAGTGTCGAACAGATTAGCAGAACACACACCAAGCCTGGAATGAGAGTACCCTCGGTCCAGCACTGGGACATGAGTTATATCTATTAGTTAGTCTCCTTTCGGTTTTACATCTTTTTGTTTTCCTTATCGATTCGCGCAGCGCCTGTTGTTCGCGTGGATGTACTAACAAATCGTTAATTGAAGAGATAAAATGAAAACGAGCACATTTTGCCAGATACTAGAAAGCCTCACGATGCTACCATATTGTTGGTTTATCTCCTCGGAGGCCGCGAAAAACTTATGTTAGATAATAGCAGAGTTGAATGGAAATGATAAAAATGAATATCGAGTCCATATTACTCGTTGATTAACAACGAGGCGACAGTCGCCGCGGGTCAGCGGTCAGGCGCAACAAGAGCCGCTTGGCCGCTATCACTGGGTGACCTTGGGGCTACAATTTACGAGTTTGTAACATTCGCGAAAAAGTCGACAGGAATCGTTATTTATGTAATTAATTCGTACGCGCGAAGTCGTAGGGCTACCATACACTAGACACTCGCGTTTGTTGCGAATAAATCTGAAATATACACACACACGCTATAAACGCTTGTTATCCGAAATCACTGTGTGTGTACGGAACATGGAATATAATATAATGCTTAATATTTGTTAAATTTCAACTATACATTAATTATTTCTTGAATAAATATTATATTGATTACTATTTTGTATGTTTTTTTATAACATATGTCCGCAATGGACCGATGCTAAAGTTGGTTTAATTCAACCCTTTTAGCGACTAAATGAAATCCAGCTCATAGTACTATAGGAGCGTAGCGGAGCTCGCAAGCCGTGTGACGCGCGACGACCCTGGTACATACGTCGATTTTGATGTATAATTAAAAGGATAAATAGATCTCAGCGGGCGGCTGACAAACGAGTATACTTTTAATTTCACGGCCTTAGATTCTTTTAACCTTTTCAATAATTTATTATTTATGTGCGAGTCCCGCTGGCGAGCTTCACGCCGCGAGCCCCGGCGCACAGAAGTGCAAAATGTTGCACGCTTTAATTTCGTCTCTCCAGAGTACTGCACTACTCGCTATCGATTATGTATATGTTTATATATATTGTAGTTAAATATTATTTCTCACTCAGCATTCAAAACGGAACACAACAATACTAAGTATGGCTATTGGCGGTAAGTTATATAATTAGTTGATGGTATCTAGCCAGACGGTCTTGCACATAGCCCTACCACTGTGTTTGGGCTTTGTGCAAGAGACTATGTCCACACAACAGCTGTATTCAATCATTAGATGACATGTAGGCCTTACAAATTATCGTGACAAAGATACGAAATATTGTGTTTTTGATATCTTCGGTGTTACTGCACACGAAAACATAAAATTCAGCAGGCCATGATAACTTTGTCTTCACTTATAAGTTTGATGCGCGTAGGTTTAGTAGATTTTTGCGGAATGGAATTACACCGAAGCGAGTCCTCGTATATGAGCACACATGCTCGGGGCTGCGCCGGACACCAGCCGGACACCGGCCGGACATCAGGCGGAGTGTAGCGAAACGTCAAAGGCGCGTCCCTCGTACGGGAAGTGAAGTGGTGTTCAAAGCGAAGGGATCTATAACCGGCGCGCGGAGCTGCCAAAACTTTGCCGAAAAAACACGTCTTGAAATACTTTCGTCTTCCTAATTGCCGGCTAATTCCGTTATCAACGTCACGGGGTCGACGACTCCTCTTATCGCTTTCCACGCTTTTCAATATTTGTAAAATATTTGCGTGTTTGTTTATGTCATTCGGGTCGTGAGTTGTTTCAACAAGTATTTCGAGGAATGTATTATCATTAGTGCAGAGTTTAGAATTATATGTAACAGCTTTTACTTTCATCTGTTTGAATACTTTTTGTGTATCATGAAGTTACGTAACCAGCTGTAAATGTCAAAACTGCTCCGAGAGACCACAATCATGAAAAATCATGAAAAATATGTATTATTTACCAGGATTTGTAACTGCAACCCAAAATCAGTTATGATTCACGAGCTTTCCACTGGGCCATCAGGGTCCTTGCCGCCCGCGCTTGTGTTCAGCACGGAGCCTCAGAGTTTCGATTTATGCAGCTGCTACTTGCGCTAGTGTTCACACCTCAGCAGACGAGTGGTCTGCGTAGTTATTTTTTCTCTCTTACGACGTAAACATTCTTTTGATGTAATATATAGAAGCTAAATATTCAGTAGATAATAAATTCATGCGACTTCCTTGAAGTGTGTTTGAATATGAATTAATGTAAATTTGTGTAAACGAGACCGCACCGGCGCGCGACACACCCGCGACACGCCCGCGACACACGCGCGACACCTCTGTCTGACGACGACTCGACATCGTCATCCCGAGCGCGTTTAGGAAACGCCCCAATTTGATCATTACGACTATTATATTTTTTTATATTCTTTTTCACTAGTCCTATTACCTAAATTATAGCTAGATAGCGCTTATACACACGACAGACAAACATATATACGACAGTCTATAAAGCCATTCGTTCGGTTTTTAAGTAGCATTATGCGCGTGTATCGTACCTTATATTTTAATGTAATTATCAATAGATTAGTGTATAATAAAGCGCAAGTAATGGAATCCCGTCAAATCGAAATACTCTTTACTAACGACTTTCATAAACACTGTAGAGTTTGCTATGCCCCTAGATGTAGTTTGTACCAAGCAGACCTGAAGCTTTTGTCTATTATACTATAGTATGCTAACAAACGTTAATTGGATAAAAGTGACTGTTAGTAAGCATGTTTTTCTTACATGAAACAACAAGCATTAGCTCAACTCACTTATAATTACTATTTACAAAGGTTATTTTATGCAATGGGGAAGCGGATGGCAAACAGACCACCAATTCGACCACCTAGGTCACCGCGGCGCACAGACGTCGACGCCGAAAAAAGCTCTCCTCTTAGTTCTCGTTGGGTAATTAATTTTATTCATTATCTGAGCTGACACGCATTTTGTCTCATTGATCGCATTGAATTATTATCAAATAGAAATAAAAAACTTGTTATGTATGTTCCGGGATTTATAAAAAATTAACAGTATTTTTTCAATATATAGTTCGCTACTAAGTATGTATTATACGCTAGAATAGATATAGTCGTAGTGCGCGTGCGACGCCGGGTGGTGGCAGTGTGTCAGTCTGTCTGCGCAGAGCGGGAATATAGAAATAACGGTCTACGAAATTAGACGTGACATTATTGTTTCTGCTTTACGACTTATTATTTGACAGGGCTTAAAAAGTCGACGCTTCAAGGCGCCTACTAAAAATCACATTTATAAAAAAGAATTATTAATTTCTATAATGTGGGATTGAGTTCTCGGCTTAAATTAATAAAAATATTATTTTTCATTTTATATAGCGGAGACTTCGAGATGAAATGTGCTGTTATTATAATATTTTAGGTCAAATGATTCGACCAGGTTTAATGATCGCCGAGCAAACATTAACTGATTTCTACAAAAGGAGAACGTTTTGTAACAGCAAAGAGATTAGACTTAGCCGTTTGTTTGTAACTCTGAGCGCGTGAGGTTCCATCCTCTGCAGCGATGACACTTGTCAGTGTATCGTTCATTACGCATAACGTTATTTATTAATAACTTTGAAATTGATTGAATATATCAAAGGTCTCCGCAGTCGAGTGAAATATAATTTAGTCAGTTCGTCGACCTTTGCTTCACTATCAGACAAGAGGATCGTTGCATATTCAACATTCTAGGCGAATGATTTGCGGCCGCCATCTTGCTTAAAATAGACAATATCACTACTAATAACTTGTAAGCTCGCTCACTCACGAATACACTGATTCACGGTACGCACACAACACGTATTGCTTTAGTTGAGTATATTTAATATCACGCTTAGAAAAATATATCAGATCTTAACGATCTTAAACTATTTCAGATGTCAGTGCGCAAGAGTTAGGACTGCTAGAATTTAGATTTAGAAACTGGGATAAAAAATGAGACTCGTAATATTTTCAGCGTTTAAAATCAAGCACAGTAAGTCAAGTAAATAAGAGTGCGTTATTGCTGTGCACGAGCCGATCGAACTCGTACCTTATTTTATAAGTCTCAAAACACTTTAAAATTGTTACGAAATACCAGCCATTCGGAAACAGCGACAGGTAATAATGACTTGTACAAGACTTTACAGAAAAAGAAATATTTGACTCATTAGCTGTATAACGTATTATTATAAAATAAAACAATGATTAACTCGAGATCGGGCGCTGCTAACACAGGCCTCTCAATAGCGTTTGTGTGATAACGCTGTGTCGACCGCGTATTAAGACAACTGCGAGTTGTCAGAGTCCGTGAGTCAGGTGCGTGACAAGTGCTCTCAGAAGTCATCCGTTGTCTGTTCGCCATTGATGCTGAATTAGAATTGAATCGATCCATCGTAAATTTTCTAACCAAATTAGTCTGTCAAAGGATTTACTCGTGAGGTTCTGAATAAAATGGTCGTGGTTATCCTCTTATTACCTCGGAGTAAGTGCAGTGTCGCAATAAAATAAACATTCCGGGATTAGCGCGCCAAGGGAAATTAGAAATGTGACATCATGAGATAACTCACACAAACAGTTTGAAAAAATACGAATAAAAGGTTAATTCGGTGCAGTCTCACCGAAGGCGCGTTGTGAAACGCGAGCGCTCGTTTCGACACGTGGCTTCACCCGTCGCTTGGGATACATTCAATCATTCTTTGCTAATTCATTCAACGTATCCGATGTCTGATCGATGAGTGATCGTTTGAACTTCATTACCCGTCTCGGAAACAACAATGGCGTGTACCCAATTATATTCTTAATTAATGTTGCGGTCGCAGCCCGTGTGTGCTTCGCTTGTAATCTGCGCTACTTGATCTCGCGGACGGCAAATTATGCTCCGCGCGTTGACGTCCGAGTTCAGGGAGGTCAACCTCTTTGCTCACTCTTTATTTCTTCGAGTAATTACCAAACTTGAACATTTCAACATGCTTTTTTAAACGGACGTAAACATCAATTTATTTAATTCTTTGTTCCTTATAGATTTCAACTTTCGACAGATCCTTAGTTTTGTGTATCATCCATGTGAACATATATTATTTTTACTTATCAAGCCCCAAGTTCATTATTGAACGGCAATAGAACTATGTATATACAAATAACAATTCAATTAGCAAAATTTCTTTCATGTTTCCAATCGACCGATAGACGTTCAATTCTCGAGAGAGGCATTCTAAATAATAAAACTTTTTCTTATCTCAATTTCCTTATCGAGATAAAACAGCCGCCGGCCCGGCTGCTCGTATCAGTTTATCTGAAACTAGATTTAAATGTTTTGTACTTTCTAAGACACTCGCGGATACATAATTGCCAGTTAATCTTGCCGTTCTATATTCCCCGCAAATTAAATAAAAACCTTCGAAATTACTTTTTATTAAAGCTGGCGTTTAGTCGATACGTTAGTCACTTTATTGGTTCGCTATCATCCTCGCGTTGTATTGTAGGACTGCAGCTCGGTGTAATTAGGAGAGCGACTGAATTTTTAGTTTTGCTATAATCGACTACTTACCTCCTAACTGTGATATTAAAATGATTAATTAATGATTATCTGTTTTCTTATTCGAAAGCGTGAAACGATTCGTCCAGAAGCCGCGGTGTTTCTAATTAAATGTAAATCATAGAACACGGCGGTCGAATCAATTTGTTCTTTCGGTTTCGGTGGTGACGCACAAACCAGACCGTTATTGCTAAGAGACGCTACCGGATACTTTACCGACTCTTTGTAATTGATATTTCACTTTATAACTGTCGAGGTACCTAGTACTCAGAAGTTTTATGGTATCAACGATTATTTTCTTTTTAAGATAATTTCGTTACATTAAAAAGGAGTGAAGGTATATTTTAAAATAGCGGAAAAATAGAGTAAAAGTTGTGAGGGATGACGGGCAAACTGAATGTGACTAAAGAGCCTAATGAGTGTACGAATATAATATACTGCGCCGACCGCCGACCTCGGGCGAGTGCGAATGATGAAATACCAAATACCTATTGAATAATCAGTAAAGGTCTTATATTTGGTAAAACATCGGCCGAGCGTATGCCGCGTCCTCTCGTTAGCTCTATACCGGAGAGTAGTACTTGAAACATCTATCAATAATTATGTAAATCTGAATGTAGGATTGTCCTTCATTCACGCAATCTCGCCGTGTACATATTCGCTCAGATAGTTTATGATCGGGAGAGTTATATAGACATATTATACTGAAAAATGTAAACCCCTGAACGAAAAAAGCAAAAGTCGAACTGCGAGTAAAAACGAATATTAAGGTTACTGTTGTTTGCGCGGCTATTGATCATCGAGTGAAGAAAACTATAAACCTTCTTCATTCTCCATTACATTGTTTATTCTTAGATGTTTTAGTTTGCCCTCCAACACGAAGCATGTCTTAAAGTATACACACATAACTGTTTATTCTAACTTTCAACTGTAGGTATCACTTAACATATGTATCTGTAAAGTCTGATTGTCTAGCGCTAGTTTTTACAAATACGATTGCAATCGAACTGCGTCCAACTCGACGTCTAAAAAATATCATTTTTCATTTAAAATGTTACAGATAGCGATCCGAAGTATTATATCGATAAATGTTACTGACTGCTATTAACTTAACGCTTAACAAGGCTGTCGGCATCTGCTTTGGTATCAAATATGGCGGTAAACCGTTCGGTGCAATAATTAAAAATAACGCTTCCCAAATTAGAATATTACATAAAGAAGGAATTAAGCTAAGAACTCGTGTTATTCTACCGTGTAAGCGCTTTGCATTCAAACAATTTAAGTTTCTCATCTGTCCACAGTTTATAGAGAACTTCCTGGACTGAACTAAATCCGCGGCCGATTATAAACTTTGGAGTACAATTAAGATGTTTCTAATTTTCACACTGGGTTTGTAAAGCGAAAATTTTGCGGTTTCCTAAAGATTTTTGTAGCTGTGTATTTATTGTTAAAGTTGTTTTACCCGTGAGACATAATTTCGAGGTGTCATCATCATGTGACAGCAGTGACAGCCGACTTCGGTCAATGATCACACACGAGCTAAATGACCTCAACGTAATATCTGACAAATTATAACTTATAATTTACCAGCAGACAGTTTTAATGCGTAAGAAAGCGTCGAATTGCCACGAAAAGAGGAAACACGTTAACGATCAATGAATATTGATTACTTTGTAAGAGGCGTATTATTTACATTGCAATCCATTTATAGACTGATGCTATTATTAATACGAGGCCATTATTTGTTACAGATTGTGAGACGGCGCCCGCAAAACCTCGGCTCGTTTGCGGCTTTCAGTAACACGAGTCGCGTTACAGATTCCAAGTGGTGCAATACACGATGCGTTATCAGACGCGCGCGCGGCATCTCACGCGACGACTCACACGAAACCTTTCCACTTGAAGACGGAAGCCAACTCATCCAAGCTGCCGGGGAGTTCATTATGCGTATTGATAGATCGTTCAAGCGAACTGTGCGTTGAATCAGTCCCAGCTCGGGCGCCACTACTCGATACGATAATATCGCGGACGTGTCTAAGAGTGCGCGTGTGTTTGTGAGTGTGTGGTATGCGCTCGTGTTAAGGCGTGACGGCGCCCGCGCGGCTGCCATGGGCGCGGCGCGCCATGTCTCAGCGCACGCGCCCTCTGCGGCTGCTGATCGCTGCGCTCGCGCTGGCGTCGTGCGCCGCGGCCCCCGCGCCGGAGCCGCGCGCGCAGCGCTCCGCCAACCTGTCCCACATTACGGGCACGTCCCGCACAATACAGATGTTCCTCAAGAACCGCTATCTCCAGCTGATGCCCGATGGCACCGTCAACGGCACCACAGACGTCAACAGCGTTTACAGTGAGTACCTCAACACTTTGTACCATTGTAAGAAACCTAATTATAAGCAGCTCAATAGAGTGGAACATGTTAAGAGCTGACATGTTGATAACCAATCGTCAACACGTATACATATATGTAGTTAATTTGTAAAAATAAATCATTGAAGGAGACGAGAGAAATGCAATCGCTGCAATAAGCATTACGTGCGTTTTTCCTGGTATTTCATTTCTATTTCGCGGTGCGGCCCTGCAAGCGAACCCGAAGCGCGTTATTATGCGATGCGATATCGAGTTTCCGGAACCCTGCGGTGGACGGGCGGCGGGACAGCAGACGTGTCACATTCATAGAAATAACATGAAAAATATTCAAGACTGAAAGATACCTTCGTTCGAAGTTAATACGTCTTGGTCTTAGGTTGGTCAAATAGCTGCATTTGACACGTATAGGTATATTTTTAGTGTTATTTAATTTTACAAATGCAAAAAGAAGTGAAAGAAGTGCTTTTTAAAAAAAGTGCTTTAACGGCTGATGTAGGGTGAACTGACAGATATCATCACTTAAATAAAATTAAAAATCAACTTATCGTTGTCATTTATGTATTCCTCAAAGTTTCATTATTTATTAGTTTGTATCTGTCAATGAATGCATAATAGCTTCGTTCTAGCAGAGTGTCCTACGACATTATTCGTTTTTTATAAAAACAGTCGATCTGAAAGATCGCAGCCCACAACTGTATAACACAGTAACAGCCTGCGGGTCACTCTGGCTGAGGCCAGGGCAGAGCCCTTCTTAGGAGAATTTTTGGGGCATATTCCAGCACGGTACTGCAATGCGGGTTATACCGGGATATAAATGTGTTTTGTAGACGAGATGAAGACAACGACGAACATTTTTTTACTGAATGGTAATACGAAGCCGTAATTATTAAGAAAAAACCACTTAAGCCTACGCGGAGCCATTAGCGGATTGAGCAATTAGTGAGGTGAAGCCTTAGAACGCGAATTACATTTGCATAACGTGCTAATTTTTATGGTTGCTTTGAAATGATATAAAACAATAAAACACACATGACATTCATTTTGCATTAAAAAAGATTATTTTAGAGAAACATAAAATATGTATTTTAGCTCGCCGACGACTTGGACGAGCGAACGAGAGAACGGTTGCTATAAATGTTTAATTATAATATATTATCAATTAATTCTAAACGTAACATATGCAGAGTTTAGACAAACTTTTTGCTAATGGGAATATTATGTTTTTATCTATTTTATGGTTTACATTTGTGGCCACCAGACGGCAACCAGACGTGCGTTACGTAACCGCCGCGGCCTCCGATACGACGCGACGACGTGACGACGTGTCGACGTGTCGTCCTTACGACTCTACGACAAAACCATCGAATAGTTGCGTGCTAAAGTAAAGTAAAGAAGTAGTAGTGAAGCGAAGAAACAGAAAGTATTAGAAATATTGTATAAATAAATAATTATACAAATGTAGATTTGTATACAACGAATGTTTAGATTAATGTGTAGAAGTACCGCCGTTTGCGTATGAGAAGCCTCTCTAGGATCGCACGGACGAGCGGCAAATAACATAAATCATAGAGAAACAACGCGGACTAAAAAATATAGAGCTCAGATCGAGCCGCGCGATTGCGTTTGACGCCTAAACAGCGGATATAATAACAATAGCGGAGATCTTGAATTCTAATCTGGGTAATTACACGTTAGCTCGCTTGACTGTCAAATCGTAATAACGACTCAATTATCACGGCGATCGCCGCCGGCGCGACGGCCGGTGGTCGGTGGTCCGTCTGTCCGATTGAGATCATAAAAGTGTAATAAGTGCGCAGGTTTCGTATTACGTGTGATTTCCTTTAGTTTCTAATATTTAATTGGTGTTTAGAACACTTCCATGGCCGTTCGAGTACCGGCAACGACTCCTGGCGCAGTGTAACCTGTAATACAATGCAATACAATGGCTACAGACGTCGTTAAATGCATCGTAAAGTTTCTCGCTTGTTTCTACGATTAAACGAAAAAATATTATAGATTACTTTAACCATTTGAAAATATGTTTAATCCAAGTCTGTTGTGAAACGTTATGTTTTCATTTAATTAAGATACCCACTTCAAATTATTTTAACGCATTTTCAACGGCTGCCTTACTAATGATAATATGTATTAAATGGAATGAATCGAACATTCAAAGACGACTTGCTAATTTATTGTTAAAAGGCAATCAAGTGTTGGCATTTCAGTATTAAATCAATAATACTTCATTTTATGTTGTATAAAGTCAATATATCAGGCGCGCGGACAGCTAAAGTGCACATATCGAAAGAAAAATAATAATTTATATCGATTTCCGACTGTCAAGGTATTTATTCACGATCTTTAAATCCATAATGTATTGTAAGTTATGTATGAATGTCTAATATGTTTTAATGAAATGCATAAAGTAAGTGAGCACTCAGCTTCAAACAATTTCAAAGATTTCGCGGCTGTTGTTTCAGCTGTGACGGACAGCGTGCTAGCGAAGAACTCACGCGCCGATCGTGTAATCGCTGCGATAGCGACCGTCGACGTCAATCGTTATTAAGTTACGTATTTGCAGCCACAAATAAAGTGAGATGCAAAAACCGACCGCCCAGGAGACTCCGTAAAGATATGTGTTTATGCGCGACGTCGATTGAACACGTATAAAAACGCGATTTGATTGCGCCCGTTAAATTATAAACGAAATCTTTAGCTCGCGATGTATTTTACTGTGGAGTCATAATTAAGTATGAAATTCGTTTATTCGTTTATTGCCACGAAGAGTATCGATATACGGAGTGGGATTCGTTCAGTATGATATTTTACCTGCAATGTTTAATCCTATAATACCAGTTTTCGGAAATGTATAATGTATTTTCCCACACGTTCTCTTGTTCACCCATCGCTGCCGATATGGTGAATGTTGTAAGTTCTCAAAACTTTGACTAATAACAAGTAAGAATTTGCCGCCGCCCGGCTGAATGTGCTCCGCCGTAATCATATCTTGAATGAAGTTCAAAAAAGTACTCCACTTTCTCGGAAGTAATTTAGTTCGTACGGCATAAGGTCCTGCCGTCGACACACTTTGAGCTCTACGGCTATAACAATAAGACACACCGGCGCTAATTACAAGAACGTAAGTACCGCTATGGTTTACGTCAACTAAATTACTCTTTACGAAAACGTTTCCGTCGTTTCCGAATAAACTTAAGGTGTATTTAATATTTTCGTTCGCAAAATTAAGAGTAAACTGATATGTACTCAGTAATTATTATATTGTTAATGAAACTGCAGGCGGTGGTCCGCCGGAACGCTCGGTGACGTCACTTTATACAGGTGGTATTTTGTTAAAACTTTTTTTGTTTATAACAATCTAAATTGTCTGCTATCATCGACGCTATTAGATATATTAACGATTCCCTACATACCGTATGCACCGCCAACCTGTACTAAGCCGGAATGTCCTTTGTGTGATTACACATGATCTTTCAAACGAAACTCAGCCCTTAAAACGAAAAATATTGATGCGATCTCCGATAGCCTACGGCCGTCAAAGCTGGTAAAGTAATGAGTTGCATTTCATCGTGTAGTACATTTTCCTTAGCTGTGAAAAAATTAATTTGAATGACGTAGATGTCAACGGGCGAATATGATACGCCGCCGCCGTGGTGTTCGTGTGTGACGTCACCGAGTCAATTAATCTCGCATAAACTCCGTCGTCGGCCCAAACCGTTTGTTAACGAACTTCAAAGAGCAAACAAACGGCCGAGTATGTTTCAATCTCAGTATGCGATGAATTTCAATTTACAAATAATGAATGTGAAAATTTCGTACCGCTTGTATCTTAATGACCTACGCAATAAATTATTTCGAGCGATTATCTTTAGGTATTCTAAATCAAACGGCGATAAATCACGCAGATCTTTTTAAAAACAGATCGCCTTTTATCTTATTTCACTGCAACTTGTTTTATTATCACGCAACGGATCGGGTTTAACCGACTTGAAATAGAGAAGTTCTTCAGATTTAAAATTCTTATAATTGATAAATTTTGAAAATTATCGCAAATATTATAAAATGATATAGACATGAATTATTTTCAAATATGAACCGTAAAAGGCTTTGTTAGCATTAGTAAGTAGTATTAAACATATGTTAACAGCATTGGATACGATGAAACGAACTGGAATGGGCTTTAAAAAGTATCGCTTTGCTTAAGTCGGCTTGGCTGAGCTCTGATCACTTTTGCTTCTACATGTTTGGAATGAAGACTTCAGCGAGAATAATCGGCATAGTAAGCTGTCCGTACTTGCGCTCGACTATTTTAACCGCTTCATTTATTTACAAGGTGTCTCGTGGGATGTGGTTTAAAATATCTAAACTTTCATATTAGCAGTCGTACAAACAACGTCACGTGTAATAATTAGCGTCAGGTTAACGTGTTTATCATTACTTTAAAAACAATTAACAATAAATTGAAGTGATTGTGTATAAGGTGTTCCTTCGACCTGAGCGCGAGGCGGACTCCGCCGAGGCTCGAGGGCTCCAGCGAAGGTTATCGCATATCAGAATTCCTATATCTTGAAAAATATTTTCACGCCTTATATTTATGGACTCTTCAGTCCATAAATCCGTCATCGTCACAGATGGACCGCACGATTTCTATTCGTATGTGTAATCTCCGATCTGGAGTGGGAAGAACAATGCCGTGGTCTAGTATTTTCTGTTTTCAATATTTTTGGCCTCTTTGCCTGAATCCTATTGTCTCGAGATATCATCTTCATATGCATTTGAACCGTAAGAAATATTTACCTAGGATTTTAGTTTTAAACGCCCGTTGCTTGGTTTATTATTGTGTCAAAGTGTTTTGCAAAAACTTCGTGAAATAGAAATAAGCCGATTTATTTCGATGCTGTTGACTTCTGCTCCGAGAGGACGGGGGAAATTGCAGATAGAATAGCGTAACAGTAAATCACCTCTGCCTTTAAAATCTGCGAACTTTAGGATATGGAAGAGACATGGACACGACCGCCGAGTACGCGGCGCCGTCGCCCGATTCGAAACCAATAACTCATTCAGACAACGTAAACGTCTTCATTACGTTGGGTTTTCAATTTACAAAACTATAAAACGCTATTAAGAATAGTTTTATTTCAGGAACATAAAAACTATTTAGAGAAGTCGATACTAATACAGTTGACGGAGTCTGGTCGTTTGTTGCAGCAACACAATGTGCTTTTCCAGTCGTTAGAGCACAGCAATTAAACACACAACAACACAATAGTTTTGAGTGAATAAAGCACTTTGATCCTCGGTAACTTGAAACAATTTCCAATGAGCTTTTACTGACACTCGAAAACGCGACAATATTTCATGTTAGTATAGGTATTATGGAGTTCCTAGTTGAAAGGAGTTGATTTTATTTTAGCATTTCGGGTAACTCTTCACTATTTATACCGGGAGTGGGAAGTGGGAGCTGTTCTCCCAGTGGCGACTGTTACTTAAATAAAAAGACCTAATTTCGGAAATGTCATATGTAATGGTCGCGTTACAGTTTCTCATATAGAAGACATACAAAGGAATAGAATATAGATTTTTGTGTATATTCCGCATAGTTTGGAACACTCGCGGATACTAAATTATGTTTCATACACAGGTCATTCTCCCGCGACGCAAATGTTCGCGCGGCTCTCGGCCTTACGTGGCGGTAACAAGAGCGCGAGTCGCTCGAGGCTTCCTAATTGTCTGCTGCCAATTTTTTCTCCACCTCACGTGTAATATTTTTTTATAAAGACAATGTTCCGAACATTTGTTCCGTTACGCCGATGTAATAGACTCATCGGGACTAAAATATTCGTTTTATCGACTGATCTAGACGTTTGTCTAGTATTTTTGCTTTCAAACACCGAGACTCAGAATCGAAGGAAACAACCGTTACGATAAGAAGATTTTTATTCGTGCTTTAACGCGACCTTATTGTGTTTCGTTCCACACATTAAGTTTCAATTCAAAATTATTTCTTAAAAAAATGTCTTTAACTTTTCTGTAGCTTAAATGTTACGGTATTTTGTTAATAGTTTGTTAAAGCTAAATCCGTGAATTGAAATAGGTATATAGTCTTACGCCAATTAAGCCTGCTTATAAATACTTGTGGTCACGTGACAAGATGTGCGTCGATCACTAGCTGTGATTGCACAAGCACAGCCTCTGGGCGTCGAGATCGACGTTGTGTGGCGGCGTGTTATTAGTTCACTTAATTAACTGTTTCGTAGTTTTTTTTGTTTCCTAATGGCGATTTCACTCGGCCTACAAAAAATCTTGAGTGAAATAACGCTCGCGTTCAAACACGGACAAAAACGAATCAAGTAGATAATTGAAGTGTGGTTTTGTGTTTCCTATTTCGCGCCAATTAACACTCGTATTAGCGTCGGAGGGAGTGTCCCGGGGCGGGCCACATCTGCATAATTCAACCCGATGTCTTGGGCCAGCAACATCCGGGATGCATATTAGATATTATTTGCCTGTTACAATTCCAAGCATTTCGTTTCCAAGTAACCGACTTCAAAAAAGAGCATGAGCAAGAGAAACTAAGCATGTTCTACGTAACAGAAGTTATGTTCTCTTTTCCCATCGCAATAGGAACATTGGTTTGACTCCACGATATGAGCTAAGTGCTGAAATCGACTTGGCTCTACATATCGATGACTGCACAACTGTATTCTGATACGTAATTGCGTTCCCCGTGTTACATTATTTATTATTAAAACACAAATGTTAGCAAAGTGCTTCTGCTGAAGTCTATCAATCTAAGATAATAGCCTCGTTCCCTTTGGTGGTGCTCAGCGGCCGTCAATACGTCGCCGGGGAGAGGCTGGGGCCGACTGAATGCCTTTGATCTTGACACTGACGTAATTGCGAGGACCACAAAACATCTAATCAGACTGTCTCTCGGTTGAGGAAAACAATAAATTTCTCTGCGGTGCGCGCGCACATTCATCTGCGCGGGCGCATCGACGACGGAGAGATTGATCGCGGCTCAGCTTAATATAGCAATTTACACCTGTAACGTGCTTCCTGCAACGTTATGATCGGCTCGCGTTTAGTTTATGGCGATGATTGAACCCCTCGGCGGCGATCGGCGCTCGCGATCGTTTTGATTGCGTTTAAAAACTCGTTGCGATGTATTCATTACCCCACTTGTCAATAAGTAATTGTCAGCGACCGATTAGATCTGACGACAATCTCGAGGCGTGAGATGCGCCATTAATGCTGATAGCTACGGGCGTCATCCCAGCTCGGTTCGGATATTAATCATATTGGAAAAATAGATGTTTGTATCTCGGTGTTATCCGTGAAGTCTCCCGACGGTGCTGTTGAGGTCGTCATTACGTTTGCTAGTAGTTCCTAACAGTAAGGTGATAGCGATCCGTTCGTTGCTAAGGTCGCGCAGGTCAGGCGGCAATAACTCGATTTAGGTTCGCGGTAATCTGTACAATTTGGATTACAGAAATTAAACTTTGTAAGTTAACCGTAAACTTAGTTTCCGAGCCGATCTGCGCCCATTAGACCAGCGAAATTGATGAATTCGATTTGCTCGCTCAGATTCGCTTCGATCGGTCGCCATCGTGGTTCAAAATGAATTACCAATAAATTAAAAAAGATAATAGAAGATTATCAAGAGTCTGAGTTCTGTTTCCACTCAGCAGCTCCTGTCGAAACAATCAGAAACAACTGACTAAGTGTACTAGTCTCGTATGACACCATCGCTGTTATCAACAACAAATCCAGATTCATGCACGACGCGCGTCTCATTACAATAACTAATTAAACTAAATTGCCGCCAAATTATGTAATATTTCAAGAGATATAATGAGGGCAACACAAATGTCACCGGCCGTCGCCTGTCACTCCCGTTTATCTCTGGAGCACGAGACGGACGGATTGGAACCAATAAATAAATACTTATAGTTTTAGGCGGAAATAAAAAACAGGCCAGTATATCTTTTCATATATTAATTGTAATAGTCAAATATAAATAAATGATCACATTTTTTATTTTTTAAATGCTCAATAGAGCGCGGTAATACACCAAGACAGTCAAACACACTCGAACGCCGCAGATCGCGAACAAAACAATAAACAATCTAAAGTGATGGTCGACATTGACTATAATCTGTATAAAATTTTACGAAACGTTAAGTCTAAAGGTTTCGCACGTTAGAGGTTCGCATCACGATTTCAGGCCAGACGTCAATTCTGACGTGATTTTTCGCGAATAAATGCCGAAAAGTTAAGTAAACCGTTAAATCATTTTCCTTAATGTTTTGTGTTATATACCATACGCGATTTGTTTCAGGTGTCTTAATCAAAGCATACAAGTAAAGCATAAAATATTTCCTGTTATTTGTTGATATTGCCGCGTTGATATATCGCGTAAGAGGCGATCAAAGAACTAGTCGAAGAAATCTCATCTAAAATAACGCCGTTTTCTTTATATAATACGTCATCTCAATAGTCAATTTATATGATACACCATATAAGTTCTATATACTATATATTTGTATCAAAATAAACATGAACTGAAATTATAAAAGCAAATAGAACTGTTATCATATATTGAAGTAATTTTAAAATAGAACCGTCGTCGCCAAGACAAACACATCGCTACGGAAAGTTCATTGGACCACGTGTGTCGTCGGAATCGTTTAACCGCGTGGAGTCGAGAATATATATATTTTAATTATATCGATATTTGGGAACGCTTTCATGATTAAAAATGCGTAAATGACGTCGCGATTCCAAATACACGCCGTCGCGTTGTATCGGTATTTACATCGTCAAAGAGTAGCGGCACGCAGACGCGCCCGCGTGTCGCACTCGTCGTGAGGTCGAGCCCTGCGTCACCAACAGGCTCAACGATTCAGATTGAGATTTAATTCAATAATTATATATTTTCGTTCTAGTTCTCACAATCGAATTGAAGACAAATTTTAGAATGCACTCAGCTGAGAATCCCAGCGAAGTATAAAGCCATGCCGACACGATGGACGTACTCGTATATATTGTCACAACATAATAACACAGAACCGGTCGTGATCTAATTTGATATTGAGTCTGGCCAGCGTTGTGGATAGGTAAAATTAAAATATATCGTATACTTTAAAGCTGCAATTGATAGTCTTGTAGAAATCACGAAACAATATACAAGTTTTTGCCCGTGACTTCGCACCATATTTTTAGGAGAGATAAAATGTAGCCGGAAGATAATGTTTAACTACTAATCAAGATAACGAGGCTCTGTGGCAGCCAACGAGAAAGACAATCGACAAAACGACAAACACACTTATGACATCAGTAGTAGCATCAATAGTAGTATCTGTATATTACGTGTAAGCTTCAAAGATTAGCGGAAAGAGTCGGAGAAGTTACTTGTACTAAATTATAGGATATATGGAATATGTGTACGTATGTGTGTTAAGAAAAAAAGTGTTTATAAAACACGGGAACAATGGCGTCGAAATTAGCCGTCACGTCCGCGACAAACGAAAATAAACAAACGTCAGATTAACATGTTCAAATACTTTTTCCGACTGACATTCGGAATTATGGCGGGCTTTCAAGTCTCGAGTGATTCGGAATTCCGTTCGACTAATTGTATCTCACGATGTTGCCGATCTGCGGGCGGGTGACATCTTTATAGCGGAGAATAATTATACGCGGTAGCCGGCTGACGAGCCGCCTCGCTTGCTCGCTCTCGAAAATTACACTCAGGATCTATCGGATACTAAAGGATCGATCGGTTGTAGTCGAAGATCAAGGGGACAAACACCCGCCATAAAGTTACAATTTCGTAAATAATATTTAAATAAGTACAAATTTTACACTCTAACGGAGCGAGCGTTGCGTTCAAGCCTAGGTAGCGGCTACTATTTAGGCTGAGCGCAGTCTCACTTAATCAGGGAACAATTTGACTTACAAACGAATAGAAATATGAGTGCATTTTAGTATCCAAAAATTGTTTTTGTTTAACATAAATAACTATTGAAATATTTTGCTAGTAAAAGTATATCACGTCGTAAACAAGGATTTCCAAACAATCTTAGTTTTTACTACTCTTTACCGCCTATGCACTTACGAACATAGCGGATTGCGCGAAGTCGCAAATTATGACGTATAAGAATTGAAGATAAATGAGATCTATACCTTAAGCGCTAATGACTTGCACTTATCACAAAAGACTAAATACATAACATGCCACAGTAATGTGTATCGAGTTACACACTGTATTGACATTGGAGTCCAAGCGAGCGATCCTATTGAATGTTCAATAAGTAATTAAATTGGACGATTGATATAAAAGTGAATCAACTCGAAGCTCGCAACGATCTTTAATTTGACAAGTGATAACATCAGAAAAATCAGTTCAATGAACACGAGCCCCGAGCGCGACCTCGCGGGCGGCGCGCGCGACTCATTGTTTTCTTTAGCTTATCGAATATCAGCGTTGAATGTTGGTAATTACTCGCAATGGCCATCGTTGCGCGCGTTATCTGATCTCTGAAGATGATTTGTTGCTCTTCAGGCGGGTGTCACACCGGGCGATGAGCGGCAAGGCCAGGTACGAATGTCTAGTTCCGACGTTTCGGCCACATTGATGTAACATATGTACATAAAATTAGTTTCATCTAATTTTGTTTCAAACATAGATTAAATCTAGTTACTCTGGTTAATAATAAATACGTTGACTAAATAAAGTAAATAAACCACTGCAGGGCTAAGGCTCTAGGTGGTAGGGCAACTCATCAGACATTCTACCGCCAAACAACATGGTGATTGAGCCATACAGGCACAAGGGACATAACATCTTAGTTCCAAAGGTTGGTGGTGCATTGGCGATGTAAAGAATGGTTAATGTTTCTGACAGCGCCATTGTCTATGGGCGGTGGTGACTAGTCACCATCATATGGCCCATATGCTCGTTCGCTAACCGATTCCACCACAGTGCTCAAAGGCGAATTGATGAATTATTACTTAGGTAGAAGTCCCCCTCGGTAAGTGACATTTTAATCGATATTCACGAAGACGACAATTGCGTAAATCCGAAATCGTTGTGTAGCTGGCCTAACGCGGCTGCGTGTGCGTGTGTGTGTATGATTGAGATGAGATGAGATGATATATCGTCTGACATTCTAATTGTGTCCGTGAAACGTTTGACAACAATTCAAAATAGTTTTAAAATGGCTTTAAATAAAGACACCTCTATTTTTAAACGCCTCGGTCGTGTATTCTAAACTGGAAACTTTATAGTTTCTTATACTTGCTTCAATATGTAATATATTGTTCTATCAATTAATATATATTTTTTATTCAAGAATTTGTTTAAAGATTTAAATTTAAAGTGTTTTCGATACGAATGAATTGTCACGCGTCCATGGCAGTTAGTGCTCAACGCTATCAATTTGTTCCACCTTCATCCGTTCGGCCGATTGCGTTAACGCACCGACATGTGGCTCATACGACACCTTCCGCTCTCTGTGCGCGTTTGCGTGTGCATACGGAATTGTTGTATTCTGCTCAAGTCTTTCGAGATGTAACACTTGGTACAGCTGGTTTTAGATTTGAATGGCGAGTGAGCTAGTGTAACTACGGGCACAATGCATGTGAGACGGCGATCTTGGATGGCGACGCGTTGTCTTCATAGCAAATGTTTCATATTTCTAACAGTGGACATATCTCGATAACTGCTGTCGTATTATTTAATTAAATTTAAAGTTACAATTAAACAGAACTTGCAAAAAATTTAGTACACAAGTACTGCTTTTTTTCATCAATCTAATAATATCAACATACTTAAGTACACTTTTAAGCCGTTACCAATGAACGTGACCGTGGGTGACTGGTACGAGTGGAAGGGTCATCTCATTATTGAGCCAAATCATGAGGCGATGATGACGTCACACTTCCCTATGAACTACATTACGTACTAAGTAATGTGCATCCAACAACCCACCAACGCTTCCATCGACCGCCATCAGCCGAGCACCAGAAACATCTTAGAGAATCAAACAATTCAATAATATAAAATTTTTTTTTAGTAATTACTAATAAAATAATCGTATATTCTATTAGTAATTACTTAATCGATGCAAAATGATTAGAGCTCGTATATCTGTTATGTGCTCTCATATCTACCATCAGTCAGGATGGACCGAGTGGATGGAACGCGTGCATTTTAAACGATGATTCCAGGTTCAAACTGACAAGCACTTCAGAATTTTCGTGTATTTCATTTGTGTTTATGCGTATTATAATTCATCTCAATGCAATATATAATTAATTCAATTCATTGCAATTTCTTTGAAATTCTGCCACATATGTCGCCGCAGAACAGGGTAGTGGAGTAAGATCCCAACCTTCACTTTCTGAGCAGAGCGGTGTCCTGGTCTTCAGGATATTTAAAGACTAAAACTATAAATAAAAATGGCGTAAATAATATTTTTCATCGATTGTTAGTTTAAACCAATAGCGACTGACACCAGGATAAGAGTTATTTATAACAAGAGGCTCTGATATAACACTAAATAATTGTACAACCGTTTGAATATAAAATGCGGATAATGTCGCTTTTCTATATTAGGCAAAGTTCCAAAACCGCGAGAATCTATCCAATAACAAATAAAATTGATAAAATATGTCGCGCGGCGTCGCCAGCTCCCCCGCGCCCCCCGCACGCCCCGCGGGTCCCGCGCTGGCGATTTATTTATTTTTAAAAGTTTAATGAGTACGTATTTCTTTTCTTCAAATGTTTGCGAATAAATGACACAACTTCAATTAACAGGTTAGCCAACTTATACAATCGCTTAAAGCACTTTCGCAGTGCGACGGCAGAACACAATTTACAGTTTATTTGCATTACAAATAATTACAACGAAAATATATTTAAGATAATATATTTTCATTCGAAAAAATATAATTCACAAAACCTAAGACTGCCTTTAAAGTTTCTTCATAAAACTTAATAACCGTGTACAAATTTATAAATCCGACCAGAGACGTGAGTATTGACCATAGTGACCCAGTACACAATTTATCTATTGTGCTCGCCGTACTTGTGAATTCAACTCCGATAAAATAATAATTTTCGTAATAGAGAATGAAATCCGAATGAGCTCAGGAATTCATGCGATTAGTCTCATCTAAATGATGCGGTGCCTGTATGTCAGGTCTGTATTAATAATCTTTGCGGCCTATTAACACAGGTGCATCGACACGCGCAAACTGGTCGGTCGGGTGCGCGGGCGCAGCTCGCTAACCGAAAATGATGTACCGCCAAATTGCTCCACAAAAAAGTATTTGCCCCTACTATTGGTTTGAAATTACAAATTAATAGTTTCTTAATTTCTGAAACGAATGACATTTATTTTTTCTTCTTCGTACGCCCCAGATCGGCGGTAGCGGATAGCTTTATATGTACCTAATTTATGTTTTCTTGCAAAACAAAGATTTAACTGAGCGTGTCTTATGGTAAAAGTTATAATTAAATATATTTACTTTATTATTGATAATAAATAGACAGATCCTAAATACTTTCACAAGAAGTCATCTTTGCATGACACCCACAAACATCACCTCGGAATCGGTAACGACACGGCGACTCGTGGTACGGCCTTCATTAAAGAAGTCATGTAATCTCCGGAATACGACCTTGAAAATTGAATTTCTTTAAACATAAGTGTATCGTTACACCTCACTTGGTCCACCCGCGCGTGTGGGAGTTAATCTTCTTCCACAATGATTTATGGATGATTAGCATTGCGTACTAAGATGTAGCAGATTCTTGAGAACCTAAACTACTTACCTGATTATCCTGCCTGACAATCTCGTGTCGTTGCATTTATAAGAAGATCAACGGATGATAATAATATACTGTGTATCGATGAACAACAAAAAGAGGTTTCAATCAACAAACGTTTATTTTTAATCTGCCTCTTAGATTTGTTTGATGTATGCGCTATGTTGTCGAACGTTAATTTTTTTGCGGGACGATCCCGTTTTACTATATTGTCTATAAGTTGTGAAAAATGTATCGGATTGCTTTCCTTAATTTTTATTTATTAATAAATAATAAATCGTTATTAACCTTACGATTTCAATTATTTTATTTTTGATGCGCAAGTTGTGCTAAAGTTTCGATTTTAAAGATAAGGGTGCGTGTTATTCCCGATCTCAGCAGCAACCGTGGTTGCATTATCTGCAAGTATTAGTAAAATAAGCTTTCAGGCAGGCGCGATAGGGGGAGTGCGCAAGCGCCGTAATGAGTTGATGATATTTAAATGGTCACCTTTTATAATAAAATTAATGATTCGGTTAATTTTACGTTTTAGTACTTTTGCTATGTGTGTCTTTTTCGGGCAACTGAAAGAAAAGAACATTCTTATCAGTTTAAATAATATCGACAAGAAACGCAGTAGTTGCTCTCGTCCTCCATTCATAGCACCGTGTAAATATTTGGTAAAATCGTATACAGGCATTTCATTGGTGTTTGTCGCGCCGCGTCGACGGCGATCGCGGGAGAGCGAGATAGGCATCGGTATTGTGATTATTGATGAGTCACACTTCATGTGTCCGCGGTTTATGGGCGAGGTATTGGCTATGGGCGAGCTGTCGCCGAGCTGTCGCCGAGCTGTCGCCGAGGTGTCGCCGAGGTGTCGCCGAGGTCGTTCCACATAAAACATAGCGAAGATCGCGTTACATCGCACAACCGTGAGAAACGCGCTCAGACTGTAAACATAACGCATTTGTAATTAAGAAGGCTATACGTCAACGGCAACAGATTTACGACAACAATGAGAGTAATCTGTTTACACTGCGCGCATATATCTCAGACGCGAGAACATTTCGTCGCAGGGCTGCTGTCCGCGCCGGTAACGCAACACGAATATTATCTAAACTGTATCTCGCTAACAAATGGATTCAAATATATTTATCTACGAAAATAAACTCTTACTATTATTGTGTGTGATGACAGTCGACGCGTTACCATTCAAATACAATAAAGGTTTCAGTGTATACTCAATGTCTTTTCAAATTTGTTAATTTATACAGCTCTTCGCAAGTGCCGACGACAGTCGTCGTTTTAAAGGGATCAAGGGTTTAATGGGATCGAAAGAATAATATTTAACATAACTTATTATTTAAATACGCACTGTAGTCAAACCCAATAGGGCCGCAGTTGTGCGCCGCGCCTTACGACTGTTAAATATATGTAACTTCTCAATCAAAGGCCCGGTCGGCAGCAGCATGCGGCCTGTCGTCGCGGGCCGTAATGCGCGTAATGCTTCCCGATTTCCACGGCGGTCGGGAGCCGCGCTGTAAGTGACTTAACGATGATTTATACCGAGATCTAGGTCTGCGTTATTGTATTGCAAATGCCTGCTTCATTACACGACGGTTTTGTTGTACGCGATTACAGCTCGCCACATCGCACTTACCACAGATTTGCAAAGTAAACCCTACGAAATAAGTCTCAGACTAAATCAATTTTAAACAGATTATTTTTATTTAAAGAAAAAACTACTTGATCGTTTAGAATTACAATCTTATCACTGACGATATATTCAATAATGTTTTTGTGACGTTTTTTGTGTAACAACTCTACTGTGTGTGTGACAACTCTACATAACTGAAACAATTTCTATTTTGCCTCTTTTAAATATTTTCATTAAATAAAATAAAAGCAATAAAATATCCTAAAAAGGGAATTTTAATGCTGCACTTATTTCTCAGACTGTTATTATGTTAATAAATTCAGAAGAACTCGTACCATTCGATCCTTGAATAAATTGGGGACTCCTCAAATAGACGTATTTATCCTGTATTTATGACTGCAGTAAAAAAACTAATTGGAATATCGATACGCGCCGGCGGGCCGTCGACAGTTGACGAGTTCATTTGAGATCGGAGAAGAACGGCTCGCATAAAAAGCAGTTCGTCCTGATGCTATTTTCGTTTGGAACCAATTATATCAAACTAGCGGTGTATCGCGACTTCGCCGTGAAAAGCGCGGCGCGTTATGCCACACAAACCTCGACCACATGTTAAAGTTGCGAAAAAATAATACAAACATTGTAACTGCCCAATGTAGGACATAATTAAGGCATACAGGCAGGCATACGGACTCCTTTGTGTTACACAATATATCGTCCAGGCTACGAACACGATATAACTTCAAACTTACACCCAACTCCCACGTGTAATCTCTGATGCGACTTAGTAACACAGAAGTAAAATCGATAAATAATGGTGTTACATCTAATGATCTGAATTGCTTAGAATGTACATAACAATTACAGTCAATTTATATATGTTAAACAACAAATGAGGCGTGTCCGTTGAACATGTGTAACAATCAACCCGGTTTCCCTCGTCATCTTCGTGATACATAGCCAGCAGTTAGTAGTCGGCAGTCGGCAGTCGGTGCCGTATGCAAACGCGCCATTGATGCGAACACACAATGTGAAGACACGTGTATTCAAATTACGGGTCACTCCCCACTCGCCACGACACATTCATATTCCAATTGTTTTAGTAATAGCTTTTAATTTATTTATAAATACATAAATATTCGACAAAAACATATATATTACTCTTGTTCCAATGTAAGCAGCTAAAGCACTTGTGTTATGGATAATCAGAAGTAACGACGGCACCACAAACACCCAGACCCAAGACAACATTGAACTTTTTCTACATCGACTCGGCCGGGAATCGAACCCGGGAACTCGGAGTAGCGTAGACATGAACACCGGTGTACACACTACTCGACCACCGAGGTCGTCGTCGTGTTTACCTTACTCGATTGTTTTTTAATCGGTTCGCAAAAATTCGTTTGTAGAATAATATCCAGTTTATTGTTATGGACGCAACCCGATTTTAGGTTTCTTAACGTCTAAATAACAGTATTACCGAGAAACAACTTATGTTATAACAACTGTCATAAACACAAGAATACTATCTGCAACCTCACTCAAATATGAATTATTGTAATGTGTTTTATGTATTTTTATTTCTTATAATAGTTTTGTTTAATATGTTGTATATCACTGAAACATTCTATAAGTAAATGTCACTGCATTATTGTTCTCAACAGTATATAAAGCTGTAAAGGTTTTATGCGTGGACAGCATATAATTACTTAAAATAAAAGTGCGAGCCAATTGTCGAACGAGGATGAAACCGAAATCAGTGGAAATGTCCTATTTGTAGGCGTTATTGGGGCATTGTCGCCGCCATTGTTTCGGTGAAAGTGGTATTTCTTTGTTGCTTTTCCGGTCCGGGCTACGATACCGCCGCTACCGATTTTTCCATTATTCATGTCTTCAACCTATATTTAATTTTAAAATTATTTAACAATTGCATTGTAAGCATTAACTTTTGAATAAATATTGACTAATGTTTATTAAAATGTAATAGCAGATGTTATTTTCTGTATAGATATCGTATATTATATATCCATCCATTTTATAAATTATATTCAGGATTTAAAAACTTATTTTACAATTTCGCCTTCATTATAATAGCGTACCTATTTTATAATAGAACACAATATAAATAACAATGTAACTGATGTGGATGTGGTGTACCAGGAAGCGACCCGCGGCACCGATGTCACCCTGATCCTAGCGACCTAGTGTTCAAATATCATTAATCATCTTAATTTATGACCTAGGTAGCGCTACCGGGACCTGTATGGAAGAATAATGACGCGGTCTCACATAACGTCTCCTAGTGTTTTGATGTTTCATATTTACTGGAAATAACATTGATTGAATACACCAATAACATTTTGTTCGCTATGATTAATTGTAATTTATGTATATATTAAATGTGGTTTTGGGTAGTTTAGATGTTTATTCTGCGCTCTGAATCATCTAATAGATCAATGGCATCAAGAAGACTAGAAGTTGTTCGTGTACGCGACAGGACATGTGACAAACGCAGACGCGGGGCGCGTAGTGTTCGTTAGAATATAATAAGTTAGATAAACTAATGCTCCGTATCGTCAGACCGCCTTGACACCAAACGAGAATAAATTATCTCACAATAACAGCAGCACAATATGCGAACTTACTCGAACTGTACATTAGTTGCCCGCGCCGCGTTACGTTAAACGCTAATTGTTTAATTTTAAACCTTGAAAATATACATTAATAATAATAATAGAAAGGAAAACAAACTATACATACAACGTACCGCGTCCTTTAATATCTATCTGTCTCTGTACGAACACATTTTGTAGGACTAATTTTGATCCAACAGAGTTTTTCTTGACATTAATTTATAGCTCTCAACTATAGACATAAATTAGTTACATAAATGTTTCTAAAATATATTATTATCAAATTGAGCAGTTTTATCATTTCTAAACCAGTATTGTATTATGTAGGTAGGTGAATCTATAGGTTTAGTTTTCGATATCGATTTGTGTCATCTCGTGATGTTACTGTTCTTGCATTTTTTTTATTGTGTTGTCTTATGAAAAATTTTTTAAAACTGATTGTTCTCCAGCTTGAGAAGCTGATCAAATTCGGAGAAAACACTAAACGCCCAAATCTAAGTTACATATTATTTTGGTCAGCGATTCAGAAAAGTCAACCTTAATATGTAAAGTGCATACTAAAGGTGTTTGAAATGTCTGCCGAGGGTCGTTGAGTTTGTTATGACCTCAAAACGAAAGTGAGTGACGGCGGGTTGAATTTACTTCGAGTAATAGTAACTTTAACCGAGTGTCGCCCTGCAGTGCGCAGCTGAAGCGAGCCGAGCCGTGTGATCCACGCAATCTGTATAAAAAATAAATTAACGGATAGAAATCTGTCCTCGACCGGTCCGGCCTTCGTTAGACGATCATTAGCCGCTCTTGTTTAAAATTTCAAATAGTTGTAGAAACTGTATCAATTAGTCGCGGAAAAAATCAACTTATTTATATAAACTGGCTGTTTCTATGAAATACCGGCGTCCCACGGCTTCCTCGTAACCGAGAGCGCGGCCCCACCGGCCGCGTAAGAGGTGACCACAGCCGACTCTGCAGTTTAAGGAAACACATTCGGCGATAGTCGTCTCAAGCCCAGATATTGATATTATCCTTTTAACCATTGGTATCTAAGGTCACGTCCCTTGAGTTAGGCGGTTGACGAACGAACGAACGAGTCCAAAGCCTACGACTGGCACACTGATGATTACAACTATAATGACAGTACTTCTTTGTATTTCACAAAAAACTTCGTAAAAAAATTTTTTACGGAGACTTCGCTAAGATACATATCGTCACAAGATTATAGCTATGTTTGGAGATTACACACAAATTATTGATTGAGCCGTATTAATGACTCGACGTGAATATTAATGCGGTAGTTTGACCAATTAGTGAGCCAGGTGGTCCGAGTGCCATCAGGAGTACCGTCACGTTTTGTGTATTTACATGTTTAATTTACTCGGGTAACTTAGTAATTGCTAGTGAATGCACAGTGTAACAACGTATTAGCGTTTTATATTCGAATGTAATACGAAATATGGTAACAAACGTGAGAGAGTTAATAAGCACCTCAAGTCTGATCCGATCCTCATTTGATTCGCAGCTTCGACAACTTGCGACACAGATACGTGCAGGTTTGTCTTAAATTAGGATCTTATTTATACTCATATTCCACTCGTTAATAACAAAATAATAAAGGTTAGGTAGGTAGGTCGTTTGCTCCGTAAAATGTCACATGTGAAAAAATGCCGCAGTCGAGTAGTGGTTTTCAGAGGAAGCTCAATTAATTTATGATAATGTTCGTTTATTATGTCATTAAAAAACCGGTGAAGCTAATGGCAGTCTATCGGCAATTATTCTCGTTTCGACATTTTTATCGTCCAATTATAATCGTGTAATGTTTGATGTTGATTTTTATTTAAATATTAGTTCAATTAATAATGATTTATATATAAATCGTTCCATTGTTATCTTGAAATACTTTGTACTACAAGGCCTTGCGTGTGCTTATAGATACATCAAAAAGTTCGATGTATTTTTAAATTTTTCTAGTAATCTGTTAGCGTCAGGTTCAATGGAATAAATTCCTACGAGGCATTTATTAGTCTTTAAGAAGTTAATTGATATCGCTTACAAACTCAGAGTTGCCACTTTATAATGAAATTCAATATGGCGGCGTTGTTAAAGTATTTCTCGGTAATAGTTTAAAGCTAATAGCCCTAACTTTAAACAATTGAGTTGATCTAAATATGAGAAATTCCCGCTAATCTCGTGGTTATATCAAGTGTCAGGATCCGCGTTGCCGAGCTCTATTATAAGATCGGGCGCACGCTGCCGTGGTCGTTCCAGCCAGCAGAGCAGTCGTGGACATATCAGTCATTGTCAGTGGAACTGGACGCTCGTCTCGAAAGTGAAACAAATAGTCGTGTTTCGGAACCTACAATCTAGTCTGCGGTAAATTTTCAGAAGATCTCAATCGCGAGTATTATCGTTACTTAACCAGCCAAGCGACGGTTAATTGTTATACAGGGAATTAAATAAAAAATGCAAAACACTAGCAAAGTCTTCAACTTGGACGAAATCTTTCGTCTATTCCCAGGACAAGTGTGGTGACATTTCGGAATAGTAAATAATGTAAAGCAATACACATGGAAATGATGTAAGGTTATGGGAGCTCTCTGTGTGGCCGACGCGCATGCTGATTTAGGGAATGCATTAATTGGTTATTCATTGAAATATATTCAAACGGGTAGAGTCGAGCATAAAGTTCAGACGCGCGAAGTCCCCAATACTAGTTATGATGTCACAATAAGTTTAACCAATGACATTTCGATTAACGCTCCAACTATGCTCTTACAAAACGAATCTAAAATTGACTAAAGGTGAACAGACTACCTCTTCCTAACTATTTGTATTTAGGGAATTTACCCGGTATTTTGAAAATTAATTATATATCTCTAAATACAGGGCATATTATTTACACAGAATAACTTCATCTGACTCGCAGCCAATTTGATGTCAATGATGCGTCTCTAAGCCAGTTAACAATTTGAACTCCAACCGAAGTTATTAATTAAAAGCACTTGACAAATTCTAACACAAAAAAAAACAAATAAATAAATGCAAAACGCTATTTAAAATTTAAAACTATACTTTACTTAATTTTAATAGCTGATATTAAAGGTATAAACGTGGACTTTATGTTTGAATTTCAGGATGTATACTAAAGTAATTGTTGTTTCCTGACATGCTCTGTAATTAAAATGATGGAAAAGAGTAACTACTCATTTTCATGCTTGTTCCTCTCAGTAGAATCTACTTTCCGAACCGGTGGTAGCTTTGAATTTTATTCAACCGTGTAAAATGACGATTTAAAACTGCTTTTATAAACCTACTCGAAATAGAATAGAAGAATATTTTGATTAATTTTAAAGCATCTACTTCGATAAATATTTAGCGAATATAAATAATCTATTCAGGCATTCGTTTGTTTGTTATTCGCATGAGAGCAAACAATTTTATTTTATTTTCTGCTTGTCGTATACTCTGTGACAGCTAGATGACGTTACAATAAGTCGCCTCATAGACAACCGAGTTGTATCTGTGATGGGCACTGTTAACGAACGTGGTACCATTTTTTTATATTTTTGATCACCTATTTAGTGACATTTATTGCTTGGGATGGTACCTGAAGGTGTTGTAACTTGTGAGTGATCAATTCGTTTCCTCTTCTCAGCTTCGGTCGAAATTTTCTTATTGTTTGTCAATATGACGCAATCATGTCAATAATTATTAATAAATACAGAATATGTTTACTTACCATACCCATTACCTGGTAAGTGGTCCCTAATAAGTGACCAATAAGTGGTGTAATTTTGGCACTAGCCCACGTGGTCCGTGCGAAATCCGTCAGAATTGTGTTAAGTGATAACGGTTATCAGCGTCCCAGTGTTATCATTTAGGTGCAAACTTTGCCACTAGCGGCCTGGGTGGTCACGTCGACAGCCCAAACGAGACCGTATGACATTTGTACAAGATTGATAATGGTTTGCAATAAAATAGCAAGTGTAATGTAAATATATTTTGACTGTTGGAAGTGATCGACTGTTTGGGCAGCGCCGAGGTGTGATTGGATTATTTATTTGTATTTTTCCTCTCCGTCGCTCGGCGGTAGTCGAGACGTAGTCTTAGTGACACAGAAGAGACATAAAAGTAAACTACACCAAAGTTCACTGAAAGATTGGAAAACAAATTGAAAATGTAAATGTCAAATATTTAACAAAGAACTACAACTGAAAAAAGATACTTCAATAAAACTGTCAAGGATGTAATAATAAGTGTTTGGCGACACATCACATATTCTTGACGATGTCCGCTGTTGCCGCAACATATATTCAAACTCAAAACAAACGTTGGCAGTAAAGATGCAGTCCCTCGTTCAACGAAAAGGCCTAAGTATCGACACAATGCCTCCAACGTTCCATATTTCCCAGTAAATACTTTTAAATTCCACTCGTTTTGGTAAACGTTTTAGATGTGTCTAAACGCATGCACGCGTAATTTAATTTACAGCACCGTCTGCTAATTTCCACGCATTGTGGTCGCGCCCGTCGAAACGCTCCAAACATGGCGGCCGGTAATGGCAGCCGTTTTGACAGCTGCGATGGCGGGAAGCGCATTGTTTGTTTAAGAAATTTGTAGTGTTTCCAGATAATATCTGTGATTTTGAATGTCGTAATATTGTTCCAGTACTAAATTTACACTCAACTAGAATATATTGATTTGACTGTTCTCCTTTCGATTATTATCTAATATTAACGCATACGACGTCTTATCTGTAATAAAGCAGGATTTAATATTTATTATTACGTGCAAGTAATTTAATTGATTTATTTAATAAAATAAGGAGGTCCTTTTAATATATGTCATGTAGAAAAATAATGTTAAGTAAGCTATTTATTTTCTCACATATTCAAAGTTTCTTGGCACGAATATTAGCATATCGATCACGCACGACACACATCGGCGCACGCGCATCCATCACCTTATCTGCTTGCACAGATAATCTAGAGTTATTGACGCATTAGTTTAACCTATTTTCACTTTTTTCATTTTTAGAAAAGAAAAGTTTTTCACTTTTGAACCTCTAGTTACATGTATTGAGACTGTTTATTTTAATTTAAGCGCGTGATAACCTCAATTAAGAATTTTCATTACGGTTTTTTGTATTAATTTTTTCTATGTCTTAATAATTCAATAAAAAATAATTGAATGAATAGTATAAAATAAATTAAATTTAGTTTCGAATTCATAAACAAGAAGTTACGGTAATCTGTTCAGTAAATATGGCGAATACTATAAATAATTCCATAACAATGGAAATGACATCCTCGAGTATCCAGCGATACAATAGCAGTAAAGTTCACATACAGTAACAGTAAACAGGTCGGTCGGTCTGTGTGTCGCTTGGCGCGACACTTCCATTGAATCCGACGCGGATACCGCGAAACGCCTCGGGAACGGTAATCAAAATATATCTGTGCTATTAATGTTGGAAATTATTGGCTTGGATTGCTTTTAGATATCAACCTGCATTATTCGGATACACTCTCAGTTAATACAAATACTAACTCCTTAGAAACTAATGTGATTTAATGATCAATGTAAATGGGATTGCAGATTGTTTATAAAGCTGACAATATAAATATAATACAATTATCGTAAAGTATCATATCGTGCACGAAATTTAAGCCCGCGAGAGAGAGGACTCTGATTGAAGTGACTGATTAAGTTGACTAATTATCTGACTATCTCAAAAAGTCCTCCGTAGTCCTAGACTTGGTGGTAGGGCTTTGTGCAAGCCCGTCTGGGTAGGTACCACCCACTCATCAGTTATTCTACCGCCAAATAACAGTACTCAGTATTGTTGTGTTCCGGTTTGAAGGGTGAGTGAGCCAATGTAACTACAGGCACAAGGAACATAACATCTTAGTTCCCAAGGTTGGTGGCACATTGACCATGTAAGGAATAGTTAATATTTCTTACAGCGTCATTGTCTATGGGTGATGGTGACCACTTACCATCAGTTGGCCCATATGCTCGTCCGCCAATCTATACCATAAAAAAAAATGTGCAAGTACCTGTATAGTTAAATGTACTGCATCCACATTCTTCGACGTGTTTCTGTGAGATATGTATTTACATGAACAACAACGACACTCGACTCATGAGCGTCCCATCTTCTCTTTAAAATCTTAATAGAATAATTAATATTTAAGCGTTAGAGTATACCGTACGGCCCGATCAAGGAGTAAAGAGACTTAAGTGAATGAAATAAGTATAAAATCAATGAATATTCAAATTCGTGCTCGCCGATGTCGTTCGCCGTAACTCCGAACACCCGCCTTATAATTGATGTTGATGCCGGTTCAGTTCGAAAGCTTCGCAGTAATCGCGGATCGAATGCAATTAATTCGTTCGTAGGTTTCAAGCGTCGAATAGTTTCACCTGTCGCCGCCACTATTCGAACATTTGGTCGACTGTTCTTATGTCGATCGCGAACTTAGAATACTATTAATGTGCCCTCTAACTAAGGCTAAGGTGACGACATGTATTTTAGTTTTTACTGATTAATATAATGGCATTATTAGAATCGAAATGTACTTTATTCAAGTTTACAAACACTTATAAATCATTTAACAACTTTTTTTATACTAAGTGAAGCTACAACTTCGGACAGTAGATTCTACCGAAAAGAACAGGGAAGAAACTTAATAGTTAATATTATTATACAAATATAAAATTAATAATTATGTATAGTTTTCAAGTCAACTTTTTCTATCTTAAACGGGTGGGCGTACAAGTGGGCCACCTGATAGTAAGTGGTCACCGCTGCCCGTAGACAATGGTGTTATTATAAATATTAATCATACTTCGTATCACCGATGCTCTACCGACCTTGAGATGGTATGTTCCTTGTAACTGAAGTAAGCCTGACTCACGCTTTAAAATGGGAGTGTGTTGTCCGATGTATGATAATTTATTAAACTATTAATGTATTATTAGTTTAATGAAATTTCTATTAATAATATTATTAAGATAATACTAAGATATCGCAGCCCTTCACTTTTGCTCCTAATCAGACGTAGGTAAGTTTAGAAGCAATTGTTAAGGATAATACACATGACTTAAGTCGGCCGGTCTCGAACCCATTAAGTCATTTACCAATGATGCCTGTTTGCCAGTAACTACCCTTACCGGTAGGCTTAATCTCGATGCACTCGAGGTTATCTATAAAGTTGCCTTTTCCTGCCATTTCATATTTTGATTAATTACAAGTCCACTGTCAATTAAAGTCAAATTTGTTAATTTTGTAACAGCGTGCTAGAGTATAAAAGGTAGTGAGCCGTCTCCGAGTGTTGCGCGGTCCCGGCGTGAGCGCGCGTGGGCGCCTCGCCGACAGCGGTGGCGGACGATCACAGAAACGCGTAACACGTTGTACATCTCATAACATCAGTATCATCTGTCGACACTTGTGTTTGTACAAAAACAGCTATAATTGATCGTTTAAGCCTTTGGTGATTAAATAAAGTAGTTAATAAGTGAGAAAAATATTATTTTTAAGAGAGATACTCCGATGAGGTGCTTTGTATGACAAACAAAGCATACCAACACGGTGAAACCATTTTGCATAAATATAGAGCTGTAGAATAGAGCGGTTAGTTTCTACTGTAACCAAATATTATCAGTCTGTTTTTTATTACGGGGCAGACGAGTAATTGTAATTATAAACTCAAAGGAGAAAATAATAACAGTGGATTTTCTAAATCTGAAATTTCTAATGAAGTAACTTTGAAATTGTTTCCATAGCTGAAGAAGTAACCGTAAGTCGCAGCTTGCATCTCGGAAAGGAAATTCTTAGAAGCTCAATTTGTCGCCCAGCGTTACTTGAGTTATTTAGTTTCTGTATCGATGTCCATATCACATGGATCAGGATTCAAATACAGGGAATACATCACTTGCAGACCATCAGTACTGTGCCGCTTATTGTTGTCAGGATATCGATAACTTTAGTTAAATTAAATTTATTTGCCGTTTACTTTTGACACGCTTGTATAACGCTGTTTGCTTGAAGTTGTAATTGTAATTAATTTCAGAATATAAATAGGTATACTGACGTAATCTATACATTTTAACGTTTAGTTTTTGCTATTTATTATGTACTTCGCACTAAGCAATTGGTTATTATATGTCTGTGAATACCACGTACTATATACAAAAGACTGTTAACATTAGCAATTATATTTTATAATATATAATGTGACGTAGCTGGTTAATATATCATATCATATATGTAAAAATCTTTTGATGAAATACGAGTGTGCACAAGTGTAGAGGCGTGCTTCTTATTGTTAAATGTTTACACAAATAGTTTAAGCCGCCGTCACTAATATATTGTGTTAAAAAACTATTCTTTAAAATATTTAAACATGTGGTAAACGGATTCATGATGCATGACGTCACTCGCTCGCTTCTAATGAAATTAAACGAGTAACAGAATTATTCTTGATGAGATAAATAATATTAATAAATATTGTGAATCAGTAAGTTTTATTCATAATTATTTGATGATCTTCCTCATGAGTCTATTGGCTAGCTTGTTATTTCCTTGTAATTATTAAGATTTCAAAAGTTGGCATTTTAAACAATACCGATACTCAAATATCGGAGTTATCGTCTCCAGAGCATAAAATCCATGTCCTGTAAGTAAATAGAAAGTGCCCCTGAGTGTGCAAATGTATGTATCTCTTGCACAAATAATTCTTTCAAAATCCATTTTAAATTCCCGGTGTCCCTAGTGAAACACACAAACTACTTTCCCAATATTTGTCAAGCTTTCGTCACGAGGCCTCTCGAACACTTCTGACTGGTGGGAGTCTTCCTCGGAAATCTTCCGTAAATAAAGTAATAAACTTGTTCTTATAAAAAGTCGACAATAAACATGTATGATGTAACAATTAAATTTCTGTTGTTTATCCGCTAACAAACGCATTCTTGTTGGAGGAGTTATGGCGTCTTAACTTCTTGAGATAAACAGCTGATTATGAGGAGATTACAACAGGGCTGTTTTTCTACCTTATTATTTAGCAAATTTTAATTTATTTTGTATGAACAAAACTTTACTTCATTTAACTTAAAAAATGTGTAGGTCGCTTAATTGGTACCATTTGGTTAACCGCAACGAATATTGACATCGTATGTCAAACTATTTTGCCATTTTTATATTAAAAGATATTCGAAAGAGCGCCTCAAAACAAAACAGGAATGGCCTTTACTGTATCGAGTTAGTTTATTACTGTTAGTGGAATAACTTTAAAAAATAGAATACTGTATGGAATCATTTGCTTCATTTTAAAAGCAAATCGCCTGCTTGCAAAAACATTAGATACTATAAATATTTATAAATTACTTACACTTTCAATTTTAATAATACACATCAGAATCATACAATACATAATATATTAATTAAATATTGTTAAATGATACAAAGTTATAATCCAAGTAACCACTTTTGGAGGCGGTCGGCAACCCTAGCCGTAACCCAATAACCTTGACCCTGGAACGTTTAATAAAGTAGTTACTGTCGAGTCGAGTCCGCCGGTGCCTTCTATGGGAGCCAGTACAGCTCTATGGGTGATGAATGATTAAAGTTACACTAGTACGCGCGCGGGGTTTCGTTCGCGTAATAAACTTTTATACATTTTCGCAAGGTATCATGTAAATATATAAATTGCATACATCATAATGCTTGTTAGTACTTTTAATATCAATGATGATTCAACATTATTTAATAAATTCCAGCGTTATGAATTATTCAGTCGCCATCACAGCTTCCCCGAAGTATCCCTTCCTTAGCGTCGTCTGAGTCAACCGGGTCTGTTTGTCGGGGAAGTGTGTCAGCGGCGAGCGGTCTGACGGACGTGATTCTGTGAGGAATTTTTATCACTCGAAGGATTGTTTACATTTCGGGTCCTCGCCTCGTAATGACTCATTAAACTGCCAAGTGTCAGGTGAATCTGAGACTGCGGCGCGGCACGCAATAGACCGTCGACGATTTTAAATCTCTGCCTTGTTTTAAATTTTCAGATTACCATATTGTTGGTTGATTTCATTTAAAACGTATTCAAACTGATGTCAACAAACAAACAAACAACGGTATTATTTGCATATAACTCGCAACGATTGTATTTAAAATATCTATAAAAAAAACTCTGTTACTATTCAGAATGAATCGGTCGGTATTTATGTGCCATCGCTGATCCCGCCGGAGCTTTCGGGGAGCAAGAGGCGAGCGTCTTGAAAATGGCATCGGGCCTGTCTCGTTCGCGAAGTCAGCCTCGCTTTGTTAATAGTCGCATTGGGATTCATTGCAACAATATTTGTTTTAAGCGATCGTATGAGTCAAATAATCTTTTAATCGTCTTGTAAAATATAACAATTTTTATATTAATTTTACAGTACAATGAAAATCAAAAGTATATTTAGATCAAATGCTCTCCATAGCAGCCTTCCACCGGATGAAATAAGTCGACTTCAATCTAACCCATGCAGAAACTCACACAGATACAAAAAAAAAAAAAACCTTAGACTCCTTTGGAAGAATTTTTGGATTTTCAGGGAACTTCAATTATCGATCGATATAATTTCTATTTGTTTCTAAATAAAACCGGAACCACATAGATATTGAACTTGAGTAATATTCGATGCGGGCTCTGCTCCGCTCCGCTGTTCTGTGTCCCGCTGGTCTAGTCGCCGAGAACACGAGCGGCGCGGACAGCAGGTTCACATTGCTTCACGTCATGCGTGATTTTTGAGTCGAGATGGCCCAGTGGTTAGAACGCGTTCATCTTAACCGATGATTGCGGGTTCAAACCCAGGCAAGCACCGCTGATTCATGTGCTTAATTTGTCTTTATAATTCATCTCGTGCTCAGCGGTGAAGGAAAACACCGTGAGGAAACCTGCATATGACAAATTTCATAGAAATTCTGCCACATGAGAGGAGGCCTTTAGCCCAGCAGTGGGAATTTACAGGTTGTTGTTGTTGTTGTTGTATGCGTGATTATTAAGCTTACCATTGTATTAATATTTGTTAAATATCAATAGAAGCGCTCAATAAAATCATAATTGACTTTAAGACAATGTATTACACTTTGTGTAACAGTCTTATTTGTATTAGATTATCAGAACTTAAAGAGATTCACTTTAAGATGATATAATAGAGTTGAAGTTTGGTTGAATGGTATTCCAGTCCTGTTTGATTAACTCGTGTAAAGACCAGAAAGATAGTTTATATTATATATATTATCATACCGTGGCTCAAGGAATAAACGTGAATATATCACGCGGGTTAAATAACGTGGAATCATTAGTCAATGATAAAATATGTTTATGATTTCATAATAATCAATTCAGTCAATTTTCGAAGCTCTGACGACATCTTCGAACGAATGTCGTTCGATTAAACAGCATCCGTAATAGTGTACAGTGCGCAGTGGAAACAGGCCGCGAGCTGAAAAAAAATTCTGTATTGCGTTGTCAACGTAAGTAAGACATCTTATCGTCTCCTCGTTTTTTCTACATCTTGTAGGTTTGTACGTATTTTATGTCTCCATTTTGCGGTGAAAAGCACTCCATTGAAAATTCTCCAATGCGACATACATTGCGAAACAAACATATTTAATACGATTAAAAAATTACATAGAGATTATGCATTTCCTTTGTATAAAGACCAAAATATACGGATTTTGACGTTTCTATTCGAATAACGTGTGAAATTGGATAATTGCGACCAAAATGTTTTGTCACCTGCCATTGTACTGGCTCAAATTGATGACAATACGGCAACAGAAGGTTTTATTTCTCAACGGAAGAATCGCTTACTTTTTTATGGATGTATTTACACATGATATCAGCACACTTTGAAATATATACATATGGACATAGCAAGATGAACAAGAGCCGAGATGGCCCAGTGGTTAGAACTCATACATCTTAACCAATAATTTCGGGGTCAAACCCAGGCAAGCACCACTATAGGCATGTGCTTAATTTGTGTTTATAATTCATCTCGTGCTCGGCGGTGAAGGAAAACATCGCGAGGAAACCTGCTTGTGTCTAATTTCATTGAAATTCTGCCACTGTGCATTCCACCAACCCGCATTGGAAAAGCGTGGTGAAATATGTTCAAATCACTCCCCTTATTAAGAGAGGAGGCCATTAGCCCAGCAGTGGGAAATTTACAGGTTTCTACTTTAGATGAACATAATATATGCGCGGACTAAAGGTATTTTATTTGTATTTATTATATTTAGAAATCATTTGCAAAGACATTCCCAAGGACGGTCGGCGTCAGGCAGGCGACTGGACAAGTCTTCCTAATCCCTTGTGTTGCAGTGTCATTATACACAATGGCACCAAAATTAATAGGATAACGCCGAGCGAATAATGATGGATTTAAAAGTTACTCATATATTAAGCGTTTTTTTATTGACAAATATGTTTTCGCAATAATACGCTTAGGGATCGTTTCGTTTTAAGAGCGATAGTGTGCCTCATATAATGGTATTCTGCGTACATCGTGCTCACCATTGAATGACGCCATGTTTCACCATTGGTTGTCGCGGTACGGTCGGAAACTAACTAATTTTTATTTCATTCCCCACGTGTAGCCCACATTTTTGTACACGAGTCGTAACTGCTTGTTAATTAATGCTTCTCAATGAAATATGAATACTATTGACTCGAAATAAAACGAATGCAAAAAGCGTTCTCTTGTATTGTATAATTTGTACACAGTTATGAAGCATAATGGTAACGATTTGTAAATAGGAAAAAATAATGGCCAATTACAAGTTTAATTGCGACCTCGGTAACGGTGCCGTGATTAGTGCTGTATCGGCGATACCCGTAATTACCGCTCGTCTGATACAGATGTACAGTAATTAATTACATTCGTGATGCGAATGATGCCTGTCAAAATATATCCACGGCAGTTATTAGAGTTTTTGTGAGCCCATTGGTTACTTTACATGTGGACGACATAGCTCTTTGTATATTATTTCTTCATAATTATGTCACTTTGTCAAATTAACTAATTACGCGGATCGAAGGCGGCGGCAATTTGTATCTATATCTGTGTTTGTGCTAGGACATTAATAATAATTATTATGTTTTAATTTGTGTAATTGTATCGAATGTTCGTGCAATACCAAGAAGATCTTGAGCTAGTCACAATTCTAAGTATCATCATCATCATCAACAGCCTATTTTTGTCCACTGTTGGACATAGGCCTCTCCCAGTGCACGCCACTGTGGTCTTTCTCCGGCTACTCGCATCCAGCTCCTGCCTGCCGCCTTGCGTATATCGTCACTCCACCGTGCCTGAGGACGTCCTACACTACGTTTGCCGAGACGCGGTCTCCACTCTAGAACACGTTTTCCCCAACGGTTGTCGGTTCTACGACAAATATGACCAGCCCACTGCCACTTCAGCTTACTAATCCGGTGGGCTATGTCGATGACTTTGGTTCTTTGACGGATAACCTCATTTCTGATGCGATCCCTCAAAGAAACGCCGAGCATAGCCCTTTCCATAGCACGCTGAGCGACTTTAAGTTGGTGGACCAGCCTTGTCGTGAGTGTCCACGTTTCGGCTCCGTATGTCATGACGGGTAGGACGCACTGATTGAAGACTTTCGTCTTAAGGCACTGTGGGATCGACGATGTTAGGATTCGACGTAACTTCCCAAACGCTGCCCAACCCAGCTGAATTCTTCTATTCACCTCGTCCTCAAGGTTGTTTCTACCTAATCGCAGAGTCTGCCCGAGGTAGACATATTTTTGAACAACTTCGAGAACGGTACCGTGTATCGTAGTCGGTTCCGGTAGAACATGTTCATTGAACATGACCTTGGTTTTATCCAAGTTCATCCGTAGGCCGATACGCATAGAAGAATCAGCCAGCTCGTTCAGCATTTGTTGTAGGTCCTGCAGCGTTTCTGCCACGATGACGATGTCGTCTGCGAATCTCAAGTGAGAGATGTATTCGCCATTGATGTTAATGCCACGTCCTTTCCAGTTCAGCGTCTTGAACATATCCTCCATTGCATTAGTGAACAATTTGGGGGAAATAACGTCCCCTTGTCTCACTCCTCGATGCAATGGTATGGGATTTGTTTGCTGATTTTGTACTCGGACGGACATGGTGGCAGCTTCGTAGAGACATCTCATCACTTGGATGTATCGCCAATCAACTTGGCAACGCTGCAGGGACTCCAGAACAGCCCAGATTTCAACCGAGTCAAAGGCCTTCTCATAGTCCACGAATGCAAGACACAGGGGCCGATTATACTCATGGGACTTCTGTATAATCTGCCGCACTGTATGGATATGGTCTATGGTGCCGTATCCGGTCCGAAACCCGGCCTGCTCTGGGGGTTGGAATTCGTCGAATCTTCGCGCAAGACGGTTCGTGATCACTCTTGAAAACAGCTTATAGACGTGGCTCAGTAGGGATATGGGACGATAGTTCTTCGGCAGGGTTTTGTCTCCCTTTTTGAAGAACAGGACGACCACACTCCTACTCCACGCCTCCGGAGTTCTCCCTTCGAAGAGGACAGAGTTAAAAAGCGTCTGAAGTTCCCTAAGTACCGGTTTACCTCCCGCTTTTAATAGCTCTGTGGTAACGCCGTCCTCTCCAGGGGCTTTTCCATTTTTAAGCTGTCCAAGAGCAGTCTCGATTTCGCCAATACTGACTTCAGGCAGGTCTTCGGAGAAATGGCGTGTTAATGTAGCTCTAGGATCCTCATTTTCGGGATCAGGTCGAGATGCATGCGATGCGTATAACCGGCCGTAGAAGTCCTCTACTTCCGAAAGTACTGCCGGCTTAGAAGAAACGACTTCTCCACTTGCTGTGGTCAACTTCGTCAGGTGGCTCCTTCCAAGAGATTGTACGAACACCTTAGACCCCCGATTCTGCTCAATAGCTCTTTTTATTGCAAGAGTATTGGAGCACCGGAGGTCGTGTCGTACGCGCCTGCTGATCTCTTGGTTTAATTGCCGTTTCTCTGACGAAGTGACAGGTGGGTTTTCACGTCGTTTCTTCATGAGCCCCAAAGTCTCTTCCGAAAGGTTCGACTTCCTGCCCTTACGCTGCATGCCACAATATCTCGTGCCTTCTTCCCTGAGAATTCGAACTACATTTTCGAGGTTCTGGTTTACGTCCGTTGTGGTTTCCACGGCAGCGAATCGGTTCTCCAGGATTGACTGGAATGTTTCAGATCCCGCAATGGTTTGGAGCAGCTTTGGTCGGAGCGTGGACTTCATCAGACGGGCGCGCTCGGCCTTAAAATTGATATTCAGAGAGCCTCGGAGGAGTCGGTGATCACTACCGGTATTGAACCTGTTAATCACTGAGACGTCTCTGAATATATGCCTCTTGTCCGTCATTATGAAGTCGATCTCGTTTTTCGTCATAGTGTCGGGGCTTTGCCACGTCCACTTCCTTTGCGGCTGCTTCTTGAAGAATGAGTTCATCAAGAAGAGCCCCTCCCGTTCGAGGAAGTTGACAAGCATTTGCCCCCTATGATTCCTGCTTCCAAGTCCATGGGGTCCTACTACCGATTCGCTGCAGTTCTGTACTCCCACTTTAGCGTTGAAGTCCCCCATGACAACGTTGTAGTGGGTTTTCGTGGTGAAGTGGAGGGCCCTCGATATGTCATCGAATAATTCTTCCACTTCATCGTCCGAGTGTGTCGAGGTCGGTGCGTACGCTTGCACCACCTTGAGGCTGTACCTCTCGGTGAGCTTTATAATGAGGTACGCTACCCTGTTCGACACACTGGAGATTTCCACCACGTTGTCAACTAGGGACTTATTTACCAGAAACCCAACGCCACCTTGGGATTGTTGGTCACCCTCTCGGAAGTACATTAGGTGGCCTGATTCGAGGGTTACGGTGTCCTCTCCCTCTCTACGGACTTCACATAGCCCTAATATGTGCCACCTAATTTTCCCAAGTTCTACCTCAAGTTGCGCTAGATGCGAGTCAAGCCGTAGCGTGCGTCCGTTGTACGTCGCAAGGGTCAGTCGGTTGTGGTGGCCTCCCGTAGCCCGGTGATTCTTAGCACCCCCCGTCCCGCCGTTACCATCGTCGCCACCATGACGAGGAATAGCGGGGCTGCCGGGAACTGGGGGCCGTGGCTTGCGTGTGTGCTGTATGTGGAGGTTGTGCCCATAATCGCCACGCTGGGCAGGCGGGTTGGCGATCGCAGGGCGTAGCTTCTCGCACCGGTGACGCTGCTGCCCGTCACCGGCCTGTGGTATTTAGCTACGCCTATTATGTTGATGGTTATACCGCCATCAGTCGGTCGCCAGAGCCTCGTTTGCTGGTCGGCAGGATGCACCACGGGCAGGTGAGGTTGGCTTGGGGCACTAAGGTGTAGTTTGCGCCCCCTTACATCCCTATTTCTTTTTTACCTAATTCTAAGTATACATAAACTTATTTTCCCAAGTAGCTCGACAAACGATATTTAAAATTGGATCTCAGATAACACTAATATTCTTGTTCTCATATTAATTAATTACAAATATTATTGATCATCTTTTACTTTTTATTTTTGTTCTAACTCGAATCGAATACGAGTTATATAAATATTTTTAAAACTCCTAGTACGTCGCAGTAAAATTTATATTAGTCCAAATTTATTACAAGTATCGATTAAATTTTAAAAATGTATCGAATAACAATTATTTACTGAACCCGTCCATCGGATACATTTGTTTTAATTATGACAATAAATAATGAATATCGTTACTTTAAAGTGTCGACATAAATAGTTCTATCGTCTAATTTGGAAAAAAAAAGTAAAACAAACATGGCTTCCAGTAGCCATAAATCATGATTCGTTAATGTTAAATGGTTCACCGCCCTTTTTGATAGTATTACTGGAATATATCAGGATTTAAGTAATTATCCCAACTAAAAGTGATTTATTGATTTAGTTTTAATAACGTGGAAGCACGCGAGCGAGTGAGCGAGTATTTTATTATCTGTGCGCACTTCACGGTATTAAAGATGGCGTTTTGGCGGGAATTTAATTGATTGCTGGTTTTATTAATTCTTTTGCGTATTTGAGTGGAAGGGTCCACGCAATGTTTATAGTATACAAGAAATCTTTTTAATTGTGAAGTAATCTGGTCGTTAGCTGATTTTGGCTCAAGCGTCGTTAGAATACTCGATCTTCACACAATACTCTTGGAATAAATCTTTATATGGATTTTAAAACTCGTTGGGACATCTTGTGTGCATTGTACTAACACGGATTGTATGTTTTTTATATTATCTATAGTCCAGCGTGTGAGCTTATAATTTGAGTCTTGTTACATTAAGCGTAAAAGGAAGCTGTTATCTGTAACAATGCGATGGTTTAAGTTATTGTTTGAACACGTACAAACACACGCAGTCGTAAAAGGAGGTGTTACTAATAATACCGCGTCTACCTCGTACAGTAGTGTATTTAACTTTTTATTAAAACAATCTCTACTGCACAATGTTACTAGTAGGTATTACTGAACGCAGATGACCCCGTGCTGGTTTTATTACGATACGAATATGTGTCTACTACACAATATAAATTCGTTTCGAATATAATGTAATTATAAAAAAAAATACGAAAAGTATTGTACATAATAAAACTTCGGTAGTTCATTTCAAAATCAACTTTATTCAAGTAGGCTTTTATAAGCACTTTTGAATCGTCATTTTACAATTACGTGAAGCTACCACCGGTTCGGAAAGTAGATTCTACCGAGAAGAACCGGCAAGAAACTCAGTAGTTACTTTTTTTTAACATTTAAAAAATACAACGTCATCTTAATTAAATACAATTATTTAAATTAATGTATCCTGCTTGGAAGTCAACACGTATTATATATAGTTAACTAGCGACCTGCCAGGCTTCGCACGGGTGCAATACTGATACTGAATATACGACAAAACTTGTTTATTTACAACATTATATTTGAAATTTCTAAAATTATTAGTGCTTCTTAACTATATTGTCCATGTATTATATACAAAAACCTTGCTCTCTTATGACTATCTAGTATCTATTAAAAAATACCATAAAAGTCCGTTGCGTAATTTTAAAATTTTAAGCATACATAGGGACAGACAGCGGTAAGCGACTTGGTTTTATACGGTGTTATGATAATGATGATAGTTAGGTTTGTATTAGTAACATTTATAAATTATGTCGTATTAATTTCCAACTCAGCGGCAGAGTGATTTGATAGGTATACCTATCTCCCAAATAATCAGTCAACGGTATGAGAGTTATTCCCGGCAGCCGGCGGATGAGACGGCGCGCGGTTTTACTTCATCCTAAGTACGCGACTACCGGCGACCGAGACGCACACTATTCTGTGTAACACGAGATAGTACGCGACTTCTTTTCCAACGACATTCAGAGTTCATGAAAGTCCTAACTGTGGCATCAAAAACCTATACTATATTTTTACAGGGAATTGTTAAAACATATTTTCGGCCGATCTCTTTAATAATTATTCATGTATTCAAGTTCTTCGTTAAACATCGTAGTATTTGTGGTTTTAAACTTGAGACAGTTAACCTACATACCCTTATTTTATTAGTGTTTTTAAAAATAAAATAGAATTTTATGTTTTTGTTCGTTAAAGACCACCATTAAATGTCCGATGGCTAAAGTATACTTAATTAAATAAAGCATAAGTGGTCTATAGTTCTCATCTATGAGAGATTTGTTTATGTTAACGAACATTGAGTTACTTAATACACGTCTTAATAAAAATTTAATAACATGTAAAGAAAGAAAAAAAAATACAAACAAACAAATTATTACGAGTCATTGATACTGAGAATGTTTTATTTTTTAATATTTATTTCTTATGGATCGTAATTGTGTCGTACACAGATAATAAATGTTTTATGAACCTAAAGCAGGCGGTCGGCCGGTTGTCTCACGTCCGTACCGTGAATGGCAGCGCTCTCGTACAGTTTCAGCGAATCGAGGCGAAATTGTAGATTAGGCAGCGGGTTGTAAAAATGTTTATGTTCTCGGCCTTTGATTGCTTATCGGCGACTTGAAGAACTTGAATAGCTAATAAAATTTATCTGTCCGTCGGTCCGTCCGTCCGTCCGTCGGTCGCCTTTAGTCCTGCGGTTATCGATTATTTAATGTTATATTAATTGTATTTTTACGACCGTTATACTAATGTTAAGCTGCAGATAGTCAGCGCCGTAATAATATCCACCGCCGCGCGGGCGCATGCGCGGGCGGCGCAGCACCGCTCACAATACATAATATAAATATCCGGTATATAACTTTACAGGTGGACTGATAGTACTGCACTGTTTTAGTAAAATATTCACCAATATTCTCAAAACTCTTATTATTTACTGAGTAGAAGTCTAACTTGGTCGTCATTTTTATGAAAAACATATGGGTTCATCGTGGAATCTTAATGAAATATACACTAATAACTTCAGATGTTTCCTTAGAGACGCCTGCATGGTCGTAGCCGCAGGTGACTTTGCTGTTAATGCATCAAGTGCTATCGTCGCGGACATAACTTTACGACATCAATCTAATTAGCTAATAACTTAGAGGAATGGCTCTCTAACAATATTAGCAGTGAATAATAGTTACACGGGCTCGCAGCGAGATTAATGCTGCTGGGAGAGCTTGTGTTTGTTATTCTCAGAGCTAATACCTCAAGTCCCATTTAACATTACAATTTTTATTAATATTTACACGAACGACACAGTCAGAACGCTTTATTGATAAATTTAAATCTCAAGTTAAAAAATACATTATTCGATAAGACTTGTTATATGATGATTTGATTGCACACAAGACATATAACAAAAATTATATATTGACTACATATTTAATTAAAGGAAAAGTGTAATGACATTTAAACGAACACCGAGCCTACTCAAATAAAGTATATTTTGTCTGTTTTAAACTTATTATCTTATTTAGTAATTTTTATGAGAGAAGTAGAAGACTCTACCTCCAGAAAGGACCGATAGGAGCGCGTGACGTGCTTACATACGCTTTTATTAGTTTTTGTCGAAATAATTCTGACAATAAATAATATAATGTATAAACTCGTTCAGTGTCTCGGCGAATAAAGTCGTGGGAGTTACAAACACTTATTTTTAACTTACACTAAACTTATAACTAGCTTCCTTCATTTTCAATCAAACGTTACCCAAACCTGTAAATGTATCAAATAGTAGAGACGAGTTCACTAAACATGATTTAAAACTCGCGAACCCTTCGGTCATTAGTACCCGAGGCCTTAAATCGGGAACTGAACCTGGCCAGGGAGCGACTGGCCAATTATTCGACCGGTTTGCAGACGAAAAATCAAAAGTGGTTCGACAGCTTCCAATCTCAACGGAATAATTGCGTTTAGTTACTTTCTTCATTTCGATTGCGTTGCGAGGAGTTATGAATTCGACTTATAATGTGAACACCTTCGTGAGAACAACGCGCTCCTCGTTTTGTGTTTCGCTGAACACGTGATGGTACAGGACCGACCGACCACGGCTTTGTTTGTATTGGAGAAGGAATATCGTGTTTTATTTTAGTTATAAACTCGCACAGCCTATGGAGCGATTAAAATGTTATAAAACGCAGCCAAGATTAAACAGTTAATGTCAGGTCTGAGTGTTTTGTACTCTAATATGATATTACAAAACGTTGCCGTTTTTAGTTTTAATGGTCTTGTCAGAAGTTACCTTAATTTAAATCGCATATTAATTAGATTGATTGCAAAATAAAAAATGTAATGATGTGTAATTAACAAGAATGTTTGTGTTCCACGAGATACATTAACCGCGCCGGTGGCAGCGCTCGGTTTGATTTCGTTTGTAAAAACAACAAAACCCGCTAACGAAGGCGGCCGACATCGGCGCACATACATATTCAATTTCTAACCCCAAAATCACAATCAAAATCAGACTAACAAAACGCTATCTCATCGACGCAGTCTTTGCATAAAACGTGACTTGAATTTATTACGGGTTCCGCGCAAAAATCCGCTCAATGAAATCTTAATTATATCTAACACTAGCTTCTCGCCCCGATGGTGTGCGGGAAGATTATCGATATATTACTTTGTATGTTAATACCTCGTTAACTTTAAGACCTGCTATTACTTCTTCAGTTGTATTCGTAATATGTCTAAAGACACAATTAGAGTCTTAAATTTAAATAAAAAATTAAAAATTGTCAATTTGAGTAAAGCTTTTCCATCTGTATAACCATATGAACAATCACTGTGTCTTCACATCGAAGTACGCTGCAGACGTTGGGTTTTAGTCACGTTATTTAATCTATTGTGAATTTTTACATAAATCTGTACATGATGATGTTCGAATCGCGGGTGACCCCGTGTTATCACAGGTATTAAATCTTAGATTCCATGTTTGGCGAAACATACAGTTTAGTGATTGTGTGTTTATATTTATATTTTTAGAGTAAGCGTGAACATCACTCAATTATGTGTTAGTTAAGATATCGCGACTATTAACGAATACATACGTAAAGTGAATATTTGTTCGTCTGTGTGATGCGAGTCGCCGGATCGCTGCCGAGTTCCCTCAGCAACGCGTTATCAGCTGTGATGGCTATAAAACACTCGCGTCTCGCTCGGCACATATTTCGTAATAATCAGCTGAGGTTGGCTTACTGTGGATATACCGCGCCAAGTTATCGTAGGTAATCTTACGTACGTGTAACTTGTAACGGCAACTTTTCGACTACACATTCAATACATAAGCATGTAGGGCGCGGGCGGGGCATTCGGCTTTATAATTAAATCACGCAGAACTTTTTATATTTCCCTATGAATACATTTTGCCCCTCGTGCCCCTTAGGTATGTATGTAAGGCATATAAATATGATTAATGGATAAGAATATCGGCTGAGTTTCTCCCAATTGTAATAAGTATTCGCTATCGTTTGCAGCTTTTTAATTAATCTTGTACAATGCGTTTCTAAATGCTTGTGTCTATTTGATTTATTAGATTCGATTTTTAAGATATTTTAGAAACAATTTGGCTATTTGTATAAAAGCTTCCGGTTTCACGTAGTTCATATTGCTTCGAAAACGATTACTAATGGCACGAACAATTGTATTCGAACTGTTCCTTAAATATTTCGTTATATACGTTCTTAAGAAATAGAAAATTATTTCGTTGTGTCTGGATAATATTGAGGTTCCATTTGTGGAGATACCCAGTGGCCATCACAGACTCATTCAGGACTTGCGCCTCATACACATCACAATCACACGTGCAAATGGTGTTTAACCAGAAGTTGTCCATTCACACTTACCTCAAAAACATCCGGTTGGTATTGTTTCGGGATCACCGACGACGGACGAGCGCTCTACACCCTGACTGCGTGCATGATTTAAAGCTTCGTGCGAATAAATGATCATATTGGAGGTACGATGCCTTCAGCGCATCCACAAGGCACCAACGTGTACCACGTGTTATCTCCACGCAAAGGTACCGCTCATTAGCAAGGCGAGCGGGCTGCGAGCTGACGACCGACGTTAAATGCTCGGAGCCGCTGCTAATTACATCTGTCACTCCGTAAAAGCTTCTCAGATCAAAATTGGTACAGCAATAGAGAGACCCGTCGATAGTACGCGCAGTCTACAGATTCTCGATAGTCAATCGTATCTATGATCAGTTTTTTCGATATCAACGGTAATATTATTATGAAATCCATTTGACGAAAAGTTTGCTTTTGTAATGAAATTCAAACATAATTTTGTCTTTAACTTTATACAAACTATATGTGTAATTTTATTATTTATCTAAAATCTTGATACATATAATAGTATTGCTTATACTGCCAAGAAATATAAATGTCGGTAGATAATTGATTACTAAGGGCTCATTAACGACCACCGAATGAAAGCATTAATACCTACTAGAAATTGTGAAATAATAATAATAACTAATAGCAATTGTCTAACAGTATTTTCAAAAGCATAAGTGTTTTTATTCAGCTGTGAAGTTTATCTACGAGTCCGACAAAGCAACATTACGTAGTAATCGCATAGGATCAGTAAAGACGCATTACGGTTAGGCAACTCTTCATAAAGCGCCTCAATCTTCGGCAGTTCACACTCCCGCACGACAAACGGGCGCTGCGGCGCAGACGCCGTGTTTGTTCAGACGCGATACTAATCGCTCATAACGAAAGACATGCAAATTTGTACGTGTAATAAAAATACCGCCTCGGGGAGCAATTCGGAATCGATTTGTAATCGATAATTATTGGCTGTATCGACTTTTAGGAGAAAATACATTTTTCAAATGTTCGCTTATTACCTCGGCTTCAAACCGGCGCGCGGTCGACGCTCGTATATTGAAACATTAACTGATTCTGTTGTGGATTTTCGCTTTAAATATTAATTTAAATTAAATGAAGTACTATAAAAATACACATTTTATTGTACACGATTCACATAAATCATAATGTTTAAAGAATTCTATTGAAGTCGTCGTGTAATAATGACGATTATATCGTTTTTTTATGAGTATCGCGTGTATTCAATAATATTTGACGTCACGAACAGACAAAGCGATCGAAGCCCGTTTAATGTAGATCACCGAATATGATATTATAATTAAGTGCACTCCCACAACGCGCTATAACTCAGGCGGGCCCCGTCGCTGGTGGCCGGCGGACGGACGGACAAACGTACTTTATAGCGCATTAACAATATAATTCACCCCGTAGATACGACTAATAAATATAAATAACTACTGATCGTGATTTAATACATATCCTTCTGTTCGTGCACGGTCCAGATGTGTCCTCCGTACAGCCTCTACAGGTTAATATATTGTTGGACCTGTTGGACGAGACGACCAATATTGAACAAGATAATATCGTCTTGTTAAGAAAATAAACAGTCGAATTGATGTTTAGAACGATTGGAAAATGACGCGACTACAGTTAGTGGATAATGCTTATATTCTGGTCACTTCTAGAGGACTATACTGGTGGCATGTGTTTGTAAATCCACCACATCACGTAGGTAGAATAATTAATGAGTCGAAGCGAATCATTGCATGTGTTGATGCTTTAAATATTGGCATACTCTTCTGCTGATGGATTCTAGTGAGCACCTATATTATGTAACCCATTTGCTCGTCTGCCGTCCTATGTATCTTACCTACGAGTAATTAAACATCTAATTCCATTACATAAATTTAAAGTCATCCCAGTCTGCCCGCTTGCCGGCTACAGCTACAGTAACATATCAGAATACTCTATATTGATGAAATCCGGGATCCACGGAATCCACGAACTCCAGTACAAAAATCTAATATTTCATTATCATTGTAGAAACTATATGTAAATAAAAGAGTACCCAAATATTCCGGTAGAGTAACGGGGCTGTCGGCGCGTCCACGCGAGGCCAGTTCGAGCGCTGGTCTCCCGACAATGATAATCTTTGGCAGGAGCTTTACGAGCGGCCGCGGTGGCGAGCGATACGAATACCGATTAATCGATATTTAGGATAATCGGTCTCCGATACACTCGACCGCTGGTTATTTTATTATATTCTTTCAACTTAAAACGATGCTTGAGTAACTTAGAATTTTACTTTAAAATTTAAAGTTTAAATAATCACAAGTGATTTACTTAGTACCACTCATCAGACATTCCACCGGCAAACAGTGTAACATAGAAATGTGGTATTCCTGTTTGAACAGTCAGTGAGCCAGTGTAACCCGCGAATACTATAGGACATAACATCTTTAAACTGAATATCACCAAAAAAGCTTATGATTAGTCTTCAGGATGTCTATATATTCATAATAGTTCGTTCAGAAACTAAAAATATTTAAGGCGTTATAAAACCGTAAATTGTTTATTTGTTCGAGCGTCCCGAAATATAAGACGTATGTCGATAAAACTTACCGAAAGTTTTCCACTGGAAACGGAATGAGGTATCCGTGATAAAGTCAAATCTGCACGGACGAGCTGGCATCAGCTAGTTAACAGGTAATATTATATGCAGCGCTGTCTCGCATTACCTGGTCCTAGATGAGCGTGTAACGATCCGTTATATGTACTATTAATAAGCGATACTAGTTCAGTCAAACAACTATCAAATAACCGAGACCGACATATTTTAAATATTTGTCGAGTCGCCTTTAAATATCTCGTAAACATAACCGTACCTCCATATTGCCCACATTTTTGTAAGAATTTGTTTTCATAAACGAAATAAACAAACACTTTAGATTTAATAGTGAAAATAAATTAGTAGGTAGAAATATTTCAATCCTAGAAAATTTATCTCGGGCTAAGTGAAAATGCTAATTAAAACTTATAACGTTATCGTTTTGTAAAACGGTAAACTACAATGGCCATACATGTAGCTGATTTTATTGGTATGTGTTCGAACGCGTTTGATATTTTAGGATGATATTACATTACTCTTATCGCAGCGAAGCTAACGTGACTTGCAATTGATTAAATCATGTCAATAAAAAACTAACATTACAATGAACATATATCATATTATAACCGTTTTATACATACACATGTATGATCATGTAGAACGTCTGTTCGGCAAAATAAAAAAGTACAACAAGCTACCAGTAGACCGTGTACAGGTTTGTAATACATAAAGCGATATTTTTAATCCATTTAATAATACAAAACAAATAGAAGCTACTGTGGCCTCACAGCTCATACAAGCGTCATTAACGCCAACCCCGCTCCGCATCCATCGCAATAACAGCGCGCTGCTAACGACTGGCCTCACCCCGGCGTGTAAGTAATTTTCGATGACTTAATCGCGCCCAATAAAATTATACACCGTGGAATGTAAATACGGACGAAGGCGAAAGTCGGGACCGACAATTTACTCTTACGAAAATTTGATAACTTCATCTTCCCTAATCACAGAGCTGCAACAGAATCTCGGCCACCAATCACGGCGGGTCGCGGCTCCTTTAACGCGCCGCGTTAAAATTCAAATTTTGAACGCATCGCTCAATCGAACGCCGTCCGCCGTCACGCGCTGACGTGTGCTCGGTAATTTGCACAATTTATAAAATGAGATAGGGTGCGTTTGTGAATAATAAAGTTTGCGTTTCATTTCGCTCAGCAAATTCAAATGTCGCTGAACTCGGTGAAAGTACTTGACCGTGTAATGTAATTGAATATTTTATCAGTACATGTATTAGCTACGGGCGGCTACAGAGTACTCGATGCGCAGATTGTTCATGTTATCTTGAACTTACCGAGCACAAAAACACAAAATATATCATAAAATGATTTTTATTTACCGTGGAAATGTCTTCGTAAATTGCCTAAAACAAGATAAGTCGGAGACAGATAAAGCCAGCAAATGTTTTCGGCATATTATCACCATGACTAGTAATAGTGGTTGTTTACATTACAGTAATATTCATTTTGACGTACTTTAGAAATTATTACGCTTTACTCTACTTACTACTTTTTATGTCCTAAATTTCATTGGTAAAAGTTAATTCTTTGACTTCGTGATGTAAAAATAGAAGAGTCTGTCCGTGCGTTAGTCTATATTAATCAGAATGTTCATGAATACAAAAGGGCCGGTCCTAATTCCGCAGCTCGTTAACAAAAGGCTTACACAGGCTGTGCGAAACATTGAAAATTTCCACTTATCTCCTGGCTGACTTCTCTTTATTAGGCAATTAACTTTTACTACTGTTCGCTTTAGGCCCTGACTTACCCACATAAATGTACCGACGACCTCTAAATGGGGTCACATGGCCTGAGCACACAAATTTACGAATAATAAAATAATATAGTATGAGCAGCAACGCGGCGCTTTATCGTTACACAGTATAAAACAAAGTCGCTTACCGCTGTCTGTCCCTATGTATACTTAGATCTTTAAAATTAAGAAACAAATTTTGATGCGGTTTTTTAATAGAAAGACTGAGAGGAAGGTTTTGGTATATAATACACGGACAACATAGAAAAGAAAGAAGAAAAAAACTGTAGTACATTTAGTATCAACAACAACAACATTACACGCGTACAAAGCCGGCGCGGGTCGCTAGTATTTTTATACAACTTTTCATACGCGTCTCACTTCACTTACACACTTGATCACGTGCAGCGTTTATAGTATAGCGTATAGCGTTTGTTTAAGCATCGGAGCTGCGAAAGCCGGTACCGTACCCGCTGAAATATGTTTTATGTTCTTGTCGGGTCTTATTGGTGGAACACATTCCGCTGGTAAATTGTAATGCATCGTCAATGTATATTAATTTCGATGAAAAATGTATTTAATTAACTTATGAATTTGCATATGTCAAGTTATCGTTTTCTACGAAAGTTCAGGAAGGTTTCCTACGACAGTTACTCGTATTTAATGCGACTCTTCTCTCTCGACATTTCCTCAGAACGCGTTGTTGTTTTAATCATTATAAACCTGTCACACTTCGTCATGGCCGTGCGTTAGTTATGCACGCAGAGTTTATCTATGAAATATTTATTTGTTAGTTTCCTATACACACACGCATATGGGTACGGTACGGTTGTGTACCAAAACATTGTAGTATCGAGGTGAGGTTAGAAGTTTCTCAAACATCTCTCATTCTCTTATCCGCTCTAAGATTCCCAGATTTATAAACAAGTTATAATATTTGTCTGACCATAACCTACTTGCGACGCAACTTTGACTACGAACACTGGCTTGAAATTTATCACAAGTGTGAGTTAAAACACTTTCATATTAAACATGCGGACGCATACAACGCTCACTCAGAACTCGACTCAGAAAACGCTGTCTCTTGTAATCCGCAGTGTACAACGAATGTTATATTTGGATCGCGATCGATACTTTGGTGGTAGAAGGTATGTTAATTGCAGTCAAAGGGCAAATAATATGTCAGGCGTATCGCTTAAGACGATGTTTTGATTAATTTTACGTTGGACTTATTGGATGGGACGGCGCCGTTTGTATGATATGTGTTTCAACTCTCCAGCAAACACACAGCAAACGGCCGCAATAACGCAACATTGTGCGATATAATCTGAGCTACGTGTACGCACTTTAATACTTTTTGGCGATAACGCAGCAGTTAAATTAATTAAGTCCGCTTAAGTTTATAGAGATTATTTTTTATGGCTTTACACACGTCACGCCAAAACTGCTGATTAGTGAACTTTGTGAGAGGAATGGGTTAAACCCAGGTGGAATAAAATTTGAGCTAAAGTACCAACATTGAACGGTGTGGATTGTTGAATTTCATCTAACAGATGTAACCTCTTTACGTATCACTCCGCTGAGCGTGAGATTAATGGTACTACATGTAAGTTATTCGCGTTTCCGACTTCGAACTCGCGAACTATGGTCGGCCACGCGCTTCACCCGCGGGGCCACCTCCACGCATTACATCTTGCGTAAATAAAACGTAACATAAGACTCGACAAAAATAGACCTAGGTTTAAAAATACACGCGCTAGATTCAATCAGCTGTCAGCTATAGACTTTCACGCGGTTTCAGCGACGCCCATCTATCCCGATCTATCATTATCACGGGATGGTCTGGCTGCGCTCGGTGTACGGTTACGAGGGGATGGTGCTTGAGCGGGGCGGGTGTGGTAGCGTGTACGAACACACGCACCGACACACGAGAACAGCAGTACTTTGTTGCCTTGATTCGGTTTGAATGTCACCATTTAAACTAAATTCAAGTTCTCGCTCGTCAGTGTAATTGCAGGCTCGTTTTAGTGGCAACAGTTGCCAACAAGTTACAGTACTAAAGAGTAATACAGCAATAGATTACATTACAGTTAGTAATAAAACAAAATGCAAGTATCACATTCCTTTATGAATATATTATTTCAAAATGATAACCAATAGCTTTAAACACAAGCCGCTCGTCTGGCGCCGCTGTCCGCTCCGCTCGTGCCGCTGCCCGCTCCGCTCGTGGCGCTGCCCGCTCCGCTCGTGGCGCTGACCGCTCCGCTCGCTGTAACACTAACCTGCGCGGTGCATCAGAGACCACTTTCTTTGCCCTTAAACTTGTCTAAAACTAATAAAAATACAAAGGTTTCATTGTATAACACGGGCGATGTTTTTATCGTTACGGCCGTCTTGTTAACATTTTTTTACAAGTTTTTGTTTGCACTCGCTTGTAAAGTGGACTCTGTAAATAAAACACTTATAAATTAAACACAAACATATGGAGTTCTTAGCTTGCGTTATGCTCATCGTTATATTTTTTGCTACACTTGAGTGTCAGTATCGGAGCGGTATACGGGACGGTTAGCTTTAAGGAAGTCGAAGGTTTGACGCTGATCCCTTGAGCGGTTGTGTCCCTTCATGTGACACCTCACACATGATTAACGTGTTTGGAGGTGGGCGTGTGGTGTTATAAGACTAATATTGCATAAATATAACACCTATCTTTTTTTGAAGTTTTCTCTCTCATTATTTAAAACGGCTATTATATCTTCATTTATTTGGACTTCATTTCACTCATTTATCAAATAAGTAACTAAAATTCAATGTGATACTTATTCGAAATAAAATTCACACGAAATGAAAAATACAAAGTACCAGGAACACATGATTACGAAAGAGTTGCTCGTTAAATAAGCGATTTTCTATACAATAGTCCATTGTTGTTTCCCGACCTATTTGTACACAATCCCGCTCCCCCCCTCCCACCAGGATTAACATAATGTCGCCGGACTATTTAACTAGTTACAAGGAAAACGCGTGGTTCCGTACGCCTACTCCGTCCATCGGGGATCGGCGTTACGTAATATTGTAAAGTAGGATTAGGAAACACACGATACACATTGTATCATAAATTCCAGAGACATAACTTATAATAGTCGTGATACAACAGGACTTGAACCCACAGCCCACGATTCGAAATGAAATAAAAGCTATTACCAGCTCCTGAACAATGAATAAGCGTCAATAGTTCAATGATAGCTGGACCGCCGATTGTTGAAAAGTCTTAGGTTCTATCCTAAGAGCTTCCATACTAAACAGCTTAATTAAATTTATATCTCGTCATTTAAATACGCATACGAGATCAAATGTATGTAGAACTCGGGAGTATACCCGCAAAAATAATGATTTCGTCCTAAAATCGAATACCTAAACAAATTATTTATATTTAAATTAAATTTACTTATTCGAATGAACAATTGTAATATTTACCCTATGTTATTTATCATTTATTATTTCCTTGCAAACAGACATTAAGTGAAATACGAGTTTTTTATAAAAGAAAAATCAATTCGTTGTTTTGAGATTAAAAACAGACAAAATATGCAGCATCACTAACTTGTAATAATTAATTAATAGTAAGATTTGTACGTTAACGTATTTATAACATCAAAAGTTGTAAATATATTCGCAGCCGATTTTTTATAGACGAAAATCTCAAGAGATCCCGCATTTTAAATTCAAGGCCACTGCGTCTGCGCCGGTGAAAATACTCGAGGAAAAAGTAATGTGCGCTCATTGAAATTACACCGTGTTGAATATTTGAAGGCGGATAGTAGATTCACTGCATAGCTCTGTATTTGCGGAAACGAGTAACACAACCAGAGGTATATATGAGTTTGATATGTGCGCAGTCGTACTATAAAGCACAAACATTACTTTAAAAATTGCTTCTTATTGATGGTAGGGTTTTGTGTAATCTCGCCCCGGCTACCACCAAGCTACCACCGTTCAGTCATTCTACATCTAACTTCCAATTTTAAGGATGAGTAAAACGGTGTAAATTGTTGTAGATCCATCACCACTGACCACTTACCATCTCGTAACCCATTTACCCGTCACATTGCTATAATAAATAAAAATATGTAACATTTTACTATAATAAATGTTTAAATTCGTCATGTAAGATACAACATTCGTTAATCTTTAAATAAATACATTTTTTGCGTAAAACAGAATAACCTCGACGTCCATGAGTAATCTGTTATCGCGATTTTGGCGCCGCTGGCCGGGGTCAACGTCCTCTTATCAGTGCACTGTTACGTAAGCGTGATTTCTTTGATACGCTATTTAGGTTGAGTTTATTTGTTATCTGTGAGAAACTGATTTATGGTTTTTTCATTGTTTTTAACAGATTTATATTAAAATTTTATTAAACGTATTTATTGACCATTAAAAACATACTTGCCCATCGTGGTATGATGTTGCAAGTAGCTTTGCTGTTGATTTCACACTCTCCTTTTATCGCTCGGCTAGGAAGACCGGCGAACAGGCCGCCTAATGGTAAGTGGTCATCACTGCCTACAGACAATAGCGTCGTATGACATTTAATCACTTTTTACAAATACACTGCAAACCTGGGAATGTAGAATATATTAAGAGCGGACAGATATTTTTAACTTTGCCGTTTCGTAAATTCAAATCGTTTATAAAAAATACATTGGTAAAAAAGGCATATTATTCGATACAAGATTTTGTAGATGATAAAAAAGCGTGGAATTAATATCTGTTGACTTCTTTGACGTATTTAACTAATATGATTGTATTTTTAAATGTTGAAAAGAGTACCTACCTACTGAGTTTCTTGTCGGTTCTTCTCGGTAGAATCTACTTTCCGAACCGGTGGTAGTTTCACTTAATTGTTAAATGACGATTCAAAAGTGCTTGTAAAACCCACTCGAATAAAGTTTATTTTGATTTTTGGTCGTAGCCGATGCCTACCCAGCTGAACTTGCACATAGTTCTACTATTAAGTCACTCTTAATTTTAAGTTGATTGATGAATTTATTTATAAAAAAGTGAAGTTTCTCTATAGCCAGTTTGAGTGTGATTGAAACTAAATTAAACAAATACGTAACGATTCACGTACGTAGAGCCGACGAGCTTATGAAATATAAACACACAAGACCTTCTAATCATGTTTTCGTTTCTGTTTCAGGTAAGTTCTTCATATTATAACTCGTAAGTATATTAATGTTTCTCCAAATCAATATACAATATATGAATGAATGCCTTTGACCAATTAGACAAGATCTTTCGGAAAATTCAATATTTTATTACACTTCACGCATATTTATCTAAAAGCTACGTCTATACGAGCGCTGAGCTGGCTCAGTGGTTAGACAATCAAAATTGAACCAAGGATTATGGATAAACTTAACCAATCAGCTATCTTCTTACTCATTCTCAAAATGAAAGGAGATTCTAACTCGACGGCGGGAATTTTACCTTTATAAAACCTATGTTTAATTTAGTAATAGTGAAGTATATTGGATATAAAGCATATGATGATTACTCAAATTGACTCGGAATACAAAGCGCGGTAAATCAGAGAGCTTATTGTCCGTAGCGGGCCGCGCTCGGAGACAAGTAACGTTTCCACCTTCGTCTCTAGCACGGATGGAACCCATTCATAAAAGTAATAGATGCGATAAACATTATGACTTGCAGTGTCGTGTAGTGCACCGCGAATAAAACGGCCGCAACGGAAATTATTTTAAGACACGTGGTCCTGTGTTGTACATTTTATGGTAAGGATAATTACAGTGTACGACGTCTAACGACTCATTTATACTAACGATATTCACGACTTTGCGCCTCGCTTGTTTATATGTGTATGTATTTGTTATGGAGACTGATGACCTCGGCGTGATCATTGAATGAGTTACTATATTATAAAGAAAACAATTTTGATAGCTCGTTTGAATCTTGTCACAGTACTAAATTATTTGTAAGTTGTAAGTATAAGTTACTTAGTAAGCAAATTAGGATGCAGAAAAAGCCGACTCAGTTTAGATAAGCGCACTGGAAACTTTTAAAAGAATGTTAATTACATTCTTTTAAAAGTTTCCAGTGCGCTGATGAATTGAAAAATATGATTATTTCCATAAGTTGATATATTATTGAGATTTGTGACGTCGTGTCGTGTCGTGTGGTATGGTGTCGTGTCGTCCCCTCGTCGTGTAAACAAAAACGCATTAATATCGCAACATGGTTATTATGTAAATGATAATGACTGCTCGGACTCATGTACCGAGTATTTACAGATACTTTTACTCTCCCCTCGTATAATACGGATTTAAATGTGCGCACTTGCTAGGGCTGCCGGCTGCCGGCCGGATATCTTTGACTTTGAAAGCCTCTTAGACCTAATTCAGGCTGTATAAATTACTAATGCGATTTACATTTTAATCCAAAAGTCAGAGAGGCCTCATAATTATTCGTACTCGTATGTAAACAGCACTATGTATAATTATATAAATTAATTGAAATAATTGATTCAAAACATAAGTACATATTACATGCAGAAACTTTGATCAAGGCTTTAATAGACAACAAATGGCCTAGCAAGCATCGCACGATAAACAGTAGACTCAGAAGCGATCAGAATTCGGGCGTCGACAGGGGAAGGCAGTCAACCCTAAAGCTTCTTCTCCTGGCCAAGGGTTCCGATTACGGGACTTTTTAATTGCCATATTTACGTCAACACAACAATTTAACCTTCAATTATCTTTCGTGTTCAATATGAGTATATAATAATCGTTTTCTTTTTAATTATTAATAATATTTATTACCAAGTATCAAATAATTATTACACTGAAATATCCGCCATAAAAAGGGCTCATAGAAGATCAAAGTAATATATCCTTAAAAAACTATTCGACGGAAATCGTTTTACGACTTTTCCTCTGAGCGCTCGCGTGTCACTGTTCTCGCTAAAATGGAGGATGTCGTGAAAACTGTTAAACAGTCTATTTTGAACTCATAGGAATAACGTCTCTCTATGGCGGTGGAATTGGCTTCTGCGCGCAGAGCCATAAATTACGATCACTATTACCTCATAAAAGCGACACACGCATTTACATAACTCTTTAAATCACTATTTTATGTAATAATCAATAAAGACCAGATTATATTATAAAAGTGCGATAAAAATACAGTTGGAATCGGTTCTCGTCTGAGTCTGAGTCCATTAATCCATTAATTGGCTCTCGAATCTCCTCATACTCTATCCAACACAAATCAAAACAGTTTTTTAACTAAAATATTCTTCATATTTTCTTTTACTGGTCCATTAGACAAACTCAAGGTATGTAGTGTAGTGTTCTTCCCAGCTGAAAGTAATCCAACTTATCATAAAATTAACAATTTATTATAACGTCTCGATAACCAATCTCGAAGTCTACGTCTGCGCAGGATATGATAAGGCAGGCGTGTACGCAAGAGATTTCTATCTCTTATCGATCGTAATACGATCGAACAATTTGATACGACGTCGAAGAGACTAGGCGCACGGCAGTCTAACTGCCGAGCTTGTAACTCCAGGTTACCTGGTGGTATTATCGTTGTCAGGAAAAATTCCTCAACGCGTGTAAATGAGTCCATCAGCGCACGTTATTTTTACTTCGCCTACAACGGCCTACACGATCGCCCAAATGTAAATTATTTATATGTGATATGCCAAAAAAGTGATATTACTCGTATAATTCTACCATCTGTACGCAATATAACATAGCGTTAATAATAAATATAAATTATCATAATGGAGGAGGACCACACGCGCTCCATTATTGTTTCTATTTTGTTAAGGGTAATGTTCATATTCACAAACAAATAATGCTGTTCATTATATAGTTTAAGATAAATTAAACGTATCAGACATACTGTTTATATGCTTAACAGGTTGCTTGTACCTAATGTGGCACATACCACCGGTATTTAGGTAATAGTGAACATTAAACACAGCCTAAGTAGGTACTTCCTATAGAGTTACAGTAGCAGTCACGGGCTTTATGTAGTTAACCCGAAATTTTATTTTTGTCTAAAACAAGTAGAGTTAATTTTAATTTATATCTCGATAATAGAATTCAAAAGTTAATTTTCTGTTAAGAAATCTGAGTATTAATACAAAAAAGAAAAGTAAAATGAACACAAATAAAATCGAGCGAAATAACAATGAGCTTATACAATTCAGTGTCTAGAGCGCTACGCTAAAATAGATCGTAAAAGCAACAAGCCCGACGTGCGATAAATAAAGTAATATTAACCTGACTCGACGCGATACTTCATCGAGACTAAAAAAACGTTTAGAAAGCAGTTTAAAATTCTCTATGAAAAAGTAAATATTTTCATAGAGTTTCTCCTTAAAGATATTCTGGAGCATCTCCAAAAGCAACTAAACAATTATATCGTAGGCCGCCGAGCCGCTGCGTTAGCCCATCTGGAGATGACGTCACCTCAAGGTCTGTCTTTGAACTCCAACAGCGTGGCGTCACGGCGACTATTTGTTGCTGAATCGGCGGTATGCCAATACAGATTAGTCAGATATCGCTTATCCCGAAGCCAGACATGCGCCGAGGTGGCGAAGACCGGCGGTCGGCCGCCGGGGGAGCCAAGAAACGTCGGTGTGGGCCGTGAGACTCGCCGAGAAAACGGGGAAATTGTCGGAGTTTTTAGCGCGAATATTTCTAAATGTAAATGCAAATTGAACTCATTTCTGACCACTGGATAATGCGATCTCGTAAACAGGAGGCCACACTTTGTACACAAAGCGGCACGCGGTTCATAAACAAGGACATATACCAGCTTAAATACTTATTAAAATTTTGACGGAATGATCGAATCTTGCACAAGCGTGTGGCGCTAGCTTTAGTCGTTATATAAATGGTGACTGGGCGACTATTTTTATAAGCTATTTTTAGGTTTCAGTCACAGCTTAGAACTCTTAAGATTTCATCACCGTTGACCAATCGATAAACGTTTCTTGGCAGATCGGCGTCGGCGCAGTCCTCGCGGAGCTTCGCGCTTCTCTTATTTCTTATTCAACTGTTTCACAGATTGTCAATCGACGTAACACCTCGAAGCTGTTGTGATGGTTTAGTATAAACTCTTTATAAATATTTTCAAGGGTGAATTCGTATGTGCGTTATTTGTTCAATTTTCCAGTAATACTGTAGGCTATGGGAAAGTAATCATAAAAATCCTTAAATATTTAAGACATTGTTGTGTCCTTATTTTTAAAATATATATCTGAATATATATAAAAGATAGGACCGCACTCATTATGAAAAGTAAGTTACTAGCAGTCGACTATTTGAAGACGAGAAACAATCTCGGCTGCAATTGTCAGCGGTCGCGCGGTCGACGTATCTACCGCGCGCATAAATCAATCATAATTTCGGGAACAAAAACACATGACATCACCTCATTTAGCGGGAATGGAGTTAAATTAATTGCAACATTAATCGGTTCGTATTCAGAGCGGTGCCGCGCCACAGGCGTAATTGAGGCGAATTGTGACGACGGGCGCCGCGACCGCGCTGGAGTTCAATTCTAACAGGTTTGTTTAGCCGACCGAAGATTCGATTGCGTTCGGTGTTGGTCTAGTCTATATTAGTGCCACGAATAAGGGCTATACGAGGGTCGAAAGTTGCAATCCTTATTACGGCCCAAAAAAATGAAAAGAGATTCAACTTTCCCAAACAGATACAATTACTTTGATGTATAATAACCATGTACATTATTTCAGTCGTCTTAATATTTTTTTTTTCCAAAGATGAGACGTTTGTGTCTATGGTGATGGAAAATTGTATCATCAAAAAATTATCCCCAAGGAGGATTGGCGTCAGACAACTCGCCTTTAAAGTTTGCCAAAACCTTGCAGGAATTCGAAACACATAGTAATAAACATCGCTGTGTGCGGTAATTAATATAATTCGATTTTAAGTATTCAACGACAAAAGGGAGGTTTGAGATGAAAATTCTAAAACAAATGTGTTATTCTGTTTTTAACGTTCATTTTTTTTAAAGACATTTGATAAAACCTACGAATAAAATTACAAGACACATTATTTCAAAGATAAATTTAAGTGATCACGTATCGCGCGGCTTTGAGGCCGAGGTTGTATTGTATCTATGTTCGAACGAGCGTCGTGTCAGTTTGTACATAAATTGACGAAGTTAATTGACGCGACACACACAACGTACAAATAAATGTTAATAACGTATAAGAACAAGAGCAGTAGTTAACACAATCGCCGCCTGTGCGAGTGATGCCCTACTTATGAGTGCGAGTGATTGCCGGGTTAAGCAACGCTAACCAATCGATGTGTGGATGGGTGACCGGTGTGTATGAGCAATTTACTTACTTAAGAGAGTTGAGACGAGCTAAGGAAAACTCCAATAAATTGAATTCAAGTTTGAAAGTGGAAACAAAGAACTCTGATATTTGAACTTGAACTTGGTGGTAGGGCTTCGTGCAAGCCCGTCCGGGTAGGCATGAGCCCCTCGTTATGCATTTTACCAAACAACATACTTAGAGATGTGTTTCGGTCCTAAGCAAGAGAACCAATCTAACAGGTGCAAGGGACATGAAATCTTATTTCTATGGTCGATGGCGCCTTGGCGATGTAAGGAATAGTTAATATGGTTAGCGTCAGATGGGTCTTTTTCAAGATAGTAAAATTTTTATAATAATATATATCATAGGGGTAATACAAACAAACAAATAGATCCGCATGTATATGTTGCCATAACGAGCGGTAACGAAGGCCATTAATTATCCGGTCCGCATCAGTCGCGCTAATCGACGATAACAATTAACTTCCAATCCATTTGCAAGCAAATCATGTAAAGGAACTCGTCTAATGCCTTGTAAATGGATACGGTGCACATAATCAGCTATATAAGGCCCATCGAATAGGTGACAGGTATAGGAATTAAACCGACCGGCGCCTGCGCAGCCATTACGCAAATTAAACAACCATAATGATATGTTGTGGCCGCGATAATTTTATGCACATTCATAATTGCAATTAATTAATAATCTGCTATTACAAGCGACCAGCGAGAAAAATTGCTTTTAAAACGCGATTCCTGTCGCATAAAATACTCGTCGCGTTTGAAACTCGACGACTTTAATATTATTTGTAAAAACAATAAATTATAGAAATATAAAGATACTTGGAATGAGAATTCATTGTTTTTCTTAAAATATTAAAAGGCAGTTAATATTTTGTTTCTTGTTTTGAAGTACCTATTTTCTAGCATTTCTCTACCCGAAGTCAAGTCAATCTACCATCGTTTCGGAAACTATTCCGATCCGATCCGATTTAAATTTAATTAAAAGACGACATAAAGATTCGAATAAATAATATTTTGATTTTGGTGTTTTGTGACAGATATTCTTTCTCTGAAGTCTCCTTACTATGTTTTCAAAAATGATGATGAATTGAGCACCAAAATTTGACCCATGAAAATTCAGTCACCTTACAGAAATCCATGTAACAGCTCAAAAGGAACAATATTTAGATGCTATTTATTTACGAGTGTTCACGCAGACTTGAACTCGTATTCTAAGAATCTCAGCGAGGATATACAATAATAATAAATAAGAGTTTTTTTAAAACTGTTTAAAATAAAATATGTGTTTCTATAAAATTGAAATAACCACTTACAATTGACCGGTTCTGGCATTCCAAGCCGGTGGCAGCCGCGCGGTAGCTCTGCGTTTTGTTAATGTTTTAGAATGAGAGTTTATTTTAATTTAATCGGAATATTTATTGCATGCGATTATGATAGCATTTTAATCGATAATTTCGACGCCCCCTTGAACTCGTACCTGCGCAACTCATCAACCGTAACGGTACAAATGATATATGTATTGGGTGGTTCCAGCCTTCAATTATACATTTATTATATATATGTCATGCTATTTGGCTTAATTAGTAATCTGCGTTAAATATTTGATACTACTTAAAGGTCAAATATAAGAATTTAAGAGTAGTCGTGAGAAATTGCTGGTTTTATTTCGATTGAGTTATCAATTAGCGCGTTGGCGGCTAAGCCCCGACAGGCGCCCTGACGTTAAGCCTGATCCCAAGATCTCACTCGACTCGCGCTGCTCGTGTGCAAATACATGCCACGGTGCAACATCATTTTAGAAAGCCTTTATAATTAAAATATAAACACTTTTTTAATCACATATTTTATCTGAACACGACAAAGCAGAAAAAAAGCAGTTTTTTACAATCGACACACATGGTCGTTTGATCATCCGTGTAACTCCCTATCTTCTTTCGTAATGAGGCCTCTTGTAATATATCTTCTAAGTCCCATTTCCTAGTCCATTCCATGTAATGTTAAATTCAACAAGTCTGAATACGCGTTGCCTAAAGGACGTTATAAATGATTCGAATTATAAATAAAATGATTTTCATCAATCATGAATCATGAGCCTTTGTTTTTTAAGATGTTATATTCATCTAATTTTAGACAAATCAAACCAACGAGGGACAGTTGTCACGAGGCTTTATTTGTAGCGTAATCAATATTTAAGTGCGCAATATTCTTACGACGATAAACCGATTAGTGTCCACTAAAAAGGCGCCGCGCTTTAATGCTAACTGGCAATCAGAAAGGTTGGTCATCCACCGCGATACTTCATTTGAGTTACAAAATACTTGTTACACATAACATGAATGGTACGCCACATTTCCCTTATATTACAGAAGTCCATGGGTGAAAAAAGATCAGTGCGTTGCTTTGTTTAGGTTAATAAGGTAATCACTTGTCACTGTATTTGTAATTGAAAAATTATCAATAATATAGCTACGGTCATTGAAGGAAAATAAAAAAAAGTAAATGTGTTCTTTTCTATTGAAATTTGCAAACAATTTGCAAATAATTGAACTTTATTGAACTAGCTTACCAGTGCCATATTATACATCAGCATTATTTGCAAACGCAGTTTCGAATTAAATATTAAGGTCGGTTACAATTCACTTGAAGCAATTAAATCAAAAACAATGCATTGGGAGAAAATTCGCTTCGCTACGTTAGCAGCGCGCCGGCCTAACTCAGCCGCGGTCACTAACAAGTCGGGCACCACTGGTAATACCTGAAAAAATGTAATTTGTACGCGGATTATACAGATTGGATTATATGTTCTGTTTTCGTGTTCCGTCAGTCGTTAACAATCGTCTGAACGGCGACGTGTACGGGCCTCAAGGTTATACAGCACATAAGCATCACTCGGTCGGTGCGATATTGCTTTTTTTACTAATAATATTTAATTTATTCCTTTCTGATACTGAAATATAAAACAATGCGATCAGTTTGGATGTGAGTTTGCATGTATAGTCAGTTGATTAAACATAACAGATGAAAAATAAACATGTGTGATCAGCATTCACTATGATACTACTGGGTTTATCTGAGGGTACACGAGGTAGACATTTTGTATTTTTTTATCGCCTATTAGTAATCTTGCTTGAGCTGAAAATTTGAGCTATCTGTTGTTGCTGATAAGATGAGAAGTACTAAAAAGGAAACTACGTGCAACTTTACATGGAAGTCAAAATTAGGTTTCTTTTGAAACGTAATGTAATATTTCATTTAATAATAACCCCCGCTAACAGACTTTTAATTAAAAATATGGCGACCGTTTATAAAATATTTTTACGTTTTGTACAACGTGTGAGTAATATTAACGGTGGCGTCTGTTGCGTTAAAATTAATCTTGTAATACGCGAGCCGGTAATCAGGTGTCCCGCAAAAAGCTGTTCTGATTGAGACGTCACGGTTAACACGGGATCGGGCCGGGATGAATGTCGGATGATGTGATTAGTGCGGTTTTTGCGGAGCGGTGCGCGGCGCGGCGCGAGCCAGCGGCGACGGCGGGTTTCGTTATTGCTGTTCTATATTTCGCATCCTGTTTGACGCGGGACTTCACCGAGCTAGTCTTGCTTATTATAACTTATTAGAAATAAAAATTATCCTTTAAATATAATAGTTTTAATAAACCGAACGATCTACGTAGCATACAGTAAGTTATTAGCGTCGTTAAACACACATACTTCTGTCGGGACTCTACTTCTTAATTCCTCGGCATTCTCGCATTTCTATGTTATCTTCTATGAATAAATAAAGCGTTAATTCATAAAATTACTCGATTATCTTCAAAACTCACGCCGAGGCTTTTGATAAGTTATTGAGACACAAACGTTTCTTGTAATTTGCAGACGTTGTGTAGTATTATGTAACAGGATTTCATTAACAAAGTTGCGGTTCAACGAGGAAATTGTGTTAGCGTTCTTGTAAGCATTACTCTGCGCGGTCACCGGTTGACGTGTAGGTATATAATCAAAACCAAAATAAACTTTATTAAAGTAGGCTTTTACAAGCACTTTTGAATCGTCATTTTACAATTAAGTGAAGCTACCAATGTACTAATTATCGGCTTTCGTACGGGTACAATCCATTCAAAGTTAAGTTACTTCCATTTTTGTTCCTTAAAGTTATAATTCTTCGAAAGCCTAGTCTTCGCAGTGAGCGGTTTTGTCGAGTAACTGTCCTAGCAATAGTTTGGGGATCTCGCGATGACTCAATCACTATATAATGATATACTTTGTATATCATGAAATAAATTAATATATTGATATATATATATAGCAAGCATTTAAGTCTCCATTACGTTAATAATGTGTTCTTGTATCGACGCCATTAGCACGTATTGTGTCTGATAGAGTCTGAATAAGCCAGCGATTAAAAATAAAGTGATTACGGAACCACTGCACGCAATGTAGTCCGAGGGCTCGGGCGAGTGCCTAGAATTCCGCGCGGCAATGACACGACAATTATCGTATCATTACCGCGCTGCTGATTTAACTCTATCAGCGCCCATAAAATCACCATAAATAACACCTTGCTTTGTAATCGATCCAATGTTTTATGAATATATAAACTGTTCGTTAATTGTTTCATTTCCCACAATAATGATTCAACTAACTAACAAGGCAATAACGCCAACTGAGACGTATAGCGATGCCAAACAAAACTAATTTATTTCTTTGCAAATGGCCTAGCTGATGGTATGTGATCACTACCGCCCATAGACATTGGCTCTGGAAGAAATTTTAACCAATCCTTAAATCACCAATACGCCACCAACCTTGGGAACTAAGCTTACACGTAGGTACCATGTGCCTGTAGCTATATTTGATCACTCATCGTTCATACCCGAACACAACAACACGGGGTGTTGTTTAGCCTTAGAATATCTGATGACTGGGTGAGACCTACGTAGAGGGGGTAGCACAAAGCCCATCAAGTAAATCACACAAATACGATTCTTATATTCTTGAGACGCCACCGTTTTTGAGATGCGAGCACGTTATATACATGTACGTTTTCTTATTTAGAGAAAAATAAACTAACTCTTAAGTGTCCTTTGTCTTTCTTACTTATCCTGACTGAAATAAACAACGACAATATAACACGAGGTATTCTTGGTTGTTGTTAATATTATTTTGACAACAATACATGAAAGCAGAAACCGAGAATGTTAATGATAATGACACCCGAAGATGCATTCGACATCGCGTAATAACGTGCCGAACACTAACTCACGGCGGTTCAGTCACCTTCGCAAACACAACAGCAGTAATCATTGCTGTTTGTGGCCGATCGAGACTAAACTGACGAGCGAGGGGACTTACAGCGTGAGGCACAGCGCGTCTAATCCTGTCCTATTTATTATGAATCCAGTCTAACATACATCTGACTTTGATGTGTGGATGTAAGCGCGGCTCAATATAAATAATCAGAATCAGATGAGTACGAGGGGATGATGGCGTCATCCCTGTGCGCGTGCGCAGCGCTCGCCGACCAATAACTCGTCAGAATTAATTTGACACGCGTTTACTCCGTCCCGACTCGATCTGCTTTGTGCTCAAGTTAAATAAGCTCGCGTAATTGTTCCGTATGTTTTACATCACTATGTTACAAGTATGCTGGAGTTGTAACAAAAGAAACAGGATTAAACGTTTACGGCAAATAACTATCGTAACATACCTGGTCTATTTTATTAAAGTACTATACTAGAACATTTAAATTATTAGTTTACAAGATTAACTTAAAACGCGAGCGAGTACTGGTTCAAAGTGTTGAAGTCGGAAACTCAGTGGGTTATTTTTTATACAGACTTCATGAAAATCAATAAATACTAACATATGCAGCAAAATTATTTTGTCCAAAAACATAAGAGAGCTTTCGAAGGATTGGAAGCCTCGGTGTATATAATAAATATATGACAGAATTTCATCACACACAAGCAGAATTCCTCACAGAACGACCTGATGATTAGCAGTTGTGCTAGATTTCATAGCGCCTTGATTAAGATCCACTTGTTCTTTTCATAAATATATTACATACAATGACATGACGCAATACTTTTTCTATCGCTTACAGAACCCTAAAATCACAAAAATGTTTAATTAAACTTTGTAAGAGTAATGCGTTAATTAGTTACAACGAACATAATGACATTATCAATAACTGTCACCACGCGCTAACAAACGGCACCACTTACACGTGAATAATAAGTGTTTCAACACGAGAACACATCTGAGCGCGTGAAGGTACCACTTCTAACAAAAAATTGATACAAATATGTATATCAGCAATGACGGATGCATGAGGCAGAATATTTGACAATGCATGCGCAGGACTTATGTGATTGATTTATCAAAGTCAAAAACCTTTATTCAAAATAGAAGTGCTTACACTTTCTTATTGATAGTCAAAAATCTACCACCGGTTCGGAATTTAACAACTGAGAAGAACCGGCGAAAGAAATGGCCCAATCCCATTTTTTTTAGGAATACAACTGTGTTCTAAGTCAATCTTAGCAAACGATGTCCAAAAACAGACTCTTTGGGAGAACTTTAGTAGCGCCAAGTGAAAACAAAAGTTTTGGAAAACAACTCCATCGATAGACAAGGCCATAATTATATTCAACCGCAAAATAAGTTGTTGGCAACAAAATGTGTCTGTCAAATTGACCTTTGACAAGTAAATAAACTATAAAGCTATTTAAAAAAGCTCATGAATAGTTTGCGTTAGTAGTACTTTTAATCATGGATCAATCCTTCTCTGGCAGAATATGTCTTTTCAATTTTCTCTCGCGCAATCTCGTGGGAAAACGTGTATGATGTATAATTTCAACATATATTAAATAGCTTAGATCACGCATTGAAAGGTTTAATAGATAGCTTAACGAAGAAAACAAATAAACAACACGTAATCAGTGTCGTGGCTTTTTGTGAGGACATCTGCCTGAACCTGTCAATCAGTCGCAATTAGAGGCAGACTCCTCCGCCCGGCGACGTCCGCCCGTGCACGCAAGCGATATACCTACGGTTTATTATTAGGTATCACATTATATAAAGCAGATCGACGTATAAACTGATCTTATGACAAAAAAACACATCTCCAATCAACACGACGCGACTTGTTTGAAGCTCCTCGAACTATGTTTGATTATTCAAAATGCACTGAACTGACTGCATACTTTCCTTTATTTAAATAATCCGTGCTTTTTAATGAATTATGTAAAAAGTTTTTATTTTATCTATTAATGAATTACAATTTAATTTAAAAATTAAATTAATATATTCAATACTGTATAGACTATGAAAAAGCATGGAGTCGCTATCCTTTGGTTTCCGTAGAAGGGATATAAATTAATTGCATATTTTGTTGTCTGTTGACTGTGACAATTGCAAAACTATTCCAATACGGTGTAATCCGACGACTCATTCCGTATTACATGATTAAAGCCTGTGAGACTGTCAGTCCGTCTGTGTGGTATAATAGACACACCGCGTCAATTATATGTCACATTTTTTAATTTTCGACCGCGCCGCGATTAAAGCTACTTCAGGGATCCTCATTTATTTTATTATATTTATTACCCTTTAAAATATCAATAGTTTCTGCCGCCATAAAATGACAACTATGAACGATCATTGCATTTTATTTAAAATTCAAATTCAACGCGGCGCCACACATCTGTGTAACGTAAGATATCATTTAGCCGTTTGTCAAGATCGAGTATTATTATGATTAACTTAAAAAAGCATAAGCAAAATGGCGCCAAGTATTATGTAGGAATGTCTGCTCCATTGTAAATTGTTTATCAGAGATCATTGTTAGATCAGATTTATATCTCGTTAACATGCTACTTGAGTTATTTATTTAATCCAGCCTTAATCAAATATTTATAACAGGCTTATGAGTTGCTGCCTAAGAAGCTTCCTAATTCCTGAACCAAATATCAACACACTGTATCGTTTCGTTCTAGATCGAAGGGTGAGTGACCCAGTGTGGTTACAGGCACAGAGGACAACTCGCGTGGTAGTCTTAACTGATGACTATCAACATCTTGGGTCCACTTCCTGTTAAAATAATAATGAACGAATCGGATTCCACCGCAATCAGACAAGCAACTTTTAGACCGGCCATAACTTAGAATCGTCTGATTAATTCGCGTACACGTACACGAGTATAACGTACGGACAGCCGTAAGTCCGCACCTGAAAAGGATTACGAGCGCGCGTCAGGTTCCCACATCTGAAGGTAGCTATTTGAATACAAATTTATCGATCTAGCGCCGATAACAATGTTAGATCTAGCTCGGATCCAGCTCACCTGACTCGCGAGGATTTATGCCTGGCTAGCATGCGAGCTGATTTATTACCGAGGAAGAGTGCGGACGGACACACATGTCCGACAACGAGCGGGAATGTAACACTCGATCGGATTCAGATCGGATTCGCACTTCTCGGAATCGAAGATTCGCTTTAAATAGCATTCGCGGTAATATGCACTTCTATTTGTTCGAGCATTTTAAACTCATCAATAGCGACGTCTTGTAACGCGGGAATTTGTGTGCAAATCTGATTACTATTAATATAAAACGAAATCTACTGTTATTTCAATCACAGGACCAAAGAAAGAATCGATTTTATTCGAGTCATGTATATCAGGATCATAATATCATATTATGTATCTCAGGCTTAGGACATGTTTATTTTGAGAATTTACTAAGTTATCATGGTATTCGTTGGAAAACTATACTTCACTAAACTAGTTGTGCTAGTTAAAATAAAAATCACCTTTTTATCATAAATTTGAAATGAAATTAATCGGTTCTAAAAAGCCATTTACAAATCGAGTATAATTATTAACAATGGCGCCTTATGACAATGTTTTATCTATTTCGTTGTACTTTAACGATATTATAATAGCATCTGTGGTGACAACGAGGTTATCGGAATCAAATTCTCGGTAGTTTTTAAAAAGCTGTCTTCGGTTTTTCCTGAATGTCATAATTTATTGTAATGAATTTATAATTAATTATTAATAACAATTGTCGCGTCTTAAAACTTTCGTCATCGTGAAGTTTATCATCAGTACTATGTCCAGGATACGCCATCAACATATGTGGAACAATGTTAGTAAACCCATCTGTCAGTCAACATAAATTTATGTATGTCGTGATCTGCATGTAAGTATTTACTATTCATTCATTACATAGTATAAAACAAGTCGCTTAGCGCTGTCCCTATGTACGGTAAGATCTTTAGAATTACGTAACGGATTGTTATGCGGTTTTTTTTTTAATAGATAAAGTGATTCGAGAGAAAGGTTTGTGTATATAATACATGGACAATATAGCAAAGAAACACTGACAAATTTAAAAGTTTCTAATCCTACAAGATATATCAAAGTAATGTATGTGTAGCGGTTTGTATTGTCTACTGACACAAAGCTATGAATTTTCCATCTTCCGACCGAAGCCGGGGCCGGTTGCTATTTAATATTAAAAAGAAGTCGTTTTTTATAAAAAATAAATTAAGTTAATAAAAGATTTTTTTTAATTATATTTCAATTGAAATCAGTCAATTATTTGAGCTACAAACACAATGTGTGTCGTTAACCTTTCAATACATTTTTTTTACAGTAATATTAATCGCATCATTAACTGCGGTTTTTTATCTTCGATTACGTTTAGCCGGAGCATTAAATGAATCCTAGCGACGCCAAAAGAGAAATACTTGGAAAAGTACGCGGCGGCTCTCGGCTCCGAATTACTGTATTATTAGGCCCGCGGTTCCCAGAAGACTGACGAGGTGAGCCGAGGTGTTAACAGCGGGGTCAATGTCACGATGACGTCGCGCCGATTCGGACATCTTTATCTTTATCCCAAAAACGCGCTGCAGAAAATTACTGTTGTTTTAAGGAAAGTCAACAAAAAAAACCGAACCTCCTTTTATAAGTATTATGATGTGTACAAGTCGATTGGCACTGACCGTCGTATTCTCAGTTATAATGATCAATTATATCCGTGTACACGTGTAAGGACTTAATGCCTTTGGTTATTACGACACGTACCATTGGATTCGTAAAATTAACTTTATTCGTAAAATATCTGTGACGTCACAAAATGTCGGATAGGAGCAAGTCATGTAAATAGATTCTCGATAAGACTATCCAATCGTTCTACGTTAGAAACTTAACAAAAATAATTAAATCAGCTCTATTATCAATATTTATACTCGGATGTTAATATTAACGATATTCAATTACACCACAGATTGGCACACAGACCAGCGAATAACGCAGAACTGACATTGATCAGTTTTATTTCAGCTTTAAAGAAAATTGATAGAAAATGTAAGATTATTAATATTTAATTATTAACCTTATTGTCAAAATTATTTATTACTTTCTGGAATTCATTTAACCCTATGACATTGCCAAATATATACTTATATGTGTAGTATTCGTTTTTACGCTACTATTTCTTTTGTGTGAAAAAAGGTATAGCTGATATCAACTGTATAATAAACTGATATACCCTCAATTAATATAGATAGATATTTGGGAACATAGAGATGTACTTAAATATGGCTTACCTAAGTGTCAGTGGCCTTATCCCAGCAGTGGAAAATTTACAGACTGTTAGTTTACTTTAAGTGTCAAGTGTTTACCAAGACACAAGACGTACCGTAATATGTAGCGAGGTCGAGCTACCACCGCGCCCTCGAGACGCCTCTTACCCTTCCAGCTCCGAGGGCCGGGCCCCGAGTCAGTCCAGCTGTGATATGCAACTCATTACGTGATAGTAATCATGTAATTTGTCGCGTGCAGAGCGACCGGGGCCGTTTGTAATTCATTACGAACTGATAAGTACCGCAATGCATGCTTTATTATGTATTAACAGACTCGATCGTATCAAATAATTGATTATTAATCAGTTATAAAACTTGCTTGCATTTTATTCGACTAAGACAACAATCGACACTCGCGACACACTTACATCCATATAACACTAAGACAAAACTTACTCCCACTGAAATACAATGTTATTTATTAAAGCTTTTAATATTGACTGACTGGCTCATATGAAATTTTGCAATACTTAAATATAAAGTAGATAAAATGTGTTCTTTTTTAAATTAACTTTTAAAAGGGACGTATTTTTTAAAAGTTTTATCATATGAAAATTTTCATTTAAGCTTTTGTTTATTTATTACTTGAAGTCAGATTTGACTTCATTTAATTATTCGCTGTGTTTCATAATTATTAATAAAATGTAAGATCCGTTATTAATTATACACATATAAATAATAATTGAAGAATAAAAAATAATCTTCGTTCCAGTGTTGCCATCCTCGCTCAGAGACATGCGACATTAGTGGTTTGCAACGAGTGCCATATAGTGGCATAATTACAAGCCTAACTAACGGAACGTGTAAATGAAACTCCAATAAATCTCGGGCTGGTACCCTTCGAATGGTCGTTGTAAATTAAATTCCATAGATAATCTAGGGCGTTCATTAGGCGCTATTAAATGAGGTAGGCTTTCCTTTCCAATCGAACTGAATTATACAGATTAATATATACGGGGGAAAGTCGAAAAATTAAGCCACGCTACAATTAAACTCGCTTTCAGACCAATACCATCTTGTATCCATTGCGCACGGGAAAGGCCTTTTGCGATAAATATTATTTTAACAAACGGATGAATTATTGTTTTGTTGCCAGGACTTTCAAAAATTTATTAAAGGGATTATTTAGAACAGTACAAAATGCCGGCCTTATGGTCTTTTAATACAAAACACAAATAACTTTTTTCTATTAATTGCCTTTTTTTAAAAAATAAATCGGTGTGATTACTATTTTTTTCGCTCTTAAGTGTCCACATACAAAGTAATATTGTTATATAATCAAAGTACAATATATATATCTGTAGTATGACTGTAGCCGTAAATTAGACTACGCGTTCATTTATAAGATTCACTTTATTGGCAAGTGTAAGCTGCTTTTAGTTGAGTGGAAACATCAAACGGCTTCGCAATATGTCATTTAGTCAGTAAATAGCTTGACTGAAAATAATATGACATAATGATCAATGCAAAACATGAACCTACTGTACATGTTATATGTAATGTCATACTATGTTATGCTATATATACTATTCAAAGATTTTAAAAGTTCCTGCCTTTTCTGAAATCGGCACAGCACTGTGCATACGCAATTAGATCGCTTGCTTCGGTCGTGGTCGTATCATATATATATTTTACCACCAGTATGTACATGACCCATACGAAATCAGATTCGATAAATTTCAATATCTGTAAACAGTGTATCTTAACACCATCTATCCCAAAGGACAAGGCTGACGCGTTGAGATCGTTTAGGAGATACGAGCGAGTGAAATTAGACTCACTGAATATCCTAATCAACAGTAATGGGAAATCGGCAACCAGCGATCAAAACCATCTATTGTAATTGAGAGATAACGCTTAATTACTGCGAAGTGCGTTTACAGCGACACGATACGACAGCATTCAGTTTTAGTCGTCAAAAGTTTAGTAGTTTTCACCGTATTCAATATATTTTATTTGTTACATTGCATTTATTACTATGTTTATGTAGTGGTAGTAAATGGTCGTTGTTAGCAACGTTCGTTAAATTTCAAATGTCTTCGATCTAGAAAAGAAAAAACAGTAGGTAACTCAGGAATCTGTGCACTGAAACGTGACAGGAGCAAGAAATGTCCACGAGGGTAGAAAATAATAGAAATATCAACAACGTATCACGTCAGATATTAGAACACACAACTGTCTTACCAGATTTTGATACTTGCAATTTGAAAATTGACATAACTTTGTTTTGAAGTGTTGTACAAGTCCAATACATCTAGTAATGAAATCTCAATGCGCAATGGATCTCGTAAGTATTGTATGTAAACGGAGTCCGAAGTCAACACGACGCCGGTGTGATATCATCTAGGAACTTTATCTGAGCACTATCTCTTCCACGCTTATTATAGCTGCTAATGATAGCCGGCGCGCGAGCCCTTGGAATGGACAAGGAACTGGGAATGCCGTAGAAGTTACATTAGAACTGCTTCGCCGACATCTACCCAAAAGTTACAGTTAGTATTAAAGCGGATGTTGATTATTACCTTTTTGTAATTAACATATTGCGGAAGCTCAAATGGCCGGTAGATGGAACACGTCGATCACAGATTCATGTGTTCAATTCGTGTTTATAATTGATCTCGGAGCGAGCGGTGGAACATCGCTGTGAAATCATATTAGACCTAATTAAACACAGGTGCGCAGGTGTAAGTCATATTAAATTATTTTTTTAACTGCCTTTCGTTGTTTAGTTTAAACCGATAATAAGGAAAGCGAGTCCAATTAATTAAAAATATTGAATATTTGTCCGTTTGTATATATCCGGTCACTACATGATCTGATGACCAAAAGTGTTCGATACTTCCATCACCGATGATAACGTGATCCTGGGCATCTCGATGTCACTTCCACTTCCCTGTTCCAAGTCCCGCGTAAAATATAGTGTCGACAGTCATACGTGCGATTCCTATAAACATAACAGTTATGTACAAATCGTATCTACTTCGAGGCATCTTAATTATAAGCTGTTAACTTTTATACGCTCCCTTGTTAGTTTATTGCGATATCTCGACAAAATATACACACAGTAGACTTCGTATTACACGCTTAAATGTTACAAGTGTTTAACCGGAGCTTAATTTAATTCAATTTACAGCTTTATTTACTTTTAAACAAATTAACATCAGCGTCATCTTCCCGTCGACGGGAAGGGATAATTTAAGTCGGAGATACCATCGTGCTATACAGCTATGTCGATGGGGTGTCAACATGCCCAAACAGGCGGTAATCGTGTGTTAACAAGACGCTTATACGAGGCATCTCGGGGTGGGACAGCGAAGACTATAACGTAATGTGTACTTGCACAGACGGAATGCAATGTCGCCGTGCTCGAGACTGGTATAACATATATATAACTATGACACATTTAACAGATATATATGGCGTAGGTGGAGAGCAGAGATGGCTCAGTGGTTAGAACGCGTGCATCTTAACCGATGACTGCGGGTTCAAACCCAGGCAAGCACCGCTGATTCATGTGCTTAATTTGTCTTTATAATTCATCTCGTGCTCAGCGGTGAAGGAAACCTGCATGTGACAAATTTCATAGAAATTCTGCGAAATGTATGGAATACACCGAAACCAACCAACCCGCATTGGAACAGCGTGGTAGAATATGTTCCAAAAACCTTCTCCTTAAAGGGAGAGGAGGCCTTTAGCCCAGTGGGAATTTACAGGCTGTTATTGTATTGTTGGATATGGTGTTTGACTTACGATGTATTTGATCAAAATAATCCATGAACCGCTTGGGAGTGATCGCTGAAAGTAATTAGAGGCACGAGAAACGCCGACGCACGACAGCTTAGATCGTACAGCAAGAAGTACATATTACCTCTCTGCGTCAGAGTCATCAATAAAACCTATTTTCTTTCTTAAATAATAGAGTTCTCATTAGAAAATATATTTCCAATCAAATAGGCAAGCCTTTGAATTAAAATATTAAGTTTATATTGAATCCCATAATAAGATACCCGGCTGTTAAATTTATCACACGCAAACACGAAGGCCGGACGAGTCTCGGCCGGCGAATAATTACCGCGCGTGTAATGCACCGGCGTCATTGCCACAGCCTGATACAATATTGGTATTCATACAATTCAATTCATTTCTAAAGCAATCGAACGAGGGTACGACTCGTGTATATTAGGAAAGAATATATAAACCAATTGTAATTTAATATCTTAACGATGGTCTTGTTGATTTGAATTATATTTTGGTTGTCCTTTGAAATTGTAAACTTTATTGTACGCCCTTATTAATTATATTAATAGAGTCATGTCGATCAACGGACACGTATGTGTCGTGAGAGCGAAGCCTTTGGAGTGCAGTAATTATGTAATTCTATATTTTAACGTAGAATTGCGAAGAATATTTTTTTTGTTCTTTAAATAAAAATGTTAGGTATAAACAAGCCTACTATGTTTTATTGTAAGTTTTTTCCGGTCATTGTTTGGAAATGAAGAATGATTAATATTTATTGTTAAAGCTTACTTACTTACGTATTATTGCGTGAGAATCATATGATCATATCGTATCCGAATCAATAGTCTGGAACCTCTTGATCGGTTTCTAATTAGTCGGTCAAAGTGGGAAATAATTATTTAAACGATTATAATGTGAGCCAATATGTGATAACTCGGCCCCAGACACACATGAGCTAATAGACACGAAGGGTCAAGTAACGCTGGCCATATACACAAAAGCGATACTTTGTCCGCCATATAATCTAATGGCATACGCATAATATGCGTACAATTTCCTTTCAATTACAATTGGCGAAGTGGGGTGATCGCTGCAGTTAACGCCCACGTCAGCGCACCCTTCCTCATTGGCGCTCCTACCGCCATAACTCATGCGGATCTCGTGTCAAACTCACCGGCTCCCGACTCGTGTCAAATTATTCCCGCAATTTTTACTCATGTCACGCTTGACACTTAGAAATGTCACCGTGACGTATTTTGACAGAAGATTGGTATTATCGCTTAAGCGATGACACAGGAACCACATGACAACGGTAATTGTAAGTTTAATATTACTGTTCTAGATGCGATACGGAAGTTCTGTTTTATTAAAACAAAGCGAATTAATTAAAATACTTCTCTTCGTCATGTATAGCGGCAATTAATAATTTAATTGGTCGAAAACCTAATTGTCCTTGATAAGGGCCTATCGGGGCATTATGCTAATGGAAGGAAGGTCCGGTAATGGTGCAATCCCGGTCTTTAATAGATCGCGTTTGGAGATAAGCCGCCATTAACTGCTAACTTGTAATTAATACCATTCAACTCGGCATGTTTGTTTATACTGCTCCTTGAATTTCATATTTATTTAACTAAACACGTTTACGAAATTGCTTTAAATACTATTTATAAAAAAAAAAAAATTTGAAATATACAAACATGCGTTTTGCAAGAAATAACTAATCATATATTTTAATGGCGCGTAAAAATATCCGCCATCTTGTAATTTTACGACACAGAACATAAAATATTAAAAGATTGTATTAGTAATAAAAAATATCAATATATTATTAACTTGGGTTACGTATTTATTCAAATTAACAATATTTTTATCGTGAAATATGAAAACGTCGCCGCTCCCCGCTGCTCGCTAGATTTACACGCTAAACATCTTGGAAATAAAATCACCTCCGTGCAATGTATCACTGTTTACATTATTTAATCTGTCCGAGAACTTCAAACGATACTTATCTAATGTGAGAGTTTATTTAATAGATTCGGTATTAATAAAATCATCAATCAAATTATGATTCATTTAAAATTTAGATTGTGTGTTTAAAAAAATATCTATTTTAAATTATTCACTTATCAGAATTTTATTTCATGTATGATACAATTTCCTTAGTAAACCTTGTCTGCAATGCAATGACTTATAGCTCGTGGTCAATTATTTAAGTCGGGTCGACGATATGATCCAGTATAGGAACAGCTAGTCAACTACTGAACCCTGCGTCCGAGAGATCTTATAACGATCATCGTATAAAATAATAACAAAAGTCTCATACACATTGTGTGCAAACGTCGATTGTATATTATTTTGAAATTTACAATCAATCAAGTGTATATTACTCAATAAATTGATGCTCATCAAATGACCCCAAAATTTCAAATTTGTAATAACGATCATAGTTTCTAAAGACCAGCATCGCGACAGGCTTAGAGCCCATAGTTGTCAGCGTTGCCCCAAATAATTTACCAGACCGATTAAGCCCTCTGCTTTCCTATATTATATAAAACATAATATAATTATTAGATGTAATTATAAATTGGTGTCTATTTGTAAGTCGTAATCTAAACAATAATTTAACAAACAAACTGAGTGTTTATTGCGTATTAGTGAGTATTTCTCTTGGAGCCGAGTAATTTGTTTTGAGTGACGGTTATACGCTCCGGCTGTTATATTATTTTTAGTAGCGCCACTTATGCAATCTCGAGTACCGGGATCGGGAATATTGATACTTGGACATTTACATAATGATATACACATTTTTAAAATTGAGTGTATACTATCAAAATATATAAATATTTAATATAAAACAAAATATCGTTTTGCCATGTATTCGTTTTATATTCTCCTGTATCCACGTATAAAAAGGATAAACCACTACCCTATAAGAAATATTAACCATTCCTTCCATTGCCAATGCGCCAGCAACGTTGGAGCTTGGAAGTTATTTCCCCTTATGCATCTCCGTCCTGCCAATATATACGTTTTTAAGCTTCTTCATGTTCTCCTCATGCTTCTTCTTCTTGATATTTTGCTTAAAAACGGGTGTATACTATCCTCGTTCCATTGTCAGAAGTATGTCTATTAAATCTACCTAATTCCTACTACTAATGATTGTTTATTTGTTATACAAACACAACTGATATCTTTCTGTTATTTGTAATTAAAAATCAGGAACTTTCTTCTTATATTAAATTACAAATAACAGAAACAAAGGCCAAATCAGGCATGTAATCATAGCCTTTAAGTTGTAATATCAAGCAATAATCGAGGTGTTGTAATTGATCAGTATCGCGTTATAAGAGGCCGATAAGTAGTCAAAACATACATCTGTAGTGCCCGACTCGACTCCGTATTGACATCTCAGCGCGTGTAAAGTGTTTCGAGAAGATCTCTCGTTTAAGTGCACTTGAAATCAAGAGAGGAAAAACAAAATACACGTTATAAAAAAATATATCTTCACACATACCTCTAATATTCTTAAAATTATTATTATTATTCTGTTTAATTTCAATTCACCTTTTTCACGACCCCCGTGGTATAGTAGTGTGTACACAGGTTTTCATGGGTACGCCACTCCGAGTTCCCAGGTTCGATCCCTGGCCGAGTCGATGTAAAAAAAGTTAATTAATTTTCTATGTTGTCTTGGGTCTTGGTGTTTGTGGTACCGTCGATACTCCTCATTTTCTTTAAAATTTTATCATTTCTCTAAATTTTATCTTAAAATAAAGTATCAAATCAGCAATTCCTGCTACGTACACACCCTCGCACGTGCTCAGACCATAAACACTAAAAATTAAATAAATCATAATTTATTACACATGTCCCTGCTCGCCGACTCCGCTGAATGATTCATTAATAATCCTTTAAACAGCCATTACGTCGTGTTGGATTTTTAAGACATTTCTCTCTTCATAGTTAATTATGGGAGCCATTTTCCGACGCCATTTTTGTTTTATCGCCTTCATTCGCAAGGTAAATCGTAGATAATTTTGCTATGAAAACTATTTTTTTTTAATCGTTTAATCATTTATGTTTAATAATTACAAATATATACACATATTGCAATCAAAAGTGTACTTAATAGTATGTTTTTTTATAGACTAGTCCGATTATTCGCCGACTATGATTATCGGCGAATTTAATAAGCTACCCGAGCTTATTAAATTCGCCGATTCGGCCACTTCAGTTAGCGAGGCTTGCGGGGTAACAAACGTCCAGTTTAGGGATGTGTGACGTTTCTGGACACTTAGAGCTTTTGCGGCTCCAGAAGTAAAATGGATTATCAATGCTCCTTGTCACCGATAACGGGGTAGGAATGCAGGTCATGGGCGTCCTTTGAACTGACCTGTTGAATATCTTGTATGTTGATGCAAATTTTTGCATCGCCATAAATCCCGGCGAACTTCAGTTTTGTCTTCTCCACGTCGCTAGAAATAATGATGCTATAAAACAATATCACTATCTTTAACAATTTCTTTCGTAATTATATCTAAGGCGAAAACATGTTGGATTCGCCTAAAATAGAACACATTTGGATATGATTATTAGTAGGTCGTTGCAGCTTTAAATTAATACAAATCCAGCACCACTAATATATTAACTAGTTATCGCTATGCATCGAGTGGACGACGATCAATATTTATAATAACACGGTGTGTAGTAAAATGAAACGGTCGAGCCGAGATATCTATCGCTGTACTGTTACACAAGTGACCGTCAGTAAACGATTACCACCTCACCGCGTCAATTTAAATCAATTACCTTCACAAACCACCTCACGATATACACACTCAAAACGAATCAGCTTGTGTCTGTGCGTGTGAAATATAAAAAAATAATCAAAAATTGACTTTCGACACAAATTTGGCCGTCAGTTTCACCGCCGCCCGATAGTTTGTGTTAGAACTGAATAAAGATAAAACAAGCCTTTTTTAATAATTCAAAAGTAGTAAAATTAAGGCTAGATTTCTATCAGCACCAAGTGTGCGCAAAGATTTCATCTTTATTAGAACTATTTTTAATTTAGTGGTAACATTTGTCTGACACAACTAATTATGCTGCATATAAACTTTAGAATATTTCTAATTTAATTTTGAGGGTACTAATGAAGCACGCTTTACAAATAAAACGAAATCAAAATGTAAAATTTTGACACCCGTAGCACAGCATCGAAGCTACCTACTACTACCAGGCATTTAGGTGCAGACAAAGTCGCGCACCAAGCTAGCTGTCTCTATCAGTTTTCTCGATTCTATAAATATTCATGACATTTCAGGAAAACGCCGTGAAATAAATCCTAAGGAGATAGAACGCCTTTTATGGATTGGAAATTGTTTAAGTGTATCTTATCGGCGTGATAACCTGGAAAGGCTTATTTGGAACATAAAGACCGTATTTATTGTATTGCTTAATTCGTACCGATGTGTATCGCTATTTCACCAGCCGCATTGTCGCTCGAGCGGCGGGCTTTTAGAATTCAGACTTTGAGACCGAGGCGTTAAATCCCAGACCGACCAATAACAAATAAAATATGGAGGTTTTCTTAGAAAAAAAAGTATCTGTCACAGAAATTGATTCGGGACTTATTTATCAGAGTCCCGGGCTTCGGAAGTTAAGTCAAGTTTCACCTCAAGCCTTTCGCCTGAATTTGGTTTTTAACGGGACATTAGGAATGGAATCTACGACCACCACGTCGTCTACCACCAAGAAGTATCATCTCCATTCTTCTCTCTAGACAGACAGCACACTGTTAAAGTATTTAGGCCCCAAAACGAATGCAACAGCCAGCGACCGCATTTACCGCGGAGCTATTTCGAAGACGACATGACGTTAGCTCGAACTTAACCCACAACATTCACACGCAACTTCCGTTAAATATATACGAATTGGCGCAGAGCTATTTACAATCAGAGCAACAATAACAATCCGCAGCGCCGTTGCCATGCTAGAGTAACACTTTCGCGCTAAGTGCAAACAATAGTGTCGCGAAACGAACGATGTCGATAAAGCGGACTATTTTATTCGAATATATTTCACGGTTATTATTAACAAGCTTTTCGCGGTCATTCTGTAATAAACCATTCCGTATCGCGTGCCCTCGGCGTAAGTTATAACATTTCACTTGAGCGGCTCTCGATACTGTGCTTGTTTGTGATTATAGTCTATATTCTGAAGACCAACATTTCAAAGATGATATGCCTTCAATATTGCCTACGTTTGAAATTTCATTTCAAGCACCGAATAGTTATTGACAGTAATGTATAAATATATCATTTTTACATGTAATTTATGTAGAGATAGGTTGTTTCTGCATAGATTATAAATAATTACTAGACCATGTAAATCAAGTGTTCAGATCAAAAGAAAGGATATGACGAGAAATATGATAGGTTTTTTAAGTTTGATAAGATAAGTCCAGCATAGTTGTCCCAAATTGTTTCTCGCACGACAGTAAACAAAATAAAATAGCAAAAGTGTATCCACCCAACAGTTGAATAGCGTAGTGCAGTATACTCCAAACCATTTTAAGAAGGCGTTCTTTGCCCAACGGTGGGTAATTTACGATCTGTTGCCTTAATTTCAGTCTACGCACGTATTACAATTCGTATGCAAAGTGGAGAGGGAACCGGTGTCATTAGATGAGAGCAGCGACAGAATCTCATCTCTGTGTAACATTAACAGATGCTATATGGCAAACGACACCTGTCATATTTCAAAACTTATAGGCAGTCACAAATTCTCGTGATAATTAACGAAATATAATCATCTGTAATCGGGTTATCCATTATTTTTCTAATTAATAGATACCTTTTTATATAACTACTCGTAGCAATTAACTTATGACGTATTTAAATGATTATAAATATTTATACTGATAGAAAAAGTAATTGTGACGCAAGCGAGGCAGTTTCCGAATCGGTTTATCGATATCGGGCGCGACCAGCCGACCGGCGGCGGCGATCACTATTTGTTTACGGAGTGCGTTTCGCAAATCGAGTATTTATTTTAAATGAGTTCCCGGTAAGGTTCTTCATTCGATACTTAAGCTAATGTTATTATTTGCTAAGAGCAGATTGTAAACACGCGCTTTGTAATGTAATTTCGAACCTAGGTCACGATGGTACTGCCTATTAATGAAATCGATAGTTTAACTAATTTTAATACAATTTATTTAATACTCTCAATAAAAAATACTTTATACAAGATTTGGGGTTAATGCTACACGTGACCTTTATAATATAAACTTGGGAAATGCAGATATCACGATTAAAATGACATGCAAAGAAACACAAAAATACTATTTCCATACAAATTATAAACAATTTATTAACATAAGAATTAACAACATTAAATGCTTAAATATATATATACAAATATGAACTAAAACTAGTTACTGTATACAAATAAACTATATCTATTAATACGATCATGCGTATTGACATGTCGCACGAAAAACAAACGTAAAGATGTAGTTAAATTTAAAATTAATTAATTATTATCATTCGACACTGACCGAAAGTTTATTTCTAAAAGGAAGGTTATTTTGAAGTCGTTTTGTTTACATCGGGTCGCTTCAGATGAAACGCCACGTGTGCAACTTATGCGCCCTAGTTTTATCGAAATTAATTACGTTATACGTTAAATGAAAACGAGTGTGTCATTTATAAAAGACTATTTTTATATTTGAGAATGATGTAGGTTTTTGAAAATCATTATTTTCTAGCCTTTGATAACTCACTGTAGAATTATTTAAGCACGTGAGTTTTACAACACTAATATTGATTCCGATTTCTTTCAAATTATTATATTTATAGTATCTGAGTAATATTTTTTTTGTTTATGCGATTTGTCGTGGCGATAACTTAATTTCGCGATAACTAGGTAATAACACATGATTCTACAAAAATAATATTCTTTATATTTATATCTTATATATTTATTATAATATCTAGTTTTTTTAAATTTTGAAGTCGTTTCGAATTTTAACAATTTACATTGTTACCAGTTTTGAGTTCTAACCAATAGTTAATAAATAAATCTCTTATAATTCACCTTGAGCTGTTATAAAATAACAAAGATCTCCTTTCCCCGTCCGTCTGTCTTATAAACATTATTATTTATGAAACACTTGTCGCGTCATTACAGGATTACGTGAGGGTTGTGTTTACATTTTACTGTAGTTGAATTTAACTAAAAATTAATCAATAAATTGCCATGACCAAAATCCTTTCTTAGTAAAATAGCATTTTCATTAAAATATAATCTTAAATATATTAAGAGATATATATACTTGTATCTACTTTTAAAATTTATTTTATAACTATCAAAAGAGTAATACCTAAAAACGTTTCCGCATAATTTAATTAAAAAACAGTCAAATTATCAAACACCATAAAACGAGTTAATTTTTAATCATTGTCATATATCGGGAGCCGCGCCGCGACGCAGCCCTACATGAGAGAGACGTAAAATAGGTGACAAGTTCACAGCTCTAAATTATACTCCCCAAACATCTGATAACCTCAGAGCAACCACAAAGGGAACTGCGCCCGAATATAAATAACGGAAAAATTATATGTATCCATAGAGATCTTAATTTATTAAGATGTTTCGAGCGATACAGAGGATTTATGAAACGGGCCGGCCGCCATTAGAAAGATAATGTGTGTCGATAAAACTCTATCGATATGATCCTGTGACAACACTAGCGTATCGTGTTGTAGTAACTTGATGCCGTTTTACTGCTTTGATCTCGTATAATTGTTGGAGTCATTTGTATACACGGTCTAATGTGATTATACATGTTACCCATTAGCTCAGTGCGGGCGCGGGCGCATGTCGACGCGAAATGCTATCGAAAGATATGTTCGATCAAAATAAATTAAATAATCAAATTTAATTTACATAAAAAATATTTAAATAGAGGAATTGACAGCTATATTTATATAAATACAAATAAAAATGTTAATTTACTAATCATGACCTCGGTAAATGATGATGAAGATACCAGCAGCATTTCTAAAAAGGTACCAGCCCTTCTGTCAATTGTGTGCAAAAAGGGCTGTCGGACTTTCTGGACTCTTATAAAAGATTGTGCATCATTCGTCCCAAATCTTTCAACTGCAAACGACTTAGGTTAATTATAAATTCAAGACTAACATATGTTGCACCCTTTGATTGTTTCCAGATAAATAATTTATTAAACATTTCAACCTTATCAATGTGATACATATTAAAGACTAAGGAAACAATATAGTTTTACATTCCACAATAAAAGCTATAAGTTATTAACAAACTAATTAATTACTTTCCCAACTAAGTGACTAATATTAAACTACGTTGAAGATAACTTTATCTGAGACCAAATAACTCACGCTGCTATAGAAATTATATGCGTCGAAATTAACATAACTACATAATAAATATGATCATATGTTAAACGGTTTCGATAAACAATTAGTATTCATAGCGATATATTTATATTAGTAAATACATATCTGTTCGCTAGAATTCCTATTCGCTGTTGTGGACGATCTCTCAAATGATTATAGATTTCAAATTCACGACACAGATACAGGGCCGACCGGACTGGACGTTCCGCCGCGTAATAGAAACGCTATCGCCGCAGCCGCGCTATATACGGCAGGACTTCCTTAATTTACAGATGAAATCAGTCATTTTCTTCGACAATAGGAACGCGCCCTGACTCCGCACGCCTCTTATATCTTTTCAGTAATCAGTACGACATTCTTCGATAGAAAGTAGATTCATTCACTGCTTCCAACACATCTACAGTAACTTAGCAAAATATGTAAATATCATGTTTTATGGGTCTCTCGGGGTCAATCGAGGACATGACAAAGTGTATATAGTGTGTTTACATTTGATTTGTATGTTCAATATGGAAGCAATTAAGCCTAGCCTGGAAACAAGTAACCGATCACACGGACGGACATGTGACATCAATTAATATCTTATAAAGTCGTTCACGAAACGAACAGTCATCATTGAGATCGCCAGCTTCTAATATACTTTTCATCTTTGATTCGACTGAGAACAATTGGGACACTACAATACAATGCATATATAATCTATTGTATAGCATTGATATATCAATGTATAAAGTAAATTATTAAGCTATGTTATTTAACGAAAAGACATTTTTTGTAATGCCCGACTGGAAAATCTCCTAAACCAAAATTTATTCCATACAACGGGATTAGGACAAGGTATGTGTACTACATACCTTGTCCTATTGTTTGAAACGTATGATTAAAATACTAATTAATAAGTGCTTGAATTCTGTCTATGATTTTGATTGTTTAATTAGTAAAATAGCGAGTCCCACGGCAGATACATGCATTACTTGAAGTGTAATAAAGTGCGCAGTAAACCTTCACCGGGATTGAAAGTATACCATTATCTATTAGAGAGAAAAGTTGAAATAACGAGTCGACGTATAAACGCTCTTCTTCCCTTCTCCTCAAAAGGACAGGAGGCCTTAACCCAGCAGTGGAAAATTTACAGGCTGCTATTGTTGTTGTTGTTTGTTGGAGGGACACATGTTATAATTTAGCAATCGTACCAAGCTACTATGAATTTTTAATGACTTTATGTCAGAAAATGCTATAACATTTTATTTTCTAATAACAATTTTCATACAAGCCTTTCGATATTCATATTGATTCAGTTTCAAAGCACGATTATGAGTCCACACTAACTTTTACGAAACCAAACTGCCTTCCTAGTGTCACAATATTTACCGGTTGTAGGTTTTTGTCATGATGTTAATTGAAACCGAAACGCTCGGCTATGAGACGTCAAAATAAATGTCAAATTAAGGAAAAATAAAACGGTAACGCTCAAATTAGCAACCGTCACGAGTCGTCGACATTTGTCAGGCCGGTGGGGGGTCGCGTGTCAGATTAGTCCGTCGGCTGTCAGGCGGCTGCCGTCACTGTCAACATCAATAATAATCCGTCGGGCAATAATTGGAGGCGCCCTTAGGATTTGATTGATACGTGACGAGTGCCGACCACGCGCTCTGCTCTGCTCCGGACTTATCATTTCGTTTCGAGTCATTTGATTTCAATATAATAATACGGATCTGTCATCTTGTCCAATGACGATCTCTTTTATAACATACGTTAAGTAAACTTGGAACTGGCCCTTAATGAACCTTAACCGATGCTTGCAGGTTCAAACCCAGGCAAGCATCACTATATATATGTGCTTAATTTGTGTTTAAAATTCATCTCGTGCTCGGCGGTGAATGAAAACATCGCGAGGAAACTGTCTAACTGCGAATGCGTCTAATTTCATAGAAATTCTGCCACATGTGCATTCCACCAACCCGCATTGGAACAGCGGAACAGGAAATCTACTTATAGAGAACAGACAGAGACACGGGAAATAATCATCCTTGTGTATATACAGTGAAGTGGAGACATTGCTGTGATCCAGTGCAATTACAGGCTCCAGGGACGTTGTATCTTAGATCCCGAGCTTGCGACGTGTTTATTGTATAAGGAATGGTTTAAGACCGGGCCGGCACGCTAGCCTTCATAATGAACCTCATTTTGGTTGCCGTTGGGCTTTTGTGACTGGGTGTGATTACCTGAGCGATCAATCTATCCGAGTAGACTTCGATGACTGTTCTTTCGATCTGGAGGCCGTTATTGTTTGGCACAGCATTACGACGATGCCTTCGTTTCCTTAACATAATTATTAGGGTGTCTTCAGGGCATGTACTAAAGCCTAAAAATTCATACAAAATTATATTAAAAGACTACTTACTATCCACAGGCAAACATTTCCTTATATGGCTGCTTCTTCAAACGAATAATAGCAGTATCATGTCTGTCTAATAGCTAGGCTGGGATAATATTATGTTTTACCCTTCAACAGTAATACATAGGTCATAGACTATACACCACTATAACCACAAAACCATACCATACCATAAAATCCTAAACTCTCACTACCGGAGACGCAGATACAAATTGCCTTATATAAATAAGATTACAAGATGAGAAACCGGAGGAGGCTGTCGTTAAACTGTTTTATAGCCAAGTTAACTGAATTACAACTAATTTAATTACACCGACCTTTAATGCGTACTCAAATATTTTTATCAAGTACTCTGAGTATTTATTTCTGTTAATTGACGTTTTGTTACAAGGGTTACGGAGAAGATACTGATACAAAACGAATAAACTTAAATGTTTTATTCCGATTCAAAATAATTAACAAAAAAGTAATTCTATAATTATTAAAAAATATTCGAAGTATTTGTGTGTGATGAATCGCTGCAATTAAATAAAAAATCCTTATTTTCTTGACAACTCTAGTGACAACCTCAAATTATTACCAAATCGACAACCCTAAAAAACTTTTATTAATAATGCCATTAAAACTTCTGGAGGATATAAAAAATGTAATGGCGCATTAATTGAGCGTTTTGTAAATGAATAAAAAACTAATTTCACTGCTTTACAGATAAATTGAATGGAAGAGCTATCACGGAATAACGAGTTGACAAAAGTGGGGTCAACTCATTCAGATAAGACCATAACCATTCATTGGTCAATACATACGTAGAACTAAGGACTTTCAGAAAAAATAATACTACTTTCGAACTTAGTAAGTTAGCCATAACAGATTAGAAATGGGACCAATAGTTTCTTCCTTTTACCACCTTCATCACTGTTCGCCATTCTTCGGTAAGAATTGCCGCCGCTGAATTTTAATAATAGAACAATAACATATATCGAAAAACATATTAAATTGAAGTTATATAAACACTGAAATCCGACTCTCCATAACTGTAACTTCAAAAGTTTTGTAGATTATTACTTTATATAAATGGTTTTATTAATTTCAATTTTAAGTGTGCTGACATTTCTAGAATACTTTATAATCTACGGTCTGTGTCAAGAGGTGAATGACCGGGAAATGATAACAGTTATCATTAATTTATAGAATATCTTCATTGATGGTTTGCTGGTTTATAATTGTTTCCGCCTTTGGATAATCTATTGCGATTTGTTTCAATTCAAGGTTTTGTTATCTGAGCACACGGGCACAACATCGGGTACAACGTGTGCGACATTTGTCGCTTCGGAGTATTCAAACGAACTGGACAGCTGTGCGTAAAAGAGGCCGTTTAATTTTATGTAAAAAAATACTAAAACTATTTATGTAATAAATATGTTTTGCACTAAACCGGAGAAACACTGTTTTTATTACTTAACTTAAAGTTATTCTGAATGGATATTTTTTTCCCTTATTTACATAGTAACAGTTTGTAAGTATTCCCACTGCTGGCCTAACACCCTCTCCCTTTGCGAATAAGGTATGCAAAGACCCATCCAAAGTTTTGATACAAACGAGGCTGATTTTCAACAACTCTGAACCGGAATTCGATTATAAAAACCATTTAATCTCGTGAAAATGAAGTCGGTTGTTTGGGTCAGACTTGAACCCGCTATCTACATTAACAATTCATACTAGCGTATGTATTTTTTAATAATATAACTAAGTATTGGTCGTGATGATAATTTAACTGCAAAATGTTTTCATACGGCTGACCTTGCAATCTCCACTGACCCGCGTATCGCGTTTAATTATTCATTTACGTAACAATCGTTTGAATTAATTTCAACGATTTCTTTGAAATTATTAACAAAAATTAGTGCTGAGAAATTCATCTATAAGTAATTTTATCGATAGCTGTATTCGCCATAGACCGCCTGGCTGGGTTTGGCGGATCCGTTCTACGGCTCGTTTGAACGGTTACAGCTAATTTTAGTGTCAATTGAATAAAATGTGTAAACGTTTTCCCAGGAAATCGCGATTAGTGACGTGATTCGACTTGCCTGAGATGTTTTTGTCGAACGTTTGCGGAGTCGTTACCAGGCGGACAAACACTCTCACTGCGATTTGTTTTAAATTAAACTGTTGAATCCGGTTTTAATAAATTACGAAACGAAACTTTAACTACATTACATTTGTTTTTCATTTTGTAAGAAACTTAGATGAGCCGTCGAACACTTACCGACGGACGATCTCTTATGTGTCTTCTATATCTCTAATTAAACTATTGTACTCATGTTATATGATAGTCTCTCTATAAAATCGATACAATTACATTCATCTTGAAAATTCCACGTGACACAGAAATACAATAACCACCCTTTAGGCTGGAACTCGACTAAACTAAAGGCAGTGCTTATAATAGGATGGTATTCGCGATTTGTTGCTAGTTATGTGTCTCTAAACTATTTTGGCTAAGTTCCACGTCTTAGAGATTTATCTAAAATAGATTTGAATACAGTTTTGAAAACACGTGACGTTTTGTCCTGGATTTGCTGTTCACGTGATCATCGCAAATATTTATTGATGTACCGCAGCCAACGACATTAACGGACTATCGTTTTAACAGACAAAGCGATAAAAATACTATATTTTTTATTTTTATTGAACTTGTAAGTGTTCGCTATGAAAGTATTTTCGGTTCGAATGGAGTGTCAAAGCTCTCTATGTTTATTGTGACTATTAAATTAATTGTTGATAATATAATTTTTGTTTACGATGAGCGGTAGCGAAGGTACTTGAAATTTCAGTGTCTTTCATGGTTATTTTATAGCAAGTTTTCGTGTTCTGTAGAAAGATGTTAACAATTTCCGCCTATTATGCTTATTGGTCGTATATTTTTTACGGCTACATTTTATAGAGCGCTCTGTTAAGGTGTTTACTGCTCCCAAAACGCTCGATATGATGGTAACCGCACGTCAGATGCAGATGGACGAAACAAAAGTTGAATGTCCTCGAGCTATCGAACGATTATTTGTACAAACTGAATAAAATAACACGAACTATTTATGCGGAATAATTGTTCGCGTCGTCATGCATTGTAATTGTATTTAGTATAATATAAAACTATAATTATGTTTCTTGAAATCAAAATTTCAAATATAGAACTATTATATAGTCATGTTCGTCAGAATTTTTGTGTGATGGAGAGTAGGGGATTTCCTTTTTCGATCAATTTATCAACCTTGAATGTACGTTGACATTTGATAAATAACAATTATCCAATGTCCTATATCTATTATGACTTTTTTAATGTTGGATCCAAATAAAAATGTTCTTTATCGACGCAGGCTTCTATGGAGTATGCATAGAATAAAATGTCAATGAAAAAGTAAAAAAAGCATACATATTCAGTTACTCGTATTCTCAAATAAAACAGATATTAAATTGATATTAAAACGTAGATTGATCTGTCATGTCCCAAAGTGTACATACATATGTAATTCGTAAGTTTTGAATAATATTTGTTTCATAGCGTCTGTACCTAAAGACAACATCAAACCTGACAATTCATTTTAACATCAACGAATTAATTACTTAGTACTACTGTGTGAGTAATCGATTATTACTTAACGCAGATAAACAGTCGGTAAGTCGTATTAAACTCGGCGCGACGGCGACATGACTCCACGATGACACCAACACTTCCTTGTTCGCCGGGAAACAAATCTAATATTAACAAACTATTACAACGCATAAACTTACAGCTTAATTATAAAGCGAGAGGTCACCGTTTAATAGTTCAGTAAATTACGGCATTAGGAACGAGCTATCGAGCCATCGATATCGATTAAATTATATTACTGTTGAAAATCAAATAATATTTATCGAGTAATTTGAAATTAAACTTTTGAAATAACTCCTTAACCCTTTAAGTTATATTGTTTTCACAATATATTAATGTGATACCAAGAAACAGGTGATTAAAATATCGATAACATTTGAAACAATTAATCTTTGAAGCCGTAACGTCCGTACGTGTAATGAATGGCATCAGTCATGTCAGTAATTAGCTTAATAAGTCATTATGACACCAGTTTACTGTATCGGCGATACATTACCGACCTTGTCTGCGAACAAATTGATTGACGCAGGACGTTATCTAATGGCTGCTGCTTCCAATAAATCGTCACTTTATACTCGAGCATTGAACTTAGCAGATGGCATTTTAATTGCACTAAAGATCTTAAACGTAATTATGTGTGCAAATGTTATTGGCCTCTGAGTAATGTTTCGGATGTGGATTGCGTAATGATTAAAGCATCTCGTGGGATGACAAGCTGTCGTGGTACATGTATATGGTATGTTTATCGATACATTAACGTAACGCGTACGTCACTAGCGGCGTGCGATACGTGCGCGGGCGCACGTCTATCGGCGACGAGTGGCGTCACGCGTGGATCCGCGCGAAAATCTCCGAACAAGGTCGAACGATGACCTCGCCTTACTGAGGCGTTACAGCGATCACGTGCAGTTCCTGATACGTTACAGAACTCACAGTTCGTCGACTACGTCTTCGGATAAGCCGCGTCTCGTACCGTAATAGGATCGAATTAGACGGCGGACGATTGATTGTTGTTTCACGGCTCCGGAAGCGAAGCGCCGATGAGATGATGTAAACTGCTCGTTGCAGATGTTCGGATCTCTCGTCGTGTGTAAATATACATTACACTTACACGCTACTCATCGACGAGAAGACAGAACGATCTTCATATTCGATACGTTTATACAAATCCATCACTTGTTTTCGATCGTAAACAAGCATTTCGATTCGAAACGTTCGAATAATATTCAAATTCCTCTGAGAAGTTGCCCATCCGGCTCCCATAATGAAAATAAACTAGCCTTATTTTAATCTCCTAATAATAATCAAAATTTTATAAGCGTATAAAATTAAGCAACATCCGGCGATTATACTCGATAAGTCCTAACGGAAAGATACGTTTGTGCTAAAAGCTTTTCAACATAACTGATAATAAACCTCTAGCTGGTAAGAATCGGTAACGGCGCTGTTTCGCCGAGGTGACGCTGCGTCGGCCGCGGCTAATATTAATCAATTCTGCATTTGGTTTGTTTGTAAATATCTTTGGGACAGTGAGTTCGTCTTATCTTGTTCCTGACAAGACGATTTCTTCCGCGACATCGGCTCCGCACGCTCGGACGCCTGCGGGCACTTAACTCTGATGATATCGGTTCAGACCTGCATCTAATATTTCCTGCTATTTAAAAATGTATATTTGGTCGCACCAAAATGTTCAAACATCTCGTCATGCATAGCGGCACCAATAGTGTTGTTTCGACATCGTCTCAAATAACAGGTGTTTTATCTTAATTGATTTTCTAAATTAAGGAATAAGTTACATTTAATTACAGAGTTATACCGCCTATATCTTATCAGTAACTTGTTAAGTATCGCTACTGTGGTGACGCAGTGCTGCCTGCGGTGACGAGCGCGACGCGAGGGCTCATCTCCAACGCTCGGAGGAGTGCGTCGGATTGCTCGGCATTATGTCACTAAAACAGGCACTTTCCACTTGATCACGTAATCTACCGTGAAGGTGATAATAAATTAAATCCCCATTGACAGCGAGGAGACACGGCTGACCAAATATTTCCAGACACCTAATCGTGCTTGACGGTGGCCTAAACCGGACCCAATTTTGACAGCTACCAGCTTTCTCCGTAATTATTATTTATACACTGGAGCGCCGTCCCGGCCCTTATCTCGAGCTTCATAATTTTCATTACGGATACATTTCTGGTCGTCTTACTTTTATCGCCGGTAGATTACGCGCGCCTTCCGTGAATTCCTTAATCTAAAGGTCCGAGTCTCCTCCGATTCTATTCAATTAAATATTTAAATATCTTATGACAAATGATCGCTTCCGATACGTAATTGGAAACCCGTAGTGGCCCGTATCGACTTTGGTGTAATAAAGTGCAAGGCCGATTGAATTATAAAACGGTAATCGGTGACTACGTACGATCGAATTTATCGAGTTTTTATAGGATCCTCTTAAAGTATCGACTTTCATATTCATAACACAAGTGCTTTAGCTACTTATATTGGGATCAGAGTAATGTATGTGATGTTGTCCAATATTTATTTATTTTATAATTGACATTCGATACTCGACTTTAAACGGGACAACCCTAGGTGGCGTTAGATAACTTCCTTCGTCAATGATCGTGTGTACAAAATATAATTTTAAACTGGATAGGTTAGTATAATTCCCAAAGGGAAGTTCCACGTCAAGTGTAAATGCTAGCCGACAGTGATTCTAGTGTTTATTAGATTAATAACAACAATTAGCGGCTAACGCGGCCGTCCCCGTGTGTGGTCTTCGCGTGACTGAGCCCGATTATAAGTTTATTATGAAGTGCGTCACTAACGCCATCTGAAACAGTGCAGGCTGCTGTTTATCGGATCGCATTATTATGTTTTTAATCAAACATAACAAGGTTATGAGTTGATGATTAAGTGTGATTACTTTTGCGTATTTACATGTAAATTATAAAATCGTTACGACAAAACGACGCTTTAGCTTGATCAATGAACAACACGTCATCTACTTTTAAATATAATTTTATAATTTACAATATTGCGCGCCTAAGAGTTGTTACCGATGGCTTTGCTAGGTAATGCTTAGCTATTCCAATCAATTATTAGTGGTCGTAGTTTAAGCTAGCATTAAAGCGAGTCGGGTGCCCGTAGCTACCGGGTCAGGAGTGATTGTCGACTGGCGATTACTCAGTCCGCTGCCGTTAAGTCGAGCCTTCGAGCGAGAGGACATTACGCTACAATAATGGTAATTGAATTCATTTGAGCGAATAATCGCGGCCGATGTTTTGCTACTTATAAGTACATTAATTTTATGCAAGGCCTTATTGATTATATAACGTACACGGCTGTTGCCCGAGGTCCTGTGTCTCTGACGGGACGTCGTTAGTCCGACAGATACGGTCGTGTCGCGTAGTAAAGGCTTAGAGGCGACGGTTAAAACTCGATCAGTCATATTTGTTTATTATAAATAATTATAATAATCGGAGAACAAATAAAAATTAAAAGCTTTACCTGTATTTTAAACACAAGACCTCGCGAGGTGCCTTAGAAAAGCCGATGAGAAACGCAATAATTATTCTTTTCCAAAATGTATACTAAATATATCCTTCCTAAAAGTCAACAAGTACTACGTAATCATTTATAAAATCTTGTGTTAAGTAACATGCCTTATTTATTCATGTATTTTTAGTGACCATATCAATCGCGTACAATGCTAAAATCAGATCACTCGACATATACAACATTTAAAAAATAATAGTTTTGTGTCCTATACTATTTCTTCCGGAACAATTAGATTCCCTTCACGACCGGTGCGCGTGCGGCGCTTCGGGCGCGCGGCATCAATGAGTATCTGCGTTGCTTTTTAAGTCCCATGCTTATTATCCCATTGATTAACAATGATAATCTTGCTGCGAATTAAGTATAACACACATGCTTCTGCCCGCGACTTCGTCCTCGTAGATTTCGCATTTGTGACAGGATTGCGTATCTCAAAAGAAAATCAAAATAACTCATAAAGACAAATGAAAAAATGAAAATAAATATAATAATAAAAAAATGAAGTAAGAATTAGATAAGAATATCCGAAAATCCCAAATATCTTAGGGAACCCTATTTTTTCTAAAATAAAATTTAGCCCATGTTGCTCGTGAATAATGTAGCTTTCAAATAGTGAAAGAATTTTGTAAATCGGTCCAAAAGTTTTTGAGTCTATTTACAAACAAACAAACAAAGGTTTCCTCTTTATAATATTAGTATAGATGACATTTGAATATAGATTACTTTCTACATTGAACATCAAAAATACTAAGATCAAAAAAACTAAAATAAGTATAGTATTTGTATTATTAGATTCTTTAATCTTTGTTATAATATCTAGACAAGCTGTTTTATTTGAGTTTATAAAGAATCCTCTTATGTATCAGATGTATTTTATTCAACGCATATTATTTGTGGATGTGTCAGGTATAAATGTTGCGATTTCTTTGATTATTTTATCGTTATGTCTCAAGCATTTAACTCGACTGCTCAGTCGGGTCGCCCTAGCCGCTAGCCCGCGGCGCCGCTCGCTCGACAACAACTCTACTCCAGCTTGCAATCGTACCGACACATCGACTATACTTTGTTATGTAAATGAATTACATTTCAACATCAAATAGGGATGTTTAGTTACTTGCAGTTCATTATGGGCAACTAAAACTACTATTGATTGTTAAATTCCATTAAGGTTAAATTCCAGTAAGGTTGATTATTACATTTAAGAATCTAACTAAAAGCATAATTTAGTCAAACACATTATAAAAATAATCTTTTCACCTAGTTAACAGATAACTATACCATGATTCATTGATCATTCTAAAACATCCTAAAATAGATCCAAGGCGCCATCATTACTGAAGTTGATTTATTATCTTTTGCGGAATAGATAAAGTTCTATTTTATTCCACACATTGCTTATGTAGGAACATTATGACGCATGAAGTTACCGATGAAAATTAATCCATTAAAAGCAAGGCACTTGCACTCTTTGGACGCAATGCTGTTCCCACGACGCGTAACTCACAATTTACACCTGAAACTCGTAAATAAAGTTGAAATTGTTTTCGGAAACTCTTGTCCACTTTAAGGCGAGACGCCTCACGAAATTCCGCGCCGCTGTGAGATAAATCTCACGTGTTCATTACGGGGGTGCTAATGTTATTGCTGTTAATTAAGTAATATAGATTATCTTATTCGCGGAACGACCGTCCACGGTTAAGATAACGATTTGCAATTAAGATCAATTTCAGATTGGCCAATTTGTGAGCCGAACTTAACACCCTTATTGATGCTCTGCGCGACGAAACTTTTTCATGTTTATGAGAACCTCGCGTATAAAGGGTAACTACTGGGAGCATTAAGGTGCTAGAATTTACGTTTCGAAAGGACGAACGTCACGACTAAAAAGTTTTTACCAGCATTTAATCTATATTACTATTGTAATATTATAAATGTGAAAGTAACTATATCTGTTTGACTGTCGCTCTTTCACGACCAAACCGCTAAACCGAATTTGATGAAATTTGGTGTGAAGCAAACTTGCACTCCAAGGACGGACATAGCCTACTTTTTTGCCGAACACTTTTGACATGAATAAGACTAAAATGCTAGCGGAGCCGCGAGCTACAGCTAGTAAAGAATATTTCGATTTTGCGTTAATCAAATACGATGACTTAAATAGAAAATAATACATACTAAATGTTCAATACATTTGTCGTGATCGGAAATCGAACTCACGACCTACAGAACCATAAATAACAAAAACAATGTAAAAGTATCGTAACTATTATTAGAAATCTGTAATTAGATAAGTTTTTGTTGAGCTTACTCGTACTCAACCCATCTTGGAGTGTTTGAACATAACTTAGAGCCATTAGTGTACCCAGTGGTTCTATTTAAGTCCACATTAGTGGTTCAGTACACCACCGCGTGGACCGCAGCGCCATCTATGGGCTGTAAATGACTTCGTTACCGCAATAAAGAGTCGTTAGGTTTAAAATAGCCGGAGTTTCCTACGGCGCCATCGTTAAAATGACTTTTGCTACGTTTGATTTTATAGATAAGTTCACTTAACATTACATATTTGTATTTCTTCGAGTATTAAAGTAGCTTGTATGTAGACTTTATTTGAAATATTTTTTGACTTTACTTTAGAATTGATTCCAGAATGTTCCAATTTTAAATAGTTAACTTACTTACTGTAATGGTACTTAAATAACATTTTAGTGACTTTTTATTTTTTACAATTTCTCTAAAAAATAAATTTACTTTAAAATAATTCCCGAATGAACGCTTCTAATTAAAATTTAACAGTGTCCACAAGCAATAAGATTAAAATAAGACATTTAATAGACGAAAATAATTACCAAAAATTATATAAAACTTTTTCGAAGACAAATAACATTATTTAAAAAAATCATATATTATAAAATATCCGAGTATTCTTCCATACAACACGACAACTGTTATTTGGCGAGCTCTGTACAGAATCCTTTTGTATAACTCGCAACGGCTACTATTAACTCGTGCAATGTTTAAACGCGGTTTTATTTATTTTGAAATGGCGTAAAATTTCCCGAACATTCCACAGCCAATGTATTGTTATGTAAACATCACGCCATTAATGTTTCTATGGGCTTTGGCCAGAAATAGTGAAGTGTCTGACCGAAGCGGCGCTGGACCTGCAGCGTGTCGTTCCATGCCCATTTCGATTTGAAAGAGTTTGCTCGAACCGTCCGCTAAAGGGCTTAGCCGCTAATCCGCGATGAAAGGATGCCTTGGAATTTAAACTAAGATGAGTTATTACTCTCCAAATTAGTGCCTCGAGTTAACACGAGGTAGCCGTTACAAGCGACTGTATCTGCTCTTAGTCTATACATATAATAGAATTGGAGTGTCTGTTTGTAATATTAAAATAGCTTTTTTTTACTCAATGCACATATACATATGTATACACGGTACGTATACCAAAATAACATTTTTTTACAATTTTTGTCCGTCTGTTTGTTCCGGCTAATCTCTGGAAAGACTTGACCGATTTTGACGGGACTCTCACTGGCAGATAACTGATATACTATGAAGCAACTTAGGCTACACTACTTTTTTTATTAAATTCAAACGTCTACAAGGTAGCGACATGTTAATAGAATATTAAAGGTTAAGTGTAATAGAATATATCATATACTAAAGAAATGGTTTAGTTTAATCGTTGAGTTTCAGAATATTATAGAATGTTTTCGTATAACTAATGTCAATTGTATTTCCGCAGCGATACTTCAGCGTGCGACGTACAAGGTCGGCCTCCTGACGATCCAGGGGGTGTCCACCTGCCTCTACCTCTGCATGGACGCCTGCGGGTTCCACTACGCTAATGTAAGTTAAAATTATATTTTTAGAACCAGAAGTAGGAAGTAGGTTAAACTCTAAAACAATTATCTTTAATTTGTAATAACAATCAATCTACCACAAAAGAAAAACATTTAGTCTACAACACAAATAACCATCAATAATCACATTACACCATAATAATTATAATTGCAATTCTCAATGTGTCAACTACAAATCTCCCGCCTTTTTTTTTAAATAGGGAAGTTGTATGACTTGACACTGATGTTGCTTGTTTATTCCAACAATATTATTAAAAGCTGGTTACTGTTTAACATATTTATTAATTAGACATAAGACACACACATTTTCAACACGACTCGTTTGCCTATAGTTTCATAGGATTTGTTAGACTTTACTCAGATTACTGCCTGCCTGACAGTATCACCAACCGTAATTGGTGGATCGGTCATACGCCTCTACTTAGGTTATTTAAGTGCTAAGTAAGTGGTCTTGACAGAAACAGTTTCTATAATCAATATGACTAGATTACAATTAGATTACTAAGCAGTGTTAATGAGTATAGAGAACTAGAAATACACCTTAAAACATAGTTTAAAAAGTACCTATATGACAGTGTACATTAAACCTACTTATAGCGTTACGTAAATGTAAAGTCCGGGCGGTTCGTTTTATCAATGCAATGGCAATTAAGTAACGATCGCACAATGTTATCACAATCGCTTTACTGCCAAACGAGTCGGGAGCGCGGCTGTTCGCGGGCCTTCGCTTGTACTGATATGTTAACATATTCATTCCCGAATGAATATGTATCGAATTTGAACTATGATTACATAAAACTATTGTTAGCATTTCTGAATCGCGAAGTTTTAATATTAAGTGAGTGTTTGATTCACGTCCATTATACTCCAAAGATGTTGTCTAGGATAATGGGCTATAGTGTGTACAAAAAGCAAAATAGAAAAAAAATATACTGTTAGGTAAGCATTGTGAATGGCACCTTAGCCTTTTTGTTCTTATACTGAAAAAAAAATCATAAGTCACAGACAATATACTTGCAGTCGGGTTATATATCTAGTCCTTGATCTACTTAGCACAGTTTATTTACTGAACGAGTCACACTTTGAGTGCATCGTTCTACAAAATGGCATCGTAAAAACTCCTCGTAAACAAAATGGACTCGCGATACGGCGATGAATTTCGTTTTATCACTGAGCAGTGAAACAGTTATTGTATGCGTACGATAGTGCTGTGCGATCTGAAAAACTTCATTATTAATCGTTCATTAATATTCTTTTATTTTATTATTTAAGAATAGCAAACACTCCACATATCATTAACCCTACATGTTAAATATTTGCCTATTTTTACCTATTTCGTTAATATATTGAAACATATTATCAAGAAAATGATCTTGTTTTGAACGATATACATATAACATATATATCGAAGTGATATGTCTATGAATTAAAAAATGAAGTTTATTTACGTTGAAACACTGCAGCAAACAATTATAACCTGAAAGCTTTAGATAATGATATTTTTAAACAAATTGAACACCTTAAATAGAAAAACAACAAACACTTAACTATACATTTATATAAATATAGGTAGATAGCTAGACCACAAATACGTTGTTAATTCGTTTGCAAATTGAATCAATGAAACAAATCCTAACACAAAAATGGTAATCCGTCTCCGCTCGGCAGTGCATTGCTCCTCGGAACCGACGAGCGACTTTTACCAGAACACCTGGCCTGCTCCCTAACCATCATCGGTGACGCAACTTTACTCGGAAGCGATCTCGTTAATTTTTATACACGAAAGCAGACGGCAAACGAGCGGTTCGGTGCGTTTAAACGCGCGTTTTTAAACTGTCTATAACTTAGTTATTGCTATTTTTAATATATCTACATAAACGTAAAAATCCTCAATGTATTTCATTATTGTGCTATTGTTAACAAAAATGAAGTGATCTCATCACAAACACTACTTTTATGAAGCACTCTAATGTAAGTTTAAGAGAGAGATATCGGTTTAATATTATCAAACTGTCTGAATATAATATTGAGTAAACTTTAATTAAATAATGATCATACTCTTGCTACGAATAGTTTCTCTTTATTTAATAATATAAATTACGTACACAAATTAAACACAAGCAAGATATACACGTCAGATATGCTAGTCTGGTCAAAATTCGTATATCTGTAAAATATTCAATTCAAAGTCAACTCATTACAAGATAAATAAATATAAATAATGAAATGAATGAAAAATCAAACTCTCTTCTCTTCGTTATTTTAAGTAATCGGTAGTGCACATTATATTAATATAATGTAATAAAAATGCGTATCTTACCCATATACACTTAAACTATGTCAAATTCCATACTTCTCTTGCCGAGTAGTTTTTGTAAAAAAGTACAAGATATTGACGTAATGTCATATTGCAAAGAGAATCGCGTTTATAAATCGCCTGTCTGCAAACCGCCTAACTTCGATCACAATCGTACAAATCGCCAGCCACCACCAGCGCCATCACTCAGTAAGAAATGAAAAGTAATTAAATGAAATGCGTGTAATTGTCGTAATTGATACTCCCGCTCTCTCACGGAGCTAGCTCTAAATCTAATTAACACGTCGTAAGTGAAAAATAAAAATATTCGTAAGCGGTTATCGGAAACATCGCAGTCGTAAAACTGAAGCCGAGAACATGGACGTTTGTGTCTGAGAGCAAACGAATTAATGTATTATTTAACTCGCATCTAATTGATAACGCGTAGTGATAAGATTTTAGTGATGTAACCACATAAAAGACTGACCACGCGTACATCGTTAAAGTGTCTGCACAGAGACTGAACACCGCAGCCTTTATCTCATACTAGCTGTTTCCTGCGACTCTATAGCATTTACAATCAAATCTATTTAGCCGCATAAATGATCTACTTAATTATTAACTCATGTATCAAATCTTACCGCACTAATGCGGTTTTTATGATGAATTCAAGACGCAAGTCAAACTCTTGAAAACGTATCCCGAATTTGAAACCGCTATCGTCAGTTGATTCCAACGCTAGTAAAACGCATGATACACACAATAATACCCGATCCCATTGAAGGCGATCGTCCCAGTCTAACTTTCTCTCACGCGATCATCGATCATCGATGGATTGATAAATCGCTAGATCCGTCGATAAAGTATAATAAACTGAACAGATATAATCGCTGTAAACACTCCGTATGACTCTAATCTCCGCACTCCGCGTCATGACTTCAAATAGAACATTAATACACTTTCTTTTATATTTATAGTGTATTTAATAATCATTACTGTTAGCTATAATCTCAGTTTAGTGTTAACTAACTTCACAGTTTAAAAGATTGCCTCTTTAGACACTTTGATACGAGCATCTGTTTAAAATTAATGAATTAGATTATGAATAGCTCTTAGTGTTGAAATGTTTTGAACTCGTGACCTCCCTTACAATTTTTGCTCATATATTTGAACCTGAACAAATGGGAAACATAGTTTGTCTCGTCAAACATTTGAACAATATTTGTCGCCCTTACGTTATGAGCTCATTCGAGAAGTGACATTAAGTATCGACACACACGGAAGGTACTTTTACATGCTTCAAGAAGAAAACTAGTGCCAAACTTATAAGTCAAATTTCCTAACGTTATAAACAATTGAAAACTTAAATATACATGAATTAAAATTAACTTGCAGTTTGATATCACTTGTGAAATGTCATGTGTGACCCGTATTTTTTAACAGCGCTCGTGAATATCTCGTCGCCGGCCGAGAGACTGCCCGTTGTGTAGATCGCTGTATTATCTCGCGGATATCCGCTCATTAGATATGTCAAAGATGGCGTTTGTCGAGGAATTCATTGTAAGCTCTTTGAGTAATTAGAAATTATGTAAAGATAATACTGACGCGAGACATCGCTCTTTTGAACGTGGACCATGGAGACCACTCGGGAACCCTTTCGTTACTTGAAATTAAATTAATACACGTCTTTAGAGTCTGGGACTGCATAGCTATAGAGGCTAAACATGTTTCAAGTGAAAGTGATCATTGTAAGGGGAAATTTGTTTTATGTAATATTCAAATATTGTATGATATGGAAGTTACCTATTCTTGTCACATTAAAAAAACAATGCGATCTTTGTCGTATCTCATGGTCCAGCAGCGGCGGTGTGGTCGATGAGAGTGTTATTTATGTGTTCATCAACACACAGTGTCACACAGTGTCACGGCGGCGCCACCCCCGACGCGGTCACGCCGAATTGATACAGATAGTGTCAAACAATTCAATTGACAATAAGAGCATTCACATCGCGTCCCGCGTCTCACAAACGCGCGAGTGATCGATCGGAAAGCGTCGGCACAATACATTCATTCATCTGTACGTACATGATCAAATTATGACACTCCTTGTGAATGAGATAAGTTCCTAATACATTCGTATGTTTATACGAGACGCACATTTGCTTTATTTAAAATCGGCTGGAATTCTAATAGGCCAACAGGCAGTCCTCATAGACCTTGTCAATTGAAATAGGAACTATTCTTGACACTTTCAAGATGCTGAGAACCATACGGTCTAATGGGTAACATCGAGTTGTCTGAATTTAGCCCTAGATTTACTCCAGACTTGTATAAACCATTTATTGTTCGGCTATGCGACCAAAGAATAACAAATACTGATTAAAACTAATCAAATTACATATATACCTTAAATAAATGCAATAACATTACTATATATCATCTATAAATTATAACTCCACGTTTTCATTTTGGACCGAGACCTTACAACCCTTATTTATGTTTAACATGACGATTAATAGTAATTACTGAAGGTAAAGTATTTGTGAAATTGTATAATAAAACATCAGACACAAATAATAAAAATTAAATATTAAACCAAACGATAAGTGAATAACCAGGCTCAGATGCGCTTCAGGTAAGTCAGGGATTTGGTGCCTGGCCCCTCGTGGTCTGAGCAAAAAACTACACATTGAGACATAAATCCGCGCCGTTAATAATATTTATGTTTCTTGAACAAATTGCAGCACGTTTTAAGAATGGAGACCGTCGTTAACTACACACTGTCGTTTATAATGTTGTTTGTGTAAAATATTGGCCGTAAATCAATTTAATAAGTGCTTAACACTTTATGGGGGATATAAGATATTAAAATGACAAAACCCACTTGTATAGTGGTTTGTTTACTTTTGGTAATCTGTAAATTAATTTGTGATTGAAATATTACGACCATATGGCGACCTCTGCCATCAATGGAAAGCATTTAAATATTAAAATTTATGAAGTCAAGGAACATTGATTTACTGCAATGCTTTCACGTGCCATCCGAAGTTCAATCGCAATAGGTAGGTAGACTGACTAATTGGTCATCTGATGGTTAGTGGGCACCACCACCGAAAGTAATTCGCAGTATAAAAAAAATTAAGTATCCCTTACAGCGTCAAAGCACCAAACTCACGCCCTTTAAACCGGAATACAAAAATAATAAGTATTGCTTTGTGCTAGTGGATATCTAATCATATACTACTATCAGTATCTTATTAATTTGACAAAAAAAATAACAAAAGAAGACCCGCTGAGTTTCTTTCGCCGGTTCTTCTCAGGTCAGGTGTTCCTTTTTCCGACCCGGGGGTAGTGTTTATTTGACAATCAATAAGTAAGTGTGATGCTTCTATATTGAATAAAGGAATTTGAGTTTGAGTTTATCTATCCAGAGAGATCTGTGTCCTGATGAGCCACTAGGCCTAGTCTACTATCTCCGGCAGAACTGATGCAAGAACATGGTGTAATTGACCCGGTCTTGAAATTTCTCCACAGTTCTCACGACTTGGCCGCCCAGCACGAATTAATTGTTAACGTAAAATCACTCGCAACAGAGATTACCGTTCGGATTAAAGCCCATAATCGTATCTCAAATCGAATCTTAATTAATAATTATAAAACTATAGAAGTACAGTACGACGCAAACCGCGATCCCGTTTTAAATAGTAAACAGAACGAACGCAAAATGTAAACTACATAGTAAGTGTCACTCTCCCTTTGAACATCACGACGACTCATTTGTAGCGAGCGGTGCGTTCCCGCTCGACCTAATATATATTAAGTTATAAGTGCAAGTAACTTAAATGTATTCCTTACCTTTAAATAACGAATAACAAAGAATTAGTATACATTGCTAGGTGGATATATATAAATTTAATTGTACTAACATATAATGTTGTCTTAAATTTTCGCGATTTTACACATTGAAATAAAACTAATTATAACGGATTTGAATCGCGTATATTAATTATTTTTAACATCCCGACGTTTCGAGCACTGTACAGCGTTCGTGGTCACGGGTAGACTGTATATGGTATTTCAATGCACTAAAATACTTATTCTGTGAAAAAGAGTAGGTAACTACTACTAGAGTACCTACTTCTAGTTTCTTGCCAGTACCTACTTGTGCGGTTCGGAACCATTTAATTCAACATGTACATTCAACTTAATTTAAGATAAAGTTCAAAAGTAATTTTATACCTACTTTTGTAAGTAATATTTTGATTTGATTTTAATTTTAATTGCCGAATGCGGCTTCGCTCGTGTTTTAGTGGTTAATGTCATGTGTTAGGCAAGAAAGTAGCCTTCAGTGCTTAAAGTGCTTCACACCAGATATCATCAAATTCGATTTATTGGTTTAGTAGTGAAAGAACGACAGGCAGCCAGAGTTACTTCCACATTTGTTATATTAGTATAAATTTCAGAATTAAAAATGTCAGTATTATGCACAATAGTGCATTTATTAAAAAACGATAATTTTATGGTCGAAAAGGGTAAAAACCATAAATAGAATATAGTAGATCAAAAAACAGTGGCGTTATTAATGATATCTAGTCCGAGGGTGTAACCAACTGCGGCGCAAAGATTAATTATGTGTTAAACGTCTTCATACTCACAGTGGAAATATGTGAACGGGTTTTTATTACTTTTAATGTTTCTGACAACTTCTGAATATAGAATTTATCTTAGGTGTAAAAAAATGTGCCAGAATTATCAAAATAACATATTTTAAGTTTATGTGAAGACTTATCAAAACCAATACAGCAACTAAGTTATACTTAAAACAAGCCTTTCTAATGCAGTGCAGACATAAACAATTATTCTGTCGTCTGTCTGTAGAATGATGATAAATACGATTTTAATTATACAATATCACTTTCTATCGTCACCCGATCGAGTTCAAAGTCGAGCTTCGTGTTACAGGATTACTTCAACACTTGTGGGCGAATCTATTTAACAGTATACAAAAATGTACCTGTCATGTAGCTAGCACCGATTACCCGTCGTTACATGTTATGTGGTCTATATATAACGCGCTTACAACAATAGCCGGCTCATACTGATAAAACACTGAGTATTCTCACGATAGCACAATGTGGGCGGGGAGTGGCGTAAAAGGATATAAGTATACTTTGATTTTATGACTGAAGAAATCTGTTTGAAGATCCGTAGTCAAGTAGAACCATTTCAATGTGTACCAGAAAACCTCGCGATTGAAGGGTTCTGTTGATTTGATTATTATCGAAAACACAAACTTCAAATTTGAAATATATAAATGTTTGAATGCCAAAGGCTCAGTTTACAATTCTCGCTACATTTTTCATTTCAATATGGTCTAAATTTTCTTAATTGAGATAGTTTTCCTTCGGTGGCTCTTTATATTATGTGCAGGAATTTTCATTTTGCGTGTACTTAAAATAACACCGCTTTTTTTTCATTTGACCAACAAGTAATGTTATGATTTATTAAAGAATTAAAATGATGTATTCGGGATTTTAGTGTTATCTCTACATATTTATAATATGCAAGTGAAACGACAATACTCTGACTCCTTGTCAAGTTAGGTTTTGATATGTATGCATTGACTGTATTGATTCAGATATATTTAGTAAGAATCTGTAGTTAAAATGAATAGAACTTGGTGGGTTCTCCTTCTCCGGGACTCAAACTATTTCCATGCCATCTTATCCGTCTAAATCAGTTGAACAGCATTTATAATATCTACTAATATTACAGATATCGTTTAGGTAAATATATTTTATTAATTTAATAAAAAAATGAACAAATCGTTCGCTCAGCTTCTCACACTGCGCCCCAACATTCCCCCACATGTCGAGGTAATCCCATTAAGGAGGCGCTACACTAACCCCAGATAAGCGGAGTGACACCATTAATCAGGTAGCCGATTCATTACCCGGCGACGCGCGACGATTTGTCATAGACAATACTCCGATAGGCCAAATTGTTCACGGGCCCAATAAAAGGACTCGCCCGATACTCCAAATCGTTGCCTATGCCTTGAACAATCGTCCTCACGACGGCGCGACTTGAAAAATCGTCTACTTATCATTAATGCATTTCTGTTTAAGGCCGATCTGCGCCGCGACGCGGACGCTCCAATTGTTATATATTTACGTTTATCGATGCGAGGACACGCGGTCATACATAGCAACGTACCGTATATTGTAAATAAAAAAATGTTTTTGTTTATTTATGTAGCAAAACAACATGAAAACTTGTAAAAACTACGACAGTCACCCTTTCTCCTAACGGGTGGGTTAGGCTGATGACATTTGAGTGTATAACATATAACAATATTCCAATCTTCGAAATGACTTTTTATTTAATAATTATATTTTATTTTACATCCGATAATAACCCATAAGTGCGCTTCGTACTGCTTTACAGATTACTTAATTAAATATTTAAAGAACTGACAATTTTAATTAAGAATTATAAATCAGACGTTAACCTGCCGGCATTTAAATCTGCACACTGCGTGCAAACGGAGATTTTATATAAATATTTTTAAAAAACTTTAATCAAAATAAACTTTATTCAAGTAGGCTTTAACAAGCACTTTTAAATTGTCATTTTACAATTAAGTGAAACTACCACCGGTTTGGAAAGTAGATTCTACCAAGAGGAACCGACAAGAAACTCAGTAGTTACTCTTTTTCAACATTTAAGAAATAAAAAGTCATGTTAGTTAAATATAATTATTAATTTTAGTATAAGTTCACTATAAGTCATATTAGTTAGAAATTTTGACGCTGATTGCAAATAGATGTATTAATTTTGTTCAATGAGTTAAAATCCACAGCGTAGTATACAAGTAATGCTCAAAAAAACAATTGATTAATATTTGAAATAAAACTAGTTATAACGGATTTGAATCGCGTATATTAATTATTATTGGCATCCCGACGTTTCGAGCACTTTATAGCGTTCGTGGTCACGGTTAGACTGACGAATATACGCGATTCAAATCCGTTATAACTAGTTTTATTTCATGTGTAATCGCGAAAATTTAAGACAACATTATGATTAATATTTCTCATTTTCATACACTGGAGCTATTTTTTATCGTATTTCTTTAAGGTTGTGTAGATGTAGAGGAGGATTATTCTTAAACAAATACATCAGCGATATAGAAAATTCATAGTCTATAAATATAAATAGTATAGTCATAAAGTAGAGCGTCATCACAATGGGATTTAACGACCTCTCATCTCGGAGGGAACAGTTATCTGTTTTCGATTCCTGTCCGTCTGTTCGTGTTCGTATCTCCCGAACGAAAATCTAACGGAGATTGTTATGCTTTTAATGAATCTTTTATTTTTGTTCCGTTTAAACCGAGTGGCGTGAGAATATGATGATGATGAGATAAAACAAACATACTTTGTGATTATGATTTGTTTTGACTTTAAGTCACTCGTGTAGCCTCTTTGGAGAAAAGTTTCCTGTAGATATCCCACTGCTGGGCTAACAGCTATCGACTTTTGAAGCTCACTGTATCTGGGCACTAAATTATACATTCTTTAGAACGATTTTATTCTTGTCATCGGCATCTATACTATATTATTTTAATAGTTATACTTATGAACTACAAATTAAATACTGTTTTTATTGAATCATATTTTGTACAGAACAACTTATGACGGTACCATTGCTGGGGGGTACCATCAAACTTAATCAAGATCCTTAGATCCATTTCATATCGAAGATCGAGCCAATTAAAAAGAAATAGTTACGATCATTACCATCACCCTATATGGTCACCGGTAGCCATTATAAATAATAAGCTGTCAGCTGTAACGTACGGACGTACAGTCGTGATATTAGCCATTAGACGTTTTAATTTATTGCTCACAAAGAGTGTTAAAGTTCTAAGCTATCAAATCGATGGCGTATAAGTGTTTTATACGAAAATTTAATGTGTATTCGTTAACGGCTTACATCATACTTACCAGAGTAAATTTACATGACAGTAAGCTTTATATTATATATGACATAAATAAATAGATCTGGCAATGTGATGGAAAATAACAGTGATGATGTTAGAGACTAACCAATCTTACCATCGGCAATTAGCTGTCCACTTGGGAACTATGATGTCAATTGTGTATGCATTTACACTGACTCACTCACCTCTCACGCCTGAAGACAACAATGCTAAGCGTCGTTGTTAGCCAGTAGCTGAATGTGATGTCACTAACCCAGGCTTAAACAAAGCCCTACCAACAAGTAAATCTTATTATATATAGGAGCCCTGTTATACATTTAGAATACTTCTGAGCTCATGTAGCACGTTGACGAAACAGCCTTATTACTTATTAATTACTCGTCTAAATGACATTCTCTTGTCGAATACTTTCCCTGTGCCCATCGGCGTGTCCCTGGAGCGACGGGATTAGCTAACAATAGATCAGCTAGTAATAGACCCGATCGATCACTCATATCTATTAACTTACGGTTACAGCATCCGACGCCGGCATCCCATCACTACAAGTATTATCGTAATCATTGCACAAACTAATCGAATCGACTTATATTAATTCGATTAAACAAATAATGCAACTATAGTAACGTGCTTAGGTTAAATAAGTTATCACATTGTTGCACAAATAATACTTCAATAGTCGATCAATCAAATTACAAAACGCGAGCGCTTTGAAAACGTCGCCGACTCGGAATTTAATCAAGAACTCCCATGACACTCTGTACGTACTTACTTTGGTGGTTACTGTTTTTAATAATTAAATATCATTACTCTGCTAATGAAATAATTACAATCATATAATAGATAAGTTTCATAGTGACGATCAACATAAAAAATATATATATAATATCCTATATTCAAGTAGGCTTTTAACAGTTTTGAATCGTCATTTTATAATTAAGTGAAGCTTCTACCGGTTCGGAATGTAAAATCGAATCAAAGAAACTCATTAGTTATAAGTTACTCTTTTTCAATATTAGAAATATAATTTTATGAATTTAAATACAATTATTTTTTTATAATATATCCTGTCCGACAATCAAAAAGTATTAGCGCCCTTATCATCTAATACGAGGTAAGTACTCGTTTCTTTTCAAGCAGGTTATATAAATAAACGAAACTATTATGTGATACAATATAATGCTTAAAGTGCTTATCAAAGCCTACTTGAATATAATATATATTTTTCTATTTAATATTATTTAAGGATAGTAGGGTCCAAAAACACAATTGATACAAAATAGCTTTGTCCTTAAAAACCGTCGCTACCTAATTATAACAAAGAAACTTTTATCCTTAAAACATCGTTTCCAGATAAGGGCGGGAAAGGGATTAATAACCCTCCGCTTAATGATAACATTGAATCGCTTTAAATGTTAACCTCAGACGTGCCGTATGGATTCGCTTTTGGTATCAGTGGTTACAGTTACCAGGAATGCATAACTAAGACTCGTTTGGAAGACTACAATCATAATATTATTTTTATGAAGTTTGGTATACTCGTATGTAAGGTCTAGTTAATCTGTATGTTGTTATGACGATTAACAATTAATGTTTCATTTCGATATAAGAAAAGAAAATAATTAACATTTGATTGGAATTGAACTATACTTTACCTTTAGATGTACTTGAAATTAATAGAGATATACTTAATTAAATCGAAGTATCAAATACGTATGGTGTGCCCACACAAGTAGAAGAGTTTCATACTCACTCGAGTCTTTGTGAAAATAATTGTATGCTCTGATAATCTCAAATTGTAGGATGCTATCTACGTACTAACAAAATAATCAATTTGATATCCAATCGAAATTTCGAAATCGAAAAAAAGCAAATACAATGTATTTAAAAGACCGAACAGCAATAGGTATGATCAGCAAGCGAGTATTCGGCGTCTTCGAGTATCTGAAATAAATGCGAAAGTATAAAATATAGACGCTTCCTTTGATCCTTTGACTATTCTCGTGATCCTCACTTTCGTCCTCAAAATTTAAATATTTCGTATACCGAAGAATTTTTATTCCCGGCCAAAGCACTCGGCGCGCCCCGGGCGCTAGGATTCGACGAAAAAAACGCCAGAAAAAGTGTAAAAGTCCAACAAAGTGACATAATTTATAAAAGAATTAACGATCGCATTGTGTGTTTTCGTTGTAATTTTTATTTACGATTGTTTAGTGTATTTTATGTTTTAATATGACTATATTTATGGCCGTTTGATTTTTGTCCTTCGGAATTTCAATGGGGGTTAATTTATGGAACTCTTTAATCGACGTTTTGATTATGCGAAGGAGATATGCTTTGTATATGACAAAGATGGGTTTTGATTTACTGACTTTAGAGTAACTGTACGTGACTTTTAGTTTGAATATATAATCGAACAGTAAGGAAAAAAATCCTATCAAAAATATTAACTTATATACATGTCTAACTATATAATAAAATGCATCTAATTACGCCCTATTTCAGCAGTAATATCTCCTACCTACGCGCAATGAGCTAGACCTACTAATATTTCTCATTTGATAACACGATATCCCGAGAACAGAGTTATTAACAGCCGTTACCTTCGAAATACAAGTTGTCAACGAAACTAATTCCCGACACTCACAAACGTTCTCACAAAATCAAATCATTTAATAGACACTTACGGAGCTACTTTTATTGGTGCGTCGTAAACTCCACCGAAAATATCATTTTACTTAAATAAAATCCGAGTCAGCGAAGTTATCCCGGAGGAAACAAATTCGACAACCGATGGATGCTCCGCTCGTAAAACGTTGAAAGCCGACTTGCTTTGATACGCGATATTGGAACTTGTATCCTTTAAATATTACTATCACTGTACTCAATGTCGCGTGTCGATTTCCGTAATTTAATGACATTTCTCGATCGAGCTTTAAGTCGATTTTCGAGTTTGTTCTTACAGAATAGCTCCACAGTTGTCTTTATTTCAAACTTTTTGTACAAATATCGACAATCTCATATTTTATGGATTTTTTATTATTGTCGAAAGAATTTCTCTGAAGGGCTAAAGGCACCGCGTCCTCGAGCCAGAGATTAGGGGATTGTAATTCCTAATAAATTTATTAGTGATTAATAATGATATCGAATTTTTTTTTATCTTAGATCGGAGGGAGTTACGTGTCGCCGGGGAAATAAAATATTCCGATATTTACATACTGTTAACGCGGGGCCATTTTAATAACCTTATAACATTTCGAATTGCTACATTTTTACTTTTATTTCCTTTGCCGACAAATGTAGGTTTATTTAATAATATAAATTACGAGCGATCCGCCCCGGCTTCGCACGGGTGAAACATACTAAATATACTACAGTTTTTTTTTAATTTACTACATCACATTAGAAACTTCTTAAATGATCAGTGTTTCTTTACTATATATTCCATGTATTATATACAAAAACCTTCTTCTCAAATCTATACCTATCTATTTAAAAAAACGCATCAAAATCCGTTGCGTAATTTAAAGATCTAAGCATACATAGCGACAGCAGCGTTAGGTTACTATGTAATGATGATGATAGAAATTACTTGGCGATAGGCTTTGTGCAATTCCATCAGTAATCTTAGTATTTTTAGGCTCCGATTTTAAGTGTGAGTGTGCCAGTGTAATTACAGTAACTAGCACATTAGTTCCCAAAATCTGAGGGATTGGTAATGTATGGACGATAAATATATTAGACCATATCAATATTCGCCTGTTAGCGAAGGTGACGATTTATCCGAGAGGGCTTGACGAAGAGGATTAAATTTTTGATTTCATCTTAATTATTCAATACCTATGTCACCTGTTGGACACACTTCTACCCCTATGTGCCTTGTCCAAAGCCACGCTGATAACGCACGGAGTCCGTTAGTGAATTCAAATGATACGTGGACCACAAAACCACGCACTAGTTTTTAACAAAAGTCTTATTCGATACACGAGTAAGTGGGTCGGGAGATCTGTAGTTACGTCGCGGGTTCCGTGCATACATCACAGTGCGGAGCCCACGCTTTCTTCGCGAATGGCACCTGCGCACAAACCACCGGCGATTGTGTAACCGCTTCGACTCCAGCGAGCAAAACTCCTGTAATATTAATTTATCGAACTGTTGACGTTTATTATGATAAACGCAGCGAGGCCGAGGTGAAAATTATTTGATTTGCATATCCCTTGACTAGACCTCTTGACGCCGGGTTAACTATTTTCTCTCTGCCTCGAGCGACGAATTGCCTGAATATTTTCGTCTGAATTAAGAAAACTTTCACTGCAAATACCGCTTTGTTGATTAAATAGATAGATAAAATTATTCGAAACACAAACGGCATCATAGATGATAAATAGATACACACGTTCAAAGAATATACATTAGTAATAAAATTATTAATTATTATAATTATGAGCCAATAATAATAATATGTAGTCCAAACCATTATTTGAAAATAGACTGTATTTTTGTCTAAGTGTGACTCTAGGCGATTGAGAAAATTATTTAACCGGTTAATTTAGTAATCATGATTGTTAGCGCGAGTTTCGAGTGACGTCTTAAACAAAGAGATAAGCGAGATAAATGTTTGTTCTGATATCAATTCGATGCATTATCTAATGAATGTGCAGCCCTTGCGCAACCCGCGCTGGCCGGAGCACCCACTCGGTACGACTGCGTTACAACAACAATCAACATTCGAGTTATTGTATCTCGGACTCATTCCGCCACACAAGGAGAGGTCTCGAGTAAAAGCACAATAAACCATTTATACGCTAAATAAAAGTGTGGATAGATAGGCTTCCTATCAGCGGAACTTCTGCGAAAGCGATCCCAGGCTCTCCTTTTCGGTGCTTCCGTGCCCGTTTTTAGTGAGTACAATCTCACATAACCCGATATCCCCCCAGGAGTCGGGTATCTATGAAGACTTTCCCTGCGTCATCAAAAAAAGTTAGGTTTCCTTCCTACACCAGTCGACAATGGTAATCTGATGCAATTTTCTCGACTTCAATATTGTTGTTGTTGGTCTCTTACAAAGATTACTTTAAAGATGATTATATTATATATTTGATTAAAGATGCAAATAGCACCGATCGCCTCACGTGGGTGAAACCGCGAAAGAAATCTAACACTGATTATATTTAAAATAAAAGAAGAAATAGAGATTAGAATAAAGTAATAGAACTACAAATGACTGTATTTACGAGAATCATGACCATTTCGAAGATTACAGCCTCCCATCTCCTTCGAAATTAAAATTTAGTGTAAAATGGACGGAGACGTTTCAATGCGGCGTCTCGTTTTAAAAGAGAGAGAAAACAGATCACAGATTGTTTCTCTCGTTCCTTCATTTTTAAATATATATTTCTATGATAGCTTTTTTGTATAATAATCATTGTAAAGGTTGAATCGTTTAGTTTTCAAATACAATTGTGCTTAAATATGGTAAAGGTTTGCAAATGCAACGTCTTGATATTTGTTGGTAGAATATTTGAGTAATAAGTTATATCTAGGTAAACAAATTTGCATCCGCAAAGATCATCAATTCCAGTCTCTGAGAAACTAATTTGTTACTTGACGATCAAACGTGTATGGGCTTGCGTTTTACTTACTACTGCGATGAATATTAAATAATTCTTTTATTTTTAAATGGAGTTCTACGTACACATTTGTATTAGTTGTAGAGTAAAGTTCCTAAGTCGAAAACCCTACAAAACTTAATTATAACCATATATTTGTGAAATGAATCATACATAAACGGAATGTCCCTACGTGAACGATAGCGGCGCCCCGAGCAGGCCGCGCTGTGTTCCTTAGCTTTATCATAACCATCATAATATTCACGGTTTAAATTCCCATAACCCGGCGCGTTAGTGACAATACCTTCGTATCCGATCGTAAAATTTTATCGCTTTATTTCCTTTTTTTACACCTTTTGTTCTACACATTAGTAAACATATAAAAACTCTCTCGACTCTCGGTCTCGACACGCTAACACTAAAGTGTCACAACCGCAACCTGAAATTAAAAAAAAAACAAAGTGCCTATAAACCTCTTCGTTATCTGTGCGACAAAAAATTGGAACACAGGATTCATTTTGCTTCAACTTGAATATGATGTTTGTCGCAATCAAAAAACCTCTCTCAGTCACGCGGAAAATATAAATCATTACGTTTCGTGTTCATCCACGAAAAGGCACTAAAAACACCTACAAATGATTACATATATTTTGAAGCCGTATCTAATATATATAATTAGATTAATCTCCGCTTATATTAAGTTATTTGCTAAATTTTACAAGGCTAGATATAATCGGAGACCCCGATTATGGGGTGCAAAAGTTCACGCCATTATTAATATTAGACAAAAAGTATTCCGAACATTACAAAGGCTGTAGAGCCATTATTAACGAGCATGTCTACTAATTAAATGGGCGTGAATTTGTCTTATCTCAAATTGAGATAGGTCTAGATTTAAATTAGTATTTGTAAAATATACGTCAAGTGCGATCGGGTTTTTTTGCCTGACAGGTGCTCGTCTGACGGAAATTATTTGCGCCGCTTATATAAATGAGTTATGACATTTTATAATGTAATACGATATTAATGTCATCGTTGATCGTCGTTGTTTTTTATATATTATAATTAATAATTAATTAAACTAAAATTCTATTTCATATTTTAAAGATGTATATTTTATTATATTAATTGAAAATTAATGACTTGTCTACATAATTTAAAGATAGAAAATATATGTTAATGAGTGCAATCAAATTATAAAAAAATAAACTTCTTATACGGATAGCTATGTTTTTATGTTAAATTAATTTCATATTTAATCAGGAAATAACTCAAAAAAGAATAGCGAGAGAAATTTCTACAGAGCATAATAAACGAGCGTTTTTTTCACCTCAGAGGCGGAACCCTAAATCGAGATGATTAAACAAACAAAATATATTTGGGCAACTAAAAAGTTCGCTTGAATTATTCAAGAGCACGAGACGGCGAGCAAAAACAAAACCTATCATTAGTAACAAGCCGTATTATTATTGGTTTAGCAAATGATTGTTATTAACTTATTTACCGATCAGGAAATGCCTGAACGCCTAGACCTCTACAATTACGTCTCGCAGACGGGAATACTAGTTTGAATGTATTAAATAAATCATTCCCTTGATTAAGTACAGCGAGATAACAAGGAACACAATAACTATCTGTGTGCAAAATGCAAAAGTGAATGTTCCAGCGTTGATCACATGCCTTTCTCCTCTCGAGGAGAAGCTTTGGAACTTATTCCACGACGGTACTTCCAAGCCATCCGATGCAGGTTACCTTAGGATATTTTTCTTCGCCATCAACAAAGCGATATATAATAATCAAACTAACCAGAGAGATAGTTGTGCTTGCCCGGTTTTAAAGCCGAAATCTTCGGTTTTCTAGTAACTTAGGCATCTTTATGTTCACAAACATACATACGTGATATATGCATTTCAAGCAAAGACTTATATATAATTTTTAATCCTTTAAGTTCCTTAATTGTCGTGTTAAAATGTATTTGATATTTTACACAAAAAATATTTATTAGATTAGTTTTAATTAATTAATCTTATGATAATTTTAAATATATATTGAAATATTATTTGTTCGAAAACGAAATTATCTTTACTGATGAAGGCTCATAAAATAAATTGTCAGGTTTCATGTAACAGAATTGAATTGAGTATAGACCTACTAATGATTTGGAATGTAGAGTCTACCGAAAAGAACATGAAAGAAAACCAGCATGCCTAACTGAAACCGTTGATCCATTCATACAGACGACGCCACTGTTTCGTACACATAGGCGACTATACAAACGCTGAATCCCAACGCACCGTCACACAGATATCGGTAAGCGACCGGTAAATTATCCATCTTTCTAATTTACTCGCTTCGAGAGTTATTTATTCCGTAATAAATACGTCAATTACGCTAGACGACTCCCGACAGATTTAGTGAGACGCATCCGCGGAATACGTGTTCGTACACGACATTTTTGTCGTTTTTTTGTGTCCCCGTTATATATTACCCATAGTATGTAATTAGTAAAGTGCCCGTCCTAAAGACTCGAGATTAAAACGTTTGCACAATTAGTCATCAACGGATTGTAACGCTGCGACGTGCTTATATCGCAACTGTAAAGCAAAACTCGTATGTAAATATTCAGGCGCAGCTTAAAACTGCCGAGAGCCACATTTATTTTGTATTATCAATCACTACTTACTTTTATGTACAAAGATTTTATGAACATTAAGGTATAAATTAAGCAAAATTATGAATTCTCATATTAACGGATTTCACCCAAAACACAAGTGCATCTTGATAACTTCACAAGAGTGTAAACAAAACCGGTCGATTATACGTTAGTCAATAAAACTTTACTAAACTAAATCTAGCGACAATGATATCGTAATTGATTCATCCAGTCCTTTGAACGAACGAATGATATGGAGTAAAATACATATATCTAACAATAATCATTCCCAGTCCGCTTAAACCAAATTAAATCGAATATGCCGTTATTGGTTATGTATTAATGATCCTTCCAAATTCTAAATTAGTTTTTGCTGAAGGATAAAATGCAGGTCAACTCACAAAACAGGATGTGAAACCTGCCTAAAACTTGAGAGAGCGTCCTGATTCCATAGATTTCCGAGAAATCTTGTCGGCGACGCCATTCAAAGGTCTGCAGCGACATCTTCCCAGTATTTTGATGGATTTCGGAGGTTTTAGAATATCCCAGCATTGACCTGTCGTCTGCGAATCTAGTGTTAATTTATTCCCCTGATGACGTCTCCTAAGTGGTGGAATCCGGTTTCTTAAATCGATATAATTTTAATGGCCCCGATCAGAGGATTTATTGGATCTATTCGACACTTGTCCCCTAGACTGGACTTGTTTTGTAGGAAACGTTAAAATTGTAAAATAGTATTTAAATTCAGATAATAAAATTTAATAAATATTGCCGATGATGGTCAAGGCTTCGACCATCGGTGGAACATGTCAAAAGGTCTTTAAAAATTAATTTATGTATGGAAGGGAAGAAATACTGCTTGTACCCGGACTCTCGTTATTCTTAAGATTCGTTGGCATGATTCTGCTGTTTTAAGCGACTAATATAATTTATTTGGAATTTATTTTGAATATATAGATCTTCTTCTTCTATCATTTAAAGAGAGCCTTGCTTGGAACTCATTCCACCATTCCACGCTGATACGATGGGTACCTGTATTTGACTCTGCAATGTTCGGTTAAGATCCACATGTCTAGCCAATGAGCCATCGTGACCCGACCCATAGTTAAATGAACTTATACATACAACACAAACGACCGAAGGATACAGATCGCGAACAGCATACAATACCGAACATATATTCCCGAGGAATAAATTACTTTTACGATCGCTCCGCTATTGACGCGTGACAAGATCGTATGTTGTCGAAATGGACTCGGGAATTGGATTCGAACCCGTACCTCTTTACAAGGACTGCAGCCGTCAAACGGACATAGATTGTTTTTAACATAAAGATCGGCAACGATAACCCTTGCACTAGTGATGCCCTATTGTCCTTTATCGATACGATCTCATCGATATTTCACGATGATGCGCTTGACCCGGGAGGTTGGCGCGATTTATCTATGGAAAATAAATGTAAACAGTATGGGAATAACCATTTGCATGTGGAATTAGAATATCGTTAGGAAATACAGTTAGCGGTTATATTCATTTACATTTCATACTCTGACATTTATCGCGCGCTTTCATTCACGTTCAAATATTTATAAGCTCATAGATATGTTTCCTATTACTTGTGATTAAGATCAAATCTTAAACTACCCGGACTGGGCATCATTGAAAAGATTTACTGGATACTTTATGGCGACGTCCGGTCGTGTCATTTGTCAAAGAATGAATCCGATTATTACATTCATAATTTGCTTTAATATTCAAAACAATTGAAAAAGTAAATACTAATAATTACAATATAATTAATAAACGTATTCATGAAAATGTCTCTGTTAATGACGTAACTAAAGTGTCGAACGCGTTACGCTTTTTACAGTGGTCATAAAATAGTCATAATTATTTTATTGAATCTTACGAAAACTAATTAAACAAATGACGACAAATGGAGGGGATCGGCGTCATTTGAATATTGTATCGAGTGTCGATATCTCGACAATCAATCTCTAGCTTCATTCACACCGTGCGTCGCTTTATGATCTAATTTCCCTAAACAGTATCTTAGCTATTATTGGAAATGGGGTCTCGTGATAAGATAAATTCTGAACAATATTCGGATCAGCGGGATCTTGATTGAGCACTGTCGGGGAAGTATTGATCTGTTAACTCTTTTCGTGGCGCCTCCTTGGAATAACAATACAATTAACATACAGTTTTTTTTAATAGTAGTTATAAATTAAACAAAGGTACTAAATTTGTAGTAACTAACATATTACTTAAGATTTAAGTATTAAAAATGTAAGCAATAATAAGCTATGATGAAAATCGTATTAAGAGCCTTTCCGGTTCTTTTATTTATTTTAGTTTAAACATCATTTATTTTTATAACTTGAACGTTTAAAAGTTCTTGTAAGAGAACAAAAAATTGTCGTCTTTTATTATGATTTAGAAAATATTTCAAGACGGAAAGATTACGTGGTCATTATGAGTATTTAATTTAAATGTAATCTTAAGCCAAACACAAATGAGCCATTAGTGAATGGGTCCGCGCGGTCCGCGTGGTTCGTCGTTCGTAAAGCGTACTGCGCTATTGTACTGTTTTAAAATATGCCTCCATAAATAGTCAGCAATTTCAAACGGTCTAATAAAGCATCCACAGCTACCATTGTAAACGTGACCAACAAACAAACGGACAAATAGACAGCCGCATTAGCATATATCCCGTGTTATCATAGAAATATTGAATCTGACTCTCAGACCGCTCACGGCGTTGTAGGCTCTGCGACATCGCTTTAACGGCGACAGTCGCTTGGATCGAGATAAAACGGTGATGTATTTGATTTTAATCGTAAATTTGTAGTCGTTTTTGCTTAGAAATTACATTTTGCTGACGATCACGATCTCGGACGATTAGTAGGAAGAACAAGCGAGACAAATATATTCATACAATTAGAGGCTCCGTCGGCGCTGTTTATTGTCTAAGTTTCATGTCTTTCGCCGTGTACCCGGGACTAGCGCTCTGCGCCGCGACTTCGCTCGCGGAAGTTTCAATAAACTGCATTTTTGGCGCGTAATTTATCAAAATGCAACATATATGAACGATTCTCTCTTGTGTTACGAAAATCCTAAAGATACGATGCCAGTATTGGATAATACAAAATGATGTTCCAGTCTGTTATATTAAAAATACCGTTTCAATCTATTGATAATGTTTTGTCATAGCTTTCAAACATATCAACAAACCTTTCTCTTAAACTCGTATTCGCTACAAGATGGGCTACAAAATCTTACAAATAACGCCCGTACGCCCGCACGGACATTTCTCCGACTGTTAACAGTAGGGACATACATTTCCTTGATTTAAACTCGGAATTAATTTCATAGTTGCCTCAGGGCTCCGGCTGGCTTCAATGAAATCCTTGATGTACCCCCCGGGCTTCGCCATGGGAGGCGAAGATGAGTGCTTACTATGTTTGCCCAGTTCACAACATATTGTTAGAAATTGTAGTTTATTGCAAATTTAATACAAATTTAGAAAAACACATTACACGATAGTATATGTTGTTCCCTGTTAATATTTAAATAGCACTGAAAACGGTTCGTTGTAATTCTTTATTCAGATCGTTAGTTTATAAGCCGGACAGACAGTCAGACTTGCTGCGACTTTACCCGCTGATTGTTCCAGCTTATTATTATTATATTTGTTAATGCTTATTATTAAAATATTAAATAGAAATGTTAATAATGGAGAATCTACGTATTGCATTGGGCACAAATCTTAGTTGGCTAACCACAACAAGGAGAATGTTGTCCAATATTATCACGTCGATCAATTAAAGTATTGAGACATGGAGGCCTAAGTATTGAAAAAAAATTTTACATAAGATTATTTACCAACGCGTCACTGTACTGTGAAGTAAAAGTTCATCATATTGATCAGATAGCAAGTTAGGCCTTCATGAGCTTACACAGGCTATTCAGTAATATATAATCGATTTGAACAAATATATTTCAATCACAGTTAAATCTTCATTACCATTTCCTAGATGTGGAGTAAATCTTCTGTCACCAGTACCACCGGTTCTTCCATTAAAAACTGTCACCTAATGGCCGAAATAGAATCTAATATTTACGCAGGTTTTTTTGCTTGAAGAGGGCTAAGCACGCCTCTATCAGCTAACATGACAATCTTTAGTGACGACCAATTACAGTAACCACTACTTATTGCAAATACACGGATTGGTGATGTGTCATTAAAAAAAAAGACCGTCCATGCCGTTGACAGTCAAAATGCAGCGTAAAAAAATTACTTTACCTAAGTGTCCAACATGTTTAATTGAAGTTAGAACCCCGAAAACTCGAAATAATAATTAGCGTCCTAAAAACATGAAAATAAGTAAACAATAAAAAAACGTAGTGAAAATTATACAATAATTAATTAGTATAGAATTCAATTCGCTTAAATAAGCGTATACGGCGATTAAAGACGAATACTCAAGATAAATATCTTAATAGAATATGAGGCGTAATGAATAAAATATGAAGTCTAAATGTGGAACGAAAGCGACTCCAGCCGCCCGCATGCCCTTAACCGATATTTCACGAGTTGAGGACTTCCGATGTTGCAAATTACAAGTCCAGTAAATCAGACCAACTGTATATTATTTCAATCCACGCGTGGGCCGATCCTTCACAGGAATTGGGGATATATCGCGACATACGATGCTATATTCGGGGCACTAGTCACTCACTTGAAAGACATAGACATACATTACTTTAATATATCTTGTAGGATTAGAAACTTCTAAAATTATTAGTGTTTCTGTACTATATTTTCCATATATTATATACAAAAACTTTCCTTTGGAATCACTCTACCTATTAAAAAAAACGCACCTAAATCCATTAGTCTGGCAGACAGCAGTAGGCGACTTTTTTATACTAAGTATTGATTGATAAAGATTAATTTAGCACATACACAACGAACACACTTTAACTCACTCCTTCATAAAAGATGATGTAAATCGTTAAATAAACATTAAACACGAATAATAATTGATACTGAATTACGCGCTTGTATCGCCAATGAGAGGTCGCATATATTAAAATAATATAGCAATAAAATTCACTATGAACCAGTGAACGAGCAGTTTAATTTCGTATAACGCCAGTTAGAATATACGAAAGCCAATGTCATGGGACAATTTAAGAGCCTTTATGCCTGGCGGCTTCACTTATACATATTTATGAATAAAATAGCCAATTTGTTGAGGCATAGTAATAGTGCGGAGGTGCTCCTATAAGGGTGGTACCAATTTAGCTCTGAAATTGTCGGGCACGCCTTGTACAGCCTGATGTGTGCTTAAAGACTAGCTGCCGACTGCTTGACAGTTTTATCGACAGTCGTGCTCGGTGCGGACGGGTAATAGGCCCCGTACCGTACTAATAGTCCCCTGACACGCTTTCTCATCTCGTTTTCAAACGTCTAGCGTTTTTGAGCTTTTGTTTTTACTAGAAGCTCACATGTCTGCTTCTGATAGTTTGAACGCCGTCTGACCTAACCTAACTTAATCTTGTATTGTTTGTTTCAGAAGGATCTCTCGGACGACTGCGTGTTCGAAGAGCATATAGAGGAGAATAACTACAACACATACTCGCGCATCCGGGGCGGGAAGAAAACGTTCCTGGCCCTCGACAACAGGGGGAGGGCGCGACGCACCCAGATCCCGGTGAGCCGGCCGCTGGGCAACCTGTCCGGGTACGCGCTCACGCTCACCACGCGGTGGGACGGCTCGCGGCAGACGCAGTGCCCGCCCCGCCGGCACCGCGGCAAGCTCAAGCGGCCGCCGCCCTTCCACAGGAACTGCCAGCGACGCGTGCAGAAACAGAACCTGCGGAAGCGGAAGCACAAAAAAGCGAACGACCCGAAGAAGAAGCAGCGGCATCCGAAGGCTCGCAGAAAACACGAGAACGGCACGACGACGACGACGGACGTGAGCTGGGACGAGTCCACGATGTCGACCATGTCCACGACCGACGCGGAGTTTTTTCGGTCGGCGACCGCGCAGGAGGCGCTCGCGCGCGCGTGAGCCTGCTCGCGCTCGGGGCTGCCGTGGCGCTCGCACACTAGCACCGTTCCACCCTTACTCGCGCCAGAATCTCTATCATTCCCTTCGACTGCGATGCCACTCGACGCGACAAGCCGAGTGTCAGGTAGCGTCGCTTCCGACTCGAACCGCTATGACGCGTTTAGTACTTTATCCTTCTTACAAATAATGTACTTTAAATACTCAATCGTAGCAACGAGCAAGCCCATTCGATTCGACGATTAACACAACGAATGATATTATTCTACCAAAGCTGAAATTATCTATCTCAATTTGTATTCCTAGTTCGCTTTAAAACGTAGGCTTATCGGCAAGATTCCAATTGACTTAGTTGTCATGAAATTTAAACTTAGATGTTATCGATAACTTAGTGAGTGAAACGATCGGATTCGCTTGACGAGAGGAGGTTATCGTTTGGTAAGGTGGAACCGTGTTAGGGGAGGGAGGCGTTCCTGCTCGCGTCGGGTCGCGTCGCGCCCCAACACTAACTCGAGAGTCCCGCGACGCAGCGCGCGGTCTATTTCGATCGTGTCGGCGTGTTCGTTATTTGTACATTAACCGAGTCAATTTCCTAGCCGACCTTTAAATTTTATATAATTACGTCTAATAGTTCCGTTAATGGATGCGATGCGGCCGTCGGGTGCCGTTAACCGAGTGAAGACATCTATCGCGACCGAAAATCTCGAGCAGCCGTAACTTTCCACGTCTCGAGAACGCTTCGCCGTTGTCTATTCGAATGGTTATCAGCTCGTGAGACTGCTTTCGTCGCTGGTGTGAGTGACAGTGCAACAACTCTTCCATTTCGAAAGATCTCGATTCGCATGGAAAGTTCTCATGTAATCGATTTGACTCGAGCAGGAATCGTAGTAAGCTTTTGTACTTAGAGGGATGTGTTGGTGTAATTTCATAAGAAATTGACTGAAAAATATGACTGAGTAATGTAGGCACTGTCGGTTTTGGAGTAGGCTATGATAGGGTAATGTGCGGCGGACGGCATGCTTCTGTATTATTAGGACGACCCGAGGCGGGCGGGCTCGCGACTTCGATCTTTCACCGGGGACTCCAACGTCCCGTATCGACTGCATCGAACTGCTTTCGGCTGGATCGAACCACTGACCACGGGCATCAACTGCGGGTCGCACGGACCGCGGCGCCGCTCGCCTCGGCCGGACAAAATTGAATTAGTGATAATCATTAATGACGATCAAGTGACTATTAGTAGGTAGATATAAAAACGTGTATCTAATTTGTAAATTATTTATTTTATTTTCCATAGAGAAAGTCGTATTTTGTTAACGTTTTAGTTGATTTTTTTAATTTCTTGTCCCTAAGTTCTATCCGATGTAGATGTGTAGGATGTCATACGCTTGTACTTTTAGTGAGCCTATAATGTGTATTATATTTAAGCTCCGTTCGGCGACGACGTGTGCTGCCCAGAGCCTGCGCCGGCGGGGCGCACAGGTGGCCGTCGAATGGACAATAATTACGCGGTTACATTCTCTTTAGTGATTTCCCTCGCAAACTTGTTATGTGCATATGTTTGTATCTATTATTGTCTATTAAACTGAATCAGCGAACTTTCAATTTAAAGCAAGACTACAAATGAAAAAAACATGTCAAATTCACTGCCAGTAATTTACAGGGTTACCATATAAATATTTGTTGATAACTTTTGAACGTCGTTAAGTTCAAAGGGTTAGCAGCATCATATAATGTACTTCATAATATATAATATGTCATTTAATAATTATTACAGTTCTCGATAACTGTTCGCTGATATCAGAAAGTCAAGAAAAAAATGTGAATGTGCAACAAGCTTTATAATTGTACCTACGTGTGTATGTTGAGCGAATACTTCGAATTAATTTATATTATATTTTATTGTATAATGTCATGTGGAAACGACAAATCTGTACATAGTAAAAAGCATTTACTCAAATCGTTAACAACTTGTCGCGTGTCGATTTTGTCATTTTCATTCGTAATAAATTATTCGAGTTTGTTATCAGTCTCACCTGACGCGTTATTGTATTGTAGATAAAATGAAACCGATCGATATTTAGAGGTAGCAGCAGTATTTCGGTATTGTGAAATTACTCCATAGCAGTACCTAGTTTTATAGTTTTTTATTGTATAGACGTTGTAAGAAAATTGTGTAATTTAAATCTATCTTTAACCTGGTTAATCGATTCCTAATCATTTTACATTTTACAGGCTATTAATTATGCATGTAATCGATTTCACTCTACTCGATTTAAACTCGCTTCATGTCGCCACTATCGTCTCGAGTACAGTGTTAATCGGTAAACAGTACCTACTTGTCGTTTTGTAAAATATGAGTTAATTTTATGTTATTTATACGCATGTGCCATAAATACCTACTCGTAATAGTTGTACCTACCGACTCAGAACATTTTCTTGTCCAATTTTTGTTTCGCACAATTTTAACACGAGGGAAAGGGACGGTCGAAGAGGAGTCTTGAAAACATACATTGTCTTAAATACTCGTTCGGATTAAGATTATGTAATGATTCTTTATATACGAAAAATAAAACTATGTAATTTAAACACTTTTTTAAAATAAATAGAAAATTTGTTTTTAAATAAAGTAATAAGATTCTTTACAAGATGTAGATAATGAATGTAATGAATTTGTAATTGCAGCGTGCTAGAGGAATGCTTTTAATCTGTTCCCACCAATGTACGGCTCCTAGCGCCCCAATTTTCCCCTATAACCGAAACGGGAACGTCAAATGGGGTTTAACAGTATTACTTAATTAATTTCGATACCTTTACATTTTTACAATAATTATTATGTATTCGTGTTAACGCAGTCAGTGTACAAAGTCGAGTACTGCCTTTGAATTAATTGTTATCGATACATCAGACTTTGAACGTCGAAATTCACCCTTTTATGTAGTTTTACCAAAATAAAGATTGATCGAAACTTTTAGACAATAACTTTTTACAGCCTCTTATACCGAAAGATAAATAAAATGATTCTTAAAATACTTTGTTGTTTTATTTTACTGTGTGACCACAGCCACCGATACAAGCACACGACACACGCGGCTACGCAACAGACACGAGAAATGAATCCTATAACTTATTACTTCCCGACTAGGGGTTTTAACTTATCAAAGTTTTCCCTCAAAAAAGTCTTTCAAAGTACAATTTTGTTTTTTCTTCCATTGCGATTAATATTTGAACAAGTCGAATGCGAAATATTCTGCTAATCAAGGTCAAAGCCAATGTCAAAATCTTTAATCATAGAAGTGATTACGCTTACGATTAGTGAAGCTTATTGTTTGTAAAAAATCTAAAAGTAAAGTAAAAGTAAAGTAACAGCCTGTAAATTTCCCACTGCTGGGATAAGGCCTCCTCTTTCATTAACTGAAAAAACTGAACTGGTTTGGAACATATTCCACCACGCTATTCTAATGCGGGTTAGTGGAATGCACATGTGGCAAAATTTCGCTGAAATTAGACACATGCAGGTTTCCTCACGATGTTTTCCTTCACCGCCAAGCACGAGATGAATTATAAACTCAAATTAAGCACATATATATAGTGGTGCTTGCCTGGGTTTGAACCCGCAATCATCGGTTAAGAACCGGCGAAATCGGCGAATATCTTATAAATGTTATGATACGAATAATTTTGCAGCTTCGCATCTTGGTACACACAACAGAAATTAGCTAACCATAACATATAAAGACAAAATTAATTTCCTAAAAAAAAATTAATAAAAAAAAATATTAATCCGAGCCACAACTGATCGTTTTGAAAGAATAGGAAAACGGCTGAACGGCAACGATTACCCTTCGATTCGATTGTTACAACTTGTGAGTAGAATTGGCGCCCTAATCGCTTTCCACCGCAGTACTAGCGTGTCATGTTTTAAATAATCGTACAGACCTTATATATTTATGAAATCCCTCAGATTACCTCTATTCTGCAAGACGAAACTCGGAACTCAGTGTGATAATATACAATGAATATGAAATAATTAATAAAACTAAAAAAGAAATCATCTTGGCTTAACCAATTTCAGCTGGAAATAAACATATATTATTGGATCATTTTGATAGTTCAACGCTTCCAATACGCGGCAAATACTTATTACAATACAATACTGCAGCGAAATCTTATTGATTACCTCATCGAAGGCTGCGGTACAGCCGCTATATCAAATATAAAGCCAATTGAAGTTTATTAGAATTAATTAATTAAATACTATTGCATTATGATTTCCTAAAATCGCCAGAGCAAAATGTATAAAGAAACTAATATAATGCACGACACAAATATCTATTCACAATACAGGTATTCTAATTCAGAATGTATTGACATAAAATTTTGATACAAAATCGATTGTAAAATAACACAATAAGCTATTAGACTGGTTTTTAAAAATCCATTTTATATTATTTAGTAGAGGATAAGGAACCAAGTAAAAGTAGATTTTTTTATTTCTAGTACATATTTGCCGAAAAATATCATATTAAAAATTCCATATTTAAATAACGCGCGGAAACGCTACTTGGACAATATGGCGCTGCAATGGGGTCGGTGACGTCACTTTGCTGTATTTTAATCTGTGGTACATATAGTAGAAAAGCAAAGTTTACAAGAAAGTGACTTCATCATAAGCCCGGCCAATCAGAAGCGTTTTGTGTCACGTGACAAACGTTTGAAAAAATGCATTTTTATTTATTGTTTTTTGAATAAATTAAGTATTATTTTCAACTTTCGTCAGTAAATAACCATTTCTAAACTCATAATCTACACTGATTACAATAATTCACAATTTATATTTCGAATTGTCAAATAGCCTATTACAGAGACACTTCTTAACATATTTTAATAATTTAGTCTTGTAAAGGTTAACTCGTTATGATAAAAATCTTGCATAGAGTGGAGAACATATACACATAACAAAATTAAAAAAATAATAATAATTACATAAAAAACACTTTGCCTCTTCCCCGTACCAATATTATGTATTGTCAGCTTATTTATCTATTAAATGTAATTTGTATTCGCATTTCGTAAATTTTATATTTATTATCTTTTTATTCTCATGTTAGTAACCAATCATAACCTAAAATATTATTCTTAATGCAAAATGAAGAGGATTCTTACAGAATCGCCTAGTGACCATATGGTTTGAGTCATTTTATTTTAGCACTTCGATAATCATTGTAAATAATGAATTAAGAACTCTTAATGAAAATTTTAAATATTACCTATACACATATTAGCCATAATGGCTTAAATTGATTTAAAATTATAGTATGAAAATTATATTAATTTCATGTAAATAAGCTATACAATAATCTAAAAAAAACATCACATAGATGGCGCTACCATACTATTGAAATTAGGAAGGAATAATGAATTATTTTTATTTGCTTTACGAATTAAACAGCATTTGTACTTTCGACCTTTACTTCTAGTTTAGCGTTTTGCAAAAATAAACAATTTATTATTATTTGAAATGAAAATAAACTACAAATTTATTTGACTGACACATATATAACACAGATAAAAAATATGTCGGATTGAGAATACTCGCGCCGACGCCATTATCGAATGAAGGTCGAAACGTCTCTGCTCGATGCTTCGCTCATCGATCGCCATCTTGTTATCCAGTCCTTGATATCAGTAGAGAATCGATGTGTTTTTTATTCGGTTTCGATTCTACGATCATAAAACTTTAAGCGGCAAATTGATCACTAATCGGAAATCGATATGAAGAAAACATCATCCTTGGTTTGGCGATTTTTTGATCGGCTCGAAGAGAATAAAAGATGTGTAGCTGTTTTGTGCAAGTTATGTGATACGCAATACAAGTATTTCGGAAATACAACTAATCTACGAACACATTTAGTAAATAAGCATCCAATACAGTGGGATTTAGTTCAAAATGGAACATTGGAGGAGTCGACATTCCGTGCCTTTGACGATGACGATAACACAACACAGTCTACAATCACACCGAAAAGGAAGAAATACGTAAAGAGCTTCAAAGACGAAAACGTACGTTATTCAGTATCCGTTGATCTTAAAAACAGACGAGATAGCCCCAATGTCCTCGCAGAAGATTCAATGCCAATTATCGAAATACAACGGGTATTTATATTCTTAAATGCATAGGTTATTAGGTTATGTCTTATCAATATTTATACCGGCCTCGAGTTGCATTACAAATTGGTTGCTTTACTAGAATGAATCGATACAAACGAATTTTAAGATCAGAATGTTAAGACAATCGATTTTTATTAATTATATAATGTAAAATCGATGTTAAATCGCAATCAAAATAACTTAGTATCTTATTTATTTTCCTTATTACAATCATTTATACTTTTGATCATGTTACATGTTATTAAACACTTTAGACTTGTGTTTTATTTAATATTCTATAAAAACTCTGTTTTATATGTATATGTTGAATGATATCAATAACATAAGTGCCTTGTTTATAGGTAGATGTACTTGAAAACTCAGAGACAGATAATGAGATTCATCATGATGGCAATGAGGAACCAATAAATATAGTCCGGCAGATGCATGGCAGTCGGAACTCAGATGAAGAATGGCTTAATGACGAGCTTTATGAAACAATTGAAACCTATGAACCAAAGCGCAAACGGATGAAATATAGAACTATCAAAAGAGAAGTCCAGACACCACCTCCTAGTGTACCAAAGTATGTTGTGAGAAACACAAATTCTTACAAAAAACCAGAGCGTATTCTTATTGATGGTGGTCAGAGAAAGGATGAGTATAGTGTTTTTGGGGAGTATGTGGCAAACAAATTAAGAAAATTGAAAAATAACCAAGCTCGAGGAAATGTGCAACAATTAATCACAACAATACTGTGGCAGTCGGAGTATGGGTTGTATGACAGCATGGATACAGTTAAAAGAGTTCTCTTACATTCCGTTCAAGAAATGGAGGTGGTCCACGCAAGTGTGGAACAGATTATTGTACAAGAAGATCATGAAGTAGTGTCACCCAACAAAGACGGAGTAAATTAAACCAAAGATACAGCTTATCACATTAATATATTAATTAGCACCATGTAAAAATTGTTAATTCTAATAAAAAAATTAAAATCCATATGTTATTTTATTAAATCTCCACCTACTTATACTATACTAATACTACAAAATATTATTTGTATGTAAAAGAATAATGTTATTTTAAACTAACAAAATGTAATGAAGGCTAAAAATTATATATATATAAATAAAAACATTTTATAGTCAATTATATACATACAAACAACACACATATTTTGTTAAATCATGTGCTTATAAAATATATATATATTTTTAGTGACATTATTTTCAATTTATTCTGCTTCAAAATTTCTAATTTCATTATATTAAGACAAAAAAAAAAACATAAAAACATTTATTTCTACCGATAAATCTCTGTCTTAAAAAATACAATATTGTACCTATTACTGTATTTTTAAGACTACTGTTTCAAACTTCAATATTCGGAGATACCTAGTGCGAGTCTGATTCTGACAGTTCGTATCTAGCTATCTCCCTCTTATGCGTCAATCAGCTGTTCTACCAACATGGCCACGCTAAGCCGTACATCAGGAAAATTATTAAGAAAAGTACAGTTTTTACCAAATTTATCGCGTAATTATAGTTCAGTGAAGTGTAAAAAAATTAATAAATATGTGTGGAACACCTGTGCTTGTGTTATCGGAGGCGGAATTTTATTATACGCCGCTAATGTCAAGAATAGAGGGATCGTCTACGCTCTCAAAGCAAAGGTAATTTATATTTAGAAACACACTGTATGCTATTTATAAATACTTTTTAGTCTTATTTACGCGGATGAGTAAAAAGGCTACGTATGTGATTAATATACAAAATGTATAATGTAGAGGTTAGTGTCAGTATATCATGTTGGTATTGATTACAAAAGTAAACAAACCTTATTATTGATATATGATTTATAATACAAATTGAACCTCGCCAAATAAAATAACGAAGACCAGGAAAACTTGCCATATATGACTAATTTTATGTTTGTATCTTGTCACTTAAGCAAATATCAGAATAATATCATATAAAAATAAAAAAAAATTGTAATCAATAATTAATATTAATAGAATTAAACCGTGTTGCCATAACCAAAAAAGAATTTAAAATAGTTATTATCTAGTTACTGTATTGGAATAATAATTACTTAAAAGCTAATCTTATCCATCGAAGACAATAAGATTGATAATTTACTTTATAATATTATTGAATGATTAAAGTGTTTCAATGAAAATATATCAACGATAGACCACTGACACAAATACCTATTAATTGCCTGATTGATAATATAAATGTAATAAAATATTATCTAAGCCAGCTTTAAAACAAATTAGGGCACTTTTTACTATCGGCCCTATGCACTCTTTATTTTATTAAATTATATACATACTTATTTAACTGATACAGATTAATTCCTATTTTAAAGATGGTAAAAATATAATGACATTAAATAGAGGTATTTTAAACCCCGGTCTACGGTTGAAGTTACAAACTAGCTCCGTCTTAGCTTTCTAAAAGAAAATAAAATTTATTTATTTTTATATACAATCTCTAAATTAAGTCAATGTACAATAAATAATATCAATAATGTTTGTTTTTTTTAATTCAAATTTTACAAAATTTTGTTAGTTTATATAGGATATACATATTTTTTGGCATTATTTATAAAGTAATTTCCAGTATATTTGAAAATAGTAGATGTCAGTCAAGAATGTTGTAGTATATAATATTCTATGATTCTATTTTATAATATCATGTAATCTAAATCTTAAATGTGATTGTTACAGAGAAAATATAACAGCAAATTACAATTATTAAAAAAATTTTTAGTTTCATTTTTCTAAAGAAATAAAAATATTAAAAAGTTTTCTCCTATCCCAATACAGATTTATAAATTCATATTATTTAAGATTATCATGAAAAATAAAAAAGAAATTTATTCTAGATAGAAAATATATAAATAATAAAGAAAAAAAAAATAGTAATAATATTTTTTTTATTTCTAAGTATTTATAAAATTCAAACAAATAAACAGGCAGACACGAAAGCAAGTTAATAACTGTTTAATTAATATCTATGTTTTTATATACTTACATACATAACATTTACATTTATGTTTTTCATGATGTTTTCCTGTGTCGCCGCGCGACAGTAATTATAAACACAAATTAAGAACATGAAAAGTCAATGAATATTCAAATTAACAACTTCTAAATGCGACCCCATTGAATCATAATCAGATTTCAAAAGTATAGAAATTAAACAGGATTGATTTAAATAAATAAATATAGTTCGGAATTTAATGGCTGGTAGTAAAAATGTAAACAAAACCTGTGCGTAGAATAAGCACATTCAACAGTCCACTTCGTCAATTTTCATTTTTATTTTTAAAACATCAGTTTAACACCGAATTGAAATTTCAAATTTGATATATCGAATATATTAATTTATTGATAAAAAACTTTTTACAACCCGATTGGCATGTTTTTCCGGAGTTGAACTCGTCATTTCTTGAACCTCCAGAAGGTTTTTTTTACACCATTAGGATTCAAAATTTTAAGCTGAAATACAGTGGCGTAGCTATCGTAGGGCCTGGCGGTGCAGTGCACCAGGGCCCCGGAGTTCAGGGGGCCCTCTAAACTAAACCTGCGCGCAAGATTTCTTATTTGGTATCTATAATTTTAAAGGGTAATTATTAGCAAAGAGGGAAAGAGGTGGTGAGGGCCCGATTCTTTTTCTATGCACCGTGGACCTTCCTGACCTATCTACGCCACTGCTGAAATATTAAATGTGGACGACTGCATTTTCCTGGTTGAGTGTCTTAAATATTTATACTATCCACGTATGACTGAAGATTTGGTGATGTACCCACTGTTGTTTTTATACAAATTTAATTTGCACTTACAAAATCGATATAACAATATAAAACCGATACGAATTATTATCGTCAGTGGCGCCTAAATATTAATTTTAAATAAGATAAATTATTCTAATTAAAAGGACATTGATTTTTATCCCAAGTGACTAACTTTGAGTCTAGCTGGAATATTCTTTTAGTTATAGAATAACTATACCGTAACAAAATTTAATATCTGTCATTATTAAGACCTAAATTTAAAATAAGTTGCGTAAAACCCATCAATAAATTTAGAGTCTTAGAATATTATATATTATCTTAGAATATTGGTAGTATTTCATTATTGACGATTCAAAAACGTTTCAATGTGAAGTTTCCTTGAATGAAATTGATTTGATTTGATTTAGAATTTGTAAATAAGTAGTTCTGTAATCCAAACTGTCTTCTTTATTCCAACACTGCTTCTCTTTTTTATAATATTACAGTGGCAAATATACCTATAGGTATATTATAATAACTTTATAATACCCGCGCCGTGACCTCAAAGAAGACAGCTTGTCAGTTTGTCACACGAAGTCCGAGGAGGGTTGAATTTCAAAGCGAAATCTCGCCTACCAGTATAAAAATAATAAATAGAGACAATTCTACCAACATAACAGTTATGACACTTTCCCAGGAAAATGGCTAAATAGCATCGATTGTATTTCGATTCGAGTTAATTTTTGGTATTATTTTTTTCCTCCTCAAAATAATGCCAAATCGGAAAACCCAATATCAAAGCGAATGCCATAAGATAATTATTGAACAACAAATCTCCGTAAATGATTATGTCAGAATGTAAATGTCACAAGTCAAGCCACCCGGGAGCTCAGTAATTCCCGCCGCTGCTAATGTTGACAATTAATTCGGGGCTGAAGGTTGAATACGTACCCAAGTGTTAATGACTAAGTGTTATCGAGATCATTTAGGGCTCTGGGAATTCGAGATATCGAAGCAGATTTCGGTTATTCAAGTATCTAGCGATGGTTTTTAATTATTGATAAGATTAAGGATAGGGCGTCATATATATTATAACTTAGACTTTGAGTTTTAGCTCTCGGCATGTTATTTTGTAATTATTAAATAATGCCCAGTGGTTAGAGCGTGTACATTTTAACCGATGATTGCAATTTCAAACCCAGGCAAGCACACATATGTTTAGAATTCATCTCGAGCTCGGCGGTGAAGGAAAACATCGTAAGGAAACCTGCATGTGTCTAATTTCAACGAAATTTTGCCACATGTGAATCCACCAACTCGCATCGAAGCAGCGTCGTGGAATTTGCTCCTAACCTTCTCCTAAAAGGGAGAGGATACGCCCATCAGGATTAGCCCAGCTGTGGGTAATTTACTGGATGTTACTATTATTTTATTATGAGTAGAGAATATTTGTCAATTTAAGTGTACCTAAAGCATGCCTAAGGATTGGAGATGACAATAGTCTTTCACACCATGACGCCACCATATGTTGGCCATTGATTTATCGTTAACTAAACTAATATTTCTAATTGAATTGAGATAAATAAGTGTTGCACTCGTACAATCGTAGAAAGTCTTAACTTCAATGTAGGTACATTGAAAATTAAAATTTATGTATATATACATTTATCCTAAGCTACATAGCTTTTTTTTTACAAGCAAAATGATTGCACAAAACATAATGAATGACATATTAAAAATAACAAAAACAAATACTAATTTTATTGCCTTGAAATTGTTTCTATTCATTCATTAGGTACGTACAGATTTTTAAATGCAAGAGTCTTGCAAAATGACGACAAATATGATTTTATTTAACTTTTCAATAATGCCTGCAAAACAATTGTTTAACCTTTAATGGATTTGTTTTAATTGAACGAGATCATGTTATCTGTCGCTCGGATCTCGAGTTTTTACAGTTGACTCGTTTCGAGTGACAGTATCTATGAGGCGTCGTGTTTTTGATTGAACGATTTGCTACGAATCCGGATATTTTTATGCATGTACCTCTAGCGACTGCAGACAATGCCTTCGTGGAGCAAAAAAGTCCTCGACGTCTGGACCTCAACTCTTTGTAATTCTTATTACCGAAAGCGGAGTCGCCGAAGCATTTTGTTACGAACGTAATCATTTTGATAGTAAAATGGTAAGAATCCAACAGATGTTAGTAACAAGAGGATGAAATACACTCTTGTCTCGTCTAGTCAAATTTATAATTGGTAAAACTGCGAAGCGCATCTGCTTACACTAAAACCTTTTCCAAAACGTGCAGCATCTTCTAGGATAAGTTGCATGTACGAGTATATTAGTTGTTTATTAGTTTTTTTTTTTCGATCGGTCATTACGAAAAAAACCTTCGTAATACATGAAATGCTTCAATGTAAAAGTAATGTTATTAAGTTTATGTTAATTTAAATCCTCAAAGGTTTTATTAAATGTTAATAGACGTCGCGGCTGCGACATCGATCTATGACTAAATTCGCTTAGTGCGGTGCATTTCTCCGGCTGTTATTTATCGATAATGTCCATATTAATCTCGATCGTCTGTCAATTTGTTCGTTTTGCCGGCTGGCGGCGCCCGCGCGTCGCTCGGCAAATCCCATCATTACTCCTTACGCCTTAGGAAGCTCCGATAGTGATGTTATCGCCCAGTATTTTTTATCGATAGATCGCGATGATGATCCGATAATGAAGTGTAGTGTTTCATTGTGAATTTTATTGTACGTTTTATCAATATGCGTTTAAGCCGGTGTTGACTAATGCTTTATTGTGTGCGAGGAATATCGCAGACTTAACTTTTAATGTTGAAGTAATCTTTTAATACTTTTACTTATTTGTTTTTGAGCGTTTGTCGTGCGTGATAATGTATCTGTAAAATTAAAACGTATAATCATTTGCCGATACAGCGGCTGTTATCTTGTCCGCTCTGTTTAGAAAGTCTCCGAGTGTAAGCGTCTTAGTGTCCAAATCGCTGTCCTAAGCTGCACTTTATGAATTCCTATCTTTTATCATCCCGTAAGACAAATAGCCTTCGCAATTTCCTTAAAATAAGTCGCAAACTCGCGTCTCGTATATTGTTAATACATTACAGCATTGTGTTCAACTGTTGATTTATTATTTGTATCAACTAATATTTTGGACAAGTGAAACGTCATCTAAATCTACATAATTTAATAAACGTTTACGAAATGGTGTCTGTTAATGAATATATTTAATATTAATCGTTTTTTTTGAAATACTAACTTTAATTGCGAAAGTAACTAAGTTTAAGTTGTATATGCTGTGTTGAATGCATATATTATAGGTAACAATAGCTTACAGATATAATAATATTATATAATATATAAATAATGATAATAATTTAGATTTAACAATCAAATTGAAATATAAGAAAACTATTTCAAATATAAGGTATAATGCAAAAGGTCAACTCAATAATCATAACAATCAATCTGTAAGAGAAGCAAAGGATAAATTTAAAGGTTTCGTGGTTTTGCAAGCTTTTGGTAAAAATCAACTTTGGTAATATTCATGAGCTGACGATAATGACTCATTACTTTTTATTGTTCTCACTATGAGAAAACGATGGTCTGTGAAAGTGAAAAAAACATTTCCCTGCGTCAGCACACAGCGTCGTGGGCAGCACGCAAAGAATCCATAATATCACACGAAACCGCATCCTGTGTGAATCATAAAACGGTTCACACCTTTTCTGTTGCGAGCTGATAAATAATTCATTGAGATCGCGGACTGCGGTGGTTTGGTCTAGTACGAGTAGGAGATACACAAACAGGTAACAATGGGGCCGAGGCGTGACTAAGGCGACCGTTTAAGCAATTTCCTTAAATGACGATGATGTATGACGGATCGCGAAATCATATCACACTGAATAAACACTAGCTCATTAATTTGAAGTATACTATTTTACTAGCTTTGTCGGCGACTTCGTGCGCGTTTCAATTAAACGAAAAATTGTACAGTTCGCGGATTTTACTGCAACTTATTAATTCTAAAATAAAAGTAGCCAAAGATACTTCTTATTACATCAGCTGTCTGTCAGTGAAAGTTCCGTCAAAATCGGTCCAGACTTACTAGAGATTAGTCAGAACAAATAGACAAACAAAAACGATAAAAAAATATTACTTTGATGTATGTACCTTGTATACATACATATGCATTTAGTAAAAAGTGTAAAAGACAATCCAATTTTATTATATGTATAGATTAGATATATACCAAATGAATGGTACTATTTTGTAATATATAATGTTACTCCTTTAACCTATTTACCCAACTGCCTGACTAATGGTTTATGTTTTGTAACCGTGGTGCGTCTGATCAAATCGAGTGTCAAAACAATAACAAAGATCATTGGGGTATTTTTTTGTAAAATAATCAGCTGGACGGGCAAATAGGTCACCTAATGATTATAATAGTCTCCGACTATAGACGGTGGCGAAGTATTCTGGCTCACTCAACCTTCAAACCGGAACATCACAAATGTACGAAACCTTATAAGTCTGTATTTTTTTTCATTTGTCTTGTTTAAAATACAAACAAAAAAAATAAACATAGTAAAAAAGTCTATAAAGTAAGTATAACATTTATTTTGACTAAATATCATTTTTCAATTAACTACGATTTAAAGTTCATTTTGCTTGGATACGAAACTTAAAGGAATCATTAATAGCTATTTATAATTTGATAGTATTTTTTATATTATATTCTATATGGGTTAAACTAATATTTTCTATAAAAGAACCAAAATAGAGCCACTAATAAACAATATGAATCGTAACCAAACATTGTGGGTTCAAATACGGCGAAGCTCTATTGAACTTTTCTGTGCCTATATATTAATTCGTGATCTGCTGATGGAAATGATCGTAGGAAAATCTGTATATTAAGTAAAAAAATACTCCAATTCTTGCCCTCAAGAGGAGGCCTTAGCTCCGCATGAGACATTTACAGTCGTCGTTTTACGACGTTTTGTACATTTAACAACAATAAAACAATTGAAAGATTTACCCAGTTCTATTCTTAATGCTTTCTATTTAAAAGATAAGACGGTTATTTACGGTAATTGATCTCTGAATATAACCTCACCAATAAATATTTTATCTGCTTAATGAATGTCATTCCGTCCTGTTTCCATATCATCTCCATCACCAACTCTACGACACGAAATGATCTAATTTATATTCGGACGAAAGTTAGTCGCCGTGATCTAAGGTCATCTAACCCAGATCTTCGGCCATCTCACAGCGACAGGACATTCAATTAGGTGCAGCTAGGGCTACCACCTGGTCTGCTGGACTCTAAGAACCTCAAGAGACCACTGATGATGTTTCAGCGAATTCAGCAAAACTAATTCTTAATACAATACTACATATGCACATTTTTTGGTACAATTCTCTTCGCTTTTATAGTATAGTTCGACAGTGTTCATCTGACTATTCTTTTACATGGCATTTTTTATTTATATAACACAATTTGTCAATGATATGCTATCAAAAGAAACGCTGCAAGTTTTCTGTTTACAGTCAAAGTCTTAATTAAATGTGGAGTATTACCCTTATTTTTTAATGGTTGCAAGTTGCCAGCCCTGAACGTAGGGCGATAAAGTGCTCCTAACTCTGAAACTTGTATTTCTTAACTATTTAGGGCTAGTGTGTCTGAATTAAGAAGATAATTTGTGCCCTCGAATTTCTTATCTGAAAGCAACGATTGGAGTGAATTAGAATTAATGTTGGATGTGATGTGATCTCTGAAAGCGGGACCGTTGAGAATATAAATGGGTATTTCGTCTTGTATTTCCTGCTTGTCTTTACCATTTCACATCGATTCGATCATGTGAGTCTTAGCCTTTGATGATTGGCTTTAAACCCAGGCCAACTCGACTAGATTTTCACGTACCTCATTTGTGTTTATAATTCATGTCGTGCATCGCGGTGCGGGAATATATCGTGATGAAACATAAACGTTTTAAGGAAAATTAGCCACACGTACTCGTATATCCACCAACCCGCAATAGCGCAGCACGAGGGTGAAGTCCAAGCCCAGCCGTGGGACATATACTAGCTGCTACTTTTTCTACATCACCTTTGTATTTTAGAGTATTATATATTTCTAGTCATAACATAATTTAATTGATGAAGTCATATTCAACACATATAGTAGCTTCAACTATTTTTATAACGGTCGATTCAAATATGATCATACATATGTATGTTGAAGTTTATTTCGTCACAATTTTCCCTTCTAAATTACCACATGAATTATAATACAGCATTAAATACAATTCTATAATGTTTATTTCTGCCTTCATACGTTATGATCAAACAGTGCTACTTAACTAATAAATTACTAAAAATATCTCTTAACTTCTATTATTGAATCAAGCGAGTATTTCCATTGGGCACGTGAATCAAACTGTTAGCGCTGGATATTCTATCACGCGTTTGGCTTCATACCAGACATCACTGTGTCTGACTGAAGTCACGTCGACATTTCTACGAACATTGGATAGTTACGTCCAGGGCTGACACCGAACAAAACATCCTGGAATGTTCATGAATAACTTTACTAATGGTCTTCTGCATGGCAATGCGTGAATAAGTGGTAAATGTGCCAGGGACTTGGTGGTAGTTATAAGTTACTAACCAGCATGTTTTGTAGTCTTGCAAATATAATTTTATATGAAATTATATAAAACTAGTAGTCTTCACTCGCGTTTAGGGCGTTGGTTGTCATGTGTTAGGCAAAAAAGTAGCCTATGTTTCTCGGAGTTCAAGTTTGTTTCATACCAAATTTCATCAAATTTTATTCAGCGGTTTGGTCGTGAAAGGGCGACAAACAAACAGAGTTACTTTCACATTTATAATATTAATATAGATTTACATAAATATCAACGGCATAAGATAACAGAATTTACATTTTCAAAGTTTAGCAATAATTGTACTTACTAATAAAGTTATAAATGCCAGTAAATGATGCAAACGGTAAGTAATGTTCCAAACGGCAGCCCTAGAGGGATGCCGTCATCCGATGCCAGTGGTCTCATTTCAATTGAGCAATGTTAATCATCAATTTTTATTACGAGGATGTGCAGCGCATTCGGCTTGTCCCGTGTCGACACTTGTGGTTTCCTGGTGTCCAGTGCTAATGTAAATAAGCTGTTGTCCACGATTTCCTCATGATAAATAACGTTGTGTCACGGCTTATCTACGACATCGTATTGTTCGGAACGGTAGCTTGTTATTAATGGCATAATTTCGTATTCTGTCGCAAATTGTTCCAGGCTAAATATCATTAAATTGTGCCTATGAATATATTTGAATATTACACAATACAAGAATATGTAGATGATGGAAAGTGTAGCGTTCGTATTCGCTGCTTTCCATATATACTTAAATTGAATTGCTTACTAAATAAATATTGGACAACATCACAGACATTACTCTGATCCCAATGTAAGTAGCTAAAGCACTTGGGTTATGGAAAATCAGAAGTAACGACGGTACCACTAACACCCAGGTCTAAGGCAACGTAGAAAACTAATGAACTTTTCCTTTATCGACTATCGGCCGGGAATCGAACCCGGGACCTCGGAGCGGCGTACCCATGAAAATCGGTGTGCACTCTACTCGACCACGGAGGTCGTCCAACTTAAAAGATAGTAAGAATTTATGCCAATTCTTGTATTGTAAAATTTTTATAAACTTAACGTAGCGGTTGCGGTGGATAGTTCAAATTTAATTTGATTTTGTTGGATTAGACGATTCAAAAATGCGTATAAGAATATCACTCAAGTCTACCTGATTTTCCACTCGATCTAGGTAATATTGTTTTGTCATTGCTTAATTTGTTAAACAGCTTGATTGCGATACCCGAGAGATATGGAAACAAATGTTTGTAAGTTCAAACACAACTGCATTATCTGCCTGAAGTAAGCTGGTTCGTTTGACGCTCGAAGAAGTTGAAATGTATTTCAATGGAGGAATACTGATTGCATTCTTGTCATCTTTTATTTGGTTATGTGTTATTTTAAGTTCTTTTAGTTAATATTGCGTTAAATTTGGTGATAAATATATGATGGAGATAACTGTCGCTTATGGTAGGCCTCTTGTTGGCGTCACTCTGATCACTCTTTTATACTCTGAATCCAGCCTGTTTACCTCAGAGCATCAAAATGTAATTTAGTAAAAAAAATAAAGTCGGAAAGAACAAGAAAATAGAGCATTGAAGATTAAGAGGTTAAAATAAATCTAACTCGAGTAACGAACATTCGATACTTTATCAACGTTATAGATGTTTTCAGTTAAATGTTGTTTTAAGAGACAATACCGATCTCAACACAATTTTACGAACAAAATATTTTCAAATCTAAATTTAACCGGACGAGTTACGAGCTATATTTAACCCGATACGATACGAACGTACATTCGCAAAACTATCATCGAGTTAATTTAAACGAGAAAGTGTTGCGTCAAACTTGTGTTTTTTTCTTCGTCGTTCGAGTAACGTGTTCCTTTGTTGACTACTTTTTTCTTGTCCGAGAAACATAATCCTGTATGAGGCCCTCGCGGTCTTACTACAAGTTTACGAAGGCCTCGTAATGGCGAGCGAGTATTATGTGAAAACTACTCACATGCTAATTCTGTATTATTTATTGATTTTATTTCTAGAGGTCGCACTTGCATCTCTGAAACTCGTTTACAAATCTTAAATAATATAATGACCTCCTGACTGACTTCCGCACAAACCGACCCGGCAGGAGAGAGACTAAACGCTTTCTCATGCTTTACGAGGTACGGGTGCATGAACAAACAAAAACAATAACTCGCAACTATATCTTACAAGCAATGAGCAATAGACAATACTAGATAGCCAATTGATAGAATTCGATGACGACAGACATTTCGATGCGTTTATTCAAATTGAAATCTAAACTGATTTGATTTATCGATAGGTTAAATATTATCAATTCATAATGCAGTCAATAATACAATATTCGTATGTGAGTCCATTACGGCAGCGCCTACTATAATATCTCCTCTTTGATTGCTATCTGGGAGAAATGGCATTGAAAACTCTCCTTGCTTTAGAAATTTATTATTTATTATAATTATCCTTGAGGTTTTAAATATGAATAAATAAAATCTATACTCGCACTATATTAAAAAAAGTACTCTTAATACAAACGTTAAAATATTCAATCGGAATGGGTTTAAATACAAAATACCTTTAAAGTTAACGATTCAGAAAAAACCGATGGTACATCGCAGCGCGTCCGTAACAAAACACTGAATGGCTGATAATATCACACTCACGATTAAAAGTAAATCAGTCGATGCTATTCAACGGTGACCCTAAATTGCATACAACCCCTAATAAATGCCCATAATACTCCAACAGACACTGAGCAAAGGGTGATTCGAAGAATGGGCCACCAACGACGTCCATTGAACCAATTCTTTAACGGTCAGCGTGCGACGTTTTTTGTCCACTTTCGAGTTTTGTGTTCATTGTTAGGCGATATAATGTTATAATTTGTTGTCAATCCGTGTCTGGACAGCGAAATAGCTTTGTCACGATAACAAAGGGTTAATACGGCGGACGTTTAATCACGTATCACCCGGAAAATAATGATAACCCTGATCAAATACTTAAATACGAGTTTACATTATTATTCGAAAAATTGCATTGATTTATATTATATATACCACTGCACCAGTGGTGAAAATTCTATCAAAAGTGTTTTGGAATGTCAATAAAAAAAATTCTATCATTATTTCCGATCTTTTATAAAAAGTGATAATATCAAACAAAAAGAAAACCGTTGAAAACAGTTGAGAAAAAAACTGTGGTACTTACCAAAATGTTTTGTTTTTACTTATTAATAAGTAGACATTTCATATGAATTTATCTTAAGAAAGTTTAGGTAGTTTTCAATATTACAATTCAATTTTATATGATATCTAAAGTACCGTTAATTATTTACTCTCTGACACACCTTTAAAAAGCATATCTTTAATAATTTCCATACTTTTCAGTGACCGCAATGCATTAGACACGAAACCATAGAGGAACATGGATGATTCTGAATATTTTAGCACTGATTCATCTCCGTGGCAATTATTATTGAAATATTGTACAGAGTAAACATGTTTTCAACAAGTTATATTTCCGTGTGGAAGATTAAGTCGCGTCGGCTTCCTGGGTTCCGTTAATAGTGTCTATTACTGTACGATCATACTCGCCACTTTCTAGGTTATCGTTGGAGTCCTGGATGCCTCTTGTAGACAAATAAGGTATTTAAGTACTTCGGCTGCGTAGATGTAGTTAAATCCGCGAAGTGAATTCCCCTTACGATTGTCTTTCTATTGTTTCTTAACGGCGAGTGTGTCGAACGCTTCTGATAAATCTATCGCTCTAAAACTATCTATAGATTTGGTAGCTGCCTGTACGAGTATACTAGCTATTTCTTAAAGTTTCGCTTGCTTGAAATAGTTTAGTTGATAATCTGGAATGGTTCAAATATTAAACATTATTATAATAAAAAAGAAAATGATATCGAACCGGTTTGTTGTTGCACAGATCATCAGTCATATAGGCTTAAACGAGTGCTTCCGGCTTTATGTAAAAGTAGCGTATGTTTTGTTTACGATAGATTTTAATTATGAATTTCTGGTATAAAACGAGTTAAGTTTCTATTTATGTAGTTAATTTAAGGATTATTTTTTATAATATATCCATATTAACCATTACGTGTTGCCTTAAAATTGTGAAGGAATATAAGAACTATGTCGTTTTACAAAACATTAAAAATTATGCATAATATTGTTTAATTCCAAGAAGTACAGACCTCCATCGATTTTCTTGATTATCTGCTAACCGAATTTGGTCAATCCTGCGACTTATTAAGAGCCCTGCAGGCCAATCAATTATCGTCGAGCGCTGCTAATCCGACGGCGTCACACACTCCATTGGGGTGCAATGTTGTGGCTGTAATTGATGACTCCACGGGATCTGCCTTTTAGGGCTCTAAGTAAATTACTGCACTGGAAGCTTGGGGAAAATCTATTTGTGCGAGAAGTTTGTTTATATTTTGATGTTTATAATCATTCTCTTCATATTTAATGTAAATAACTTGACTTGGCTTTATCGTTGCATTTAACTTTGAAATTGAATTATATGATAAAGGTATTTATTGTTAAAATACAATTGGATCATCCTGAATGGAGAGCAAAGTCGAAATCATGAGATGAGATTTCTAGTCGTCCAAAGGACTGAAATCGGTCACAGAAAAACTTCGCCGCGATATATCTTAAAATTTGGCTATTACAAAAGCAATGGGATGGAAGTAAAAACTAATTAAAGCAAATACATTAAGAGCCAAAATGAATTGCACTTCAAGTTAAAACCGTACTAAATTCCCAAATGGAGATTTCAAAGAATTTCCTCCACCGGAAATAGTCGATGAGGGTGTCAACCCCACAAACGTCACAAACAAAACGTTCAACTTAATCTCAGAGGAATTTTTCAATCAACCACATACACTTCATAATTCCTTCACAGTTGAGCATGAGAACCCCGATGATAAGGATCACTGCGAAGCATAACACACCGTAGTGCCATCGAAATTGGGTTACGTTTCGATTGACTCGTGAAGCACTAAAAAAAGTGAAATGGCGCGTACAATAGGATAGGTCGACCATTGAAACAAATCTGTTTAGGGCGAAGGGCAAACATCCTTAACTTGTCTTGAACTCGTTTGAGCATTTGATCTAAGATTAAATAATCGCTTTTGTCATCAAATCAATTTTCGTTAATGGCCTGAGCTGTTATTTAATCCCTACGTATAATAACTTTTGACTGAAACATGGTAAATATTTATAATTAATTATAATCCGTCCGGATATTTTGTTATGGATTTAGGTATTTTAAAATAAGCTTTTAATGTTTGATTATTAATTCATAATGTATTGCACTCAAATGCACAAAATATTTAGTAGACAATAAATTGTCATAAGGTGCTACATTTTGCCTTATCGTAAGCCTGCAGCGATCTCTTCCCGCTACCTTTGGGCAAATGTTCTCTATCCATACACTGACAGTTGTCGAACATAGGTTTTAGTTGTCCCTTCATCTCATACTTCAATAGTTTAAGATTCGAAATTCTGTGACCGCGAAGCCACACGCATTGTTTACTGATAAGCATCTTGTTCGTCAATCACTAACACGACCTACCCTTAAAAAACATCCATTAGAATACTATACATTTTAAACCCTATAACTTAAGAGTAAGGTGCTTTTTGATTAAAACATAAACATCAGGTGGCGTTTTGTGGGTTTAAATACCATTCATAAATTGGTAAGGCGTTGTCTTTGAGCTCGTCAAATCGATCTTTATATGTAGCATTGTTATTTATTATACTTTGAAAATATTCCTTAATTTTGTTTCTTGGAATGATACACATGTAACTTTATAGATATACGTTATTTTATTATGAAAATAAAATGTAATTGGTATCATACTATACAAATGATAAAATCACATTTTTGTATAAAATAACATTTCCATTTGCAATTCTTAGAAGCAGCAAGACATGAATTAAATGATGTTATAAAACATCCAATACACAAATCGATTCATTAATTAATCGCATAATTACTAATAAAATAAAACAAATCTTAGTTTCTATCAACTCCTAACTCCTGATCCCCGAGCAGGCGCGCGTCAAGGAGCGCTAACGAATGGTCAAAACAAATCAACAGTTTCGCTTTGTAACCGGAAAGATCGCCTCCGTAACCAATTTCCAGTCCGGCGGTGATCATTAACGCAAATAGCATGGCACCATTTTGTACCATACGTCGAGAACATAAGGGCAGACGAAAACTTTTTTGGAATCGCTGAGCGGTAAAATTATTGTTGTAGAAGCACAGAAGACTGATTTATATAGAGCGAGCCGCCTCAGCCGATGTGTCTAATAAATCTCAATCAAGATCCGAGATACGATATGATTGGTCGTCTGTCGGCGCCGGGAAGATGCCAAAGATAGTCGCGTTACATAACTAGATTTGCGTGGTAATGAACCGATTTTTTTATTTGGGCTGCATTAAGGGGACTACAGGAGCTAATTGCCCTTGAGAATCACGCGCACACACTTACACTAACGACAAAAACGGCATGTCCCCCCGCGCACTACGCTTAGCGAGGCGGCGAGGTTACGCCTGAATATTCCAATAGATGGCGCCGAACCGCCGCGCGCCGCGCCGAGCGAAAGCGAAGCGAAGTCAATTCTATCAATTCTATCAATCATAGATTTCATAAAAATAGACAGGACAACAGAATTGTTTCTTTGTGTCATTTAAAAAAATATGATAAAATTAAACTGAATTAATTAAACTTAAATTATTATTATTTTATGTACAAAAAATAGTTAATTTAAACATTTTTTTCTTTAATTTTTACTGTATCAATTCAATTAGTTGTAATACTAAATATTAAATCGTACCTATTTTTAAATTTTGTAAGTTTGTTAAGCGATTTATTAAATAAAATTAGAACTGTTCGTAATTTGTACACTGACAAAAAGCGTAGAGTTTGTTCGTTTTACTAATATCGGTACACAAAGAAAAAAAATTAAGTTAAAAAAGTCAGCATCAAAAAGTTACTATAAAAATAATATCGTCAAGTCGGTTTAGTAGAATTATTGGTTAACTCGGTCAATCACAGTGGGTTTAGTCATAAATCTCATAAAAATAGTTTGGATATTAGAATTATTTGTATTGTTTTTGACTGATATTTGAAATAAAACTGATTCAATTAAATTCAAATATTTTTATTTATTTTTGGTTTAACAAAAAAACAAATAAATTTCGTTTCAATTTTTTTATTAAAATATTTTTTTTAATTATTCGTTCGTCGTCGTTCGTTATTAAAATATCTTGGATACTTGCAATCAATATTTCACCCACTTTCACTGAAGCTACGAGCTAAAATTTTTCAATTGATACTATTTCCAATCTTTAAAAAATATTGAATTACGTATATGGACACTTCTAAATATTTTAGTTCTTTGGTTCACAACAATTACATATTTCAAGATGGCCCAGTGGGTAGAACGCGCGCATCTTATTGCGGGTTCAAACCCAGGCAAGCACCACTAAATATTCATGTGATGTGCTAATTTGTATTTATTTATTTTTTTATTATTAAATTTCATCCATACATAACTATATTTCCTATTATAAACAAAATTGATAAAATTAAACTCTAACGTAATAGAAATAGCTTCCGTGTTATTTTTTTTCGATTTTCTTAATTCTGAAAAAATAAATGCATAGTTGTTAGGAATTAAATTTTAATAATTATAAAATATATATATATATATTTAAATATAGTCCTTTAAAAATAATAAAATTTTAGTTCAGAGTGCGGGGATCGAACCCGCACATTCTTCTTGGACTTGCTTGCATTGACCAAATACTCCATGGTGACTGTAAGAAATCTGTCGAAAAATCTGATTCTATGCGAACTAATTGCATTGTTTTTAATAAATGTTTCCAATAATCATTATTTATAATATATAAATATGTTTACTAATTAAATACTCTTACCTTTTCATATTATCTTTCATATGTTCGGCTTTTTAATTTATATGAACGTTTTTTAGTTTTCTTCACAGATTGTACTTTATTTCCTATGTTTACAAAATTAAACTTTATAAAAATAACTTAACAAAAAAATAAATGGCTAACTACAACTAGACTATTTTAACTTAATATATTTATTTACATAAAAGAATAATATTCGACAATTAATTTACAATTAAAATTACTCAAAAATAAAATCTACGAGATTTTATTCGCAACGATGCGGTGAAAAGAGCGACACGTCTGTATAGCAACAGGCCTCGGCCGGCAGTGTCTGTACGAGGCGCTCACGCACACATGCTTACGCATTTTGGTCGAAAATAAGAAAATCTGATTTAAAAAAAATCTATTGATTTTACTAAATAATTATGATAATAAATTTTTAGTATATTGTTTGTAGAATAATCTGACAAAAGACCAAAATTATTGAAGGTATATAAGTGTAGTTAAAAAACAAAAAAAGACTTTTTTAGAGGTAACTTTGCGATTTTTTTCTATCGTACCAAATTAATTACATCATGTTTTCAACACAATTAATAACTAGCATCTATCCTGAAGATTAACATATATTTTTTTCATTTGGTTTATTGCATTGGATTATATACTTTTTGGCATTTTAAAACTTGCATTTAGCTCATGTAGTCCCCTTAAGCCTCGTTGCGTCTCTCCTTACCATATCCGTGCGGATGCATACATACTGCATACCGTGATAAATGATATTTAAAGCTTTCTTGAATTGAAGAGTTCCTCGCAGTCTTAACCTTATTTTTAGCCACGGCGACAGAAACGTACATATGTGAAAATTAAATTCCGAAGTATAGAGAATTAAAGGAAGGCGAAAGAATTTGCGATTAGATTTCCAAAAGAGGGAAAACCCTGTGGTAAATTTAATCGGAATTTTCCGAGATAAAAAAGAAGCACAAGATTTTTGAAGACGGAGATAAGATTGAAAGGGAGGGTGAAGCTATACAATACAATGAGTATATCTCAACAATGATGTATTAGGCGATGGAATCGATAGTTTTGGAATAAATCACGTTTTAGTAATGTGTTTTGGAGATATCGGTGCTTTATCCGTCCGACATACGCGTGACGCCAGTTCATAATTTATAGGACAATGGGATGAACTATTTTTAACGATAAATCTCTTAAATTTCTGAACGATATACAATCGTTTAGAAGTAGAAATGTTTTGATCGGTACAATATTATCGTCATTAAATATTTACAACTGCGCGGTATTTATAACTAAATAGTTGAGTGTGTTTGTCATTATTTTGACGACAAGGTGTCGACATTTGTCGTTCCCAAAGTCCTGACGAGTACTGCCGAGTGTCAATGACAAGTCACTCTTATTCATTCTTGATAATATATTTATTCGGATTTAGAATCATATTTAAACGTTTTCAAAGATCCCCGGTATAAACTAGAAGTATTAAAATATTATAGATTTAGCGTATGCATTTCAAGAGATTACACCGTGAACTCTTTTGAATCCACCTAAAGCTTGGAGTTCCAGACAAAATATATACAAATTTAATTGTACTGTATTGACAGAAACTCCGTTATTAAAATGTTAGGGTACTGGAGATGTAATAGGTAAAGTAATAACCCCTGTACTGAAGTTCTGAAACATACGGACTTCAATGAAAAAGTTATTCACTTTTGGTCACTTTAAGTATCCATACGTCATTAATCTTTTCAAACAATATATCTCATTCGCGCTCCTACAATCCTATTATAGAGCTCTAATTCGGTTTAATAACGTCTATCCTTGACCGTCGATTCATCAATCAATACGATTTCGACGTAAATTAGCAAACGTACAAACGGAATAACAAAAACTGAGCAAGTATTGTTGAATTCCTTGATTTGAATCGATCATCCGGACGCCTTCGTAATACACATTTGTTTCTTTTAACCCTATTATTATATTTCAGTGAAATGGTTCATTGTTTTAAATAATATTTTCATGTGAGAAGTTTGTATTTTATTTCAGATCTGAGAGTTTTAATTGAAATATTTCGGTGCGTTGCAACGCCTATGTAAAGTTTATAAAGGATTCTTGTTTCATTAATTTTGTACTTAGTGCCATGGCGGTCGGTTGAACGATATAGAAGTCAATTTACTGCAATTACTACAAAAACAATTACTTAATGTAAGTACTTATTTACATTGTATACAAAGCTACAAAATAAAATAATACAGATTACATTGTCGTAGTCGATTCACGTCAAATACACTCGTGCATTTTCACTCAGATTGCAAATGTAAATATTTTTTTCTAAACTTTTCTCTAATCTATCTAAATCTACGTTAAAATGATGACCCAGTTCTGAAAGAATAATTAATTCAGTCCTATTTTGTGGTCTTTTTAAAAATTCAAATATTTTCACAGGTTTGAGATTTAGTAGGAATCCCGTAATGGCGTCACAGACATCGCTCCGGATCTTTATTTTTCAGCTTTCTCTTTTATATGAATGCCTGATGCATTCCGCCTTTGATTTACAATAAACGTGGCGTCTTAAGCAGCCCTGTAAAGAATTGGAGTTGTTTTATTATTTATCTCGCGCTACAACGCGTACTTTGATGTCAACTTTACGAGCTCCGGATGAAAAGAACCTTCGAATTACATGAAAATATATCAGAAACAGTTTGTTGCATTGTTTACAATCTTTCACTTTCTATCTTTGTTCGCATCTCAGCGGTCGCGACGGTCAGTTCCGCCTTGAGTGTACTTGTGGACATTATAACTTCGCGTTTCATATTTCAGTCTATATAGTTCATTTAATTAGTAAAGTAAGCCTGTAAATATACCATTGCTGGGTTAGGGCCTCCTTTTGACGAGTATAATTAAAACATATGTAAGCTTTGTGTTGGCATTTGAGTCGAAGGAGGTCGTCTCACTAAGGGTCGCGGTTGCATGCCCTGGAAACCGGAGGATGGTTTTAGTGGGTAGGACAGGGCCTTCAGCCCTGGCACGGGGCCCTTATGGCCCCGGTTGAGTCCCACATACCCGTCCCGGTCCCCTGGCCGGGCGGGAGGCGTAAATGCTTTTCCACCTCGTAAAACAAAAAAAAAAAAAGGTCGTCTCACTAAAAAACGTACCATATTTTTATTTAAAGACATAAGAAGTGCCAGTTAATTAAAAATATTTACTTAAGACGTTAAAGTTTTAATATTTTCTTTTTATTATTTTTTGTAAATTTAGTCGCTGCTCTCTAAATTAAAAATAAAACATGAACATTGTAATTGTCGATTCGCTATTTTAGGTTTGCATTAGTCAGCTTTTATAATTGTAAGATTTATTTGTGTCTAACAAAATTAAACGCTATTTTAGATGAATCAAATTGCTTGCTTTGGAAAACCTTTGACCTTATACATATGTCACGGAATGTATGATGGACCATGTGACCGATTTTCTTTCGAAACTACCAAAGATATTTTTAACTAAATGAACACATGAACACATAATAATTCAACGATGCTAGCCTGGGTTTGCATCCGTAAACGTCGGTTAAACCTCACTTTTTTTAACAACTGGGCCCTCGGCAGATATTACATTTAAAAAAAAGTATCAATATCAAGTTAAGTTTTACAAAAGTAACCAAAGATATATTAGCATGTATAGTCGTATAAAAGTAATATTAAAGATGGTACCAGCATGAATTAGTACCACCGAGGTCGTGCGGTAGAAACAATACCCCCGGCTGGTCACGGCGATCTGTCATGTCGTCTCCGCTGACCAGACCGCCGGGTAATGCGACTGATTGAAAACTATACTCAAAGACATATGAAAAAATAAACTGTGCCTGTTGATATGAGCTGAACTGTATTTACTTTTGATTTACGGAAAGAATATCTTATCATTAATTAATTTCAATTGTAAAATTAATGAAACTTATTAATACTAAAGATATTTTTCTTAATCATAAAAAATTTTAGATAACCTTTATTTTAATTAATTCTTATAGACTCAAAACATAGTCTAAAAAACTAGTTGTGTTTATATTTGTTTTAACTACCGAAATATACTAAAATACAGTTTTATTTCATTCTTATATAAAAACATATGTTTATTATAAAATACGTAAAATATTTCCTGCTGAGAATACGTATTGCTTCAGTAATTGAAATAAAATTGTTGAAGGTATTGACACGAGTTTTTATCCGTCAAAAATATGATTTACCTTTGGAATCGTTGTAAATTTCAAAATAATGAGCGTCATCCGTACGAAGCTCGCAGTTTTTCTCGGCCAGCTCGTTACAAGCGGGAAACACGAGCTCACGCGAGCGGTCCTGCCAAATTCAGCGTCGGGTCAGGTGCACCAGAGCGCGTCGAGGTATGACGGATGGACATCTGTGATCGATAGTGTTGTACCTGTCGCAGACAAACCCGTTCTTTTGGATGTTTACCGACAATCAAGACCTTTTGTGTTCTATAAATTGGTTAACGTATGAAATATTTGGGCCATATTATTGTCGTTATATTTGTTTGTATTGCGTTGCTTTCTAAAATATTTCGATTGTGTTTTTTTTTTTAATTAAAAGCGTTTATTATTGAATGTCTAAATTTAAAATCATTTTGTTACTTTTATGTATTAGATTTCTAAATGTTCATGAGTAAGATAAAATTTAATATTGACATTGTTTCTCTGTATAATCAATTGAAACGCAGCACTCGAAACAATTTTTATACTACTCAAATGTTATCTAAAATGGTGTCATGAACTAGTATTAGGCCACACTATTTGTTCACCACAGCCCAGGAAAATTGGTGTTGTTCACATTGCCTAATTGGTTCTAATGTATTGCAAGCTCTTGAACTAATTTTTAGTTCATATCTTGTTAACATTAACAAGGAATTTCGCACGAGACATTGGCGAAATAATCTGTGCCTTTTTGGTGTGCCAAAATTAAAGACACAAAAAAAAACAAGAAATTATTGATAATGAACTGTGTGTTCCTGATACTTGCACTCGCAACAAATTAGGCGCCATCTTGTTAAAGATGTTACGAAATCTTGACAATTTTGACAGAAAAGGATCGCTTTAAACCTGTCCAAATAAATGGCGATCAATCTTTTGGACAACAAAAGAGCTAAAAGCGTTAGATATCGATACCGATAAGTGTTAATATTGCGTTTGAATGGTAATTATGTGTTAGTTTGTGGCGGGAAGATCGATCGGTGCGCCATTGAGGATTGTTCCGTGCGGGTGACGTCATTGTCAAGGTTTGACATAACTCTTTGGCATGTGGGGGCCGTCAGGGTAAAGTATCTCACGCTGTAAGCATGTAGTAAGCGCATCTGTCAATTGAACCTGTCGATCATAAAACTCCTTTGGTGTCGGGATTACAATCCATCGCAAAATCTTGCCATTGGTATCGAACAAAGGGCCGGGTGTAAGTCTGTCAAATTATTGCTGTATGGCTTACATAGTATCCAAATGCTTTTCACAATATCAATGGGATAAAGGCAAGGAAATTATGATAACCATATAACTTTAATCTACTATTAGTAATAGCTTAGCTGTATAAAAATAGTAATAATATTCTCAATGTATAGCAAACAGGATAGTAAATTAATATCAGTTGCCAATGTCTAAAATCGATATTATGACATTAAAATTATATTTTAACTACCAGATTAAAGTAATAGGTCGGTAGATTTTTTCTCTTCATTTCGCTTCATATCTGTGATATCTGTTGTAAAAGTATTATAAAACAGATACAAAGCATCAAGCCCGATTCCATGTATTCTAGGGCTATCATCCTGGCAAAATTTATAAAAGTCCCTCGCCCTTCGCCCCTTAAGCCTTGAACTTGATTTCCACAAATATATAGCTATCTATCTGCGATTGACTTGCAATTTACAATTTTTGATCTGTTCTCGACTGTAGTGATAGCACGAGATGTTAATAACATATTAATACATACAAAACCCAGTGTCGCTTAACGTGTTGAATCTGTTTTATATCGGTAGCATATGTTACCCGTGCTCCTAGTCAAGTGACATCGAAGACTTCGCGCTCGCCTGGCTGGGCGCTGCCGGTGGGTGCAATCGCTTATTGTTTAGACACACGGCCATTGACAGCAATTTGTACATCAAACGCGGCGAAAACAAAGCGAGTGCACTTTGTTCCCCAATTACCCTCTCACGACCCTCCTCTAAATTTGACTATTGCTCTTTATATTGTATTGATCCTAACTGCCTCCTCTTGTGTCACATTTCCTTTTATCTCGACATTATTCAATAAAGAGCTTGAAGTATTTAATCAATTATTAAAAATAAAGCTATGAATAACTACCAACGTAATTATGTCTCCGCTAAAACTACAAGTAAATGTTAAGGGCCTTTCATACCAGGCATACATTTGCGTTGGGACTTGTTCGTTGTGACGCACACAGCTCCAAAAGTTTGATTAGAACAACCATTATACAAATACGAGTATAGTAAGGTGTTTGAATATACAAAAATCACATTAATTAATGCGGTCAACAACTTCATAAAAATACTTTATTATTAACCATGTCACAATTTAATACAGTTAATAGTTAATAATATTTTATTTGAAAATGTAAAATAGATTGTTTGCACTGTGCATACGACCTTTGGAATGAAGACTTGTATAAATGCAATTAATACAAGCTCGTCATATAGTAAAAGTGTTCTTACTCATAAGTAATTACTCTCTATATCAATTGTTCGTTTGTATTAATGTTTGAAAATCAGAGATTAATACAATACGGACCAAACTCATTCAAACCAATGTGACAAATAAATTCAATTCAGTTTTCAAATCCCAAAAAAAACATAAAAACTAATTTAAAGCGTCTTCCAACCACCCCAAAGTATTCCTCGATTGTCAAATAATATTTGATATACAGATCACAAACGCGCGCACAACTTTATCAAATCTGCAGCTCGAACTGAAGCAACAAAGTCTCGAAGATTTCTTCATACGGTATAAATAAATAAAATTACGTTTTAATTGGGAGGTGCCGAGATCAGTACGATACGTCGTTTGGTCGAGACGATAAAAAATATCGCGAGCGACCCTCCGAGCAGTACTTAAATGTCAACAAAGTGACTCTAATACCGTTACGTTCAACTCCATAGGGCCCTTTACAACATACGACATTTGGTAATACCTAATGTCGTAATAATGATAACGTCACGTTGTCGTCTAACGATTGATCATCTAAAAAGTGCAGATTAATAAAGCTGGTTTTTGAAAATAGAACAATGTCTGTTTTACTAAAGTTTCAAAGGGCCACATCTGTGGCTATTGTATTTTTTATATGCTGGCAATGTATGTACTTATACAAACGTTAAAGACGTCTATACCGATAATGTGCATCCAACCTCATGGATTATTATCGAATTAATAGATATTTGTCTTTAATTTGGGTATCTCGTATATTCTTTAAACCGGAACAGAGCAATACGAAGTTAGTAAGTAAGAAGGCCAAGTAAGCTCCAACCCACCAACCAACCGAAGCTGGCTCGTTCACACAGCAACACTAATTATGATTCAAATTAATCAATGTATTTCCTTCCTTACAGAAAATACTCATAACCTTCTAGAAAAGTTGTCCTCGTTTCTTTACCACAAGTTAACCTACATAGGTTAATTGTAATATTCCTGCATTACATAAATCCATTAGAGCATGGGTTTTCCTAAGTACTTCATTTATTTTATTCATATCACGTCAAGTGTGGAGGAAAATGTCTTGAGGAAATATTAAAGTTTTGATTCACATATCAGTGAATCTCCTTGAGGCCTGATTACTTAATCACAATGACTCCTATTCTTATTTTTAACTCCTGAGTTAGTTGCACCAAACGACCATTTATGACATTCACAATTAAAAGCATGTTTTGAGTATTTTTGTATTGTACATTTAAATATACATAAACACCCAATTCATTTATATTAATTTTTAGTTTGCCATCTCCCGAGTATCGTATATATAATTGAATTTGATTTTATTTTATCATTTTAAAATCGTGTCGTGGGCTCTAAAAGGCTTTCATCTTGCCGAAATGAATTAGTAAATCGGCGTTGACATTCCCGACGTCCCGCCCGATGTCCCGGATAAAAAGAGCGACAATGTCTAATTTATTTATGAGAATCGGGACGCAACAATGCCTGGAGATGCTGTCCAAACAAACTCCGATAGCGCCTCGCGCCCTCCAGGGATTACTGCTGTACTCACACTGTTCAATGTAATCATTGTTTTTAAAACATTTTGGTGACATACGATAAAGATGATCTTATTATCTTAGAATGGTTTTCAAATTCGAATTGACCTTGAAATTAAGTCCCTGCCACACGCAGTGCCCTTGTGTGAGTGCTCTCTCCTCATCTCCCTCGTAATATGTTGAAAACCGACTTAAGATGATACGCTGTTTTGATGCTCATATCCTAAAATATTTAAATGTAATTACAAATTGAAATTATAATTTAAAGAATCGGTTAACGTCCTATGACCGATTTTTGTGATGATGGTAGTAATGGAAATTAGCCAGCTTCACAGGAGATACTACAGTACACGACTGTATGTGCTTTTACACGGGACTCGAACTCATGGCCTCAGGACCGAATAACCTAGCCACTAGACTGACGAGACTATCAACCAAATTGAAGTCAGCTTATATTAAACGATATTGGTATGTTATAACGTGAGACAGCCTTGGCAAATTTATTGTATGTTTTACAAAGTTTTAAGTGTGTCCGTTTTTATCTCTAGTGAGATTTACGAGCGCGCCATGTTCTCATTCAGTCGATATATTTCTTTATTAATATGCATTCGTATTAATAACTTGATTCATTCTCCTCTCAGTATTTCGAAGATCGGTTGGAAGAAAAGTCTCATTGAAAAAAATCCATCATTATAAACTATAATTTTCCTGTACCTTACTGCATGAGAAATTATTTGTTTTAAATAGTTATATTAATAATATTTAATTCAAAAAGTTATTACTATTTTTTTGTAAGAATGTTGAAAACTAAAAAACTAAACTAAATTGTTGGTACAAACAAAGTAAGAAACATATAATGATATTATAAGAAGAGTCGAGATGGCCCAGTGGTTAGAACGCGTGCATCTTAACCGATGATTATGGGTTCAAACCCAGGCAAGCACCGCTGATTCATGTGCTTAATTTGTCTTTATAATTCATCTCGTACTCAGCGGTGAAGGAAAACAACGTAAGGAAACCTGCATGTGACAAATTTCATAGAAATTCTGCCACATGTGTATTCCACCAACCCGCATTGGAACGGCGTGGTGGAATATGTTCCAAACCTTCTCCTCAAAGGGAGAGGAGGCCTTTAGCCCAGCAGTGGGAATTTACAGGCTGTTGTTGTTGTTGTTGTAATGATATTATAAATAGTTTTTTTTTATAAAGTTGGAAATGCAGACGAGCAAATTTGTAATTTTATGCTGCCACATAGACTAGAAATGCAATATTTAAAAAACAATCTTTAAATCAACATTGCACCACCAATTGGGAATCAAGAAGTTAGCTAGCTAGCTCATTAACCTTCATAAAAAACACAACAACAACAACACAGTATTTCTGCCTGCATGTGAAATATCTGATACCAAGATTTTTTTTTGTTATTAATTCATGCTACACTGTATAGATATCATTACAGGATTGTGCCCCAATTCGATATTACAGCACTTTAAAAAAACAAATTTAAAATATCTATCCATGTTATAACAATATATATAATACTAAATTGTATATGATATATTCCAAGCAGCAATTATTGTGAGTTCACTCAGGCTGCAACAAAACAAATCCACTCTGCTATCACATTGAAAATATATCAACCGATTACAGGTTCTGCTGTCAAAATAGCGTGATTTTGAATGAACTTTGAATTATTTTTAAAGTCAGTGCAAATATCATATGACGGACAAATTGGTCCATATTTACTCGCCGAAGGTCTCGCAGAGTCATTAAAACTGAAAATGTTTATAGTTTACACGCGGACGTGTTAACGCGACAGGGAGTCACTACACTTACGCGAATACATTTATCGGGCAGTAAATACAATAATAGCTTTTATATTTTACTCTACGGATCACCTGATTCTTTATTATGGCTCACCGAATAACTTTTATATATTCAGCACGAATGTGATTATTTTCGGAGATGCGTATCTTTCCATTACTTTATGTATGGTACGTGTTCAACTGCCTTCAACTTTTTGTTTTAGGCTGAATATTGAGTTCCCCTGTTCAACCTACTTATAATAGTTAAACCATTATTTACTTACTATAATAGTATTGTTATAACGTCTAGTATTAATAATTGACGTTTACATTTAAATATAGAAGCACTATTATCTGCAATCTTATCCCCTACTATGACTATTCGTTATTCGTGCCCTTCTGATCCGTAAGTAGAAAGTCAATAGTAAATTCTGAATTACATCCTATGAACAGGTTTTTACAGATGGAGATATATAAGAGCTGTACGCCAAAAGATACATATATGTCATAATATATATTATATATAAGAGTAAAAGGCTCTACATTCAAACGCTGGTTGGTAAGCGTTGTTAATACAAAAAGAAAAAAATAATATATATATACACATAAACACATTCGCTAAACCATTGGATTTAAGACAAATTCGGCGTAGTTAAGTCAACCGTATCACCAAAACTAAAGTCGCTAGAAATGTCAAAGCGCGTTACAAACAAATCGACACATCCAAATTGTTATTAACGATCGCATTGTTCGATATATGGCGCTTTGGCGACACGAAACGTTACACGATCTATGGTCGCGATACGCACCCGTGCGTGCAGTTTCCGAATACGTGCGGAGTTTTGCGAACGAATATGTCTCGTGCCATAAGGTTAGCGTTAATTCATTACTAATCGATCAACTTGTCACTCAGGGATTACCGATATCGATAAAAATGGTCCTTCGTCGTTTAGGATGCCACGCGATTATCATAATTAAATTCATACCATAAGAGACATAGTTCTCTGCGTAATATGCAGATTTGTTTTTCTATTTTCTCATCGCGTAGTATGCCAGTAACGTCGCAGATGAGTGTGCATTGTCCTTAGTTGTGAATAATAAGGGAACTCATTATTGGTGACAATAATTAGTGTGACCAATGAACTTTGACATTTTATTGAAAGAAATACTCTTATCACGCTAAATATAACAAAAATCTGTATAGTGAGTTATTTATAGGGTCCGATTTCATGTACTTTTATATATTTGAATAGTTATGAAACTAGTATTAATATATAGAGAACTCCTATAAATCCCCAAACTCCGTCACACAAGTATTAAAATAATTTGCAAAGTCCAAATGTTTCTACTATACGCCTAGTTTTGAGAGTACTGCTGTGTAAACTAATTTAAAGTTTTTGCGTTGTTTCAGGTAACCAGGCTGTAGCTAATCAGGAAACATTCGCGGCAGTTAAAAGATGGCTGGTTATAATTCAAATAACATTCTCGCGTTCGAAGGGAAAGTTATTGGCGTTTATCTAATTAACTATTCAATTTTAACAAGAACCCGCAACGAACGCTCAGCTGATACGATAACCGAACAAGACACGACACGCTTAATCCCATTACTGTTAACTACGGGACTATTGGAGAAATTGTCTGCGCAGACTCCGTAACTCTTTGTGGGTTACGAGATCTTATCGATCGCAGTAAATGATCTAAACTTCAATGAATTTATAAAATATATTTATACTTAATTATAAGATAAATCAGACCTATTAGATGACTCGAATTCAATATTTTAAAAAGATGTAATTATTTTATACTGATTGTGTTTTTGTTGAAAAAAAAGGGTATTTACTTTTTTGTCTTGCTTTGATTTTAATCATTCCAAATCAGCTCTACATTTAATTGATTTCTTTAATATAATTGTTATGGACATATATTACTATATGTCCATAACAATTATATTAAATATAATTTCATTACTCTGACTATCTGGTGCCCCTTAATGGCCAAACTAAACCGACTTAATGAAAATCAGTACAAAGCAAGCTTGAAATCCAAGAAGGACTCTATCCTCTAACATAAAATGCCAGCAAAGCCGCGGGGCAACTTTTATTTTATAAGTGTGTACACTTGTATACGAAACTGTAAGTTTAAAACCGATGTTGCTTTGTCGATTCCTACGGCCAAAGGTTGCCTGCAAGAGATCGCTTTTTAGCGATAAGACCGCCTTTGTACTTCTTCCCTAGGTTTCGTTATAACTGTTTTTTTGTAATGTGGTCTTCAATTAAGGGTACTTAATTGAAACTGTTGGAATTGAAAATTGTACTTAATTCACAATATTGTTTGGGTTATTGTTGAAAAAGTTAAGATTAGTTGCTTACTACTTGATGATAGGGATAGAAACTTGAAACAAATAATTATCAAATAAATATCAAATATGTCAAAAAGGTGTATGCAAAATTCGTAATGGTATTCGTGTACATTGCGTGTACTTCCGGTAGGAGCCCGCTTCGTACCGTGACATCCGATTTGTCGACTTTTGCTACGGTTGCTGCTGCCAACCTCACGATGTCTATTGACTTCTCAAAGTCTAGGCTAACTAATTTTAATGTCCTAATCGATTTTGTTGGTGGTGGTACTGGTCCGACTCGGAATTTGACATGGCCCGAGATCTGCAGGCTTAAACATCAGCTAGCTGCTAGACCAACGACAATTGTAATACAGCTGTGCACATTTTTAATTTAAATTCTGAAAAACAAACACATAAAATGTTCAGGCATTTTATTATAATGTAAGGATGAACGGATTTTTCAAGTCAAATCAAGTTGCAGATGTGTTTTTTTTTTTTTGTTTAGTATAACCAAATTATACTGGATATTACCAGTTACCACCAGTTATAACTATGAAATAACTCACCATACAGATTTGAAGTCTCATTAATTTCTTTGGTAATCATATGAGTAAATAGACTACGAATTACCACGTAATTATAGGCCGCGACTAGACTCGTAAGATTAATTAGCATCAAGGCGAAGATGTGCCTTTCCATATTCATCACTTGAAAATTCCTGTGCGGTCGGAGAATGCTTCGACGGACGATACCTTACCAATATTAATATATAAGTGTAACGTATATTCAAGCATAGAACACAAATATACCATTAAACTGTTATTGAATGAAAGTAAACAAAATAATTATTTTATCTAGATTTAAATTTAAGCGAGAAATGACTTATGCGCCTACAGGTGTCACATAAATTCAGGCATTTGTTTATGATATGGCTGGCAAAAGATTTAGGCACTCATGATTGAACGTGACTGACACCGCCCATCAACATCTGCAGCATCGGGGGTTTCGGAGGTGTGTTGCCGATCTTTGTGAAATGTATTGGTTCTTTTCTTGAAATATTCCAAGACAACAAAATAAAAAAGTTACACCGTCAACTTGCCAATATTATTATATATTGTACCTGTTAATGGCCTATTACTTTCACTATTCCTTCATTTCTGTAACGACTTCATAAAGTCTCGTGCGATACAATAATTCGGCACACAACGCCATGCACAACAACCTGTATTTCCATATCGCCATAACAAAAAGTAACATTAATCAAATGGAATTTCTCTCATATGTCATGTCGTGTCGTCGCCGTGCCGTCGTCGCCTAATCTAAATATACCCACGCCTATTTCAATGCTGTCGGTAATTTAGCGTTGCGATACAAATTTGAATAATCTGCCATTAAAGTTGCATGAGAGTACAATTTAGTGCATCGATTCGTTAGGATCTACGCTCGCTGAGTTCGTCTAGACTCTGGGTCAGCCGACAGGTCCTGTGTCTTGCTGTAATTGGATTTATAGCGCTCGGCTATTGATTGTTGGTAATATGAGAAACCATGCAAGGGTCTCGCTTTAACGCAATACTCGTATTTAACCTTTCTATTCTTCGTTTGCCCTCAGTACTATTGCTTCTCATGTACGAAGCTAAACGCTGGGTCTTCACTTAAAAAATATTAACTATACATTTGAACAGTAGCCAATAGTATTGACCAATTTGAACGACTATGAATCATGATTGTTTAGTCGAACGTTTTACGCAGGTGAGACTTAGCACACGTAGATTATATTTTGTAGCGACAAATATTCAACTCCGGGTAAATATTTTTGTAAATTTCGAACCCATTAGCGACATGATACAATCTGTCAGTCTTAAACACGGTCTCAGTCCAAACCGCTGTAATCCTATTAATCAGATTTATAAAACAAACTCCGTAAACAAGAGGTACCCAAATAGGTCGAAATTTATGTTAATTTAACCATCGACTCAATAGGATTCCATAGAATTATCCCTAACGTGCGATTATGTTTTTTTGAGCTACCCCATTATGGTATGTTTGTTTTGTGTAATTTTTAGAGATCCTCAACTTATTAATATTTATAAGTAGACTTATGACTGCTTACGACTTCGCTCCCATGCCTATATCCGGGACATAAAGAACATTTGTCGCTGGCGGATTAAATATTTACAGAAATACAGAAACCTCTTTCTATCTAGAAAGAAAGACAAACAATCAATTATTCTTGTGCAATTTTGTCATCATCGTAGTTCACTCACTGTTTGGCATAAGCGTCAATTACTTCTCATTGTGCTACTCTAGTCATAATCAGACTGATACCAAGTTAAATTGTGTGGTATCTATAAACAAGTATAATGAAAAATTACAAAATTGTATCGCTCTTTGTACGTATCATCATCATACTAATCATAGCAATTGTAAATTATTTTTATGACAATTCTCAACAGCGAGGAATCCCGTGCAAATATATCTATATATCATAAACTCCGTTGAAACAATTGTGAGCAACAACATCTACATGCACTCGAGCAGACACAAGTAGGCTTAGTAAATTCCAAAAGTTTTCCGCGACCAGGAAAGAGCGCAATAGGGAGATATTAGCTGCTACTTTAAGGGTGTACGTAAAGCAAGAATCAAAACCAATGATTACTGTGAACTAATAAGAGTTAAATAAATTGGTTCAAATACAAACGAAGTGGCTCTTTGTTTCAGTAAAGCGATAATAAGAGCTAACACGAAACTCACAAGTCGGAAAAGATTCGTCGGAAGTTTTTTATTTATTGCGCCGATTATGCAGACCGAGTTTGGCTCGTTGATGGCTCTATCGCCTAAATTGCTACGTTGCCTAATTGTAGCTCATTTACATCTTTTATTCATACGTCGGTTAAATAAATAATAATCTTCATAATTCTTTCGCTAAACATATTCTCGTTGGGTGGTTCGTCGGTTTGATTAATCTAGGCTTTTTGCCATTCTATTGGAACAAAATGTTCTTACATTTAAGGTGCGGAATGTTTTGCTTTTATCTCCTTTGAATATTTTTTCGTCTAGTAATTTTGACCTTAGTATTATAATTGAATTCAACACAAAATTCATTGAATCTTTTAAATTTAAAATTAATGATAATTGAGTTTGATAAATACATGCATTTTATGGCAAAATTTTAGTAGGAATTGATATTTAGATTTTTGTTATACGGATTTCAGCAAACTTATCCATTAAATTAAGAAGTATAATATCCTCCTGACCGAATTCCATCTACACTACAATACTAATCATCTGCACCAATAGCTACACTGCTGACAGTCTCTTCTATAGAGGAAAACTTAACAACTATCAATAGTCCGAATTTGTCCGAATTTCCTATAGGAGATTTGTTTACATTAGAAAAAATAATCTTCTGCATAGCTGATTATAATAATTGAGCCAAAAAATATGCGTTCTTTTTAATTGTTACAAAATTATTTAGTAAAGCTTGTTTTAATTATAATTTGATATTTATTTATAAGTTCCCAACGCGGATCCATTTACGGGCTTACTTAAATTACTTTTTATTTGATTATATCTTTAAAAATCGATAAGAAACGAGTCATCAATCATTGGAAATACAATTAAATCAAAATTTGTGCAAAGTTTATTAAGTAATAACCTAAAAACGTGAAAACGAGAATTCTGAACTATCGCAAATAAGTATACTCCTACATGTATAGTTTAAGTCCGGTAACCGATCCGGACATCATCCATCCTCATTAATTATGCCATTAATTTTTTACAAAACGTATTAGTAATGGAGTAGGCATAACTATCAAACCGGCAAAAAATCGGAATAACCAGCGCGCTAATATAGTTAACAATGCCTGATCTCCTAAAGCAAAAAAATAATACGTAAAACTTAATTTAGAGGAATATTCCAATTAGCGTTTTCGCTCGGGGCGTTAAATATCAAAATGGCGCGCGTGGTTCGAATTCTTGCTTTACGTTTCATGGATTTAAATCAATTTGTCCGTGAACTCCATTTTTACGAGGCCGTAAATCTTTATGAATATAAATTTGATTTTTAATAGATGGGTCCTTGACGGTAAGATGATTTCTATCATGAGTTACGGTGATTTGTTCAATTTTACTAGAATTATGATTTATGAAAATTTTCAATATGTTCGATAATAATTATAGTGTTCTAATATAACTTACTATATACATAGTAATTAAAAAACCAACCTATAAAAACATAAGTATGGTTTGAAAATAAAATCAATGTTATTTTTATTGTTTTAAATTAGACAGGTATGTAAAATTGATCGTTTTAAAAAATGATACCTATATAATCTATATATGTTAGGTAATTTTGGAGCGCTGGATTCAAATATTATTTTATTTCTATGATATTCACAACACACTACCATAAAAAATTATCCACCATAAATCCTTGTTTATTTCTTGCGCTTGTCACTTAAGCATACCTATGTTCATTTTTCTTTAGTCCTGTGGATATTTCCTCCAATATATATGCAATCGGGTGCCATTCCATCTCCTTAATGTCTTTCCATAACATTTATGCTTTGATGGAATATCTGTCATGTCATAAATCTACAAGATTATCCCAACAGAAATCCATATGATTAAAGAAATGAACCTTTAAGGTTATGTTACATTCCAATTTCCTGAATTGTACCCGCTAGTTTGCCCCTATAACATAAAAAAAAATTCTAACACTTTTTCTACTACTTGGTTCTTGTCTGAACTTTTCTTTTTTTATTGACTTTCTTGAAAGAAACCTTTTTTTTAATCAAGTTTATGTTTCATGATTTTTTTCGAAAATCTGACCTAAAAAATATGCTTAAGCTTGGCTTCTGAAAGTGTTGGAAATTTATCACAGAGATATTTGAAATACTTTCCTTTCCCTGATAACGCTTTCACATATAACCACGTGGATCTAAGTTTTATATGAATAGTTAGTTATGTAGAAGCATATTGGCTGGATCGACCAAACTTTCTTTCCAAGTATAAGTTATAGTATAAGTATAATATATAAGTTCTTTCCAGATTAAAGAGCAGAGATGGCCCAGTGGTTAGAACGCGTGCATCTTAACCGATGATTGCGGGTTCAAACCCAGGCAAGCACCGCTGATTCATATGCTTAATTTGTCTTTATAATTCATCTCGTGCTCAGCGGTGAAGGAAAACATCGTGAGGAAACCTGCATGTGACAAATATCATACAAATTCTGCCACATGTGTATTCCACCAACCCGCATTGGAACAGCGTGGTGGAATATGAAGAGGAGGCCTTTAGCCCAGCAGTGGGAATTTACAGGCTGTTACTTTTCCAGATTTCGATGACTCTATCAAAAGGTCAATCATTTCTTATCCAGTGTAAATAACTCACATAAAAATATTTGACTGTAGACAATTTTACCCATGCGTAGGTACAAGTGCTATTGAGTTTTTCAAACCTGTAGTGATATCAAACTTATTTTATAACATTCTTATTTACCAAATATATTTTATTCAAGGAAACAATATTAAATATTTTTCGTTTACCATCGGTTCAGAAAAATGTTATCCCGAGAAAATCCGGTAAATAACTCAGTAATTATTTTTTACCGAATATTATATGTTTTAGTTATGTAACCTGGAACCATAGAATGTTAAAGTTACAAACTTAATATTAAGTAATGTATCAGGGGAAACGAAACATCCAGTGAATCTATGTCTCCGTGATTTCCAATTATGTGAATTTTTGCTCCACTTTTCTCGGCGGCTGATAGTTTATACATAGCAAACAAATCGTGTGTCACAGTAAGTTGATAAATGATAAATGGTGAGGAGTAATGGGCTGGGGATTCGATCTCAGCCGAGTGTCAGAATTGATTACATGAGATACCCTCCTTGGAGTGCGTTTAGCTTCCTCCGCCGTAATGCATCGCTGCTCTCATTTCAGAGTCTGTCTCGACGTATTTGTGCAGTTATCGATTATTGATTGATTTACATTTTTCCTGAGTGAGACATCTTGAAATAGCTTTCCACGCCCACGACAGAGATCTTTCTAAATCGTTTTATGTTGAAGAAATGTCTCAAGACTGGACAAGTGAGTTCCAATTCGATGGTTATGGAAATCATATGTATTAAAAAAAAATAATTAATAATATATCAACCTAATAAGTAGAGCCATGACGACAAAGGAGAGCATAATGTCGTTTCCCATCACGGCAAAGTGCCAGTCTGTTCTATTCCAAGGTGCCAATAAATATTTCCCATTACTCAGAAAAAAAATGATTAAAATGGAAATAAATGCAAATTAATCTTCCATAATTACAAAAGCCAATACAATACTGTATCGTAACGCTCTTCTGATATCCTTAAACTAACATCAATATTTTATAATATACGAAACCAGTTTGAGATGCTATCTAGTGGACGTATAAAAGAAGCGAATCTTTATGATGTGCGATCGAAAATATGTCGATGATCATAAAATACAATAAACTTAATAGATTTAGCAGGATCTAATGAGGCGCTGGCCGACGCTGGCCGACACTGGCCGACAATGGCTCGTTTGGAATGTTTTACGATCACCGTTAAATTCGCATTGACAGCGCCAATAACAACTATTCGGTGATGAGCGCTCATTGAGATTTATGTCCCACAGACTGAACTTAAGTGTTTGTGTGTGTTTGTTCGATTAATCTAACCATAATAGAATCATTTAATGTACACATAGGTACATATTTATTTTATTTCGATTGTTTGGCATTACTATTGAATTTGTGATTGAGATGTTTTTATCAATTAAAAGTTTTGTAAATTTAGAACATGTTAGCGATTAAATTCACAGATCCGTAAAGCGACGTCGATTTGACGCTATGTAACGACATTGTTATAATGAAAAGCAACATTGATCTATCACGATAATACAATCGCTAACAGCTACTTAAGAGCTCGAACAATGTTAGACAGATAACAAGTTTATTGGTGCGATACGATAATGAGCGCTCCTCTCTCAGACTCGTGCTTAACGTTTTAACATTCAGCGATCTCATTCGTTGTTTTGTAAGCTGTCACCGGGGTATAATTACGACTACCGCGTTGGATTTATCAAATGACAAAACCCATGTTCTTGTACGGAGCTGGAAACTAGAATGCCCGAACACGGCCGCCGCATTAAGATAGCGAGGCGTGGATTTATTAATCAGGATGTGATAGACGCCACATCATAACACCCGAAGGTGGACCTAGAAGTAACATTGGGTTGCGAGCGTTTTGTTGAAACCACTTTTACAAAATGTCGAGATAAGATCGGTGAGTACTTAAAGCAGGGATTGTTTTAGAACAACTTCATACTAATCTAGTCTACCTAAATGATGGCACCGTTTTTTTCATTTAGGTGAAACTATTATTTTCTGCTCGTGTTTGCGTTCGCGTTTGGGGGGAAGATGATTACAGATGTTAGGTACCCTATGCTTTCATTGTGATCGGTTGAAGATTGAGACATTCAATCGTAACAAACCAACTAACAATAAGACATCTTGGATTTTTATTTATTTAAATTAGCAATTATAATTCTAATAACATTTTGTATGTTTTTGCAATCTTGCTAAATATTTATATTGTCCAATAAAATTATATCCAACATACTTGATGGTAAGCGTTGAACATTTACATATATTACTATGTTCATTCGATATACAATGTTAGCGTAATATGAGACGCTGAAGCGATTTCCTCATTTGCAGCAAGTCGTCAGTCTTACGGTGCCTCCTAAAAGCATTATCGTGACAGATAGCGGCTGTGATCGCCCGTGAGAAATGACTCGTTACTCTATCGAAATAAAGCAATAGATAACAGTTTAAAGCTCCTCAAACCAGTCTTTCTTGGATTTATTGGACAGACATTTAAATAAACTAAAATATTTATCTAAATAATAAAAAAAAACGAATTGCTATTCAAATTTGCAGGCAAATGTATAGACAAGGAAAGGCTCCCAAAAATAGTGAAGATTTGACGGTTCGATACGTGAATATTGTGCCTAATTCTATCAGATAAGCGTCTCGGGCTATTTATAAATCACACTGTGAGGTCTGCTAGGTGTCGCATAAATCTGAATCGGACACACGGCGAGCGATCCTAAAGTCCTCGCTAATAATTGCAAGACGGATGGCGAGCGAGTCGTTTCCAGAAACTATCGAGCCCGGTAACCGTTATTCGTGTTATTTGTTGGAACTGTGTGGTCTGCCGCCCACTGCCGTCACAGATGATATATAGAGCACCGGGATCCTTAATTAGCGGTTCGCGTGGACGGCTCATTAGCAACAGATAAAATAACTGATTTCGTTTCTCGATTGTAAAAGGGATTATGTGTTGCCAATAACGTAGATTATCTCGATGTTATTTATTGAGGACTTCGGTGAGAGTATTTGGTCAAACGTGAATATTGTGCCTAATTGTTTCAATAAGATTCGCAGTGGATTCTGTGTTACATCGGTTAATAATGTGTTTCCTGATTGGGTCTTTTCTTGTTGTCTACAACATTTATTGTGTTTAGAAAGTAGGAAGCGATCCAGTGAAGAGGCACCTGGTGTAAAGGTCACCTTCGCTTAAACTCGTGTAGACGACGGTCTGACGCTTAATGTAAATAAAAAGCAAACTATTCGTTAATCAACTACTTTCAACTATTTTTATTTTTTGGATAACGCAATCTAACAATCTAATGTAAATTGAAAATTAGTTCATTAAATGCTGAAAAAAACAGTTTGGCTATTTTGCAAAAGCGTAAATTATATGTATAGTTGTAATCCACAGCTTTCCTTGGTAGTGATTTTACTCTACACCACATACGTTCCGATCCGATCAAACCGTCTAACGAATAACATAAAGATTAATTATAAATATTATTTTTTTAAATAAATTAAAATACCGTCAGCTCTACACCACATCACTCCTCATCCTCTCACCTTGAAAACCAAGGACTAAGCCTTTTTATTATTTAAATTAATAAACTAATAATTATCATTTTGTGTCTTGAAATATAATTGAGCAAACTAGGCTGCATTTTCAACAGCAAATGGATATATGTTATGAATAAAGCAGATTGCATAGACAATCATCTATTCTGACTTATCAAAGGCATATAATCTTCGAGAGCAATTAACGTAATAAAATAAATCGAACACAATATCTGAGTGTTCGGACCCAGCGTGCTCCCACAGAAAGTAAAACCCCAACAGAGGTACGACTTATTTAAAATTAACATAGTAATGTAATGGATTCTCGCGTGCTCTTCGATATCAACGAGCTATAATCACGCCCCGGGGGATGGTTTGACGCGACACCACGAAACGAAAACATAAAACGGGATGTCTCAATCATTTTAATGAAACGTATTAACACAATACGAGCTCGGTCGGAGCTGCTTGAGTGTCATGTTTGGGGTGAGATTCATAATAAATATAAATCTTTTTAAATTACACCCATGCTTTTTGCTGTTGATTTAACTAGTCTTTGTTTCTTACTAGCTGTTTCTTGCGACTTTGTCCTCATCACATTTATTTTTATCATTATTTATTTAAATAAATAAATTTAACATTGAACGACATCACATACATTACTCTAATTCCAATGTAAGTAGGCAAAGCACTTGTGTCATGGTAAATCAGAAGCAACGACGGTACCACAAACACCCAGACCCATGACAACATACAAAACTATTAATCTTTTTCTACATCGACTCGGATGGGAATCGAATCCGGGACCTCGAAGCGGCGTACCCGTGAAAACCGGTGTACACATCTCTCAAACACGGAGGTCGCTTTGCCTTTATCTATCGAGATCTGAAGCTCACTTTCAGTCATGATAATATTACAAACAGACTTACTTTACAATATTTGTGTGATTATATGTTCCAAGAATACAGAAAATGGCTTGTACTTCATTTAGATTAAACCCTCCTACAGACTTCAGCGGGTAACTTTCAAATATATGGCAACATGGTAGTTAGTGGCTGGTTTCACCCACACTCGAATCTTACTAAATGCTTGCACAATTAACTTCGCTTAGTGCTGTAACACGAAATTAATTTACAACAATATTTTAGAGCGATCAACATTTGTTTACAGGGAGCGCATATTTAATTTCTACTTATTACACTCGTAACCACGTTATCGAGAGTCAAAACTATTATGTACGTCGTCAATGTACTATTGGATCAAATGTGTCATAATCCCTCTGACAGCCTCTCTTGAAACCAGAATACAATTACCTGCTAAGTATGCATATTCTCGGGTAGAAAAAGCGACAACGTCATCAGTATAGGTTGGCGAACGAGCATATGGGCCACCTGATGGTATGTGGTAACTAAGATGTTATGTCCCTTGTGCCTGTAGTTACACTGGCTCACTCACCCTTCAAACCGGAACACAACAATACTGAGTTATTTGGCGGTAGAATAACTGATGAGTGGGTGGTACCTACCCAGACGGGCTTGCACAAAGCCCTACCACCAAGTATAAGGATAGAATAAAAAAATAAATATTTAAGTTACATTAACACAATGATCACATTGAATATAAAATCAAATCACATAAAGACTCCTACAGACGCTTAAGTAACACGTACTCTATTTTATTTATAAACATCGAGTTATAAAATACCTTCAGAGAATCGATTAACCCTGTGGCTAAGCGTGATAATCGATTTAATCGTTTTGATATTTATCAACATTTATTTACCGTTGATTTACTATCGTGTCTCAATACTAGGCTTGGAGCTATAACCATCATATTGCACGTGTATTTTTATTTACATATACTAAAAAGAAATAAATAAGGTCAAATCAAAAGGGTGGATGGTGGATCTAAAATGGTAAGTAATGACAGAATATTAACCTCCCTGAAGAGAAGCAAGAGAAGAAGAAGAAAGAGAAGCTTGCAGCTTATTCCAACATGGTACATGGTTTTTGGAACAGCTTCTCCAGTTGATAGTTTCATATATGACGGAATATCCGTAATGTGTAGGTATTCTACATCCGATGCCTTCACTAGTGAGAAATACAAAGAATCCCGTATAACCCGAAACCTTACGAAAATTCCCGGTCTCAGTTTACATTCAGAATTTTCCCACTGCATAAAAGAATTGCAACCTAAATCATTGGTTAAAATCCACGTGTAATGCGTTTTAGATCCGAGGATTAGGCAACAAGTTACCCTTAAGTGTCAGATTTGCTCATCCGCCATCTCCTAGCAACAAGTTGTTCCTCGTTCCTGTCCCGGAACCCGTCCCATCCCGAGTAATCGACGCAACGCAGTCAACACACAACATCTAAATATTAAGATTATTTAAATCAGTTCGACTATGTATCACGGGTTATGCAACATTAATTTAGATTCCATTACCAATTATAGTAAAACCATCGAGCCGACATAAATTGTTTCACCGATAATAACAAGTGTGGGCGTCGCCTTGTCTGTCCTGATGTTATGTAACGCGAACGCGAGATGACGCTTATGAGCGATTTAGGTACTTGTTATATTCAAATTGCGGTTTTATCAAAGCCTGTTCGATGCTGATACCGCTCGGAACAGATACGGTTTGACACGTTGTTGTGTTTAGGATGCACTTAGGCTGTGGCGTCATTATTTCTGAGATTATTTTTGCAACTGCTAGTTAAACTTTGGTAATAATTATTTTATTAAATTAATGGAAAAATCACTTTAACTTTTACTAGCACTAAAATCGAAAAACAAAGGAACTGAAAAGAAGTAAGTAGTTAGTTACACTTTTTTTATCAATCAGATAGGTGTAATTAATTATTATATTACTTACTTATGTATATAATCTCAGCTAAATACACATAATGTCATATGTTTTTATAATTGTTATCAACAAGATCTCCTTTCTTGGCTATGCTCGTTGCTTTGTCATCTCTTCTTACTTACTTGAAACGTTTAACAATTTTGCAAAAGCATGTAATTAAGATAATATGATGGTATATAATTAAAATGTTGTCTTAGGACCAATTAAGCTAAAATTTCCAGCCGGGAAATAAAAATAAGCTGCCACAAAGAAGACACAGACAACACCTCCGGAGTGGTCAAGTCTCAGCCAACTCCTAATCACTGAGAAGCCTTCACGAGCCCAAACACTCCAGAAAATTTGCGCATCATCGCATAGAAGTCACACCCAAGGTTGAAGCAACGTTACTGCTTTTAAGAATATTATTGATATTATAAAAAAGTACGTTTGTATACCTTATAGGACAACCAATAAATACTAACCCACGCTATAATAAATATATTATGTAAGTTCTAAAATTGACATAAGCTATATTTTATTATATACTTAAATAAGTTATTATCATAGGCTTAAAAAACTTGTTCAGGCTAATTTGAGCTCTTCAAATACGGTATAACATGTATCATAAAGTAAGTAAAGATATAGCTTAACCGAAATGGATAAAACCACTCAAAAAAGTAACGTTTAGTATAAGACAGCGAACTATTTAATTCGCTAAGTATCCATAAATCTTTATTTATGAAATTAAGCAACGATAATTCGACGTGAAATTACTTGAAAAAAATGGCGGCACTTACCCCGTACATCACGGTGCCATGTAATTTGCAATAACAAAGTATCGCGTATAGAGACGTCTTTACCATAAAGGGTACAAAAACGCCATTAATTGGTCACGAGGCGTCGTTAATGCCACTCGAGTATAATTTCTGGTCGCATTTATTCTAGTTACGTCATACTGAGTATAACTGACCACTTCTTTGAATTGTGGTGAAGTTCTAAAATGAAAAGTACCGACGTGGTTCAGGACATATACCTCTTAACCGATTATCGCGGGTTAAAGTTGAACGAACGCAAATAATTTATCTCGTGCTCGGAGGATGGTATCTTTGGCTCATCTAGTATGTGAAACCCTGACAATGTGTATCAACCAATACTCATTGGGGTAATGGTGTAAAATAATTTTATAGCCTTCCCCCTAAGAGAAAAGAGATCTTTTTCCTACATATGCACACCGTACACAGCCTATATCAGTGGTATGTTTGATTATTTTTACGAAGTTGCCAAAACCACTAGCACTGTCTGCCAAATGAACATAACACCAAAGAATGTACCCATAGTTGAGATTGCGTTTACAATGTTAGACCCACGTCATTAATTTCTTATTTAATTACAAGTCTTGGTTGGTTGACTGGTTAGAGATGGTTTACAGAAGAATTCTTCTTTCTTTCTAATTCTACTAGTCAAAAAAAAATCACATCAAACATAATAATCAATAAAATATTAACTCAAACCACCCGAGTTCTTTTCTGCATCTTGATATCGTTTTACACAAATAACTTACTTTTATATATTTTAATGAGGAACATACACATAAACATAATTACTTTAATTCTTTAAAGATAACATGCCGAAATGAAATGTAAGAGTTATTCATTAGGTCTGTTTATTAAATCTATAAAACACATTGAAGCAGAGATAACCAGTCGGAACTGTGGGACTGAATTTAATTGACCATCCATTCTCTTAAACACCAAAGCTTCGTGTTATTAAACCTCATTTCAATAATGTTGCCTTAGTTTAAACGAGAACATGAAATACACGCCCGTCTTATCAATAGTCTAAATTTAAAGCGGGAGAAACTGCGATTCGTAGTTGTCTATATATCAATATCAAAGAGCTGAGATAGCCCAGTGGTTAGAACTCGTGCATCTTAACCGATAATGATGTTTATAATTCATCTCGTGCTCGGCGGTGAAGGAAAACATCGTGAGGAAACCTGCATGTGTCTAATTTCATCGCAATTCTGCCGCATTGGAACAGCGTGGTGGAATATGTACCAAACACTCTCCTTAATGGAAGAGGAGGCCTTTTCTCAGCAGTGGGAAATGTAGAGGTTGTTACTTTACTTTACTACTTTACAATATCAAATACTAAAACCTCCGAAACGTGCTTCGTTTTCTGGTATAAGTTTTATATATGTTTGGTTTCATTCCTTTTGGTTATGTTAGGTTAAAAAATTTCTCATTTTATTGATAAGTTAATTTAATTTTTATTGTTACTGTCGCTGTGTTATGTTTGTCGAATCTAGATATATCTATATATATATAAATCTAGATATAGGAAGCGAAGTTTAGAGCGTGCCGTAAGCCGAAAGCAAAACGAATTATCCACAGCGCGATTGGACTAGGAGAGTGAATAAAGACCGCACCGCAAATTTGGCCAGCCTCCATTGAAAATGGGCGCCGTTGCCAAAATCGGTCAGGAGGTCATAATTCACTGTATCATTATTTAGTCGTCGTTTCATCGTAAAACGACTCGAATGATTTGTAATAGTTTATTTAATGGCCGCCAATAAGTTATATCAAAATGAAGCACAAATATATCAACCAGTTAGAAGTATACGAAAGCGCGCCCCTCCACTTCATGTTAATAGTATCATATATTATCAGCTTCGAATAAGTGCGAGTACTTTAGGCGACTAAGAGTAAAGACTAAATACAGCAAAAAATATAAATAAAATTATATTTGTTTATTTTATAGATTTTATCGTTAATTTATTTAAAGTGGAGGGGCGCGTCATCGTGGGCAAACGATCAATACCTAAATAATTATTACTAATGGGTCACCAGTTGGTAAGTAGTCACCACCCTCATAGGAATTATTAAAACAAATCATTCGTTACATGCCGAAGCATCACCACCCTTGGGAACCAGGGTGCATACATAGCATCTTGGTTCCCAAGGGTGGTGCCGTATTTAGACAATTAAAAATTCCGTGAGCAAAACAAATAGATTGTTTAGATATAATAATAACACGTGTACTACAGGTAAATGTCTTTGTCAAAAATCGGGTCATTGCGGCCAAAAAGATATATGTATAAATTAACATACGGAACCAAGGCTCGCGAACAATTAAACATATATGCACAGCGAGACGCGCGACGAATGGAGTCACAGCATGCAGCGCCACGTCCGCTCTCATCTTAAACCTGGAGGCTGGTAGAATGAGATGCGTCGCAAAAAGATAACGAAGAGTTGATGACCAGACGAGTGATCTCCGAAGCTTCTCTCTCCTTCACATTTATCACGTAAATAATTTTCGGCTGCATTATAAGCACAGCTATATGTGGTAAATTTCATTAATATGGTAAATTTTATAAAGTATATAAATAAAGTGTATTTTGTTTTGATTTGATAGACATATCGTCCTCTTATAAGTTGACTTCAATTAATTCTTATAAATCGACTTCATTTTTGTTTTTCGAAGAAATTAATACTAAAATCGTGAAAGAAAAATTTCAATGTTCTTGTAAATTTTGGATGATGAAGAAAATGTCTGTCGTATTGTAGACAAACAATAATAAATACAGTAATAAATACTTAGTAACAGTAATAAATACTTCTGCTACTAATTTGTTTGTTACATTGTAGCATCATGATTTATTATTAATATCTTCGCAGTGTCCACCAAAAAAATAAAAATTCTTGAGTTAATTAAAAATATATTCTGTTATTTCGCACAATTTAAAGATCGCTTATGTATTTATTTATTAATACGGCTTACTAATTAGAGTGTATACACAAACTTAATTACTAAAATAATTAATACAAAAACGTGAATGGAAAATATTCGACACGGAAAAAAGGCACATATTTGTATTGATATTTTGTGATGGAGACAGATCGGTTTTTATTGGTGTGTCTGTATAGACATGAGGAAAAGACGGCGCTCATAATATCAGTCCTTGATTGACTTCAATTAATACTCAATCTGAAGTGCAAAGTAAGGTTATACCAATAGCTGTTACATTGGCCACGTTTGACGGTGAGGTTGACCAATTGCCGTTAAATAGAGAGTAGTATTTTATGGGACCAAATACCTTTAATTAAAGCCATTCATATATTTGTCAAAGCATACTTAAAATCGTCTTCTACAGTATTGAATTAATTTATAGGACTACCAGTGTTTCGTAATGTAGATATACCGAGAAGAACCAACAAGAAACTTAGAAGTTATCTTTTGCACCAATTGACTCATGAGGGTTAAATACATTCAAAGCATCGAACAATAATTCCGTGTTAAGTATTCATCTGTTTAAAATATTATTTATTTATAGAAACTAGCTGCGATTCCTTCCAAATTCTATCTCATCGCTGAGATCAAAACACCGTAATGTGTCAAGTATATTAAAGTATTTCACGCTTAACATGCCAAGCTGTTCCCTACATTGTCTCCTAAAGCGTGATCGTTTTACGTCGCCGTAAAACAGACATGAAGCGAACAGATCGCTCCGTTCCAGGTCAACAACATTTCTACGGAATAATTCATGCAAAACATTTGATATTTCCTCGTGATATTTTCATCGGTCGTAATAGTGAGCATTAAAGCTTTACAAAACAAGAGGACGGCGGTCGAATGTGTGCTGGAATGGGTTAGGAAAAATAAAACAATCGTAAGAAGTATTATGTCTGAGATTTGTAATTCAAATTGAATCGCATTTTTATCGTCACTCGTGTCTGGTGAGGCTCAGTCTGATAACTGTGTGTGAACCATGGACTCGGTATGAATATGCAACTTGGGGCGCGGAGACAGCTTTTTTATACCTTTTGAGATCACACCTATAGCTTCATTACTGAAAATTTGGCTGAGTCAGGGAGTGATAAAATATAATCACAATTAGAGCACATGAACGCATGCATGCTAACCACAGAGTGGCCTTGACCATTTCAGCAGCAATGAAAAACACATGTTTCTTTTTTCTAAATTAAATAGGTATGTATATGGCCCACCTGGTGGATGTGGTCACCATGGCCATAGACATTACCGAGTATTAAAAAAAACGTGTTCTAATCTGGACTCCTCCCACTTAGTTACACATAAACATTTTATAAGAATGTTAAAAAAATTATATAGTATATCCATTGCCACTGTTCCATGTGAAGTCGTCGCGCAGGTATTGCAGCAACTCTACAACACGGAAGCGCCACCGCGTCCTCGCAGTACAAAGGGTTTCGGACAATACAGTCTCGAATCGCATCCAAATTCGAGATCATTTGCTAAAGTCACACAAACAGACGGCGATCCTTTTGTCCGAATAAAGTGGGCACTCCAGGGCTGCGAGCGGCCGATGCGGAAACCGAAACGATAAGAAACACATAATGCTGGAGTAATTTTAATATTAAATAGCTTCGCTCGGCTATCTGCAGCGCCGCTGGAATAGACGCCATTCTTTAAGTCCGAACGAGCGAGATAACCTCCCGTATCGTTTCCATGAATGTAAATTTAGCGAAGTTCCGTGTGGTGCGACCCTTCAAGCTGATTGCGTTTTATCTCAAGGTCAATAAGGGCTTTTCGTTGGCAGTGAATTATTATAGCAAACATTCAGTTCATAAGCCTTTGTTTATTGATATTTCAACGTTGTGTCCTCTCGAAATTGTTTATTTAACTGCATTTTCCCGCCTTCGCGAACTTAAGATTGATAAAACTTTTTTATTTATTCTATATATCGTTTAATGTTTATCGTGCATAGTCTAGCATAGTGAGATCTCGCAATATTTTGCAAGCGGAAACAGCAGGACGAAATGTTTCCATACGAGGAGTTGACCTAAATGTGCTACTTTATGGCGCTCCCGGCTCCCGAGAACATGGCAGCCGAGTGAGCAGTTTGACGTGTTATCGTTTCAATATCTCAGGCCATAGCACGACAGCGCCGTCCTCGCGCCGTCAGTGTTCACGGCTCAATCCGGTGGACGCGCCCACGCCCGTTATCTGACTTACGAGCGCGGTCCAGTGTTCGTCGTGTTGACTGCGTGTGCGCCGCCTCGAGTTACCTTACAATCTGGATACGCTAGTTCATTTTTATATTTCCGTCTATATCTACATAATTTCAATATAACTTATTTTGCATATTTGTAAAGCTCTAGCAAATATATCCACCAACCCGCATTGGAGCAGCGTGGTGGAATATCCTTCTAACCTTCTCCTCAAAAAGAGAGCTGTTCCTCAGCAGTGGGAAATTTACAAGCTGTTATTATTATTATTTTATTATCAAATATAGCTACTCATTCTAATTTTGTCCAACACATTCTCTTTACCTTTAGGATTTATGACAATAATATATTAAAATCTTATTAGTATTTTATGTTACAACAGTAATTACAAACGATGAGCTTAGCCTAGTGCATTCCATAATGACATCGTCAAAGAAAGCTTTTAATAGAGCTTTTGTCATTGATGCCTTCTCCGTAAATTCTCAGCTCGGGCAGGTCTGTAAGTGCGAGTTCCTTGCGAGCTGAATGAACCTCTTTATTTAGTTAATCGTGAGACGTTCGCTCAGATCGTGTCTCCGTCTTCGTCTGTGATTCCGAGAATTACTTTATTTTTTGCATTTTATCAATAGATTTTATTACTTTTATTGTAGTTATGTATTGCATATTACATTTTATTAATAATTTTTAATTTAATAATATTAAACTAATCTCATAATTAGGAAAGTAAACTTTAATATATTTAATAATTTATTGTACGAAAGATTACCAACTGTATACATTTTTACCAATTTTTTTATAACCTATTCTACATATGTGAATAAGGGTTGTCGTAAACAACTTTGCACAATTACTTTCCTTGCAATTTCGAATAGCTTTTGGGATGGTATAGAAAATCGTTATGAATACACGGTTTTCATCAATAAACCGAGTTATTGTAGAGGAAATTTTAGATGTAAAAAACATGCATATTATATGATAGTAGACACAAATTTTTCAAGAGAAAAAACGAAAATGTATAAAAAATCAGTACCAATCAATATTAATAATTTGCAGCCTTACCAATATTGACAACAGTTTGCCAACAACATGTCACGTCACAAAATAAAAGGACGAAAGGCCAGGTTAACACTTTAAGAGATCCCTGCGGACACTAGGCTTGTATTAAATTGTCACAATCAAACAAAATTGTCTTGTCTTACGTCAGTTTTTCATATAATTAAACTCATATTTCTATCACACGAGTCAGATAGCTAATAACTTAATGCCTTTTGAATATTCATTTTATATAACAGCTAATTGTGAGGCGCTTGACCAAACAGTATTTATGGTTATTTCGTTTAATCGTTGATTAATAATTTGTAATTAGTTATTTACTTTGAATATTACTAGATTTAAATATATATGTAATATAAAGAGCATTGGATGTTTATATTAAGTATAATTATCTCTTTTTTCAAATACTTTATCGTAATTAACGAATTTCTTACTTATATTTTAAGGGTTTCAGCGTTTGTTGATTTGTTTAAATCGGAGAGAGACATATTAGAGCATCGAGATTGAGTTGTTTTATTGGCAAAGAGTTCCTAATTGATTGGATGCTGTTCTATTTTGAATAATGCAAAGGGAACTTCGTGTATTAAACTTCATTGTTATATATTGCCATACTGTGCTCGACGAAAACATATATGATCTATCTATTAACACAACAAACACTATTATAATAATCCATATCGAAGAGATTATAAAACTTTTAATACATACAAATAACCGTGGCGTTATTGTTAATCTGTTTATGACGCTTTAATGCCCGTCTTCGCTCTCCTCCGAGTTGTATCGCGTCAAGTCTGAAGGGCCCTTTATTAAATATTTATAGTGTTATAAATATTAATGAACAGTAATATAAGAGTCTATAAAACGCAATAAATTTGTTTAACTTGTAATAGATCCTTTCCAATATTCGGTTTGACTGTAACATGTATTCTGATGTGGATTTCAAAATGATTTCAAATGCAGTTAGTATTTAAATTATTTATACTATATCATAAGTGTGAAAGTAGCTTTGTTTGTCTGTCACTCTTTCACGACCAAACCACTAAAACGATTTTGATGAAATTTTACATGAAGCAAACTTGAAGGCCTATGTCCTTCATAGGCTAACTTTTTGCCTAGCATATGATACACAGCCCCTTAAACGTAAGCGAAGCCGGGAGTGACAACTAGTATTATATAAGCTTTATATGTGTTTTGGTAGATGATATAGACAGCAGTTATTGTCCTACAAAGGTTTTATACACACAAGAATAAAATTGAATAAATAAATAAATAATTGAAAACTATAAAATAGTTGAAATCACCTGTGTAAAATCTTAAAATAAACATACATTTTAAATCAATAATTATTGATTTCGATAAATTGTTTGAAGTTTGAGTATATTATTAGTTGATCCCTACACGCGAATCATAACTGAATTCATCGTTAACTCAAATACAGTTGTAATTCGTTTTGTAAAATAAACATTGCGTTAATTCTTTGGATAAAGTTTAACTGCGTCGCTATTCCAGTACTTAGATTATACAGCAGTAGAAATATTGATATTCTGTTGAGAAATTTTGTAAGGCTCTAGTCTTGGGCGACAAATAACACCACTTCTGCTTCAGATCTGTCCTAGTGGCCTTGACTATATTGTTACGTACGTAATTAACTTTTCTTATACATTTGACAAAAGACTTCAGACGTAAAATGTGATTATCTAGTAGTCACCTGCAGCTTTGCTCGCTTTTAGGGTGTTGGTTGTCATGTATTATGCAAAAAAGTACAGACAGACAGACAGAGCTACTTCCAAATTTATAGTATTAAGTAGAGATTGGATAATTTCATACAATATGCATATAATGTGTTAGAATAAACCGAAGTGGTTAGACGTAAGGTTGCACAGCGTATTCCCGTATAAATTGAAAACGTAGTGAGTGCAAATCGTGATTACAGAATCACTGGTCCGTTATCAGTCGTCGTTATCTCGATAGCGGCCGGCGCCGGGGAGCTCTCAGCAGGCTTCACCCTTCAGCGGAAGAACTCGGATAATGCGCTGAGGAGATACGCGCACCGTTAGCCGAGTTACATTGTTCGTGTATATTTATCTCCCTCTTAACGCATGGACATAGCTTATGTATTTCTGAGACAAGCCCCCTTCAACTCCATTCCGTGTGAAGCGTCTTTAATAGAACATAATTACTAAACCTCTCTTCACATTGACTATAGATAATAGATAGCAGTGGGATTTAAGGTGTTATGATTTCACTAATACATTTGATCAAGATAATATAGTGCAATTCTAAAAGTATAAAGTTTGAGTGCCGATACAAATCTGCTGGTTTTACATAAGCCCAATGATATTCTAATAAACACATATGTTATACCCATACTAAACAACAGAAAAAAGTGTGCCGCGCCGAGGACCGTTTATTTTAGTTTATTTTTACATTTCGTTACAAGTAAAAAGGATAGCTTGATAAAAACAATCGGTAAAAGGGATAACTAGATGTTTTAATTACGCAAAACTTATTACTACATAATTATGATGTATTATAACGTATTACTACGTAAAACAACTAAAGGCAAAGGTCCCAATTAGGACGTTTTCTAGTCTTCACTTTTTGCGCGTTAATAACATATCTGTTTACTACAACATCATTGCATAAGTCTATCATCGGTAACAATTTAATAGAACTGAGCCTCTATTCGGTTTTATTCAAACGAAAACTCAAAAAAGATTTACGTGTCGTGTCACCAAACAAACATTCGATTGAGTTACTTTTTAAATAACTCGTACAGTCGGCGCAATAGATTCTGAACCAGTCGGTGCGTTTTGAAGCTTTCCTGTTTGTACTCTTGTTCCCTCGTGTACAGCTTTCACTTGTTTCAAATTCCGGAGTATGTTAATCGTTGATTATTAAATATGCACATGACATTAAGTGCAATCGGTTACTAAAGTGTTTCGAGAAAATAAACATCTAACATGTATGGAGACCTTACGAGTACCTTTTTATTATAAATAAGTATTAATGTTTAATCCATTAATTTCTCTACATATTCTTGTAATACAAATATTAATGCAAAACTAGACTATGCTTAAACACTAGACTAGTAACTAGAATACATAAAAAAATACTAATTCTTTATAAAATATTGGATGATTCTATGACGTATTGCAATAGGGTATTAATAAAGATACACACTTTCTTCCTTTACTTTTATCATCCGTTGCGAGAGTAGTATCCGACGGGAGATCTTTTGACGTAGAATCAGGCATTATTGCTATTCAAGCTCAATCTCAAGTCCAGACTTGCAATGACAATTTTTCGAATTATTTTCTATATTTCCAAAACGACCCTCGTGATCAAATCAAATCGAAATAAACTTTATTCAAGTAGGTTTTTACAAGCACTTTTGAATCGTCATTTTACAATTAAGTGAAGCTACTACCGTTTCGGATAGTAGATTCTACCGAGAAGAACCGGCAAGAAACTAAGTAGTTACTCTTTTTTAAAATTTAAAAAATACAAAGTCATGTTAGTATACAATTATTTAAATTAATATATTCTGCTTGGAAGTCAACAGGTATTAATCTCTTAAGTATATACCGCAGTTAGTACAATTAAATTTAAAGGTTATCAAAAAAAGTTAAAAATTAATTGAAAAATTAATAACTTTAAAGATATAACTCAACATTGTCTTCTTGTCATTCGGTTAACTTGCCTGTTCAGGTATTGTTACGCGCATTTAAGGATAATAGAAACACACAAATAAACATATTCTCTGGTACCAGCGACTTCCCTCTTAACCTTTATGAGGTAAGTCATCAATAGTGATCTATTCATCGCGTATGAATATCACACCTTTGTAACACACACCTACAAACGAATTACCGAATATTTCATCACAATTGGTTCAGCAGTGTCATTGTATAGAATGACTAGTGTCGTATTAATACTCGTACACAGCTACACGTTGCGTGTACACAAAGCTTTATAAAAATACACAATGCAAACGGATCTCGCAAGTGCCTTCCAAGCTCCGCTCCCGTCAGCTGACGTCAGATCGAGCGCGAGATGAAATTCACAAAGTATTGTTTAATTGCGATTGGACAGTTACGAATGGCCGTGTTTGCTCGTCTAAATCACTCATACGTCCGCCGGCGGCGCGCCTGCGCGGGAGATAAACTAATGATACTTTAAAATCCATACATAAACGTTGCCGAAGTGGCCCAGTGGATGAAACTGATTCATATTAACCGATGTTCGTGGGTTTCAATCTAGGCAAGCGTTACTGATATTTCATGTTCTTTCAATACCCGACGAGTACAATTACATATCGGATGAAAATCATACAAAAATCATTCGAGCAGTGAGGTGGAGTGCCCCTAAAACATCAAAATGAGAGGAGGCCTTAGCCCAGTAGTTAATTGGACAATTACACACTGTCTCACCGATGGCTAAATTTAATCGTATACATTTTATAAATAGTGTCGGAATCCAATATTGAAGAAACAATTACAGCTTTTAAGGTCACAGCGTTTGCTACTAACGCTCTTGTTATAATGCTTTACTTTTTTGCAAGTTCATTGATAAATGATATAAAGATGTTTTATGTAGATAACCCATTTATATAAATAAATATAATTTTATAAATTTCACTCTTTGTAAAAACAATTAAGTTTTCGAACGGCTTTAAAGATTTTGTTGAGAAAATCTTTCATTTAGGTGACAGTTTTGAAAAATCTACAACGTTAGTGAACTACATTTCGGTACCAGCGCCAAAAGAATATGCAAAATTTGAGCTCGTTTGCTGCTGTTTTAAAATTCAGTTGCGAGATTGAACCCACTTTATGTAAAATTCACTAAAAGTGCTGGCAACCGTTTGAGTTGAGTGCGAACCCAACTCAAACGACTAATTAAGCTGTAAGCAAAATATCAAATCAAATGTAAATGATTATGAATTTACATTTGAAACGTTAATGAGATGCGCTGTGTGGACATCGAACATCTTCAGATACTTGGCAGATATAAGCTTAAAACAGTTAAATGACGATTCAAAATGGCCTGTGAAAGCCTATTTAAATAAAGTATATTTTTTGATTTTAATTTTTAAACTGTATTCGACAAAAATTTGTACTGATGGTGTATAAGGACACACAAGGCACGTGTCCAATGTAATCAAATGTAATTATGTTATATTATAAGTTGTAATGTTAATTATAAGACAAACGTTTGAATTAAGACTTTAGAAAACGGCTACGTGACGAATTGTATCTGTGTTAAGATCAGTAAAAGCGAATGACTTTTTATTGGCTTTAAATTGAAACCTAGGACGTTAAGAGGTAAAATCTAAGAAGCTAGCAAAATTAACAACAAAGAATTCCAATTTTATATACAAGAACAACAATAGTACAAGTGAGATAAATATACTCTTGAGTAAGTTACAGTCGATACAAAAATAGAATTAACACTGTGTCTAATTACCTGTATAAGTACGTATGTGTTTAACTTAATACTGGTCTGTGCGTCTTTGAATCTAAACGGAACCGGTCACAATTTAAACAAATATTTAACATCGACCATCGATTTGAATCATTCGTTTCGCCATTAACGTAAATTATTATCAAAAAAACACACATGACATATGTAAAACTAAAGGCGGTGTATACACTTGGGGTCCAGTAATGGGTTTTTAAACTACTTCCGGCTTCGGTTTGACATGTTCCAGATTCTTATTATTCCAAAACAAAGTATACTTTATTCAAGTAGGCACTGTAAAGAAGTTTTGAAATTTCGTTTTTAAATTAAATTAATTTTAAATCTTCTACCGGCTAGAAATGCAGATTTCACCCTGAAGAGACTCTATTACTATTAAGTAATTATTATTTTTATTACAACATACAAATTAATTCAGTTAAATATTAACTAAATTTAAGTATCTCATATAAAAATTAACGAATCCTAACACCACGCTCTTTATCGTCTAAGCAATCTTGTATGCCTGGTTTAGTAATATTTTATGATCTTAGGTTACTTTAATAAATAATGTTTGAAAGCAATCATAGTGTGAAAGGGGCTTTAAGGGAAGGTGTATTAATAGCGTTTAATGGTAACACCCGAGGTGCCATAATAGTTGAGGCGGTGGGCGGCGGCGGCGGATGGAAGAATTTTGATTGAGTTCGTAACAAACGACACTCGAAGATTTATCGATTCGACAGCGTGACGTAACTACGCGTAACTGCTCGGAATTATGTAACCCTCAGGCCTCAGACAACACAGATTGGTGCACGCGACTGTGCTCACATAGACGAAAAATTTATTAATAATCCTAACTGAAAATACTAATTTGAGATCAATAAAAATATTCAGGGATACATCCCTACCATATGAAATAAAGTGGGACTACCAGTCGGCGAATTCACGTAAGCATTAATATATCATGAATTAAAAGTTAGCGGACTGAACCAAAGGCAAGACATTATCCATTTCATTTGTAGACAAGGCAAATGTATATTTGACGTTACCAATAATTGACTAATATGTCTAAAGAATTCAATTTAGACGTAGGCAAACTTTCAAATTGCATCAACAAGTCGAATGCAATTTGAATTTTTTATTAGGGATTTGTATACCGAATGCCTTCTAATATCCGCTAGCAAAACGAATCGTTTCTTGAAGAATCATTTCTTCAAGAAACGATTCGTTTCTTGAAGAACCTAGAACCGAATGAAGTAACCGAATCGTCACAAAGGTTGGCACTCGAGTCTCAAAGCGGTTATGTTTCATCAGTTTCGGAAATGTCAGAAACGAATTAAACTCGGCCGTTGTTTTGACGTCAGTCTCGCCTTCAGATGTTACAACGATACAAAAGAAATGATTAACATGTTATGAAATATCTCCTAAAATCTGTTACTTAAAATTAATTATGTTTTAAATACAGTTAGCGAAAACAAATTAATAATAAAACAGATTGACAATCTTGTACGCTGACGATGGCAGTGAAGCTGCAGCTTTGTTCATAAAAAGAATCATATATAGCGATTGAGACCAAGACTTACACTAGACTGGAAGATGAATGAGGTGCTTCCTGTAGCTGGTGGAAGCGAATTTGATCTCTTAAGCTGCCAATTAACGGTGCAGCATCCACGTTGATCTGGGAACAATATGCATGTTTACAACATCATTATCAGTATTATCAATTTTGGTGTCTATATGCGATACTATGTAATCAGTCAAAACACTAAGATATGTATTATCTTAAAATAAAATTAATCGAGGTCTCTCTAGGCAGGGAAACGGTAGCGATCGTGTGGCGCCCCCTGACGAGCAAATGGGCCACCTTATAATAAATGGACACCAACGTCCATAGACAACCATTCTTTACATCACCAATGGTGCCACCATTGGGAATGTTATGTCCTTTGCGCCTGTAGTTACACTAGTTACCACTACCGCTGGTTTTTAGTTTTAGTCCTGGGCATCAGCGAATCCCACATACCCCCCACTTCACACAGTGAAAACGCGTAATGAATTATTCCAGCGCAAAAAAAGTCAGCAATACGGTAACATGGCGCTTTCTTTCCATGTGTTAGCGCGCTTGTATGCTACATTTTAATGTCCTTAAGTTAAGCCACTGTAGCTTAATATAAATATAAATATTGATAGTACCACTACCAGGCGCGAGATATTTACTAAGTTATTATTGAGTGTGTGTGGATAAATAATTGCAGCACTCGCCCTAACGTTTTCTTTACTCAATTTTCGATTATCCTAACTCAAAGGTTGTCTGCGAGAAACCGCTAGGAAGCGATAGCACCGGATTATGTACTGCATATTATGTTTCTATGACTCTAATAGTTACGAGATGAGGATTATAAATTATTATTATCTTAGCAATTTAAGATTCGAGAGGAAGTTTCATATAAATATTTGCGAACTGTTTTTGAGCATAAAGATAAAAAATGTTATATCAAGTGGTATAGCCTTGTGAGCTATCCATAGTATAATAAAAGCCATTGAATTTTGTTTTATAATTGATTGTTCCCGGGGGGGTAATCAAGACAGTCCAGTAAAAACGGATAAATCAAAAACGAACGTTTTCATTTGTAGCAGGAAGGCGAACTAATTGACCACCAAATCACCACCGCTTATAAACATTCGTCTTTAATAAATATAAGCCAGTGTTGCAACCATCAATGCTCCGCCAGCATGGATGGAAGTTCTGTATCGTTCCACTGGCTCGCTTCACTTAACTACCCGATAAGGAATAACATCGTGAGGTTTCCTGCCTGTATCGTTTGTAATTCTGCCAAGTGAATCTTGGAGCTGCGTAGTTGGATAAGCTCTAAGCTTTTCCGTTTTCGTTTCGTCCATAGCGTTTGTCGATTATTGTATGAATAGTGATCCGCCTATGATAGTGATATGAATAGTGGATTCGCACGGGTGATACAAAATATACTACAGAATGTCTGACTGACTTCATTGACGATCTCTATAATGTGTACAATACTGTTATTTTGATCTATTTCGTAGGATTGCAATTTGCAAATTGCAATGTAAGCGCAAAAAAATTTGTTTATTTACGACATCACTTTAGAAAACTCTAAAATGATCGGTTTTTCTCTACTATATTGTACTATATATTTAACGCATTAAAATCCGTGGCTTAATTTTAAAGACCTAAGCATACATAGAGACAGACAGCGGTAAGTGATTTTTTTTATACTATGTATTGATGCAAGATGAAAAACCAATGAGACATGGCATCATCGTAGCTGAGTGGCTGTCACGGCAACACGTGGTGGTGGTGGCTACGTGGCGGTTTGCTCGTGCGAGCCTATGACTGTTTCGTAGTCTCCACAGTAAGTCATTGTTTCGAGCCTATAAAAAACTAGTTGCTTCTTCGTTACGATATATCCGCTAATTGTGCTTAAAAGGATCACAAACACTTGAGTCAGGAGTTATATCCGCGGGGCTAATGGCTCGTGTGTATGTCTTATGATGCGTAATCTCGTTAAACTTGTTTGTTTCGTTTTAGCTATATTTTAATGCTCTTACGTAATACTAAACATATATTCAGTTTAATATTTACGAGTAAATTGGTATACTGTATTGTTCTTGTATGTTTTTATAACTCATAGCCTAAGAAACAGATAGTATGCAAATTAGTATACTAATAAGAGACAACATTACCACGCTGTTCCAACGCGGATTAAGGATTTCGCATTAATCATTGGATTTGAACCCGAAGCACTAAACTATCTCTGCTTTTAACCTCTCAGAATCGAAGGCTCTATTTGACTGTCGAACATGCAGTAGTTGTAGTTCATAATCGTGCTTATTTATATCAATGAAATTGCTATTTAACGCTTGTTCGTGTAAGGTTAAGGTGAAGATTTCATTTAGTCTAGTTATGTTTATGTTTTAATGAAAACGGGAAAAATGGCCATCTGATGATAAGTGGCCATGACTACTCAGCATTGCCCATGGATATTGGCGCTGAAAGAAATATTAACCATTCTTGCATGACAAATGCGCCACTAGCCTTAGAAGACTTTTTATATTGTGCCAATCCTGACACTGGCTCCCTCGCCCTTCAAATACTAGAGTATCTGATGAGTATCGCCTCAGACAGACTTGCACAAAGCCCTAACACTAACTCTAGCGTATAAAATGTCCATTAAAAAACTATTATTTCGTGACAAAAAAACCGTAATACTGATCTGTCTCAATACTTTCTCTCCTATTGTAAATAAATTTTAATAATATCGTCGTCGTCAGCGATGATAACAAAAACGACGGTGAAAACAACAACAAAAACACAATTGTAACACGTGCATTGACTTAGTATGGACTTTTATGTTTTTTCCTATTTTATTTTAAACATACATTAAGAGATCTAGCATTATATTAAACTATCAGAGTACTAGCATTCATCGAAAAAAATAATGATCTAGTTACAAAGAATGGTAACTCTTTAGATTCGTACATGAATAATAAAGACAGACAAATATGTAAATAAATAAGCATAATATGATGTGAACATATTTATTACAAGCGAAGTAAATTACGCTACACGTTATCTCGCGGCGAACGCGGCAGACGCAGTTACTTTAAAACATCCATCTAAACTTATTACCCCAAAGTTCAAAGGTGAACTAGATTACTTGAAATACAGTAAGAGCCATTACGGCTGTGTCCCGGATTATTTATAGTCTCCCTGGAATCCCACGGGATCATCGGTTTAGCGGTTAAGAAGTTCACTAACAGTAACGCTATTCGAAATCTCGTTAATAGCCCTCACCACTTAATGAGGACGGTAAGCGCTAATAGATTTGCCACTTCATTGACGTGCATTTGAGGATCGAGATTCTGGTGTAAGTTTATCGTCAGCTCGTGTGTTTGGAGGCACAAGGTGACAAACTCTGCGTTTGTACTTACCACCTAATAGTCATTAATTCTCACGACAAACAGTTACACGTATTGATAATTGGTTAGTCAAGTCCTATGTTTATACAAATGGGCGCGTAGTCAGCATAAGAAGTGTTTTATATTTCTTCAATTATCCTTGTCAATAGACGAAGGTGAAATCTTGCTAACTAAAAGAAATTCACAGCGATCAATGGCAGCCGATATTAAAATAAAACTGTTTTTAATGGATAAAATTTCTTCTACATTTAAAATGATCAGTCATACGAGGTCCGCGTAATGCTTAAATGTGATGACAACTACTTAAATCAAAATAAATTGTATTCAAGTAAGCTCTTACAAGCGAGTCTGAATCGACAGTTCACAAGATTACATTGAAAGCTACCTCTAACTATCCAATTGATATATAGTATTGCTCGAAAGAAACTAAAAACTACATTGATAATAATTAATTTAGCGATTCTGTATTTAATAACAAAACAGCTCGCAGGGAGATAAATCTCCGACTGTTAACTGTCCGCGAAGTAACTCATTGTGACAGTAAACATGTAACTAACGCTACTAGAGTTACAGAGAAAGTCTGACTGTTGTACAGTCGGGTGCAATACTCGTATTATAATGCAATTCCAATTAATATACGAATCTTGTTTAAAAAATAGGAGTCCATTTTTCAAGAATAGAAGACACTCGTGTTATGTATGGTATGTTGGTCGCAATCACCACTTTACCACATCAATTTCCATCTCTTATTTTTCTCTTTCTATTTTTTTGCGGTTCAAATCCAATCGACGTGTAAACTCAGCTGATAAGCTTTCATGTGCTTAATTTCATGTCGATTTTGGAAGAATGATGGGGAATGAAAACATTAAGTGTTAGATTATGATTCGTAAAAATTCTGCCATCAAATCGATGGTAACAATATCTGGAAAAACGTCTGCAAATTTCCCCCACAAGTGAAGCACTATCGGGCTGTTGCTTGCCTTCATACCTTAAAATGTAGTCTTATAAAAAATACGAAACTTTTTGTTTATCTTAAATCTGGTTTAAGGTATTCTTGGAATATGTGGTAAATTACATACATCGGCATAACAAATACTACAAAGTACTTGAGCTTACTTCTATAAAACATAAATGGGTAGGCATATACCTGTATACGTTAGTAAATAGGCTTCCATTCAAGACGAGAGTACTTAACGCGCTAACAGTTCATAATCTAGGGCATTAAGCGTTATAATTACGCAGTAAATAACATGTAAATACTCGCAGCTTTTGAGCTGATTGCACACTTTCGTATTTATAACGTAAGTAGGGTCTAAATCTCGTATCGACTGTCCGCCGTGACACACAGACACAGTGACTAACCCCGGTTGAACAGTACGGTTCGCGGTCCGCAGTATCGCGTTACGACGCCCTCGACTGAGCACCGACGCTCAAGTATTATTCGATTGACTGTTTGTTTAATAAACCTTTATTTAACAACAACAACAACCGCCTGTAAATTTTCTACTGCCGCGCCAAAGCCTCCTGGAACATATTACGTTGTTCCAATGCGGGTTGGTGGAAATACACATGTGGCAGAATTTCTATGAAATTAGACACTTGAAGGTTTACTCAGGATGTTTTCCAGCACGAGATGAAAAACAAACACAAATTAAGCACATGAATGTTCAGTGGTGCTTGCCTAGGCTTGAAACCGCAATCATCGGTTAAGATACACGCGTTCTAACCACTGGCCCATTTCGACATTTTTATTTAACGTTACCTGGTAATATGTGGGGAATTAACTGTACAACTTCTTTTGAAACTGCTTTTACATAACTGTTTTGAAGTACAATTTTGCAGAAAGTTTATCTCAGAAGAGCAAGTTTTGGAGATCTTCAATCAGAATCACTCGTATATTCTTGTAGATAACTGCCGGATAATATAACGAGCCATTATTTACCGTGCAAATTTAATCTGTCAAATATTAACAAAAATTATAAGCATTGGCCATAATGAGGTGAGATAAATATTTTGTGTATAACAAGTATAATTCTATTAGTTAAAAAATCTACCACTAGATGGCGGTGTATCATATAATAGCAAAACTGAATCGCGCTGACTAGATGTTCGCGCGCCGAATCACCCCGGTCCGTCGCGCCGATCGGAGCTAAGACCTTACTTCATAGGATCATTTCTATAGTAAGCTCTTCACGAGATCAACACATTACGTGTGATCGTACCAGTCGCGATGAGGAGACGTGGCGCGGCGCCCTGAGCGTGAGGCGGGCGACGGCTTCGGCCGCCAGCCCTCGATGATCGTTCACTCCTCTCTATTGGGGAGCGTGGGGCGCTGTCGCTGTCTGAGCGGCTTAATTAACAAACACTAACAAATTTCAAAGTATAAATAAAGTTAAACTTAAAGAAAGTACAACTTGCTTGGTGGTAGGGCTTTGTGCAAGCCCGTCTGAGTAGATACCACCCACTCATCAGTTATTCTACCGCCAAATAACAGTACTCACTATTGTTGTGTTCCGGTCTGAAGAGTAAGTGAGCCAGTGTAACTGCAGGCACAAGGGACATAACAACTTAGTTCCCAAGGTTGATGGCACATTGACGATGTAAGGAACAGTTAATATTTCTTACAGCGTCATTGTCTATGGGTGATGGTGACCACTTACCATCAGGTGGCCCATATGCTCGTCCGCCAACCTATACCATAAAAAAAAAGTCAAATTCCATAAAACTTCAGCATATTTAATATGTGGAAAAAATGATATAAAATGTAAACGAAAATTTGTCAGTACTATAAATAACATTATGAATATGAGCATATCTTGTAAGCAATAAACTGAAAATTTCATAAATTCGAAATAAAACCAACTAAACTTAAACTAAAGATATTCTTCTCTGGATCTTCTCTGATCTTAAACGCGTTGATGACAGTGTGTCTCATAGTTACGTTTATCTTCTGTGCCTATAAAACCATTGCTGTTTTATTTGAACTCGCGTCCTACAAGAACCGCTGAATATTTTGTACCATTATCATCGGCAGGTTTTTGGGTCAACATAATACATGACATGTATACTTAACTCACTACATATAGCCATATCAGTCTGCTAATTCACGTTATTAAATGTTTCAAAACTATCTTTTCACAGCATCAGGAACTCTTTAGCACATAAATATACGGACAAACTGTTAAACGTAATCCTACTATATACATACATCATTTTATAATAAATTAATTAACGTAGATAATAATACAATTATGTAGTTTATCAATCCAAGTCAATCACAAGTTGTTATAATTAGATAAAAATTAACTGAGCTGGTACGATTCCAGCGTCGAAATTCGAACGCGGACCCGTCCGGTGAGAAACCGAGGAAGCCATCACTTGATAATGAGATGCAAAACAAACAACTATCGAGCTGGTTCTTATCAGAGACACCAGATTCATATGATTGTCATTCTAGTTCAATGAGTCCCTTGACCCTGTAGAGTTAATGTGCCGCTAACGGGTCCACGAATCATGAAATTTTCCGATACTAAATATTTTTGGAAAGCCAAGAAAAGAGGACACCTCTGGAACTTGTTTTACGATGACAGGTCAGTCACTTTTGGATTGTTTTGTAAAATATAACTCTTCTTCAAAGTTTACAAAACCTCACTCAAAAATTAAATTTATTTACCAACCTTATATAATTATTTTATGTTAACTTTCGAGAGTCGAGATATCCCAGTGGTTAGAACGCGTGCATCTTAACCGATGATTGCGGGTTCAAATCCAGGCAAGCACCGCTGATTAAAGTGCTTAATTTGTCTTTAAAATTCATCTCGTGCTCAGCGGTGAAGGAAAACATCGTGAGGAAACCTGCATGTGACAAATTTCATAGAAATTCTGCCACATGTGTATTCCACAAACCAATTGGAACAGCGTGGTGGAATATGTTCCAAACCTTCTCCTCAAAGGGAGAGAAGACCTTTAGCCCAGCAGTGGGAATTTACAGGCTGTTGTTGTTGTTGTTTGTATGTTAACTTTACAGGCAATATCCAAAGAGCTATTGTTAACTAAGCGAGGATATCTCTGTCTTTAATACTTAACGATACACTTCAAAATTTTGTATTATTATAAGCGAAATGCTAAGCGTAACACCACCTGCATGGCCTGGGAATAATTATCTGTGAATTCGTAAAAACTAACTAATACTGGAATATTCTAATTTTTCTCCAAGATTAAATCTGTCAAAAATGTTTCGTTAAAAGGTGCACTGTTACTTTAATCTCATTTGTAGATATTTAATTAAGTCGCTCAATCGTGAAGTTCATTCACAGCAGAGCTTTAAGTTCTATAATTTTACGCCAAGTTTTAACACGTTGGTCATAATACACCTCACGTATTACTCTTACTAGTTCTATCCATTAAAGGTTTTTGTTTTTTTGTTTTTATTTTGTTTTTATGGAATAGGTTGGCGGACGAGCAAATGGTAAGTGGTCACCATCACCAATAGACAATGACGCTGTAAGAAATATTAACAAATCCTTACATCGTCAATGCGCCACCAACCTTGGGAACTAAGTTGTTATGTCCCTTGTGCCTGTAGTTACACTGGCTCACTCACCCTTCAAACCGGAACACAACAATACTGAGTACTGTTATTTGGCGGTAGAATAACTGATGAGTGGGTGGTACCTACCCAGACGGGCTTGCACTAAGCCCTAACACAAAGTAGTATTATTTTGTTACATTAACGCCTAACAAGAAAATATTATTTACAAATTAACATAATAGTATTCAATTTAATAGATCAAAAACACTACGAAATAGTTCATATTTTTTTCATTATTTGGTAATACCAATTAAACTGACATTTTTGTTAAGTTCTCCTAAACGATGTACACTCATATAAATGCGAGCTGTACGATCGTTCACACACTCGGAGTCTAGCTGCCCCCCATATATTACTGCTCGTTAAACTGTTACTCCTGACCAAGATATCCTAATGACAACTGTTATCTGAATGGTGATTATGGCCATTGCTCGGATATTACTCTTGTAACTCGATCAATTTCCACTTTCAAATATTTTTGGTTCCGTAATCTGTCACTTTAAAATAGTGACAAACTTAAGTTTATAGGACACATATAATAGAATACAAGTTTTTGGTATCAATTTATAATTTAGATTAAAAGATTACCAATTTACTTTCGACCATGAAACCTCTAAACACAAAATATTATATTTAACTTATGAAGTATATAACACATAACAGAATCATTTTAAAATTATATTATGGTTTTCCATTGAATGCTAAAATTTTCTACACAATACAATAGATTTAATATATACTTAAAAGACTTAACTGTTGCGGTGGTGAAAATAGGGATGTTTTAAGTGCAGCAAAATATAAGACGTGTGAAATCATAAATATATCTTGAAATATTACTTATTTTATACAAAGGGAAGATAAAGGGGGAAGATTTTTTACCATAAGTAGCTGCCGCAAACTATTGTTTACTTATTGTAACTTAACTATTTGCGATAAGAAGATTAACCGGGGTGAACTAAGTGTCATGAAATGCGATAAATTATCACAATTATCTACTTTTAATTGCTACAAAACGAAATTCCCAAAAAGTTGTACATCGACGGCGTGCGTCAACGTGAAAATCGTGTCACAGTAACAATATAGCAAACAAGGAAGAAAATTATTCAATATTCGTAATAATTCGTAACGATTCAATATTTGCTTGTGTAAATGTATTTTTATTTCGTCATTCACTTGTCAGCGTAGGGTATTAGCCTGATATTAATCTAGACTGCAGTGCTCATTGGCCTAGAAACCAGTCAGGTGCGATTGGCAAAAATACCAAGTTGACTGGCGCTAGGCCAATGCTCGACATCGATCCTGTCCCAGAATGTTCATTGTTCAGTTGTTAGTTGGGTAACATTGGAAATACCAGTTACGGCACACGGTTAAGCTTACGTAAAGTAATTAGACTCGTACTTAAGATAACTTCTTAAGTCGGATTCAGATTTCAACTTAATGCAGCTGTATCTCATGATCTTCTTACTCGACTTAATTAAGATTTTAGATTTTCATAATAATATATTTCTAAATTAGGAATATTAAGTGCATATATAATAAAAATGTCATCTAATGTTACTGGTTCTCTTTTACTTAAAGTATAACTTAGATTGCTTTGATATGTATCTGTTTAAGTTACAAACAACAAATGTCATAACTGGATCCAAATATAATAAAGTAATAAACTTTCATTTAAATAAATCGTATGATTGACATAACAAAGAGTTTTTTTCAAAACCATCAGAAGATCTAAACAATTTAAAAAATATATGGTCGTGAGTTAGGGTACAATGGTAGTGGCGCTAAACGCTAGGTGGTGGAGTAAGCGTGCTGAATGGAGTTACGTGATTGATTGTGATACCTGCTACGACTCGCAAATAATGTGCAAATAATAGAGTGTGAACACTGAACTGGCCGGGGCTGGCGGTAAGGCGGATTGTCTATTTGCACAAAAACATACGCTGTGCAGTTAGCGATTCAAAGGCGGAGTTTGATTTATCGAGTGGTGGATACTACGAGCGGAATAGCCTTATAACGAGAAGACTAATGCTCATTTTTTGTATAAGATGAAAAATAAATTCAAGGTATAAGTAAGATGAGTAAAGTAGGAATGTACTTATATCTAGCTAGACTATAAGATTCGTATACTTACCTATGAAATGCAAAACTAGTTTGATTAAAGAACTTAATATAATATTGAATATATATTCTAAAGCTTATACTTCTGATCAGAATCCGTCCGCTATGTTCTTAAAGCATGCACTGAGCCCTGCAGTCGCAGTCAGAAGTGATTAATAGCATCCTAAGCAACGTAGTGGTTACCGTCTGTCGACTAATACGAACATTTACAAGGTCTCGTTCGCACTGGAGCGGAGGTCTCTGATTGCGTCTGATTTGTCACGATAACGGCATTAGGACGCGCAGTATCCGTAATTACTGTAACGAAGTGCGATAATTGATCAGCTTTGTGGGTCAGCCCTAACGAGTTTACTTTCACGAGAAAAATATGGAAATATAGGGGTAGTATTAGTCTTAACAGCTAATTAGATTATGTTAAGTGATAACGATCGAACGATACAAGAATACCGCATCCACAGTGGAGTTAACCAACCAAACTTAAATGTATTTCAAACTTTCAAACGTAATTCATCTCGTGCTCGGCGGTGAAGAAAAACATTGTGAGGAAACCTGCATTGAAATTCTGTCACATGTGTATTCCACCAACACGCATTGAAACAGCGTGGTGGAATATGTTGTGGAGGCCTTAGCCTAGCAGTGGGAAATTTACTAGCTGGTTGTTTGTCATACTGCGGAGCCTAGTCCCGATCAGGAACCAATTGTAATTCAAAAATAATTTGCAAATACCGGAAACAAATATTATTCGTAGAAAGAACTTCTGAGTGATCGTAATCAAGAGAATAATCAGATATTTGTGAAAACAATACCATAAGTTTCATCGTAAGTGGAGATAATTTGTATCTCCTTTAAGCTATATCTTAGTGAAACAATACAACTAAGTATAATACTATCATTTATTAATGATCTTTATTGCTGTATATTTAAAGCCGGTTTTCAATTGCACTTATATTATGATTGGATTACCCTACAGCGCATACAGCACTCGCCGTGTGTAACGCAAGTGTTGTATAGTGCGCCTCGACGCTCGTAAACCCTGTCCGCTCTCAGGAAATGTAATAACGTTATAATTATTATTCGTTTCTTCTCGTCCAGGTAATGGAGATCGCTGGTGTTGAAAAACACACCGTGAATAAATTTGAAGGCTTATATCCTGAACCTTACATGATCATAACATTATTATTAATTCTTATTTTGTATAAGTGTTTTTGAGACATATCAAACTATAGAGGACTATTTTTTACTTAAATGTTTTTTTTACAAGACTTTGTATCACTAACTGGAACATTCTTTTAAGTGGTTTGGATGATATATTTTACTAATTCTTTTTATTACTTATTTTCTAATTAAATTCATTTACATCAATTACAATCCTATTGTCCAAATTTAATCACTTTTTCGTGACTCCCGATGAATTAATTTGATGAAATTCGATTGACTTTCATAAATAAAATCCATAAGCAAATCAATTTAAGCCAATACGAACGATACGACGCTATTAAAAGACGTACAATCTTGTTACCTGATCACATCTTGCTCTTAGGCAGTATTATAAATACTATTATTTTACTCTCATTTGTAATGGCCGCCGCACCAATAAATCTAACCGACGGTTGAACAGTGCCCTTTGTACAAATATTTGTAACGTATTAGTTGAACATGTCGCGATATGGTTAATGGCGGCCCCGGTGATTTACTGAGCCATCGGCCGCTACCTCCGACGTATTTGTGGGACGATCGGAGTTCGGCTTGTGTCGTTTAATGGCTGATGAATTTGTGAGTTGATTCTTTAGCGACACTTTATTGCGTCTAGAACTTCATTGGTTCCATAGATTTAATTTGCATCGATTATTCATTTAGGACCCCCACAAATTTTAGGTCACAATTTGTATATTGTTCATGTCAGTGAAGATACTATTATATTACGACAATGTATTTCATAAATCCAGTTGCACTTAATATCTTAACTATCAGTTATATAAATGTTGTTATACTTTCGAATATCAAACAAAAATGATTGATTAATTTTAATTAAAAAAATATATATATCGTTTGAAACGCAAATGACAATTCAGAGGCTTCACACTTTGCCACATAATACCAGTATATAAAATCTATATAATTATGCAAAAGGTAATGTCCAGACTAATTATTTATTAACATACGATCTAAACTATAAGATCTAGAGATTTGCAAAATAACTTTGTTTTTAAAGATATTAGTTTATTAGAAATGATAATGCGAAAATTTGATCTAAAATTTGTTTTTTCATTTAGTCGAGTCACCATTACTTTTAGTTCTTATAAATAAACTTTAGGATTATGATAAGATATGATTTTAGGTTTCGATACACGTATCGCGGAAAAAACAATTTTTTTACGCGAGAGTTATTTCTTCGTTTACTGCTAACGTTCAGTTCAGAGTACAGGATACTGACGCTGACCATCGGCTTGCACAGTTAGACAGATGATCCGCTTACCTGCTCGTATACTTACCATTAATAAACGATTTAAGGGTCTCTTAAATATTTAATAATGCCGAAGCACCGTTAGACACATAAATATGTTTATATATTCAACAAACATTTCTATAAAGCAACATCTATTTCATTGATTGTAAGTTCAATTGATAAACGCATCGAAACAGATTACATCCTACCTAACGGGTTGTCTCAGATGAAATATGGACCACGATGCTGCGCACTAAAGGGTTATAAACGATTATCAATCAGACGTGTTTAGGTCGAGAATTATCTTGTAATGAAAACGGGGCGCAATTGGCATCGAATATAATTTAAACATTTTTAAACTAGTTATACGTTCTACCACGGCGAACATTGCCGTCAAGCTAGGCGGTTATCTGTTTGGGGATGTTCTCCTGACCAATTTGGATAGGATTTGAAATCAGCTTTCAATATGCAGCCTAAAAATTGGACATAGACCACCGAAGTGCTTCATTTAATTAATAGACAAACAGAACGATTGTAAAGAAATATTCTTATACAATTAATAAAGAAAATTATTGTAATTTTAACATTTTGACAAAAAAAAAATATTAATAACAAAAAGAAATTGGCAGAAGAAGCATTATGAAACATAAATTCTATGAAAATAGTTTTAACTAAACACTGATACTGATACTTAAAAAAAACTTTTTTCAACGTTAATGTGCGCATGCAATGTAGAGCGCATTTGCAGTATGAATTTTATTAACAGCATTAGTCTCTATCGACTTATACTTTTCCGTCGCATAAGCATATCGCCGGCACCGGAGCGCCGAGCTTCAGAATTGAGTCCGTGTCCTCGGAGTGCGGCGCCAAGACGCGTAAATACAAGTTACCGCGTACAATATTATTACGACGACACCGCCGTTCATCAAAGGCCCCTGCCTCATCTATTATAGTTATTAAGCCCGCCTGTAGCCGCGGCTCAGCCGCTACCGGTTGTAAACGACAGCCACTACTCATAAATGTATGAACTACGAGCGAGACATGTGAAACGTTTGAACGTTCGTTTATAAAACTTATGATGAGTACGGAAACTGTTTGGAGATCCCTCGAACGGCGATTTATTTTTAAGCTTCTGTTAAGAAATCGCTATTACCAATGAGAACAAATGAGAAGTTGATTCTACTCAAGACATCGAATTAATAAGTTTTTTGTTTTCAAATGATTTATTATTATTTTCGATTGATCTATTCGTTTATACATAACTAATGTTACTACATCCCAATTTTCAGATTGGAAACTTGCTGCTCCAATACGAGTTTGTAAACGTTTGTCACAATTTTGTCCAAGACAGGCAGGGTGCATGTTTCCCTATGCTAATGCTCGGTCATTAGAAGAATTATTAAGACAATTTAAGTACATGAAAACTCAAGAGTGCTTGCCCAGATTGAAACGCGCAATACAATTCAGATACACGCTTTCCGACAACGGAGCCACCTCGCCCCACATTTTTGTCTAAACTTTAACGATTCGACTAATTTCCTCAAAATGTCTCTACAAGAAGTTCAGATGCCTCAATCTAATTTGTTGAAATTTTTCACGATTTCGAATGTAACGGCTTATCTACTAAAATCGAAACGCCAAATGTACGGAACCCAAGTGACGAGGCGAGCCGTTCCTCGACATATCTTCACACGAACCAAACTCATAAATATCAGTTACATTGGATTCCGATGCCTTAACGACCTATTAAGTTTTAAATTAAATAATTTTTCGCTTCTTTATATTTATTATTTCTAAATATAATAATGTGGACATAATAAATTAATGGAGTCCGGTGTGTGTTACGGCGCAAGTATTTATCGATTAAAGTTTAATTAACGGTCCCAGCTATATATACATTTAAGACACTGAATTGCGTTAGATATATTTATTATATTCGAAGCTATGTCCGTTTGTTATTTTAACGCGTTAATATAGATATATGAGTTATATGTTTTGTATAAATTAATTTTGTTGATGAAATAATTTTAATTGGAATTTTAATATTGCTCGTAGGGCCTGGAAGGTGGTATCCATATATGTACGTCGGATATTCTTCCATGTGTCAATGCTATGTATGGCTGTGTTCCTTATAGAAAAGTTATTCTGCTATTGTAATTATAGGCACGAGATACAAAACATTCTTATTCCCATAGTTTATTTTATGCAACGTTAATATCTATGAATCAATGGGATCATCTACCATTCAGAGGTGGTAGATTTTTGACTATCAATAAGAAAGTGTAACCACTTCTATTTTGAATAAAGGTTTTTAACTTTGACTTTTGAGAGGACTAAATAAAAAAACAAATTTGAAAAAACCTTCAGAGATAGTCTCAATGAAACATTAATCTCATGACTTTTAATAGTTAGCATCACAGTTTCTGGTCCGCAAAGAGTCATTAGTCTGTCCGAATCGTCAGTGACGTCTTCTGATACGTCGGAGCCTCCAGACAGGTAAAGCGATAAATATAAAAAGGCATACATCACACAATAAAGCAACCCCTTCGTATTTAGCCGACTCCCTTATCGGGACAATAAATTAGGCTAATAAAATCGCACCGACATTGTCTGTTTAATAGCCGTTTTGTCACAAATATAGTGATAAATCAAGCGGCCGCCACCCCCGGCTGTAAATCTAAATAAAAGTAAGTTCACGACCGGCCTGCAGTGCCGCGCCGGTGGTGCGCCGGTGGTGCGCCAACCGGCTCGTTTGAAGTGCGGCCGGACGCGCGCGCCCTCAGACGACGTGATTACTCACGTTTCGAATTTAATGGCAATAAACTTGCGATAATTGTGACGTCATTGTTAAGTACTGCTCTGCAGCACGCCTCCTGAAACAAATTTGCGAGTGAGATATGAAATTGCGATATGGTTATCATTAAAAGAGAGACTGATAATAATCGTTAATGTTTCTTCAAATTTATGACCAGCTGATCACATTGAATGATGCAATCAATATTATATTAAAATAAGCATAAATATTTAACATATTTAAAGCATTAATGGTGTTATATTTTTATGTCTCTAGGCACGTTACGTAGAAAAGTTGGAAGAGTTGAAATTAATGTGACTCGGCATACATACCTAGCGGAGCCGGGCTTATAGTGTACTTTTGTTTCGTAGATTAATCAAGTCTTTTAGATTTTTAAAATCAACTTATTTGTCAAAGTCGCAAAAAGTATGGTTGCATTTAAACTCGAGGATCTTTCTCGAATAATCACACGGTCTGTGAAAATGGAACCGCGCACCCGAAATAGTCCGCAGACCTCCCACCGACTGTTTTTGAAAACATTCCTAAATTGGAACAAAAACCTCGGCTGCAACGTGAGACGAAAACTTTTCCGCGTTCAAATTATCCGGAAGGAAGAACCGGCGACAGTTGGAGCGACCTATTAATAGCCTTTTGTCTGAGCTAACAATAACTCCGGCAACTTGTACACGTGGATCTAGTTTATAATTATGGATGACTAGTTCTCGTCCGCGACTTCGCTCGCGTTTTAGTGTGTTGGTTGTCATGTGTCAGGCAAAAACTAGCCTATGTCCTTTCTTGGAGGTCAAGTTTGCTTCATACCAAATTTCATCAAATTCAGTTCAGAGGTTTGGTCGTCGTGAAAGAGCGACAAAATTAAAAAATTAAAATCAAAATAAACTTTATTGTAGCAAGCATATGTATATTATAGCATTCTGTGATTTCTCCCAAGCATCGTAAATATGTTTTAGAAGTTATTTTTTATGGTATAGGTTGGCGGACGAGCATATGGACCACCTGATGGTAACTGGTCACCATCACCCATAGACAATGACGCTGTAAGAAATATTAACTATTCCTTACATCATCAATGCGCCACCAACCTTGGGAACTAAGATGTTATATCCCTTGTGCCTGTAGTTACACTGGCGCACTCACCCTTCAAACCGGAACACAACAATACTGAGTACTGTTATTTGGCGGTTGAATAGCTGATGAGTGAGTGGTACCTACCCAGACGGGCTTGCACAAAGCCCTACCACAAAGTGCTATAGATTGGAAACTAACATTCATTTGTATCAGTTAGAACAACAAAAATATAATTTTATGGACTTTTAGTCTAGTCAAATATTGTAAAACTGTGTTCTAAAATAAGGGACGGGACGCAGTTCACACAAGCACAATGGTCATAAAATCTTAGATATCAATGTTGATGCCATTGTCGTGTGAGAGGTGATTTATAGAAGACGAAGTTAACTAATCATCAGGTCTAATTGTTTTATGAAAATATTGTATTGGGGAATTATTCTAAAAGTTACTTAATACTTGCGTGTACTGTAAAAGTTAATCGTGTGTTAAAAAAATACGCCATGTTCAATGTCTACTCAGCCCTATCAGAGCGAAGCCGGTGCAATCGCTGCTAAAATATTGTTTTAAGCTTGAATATTGTTTGCTACAGCTGATAAAATATAAATCTCCCTGTTAATATTGATGCTGCTTGAAATAATCGTGACTACGAACGCAACAATTGGTAAAATTAAATATGAAATGTTGGTGCTGGCTTCGACCTGATGTAGTCGTGAATATTCAATTCGAGATTCCAATTAAGAGCCAAGTTATTACACGAGGGGTGTTCACGAAAACGACTGCAATTACTTATATAAGGACAGCTTTGTTATTAAAGTGTTAAAAGTATATACTTTTGTTTCTGTATGAGGTTAAACATTTCGTGAGATTTAGTACTATGTCTTCTGTCGTCGTCTTACCGGTAAATTTAAAGTTTTCTCGTCAATGGGTCACGTTGGTAGTGCCAACTCTTAGAAAGTCGTGTGTCTAATCCTATCCCCTGGTTTATGGTCGTTCTCAATCCTACCACAGGTTATGTGTTTAATTTAAACACAAATTAATATTAAATATTATAAATTGAATAAATAATTCCTAATAAAAATGAATATTATTTATTTATAATAATTTTTTTTAAGGTTTATGAGTTGTATTAAAATCTATCATTACCATTTCAGCAACCGGAAGAATTGAAGGCTGTAAAGCTCACGTCTCGTGAGCGCCGCTTCATCAAGTTCGCGAGCGTGGAGTACGGGGGCCAGCTCTACATGACGCCACAGGATTTCCTGGAGTCCGTCGTGGAACAAGAACCTAGACGTAAGCCTTTACTATTTATGTAATAAAGCTTTGATTATACATCAATTTGTATATCTTACTACAGCCTCCCTCTCATTAGTTATATCAAATGCATTTCCCAGTGAAATTTCTCACAACCATATGGATAGTTGAGCAGTGAACTGCTGATAGTATTGATAGATGATGCTTTACAGCTATACAACTTTAAAACAAAAATCGAACTGGCATCAATCTTCAATTGAACTGCACATGATACTTCCATAACAATCTCAATTTTAATTTCATGTAAACCTATTTCAGCTCGTTTGAAACGTCGCGTCCTCACGACCAAAGAGATCGAGCAACTGCGAGACCAGGTGCCTCCGTTGAAGAAAGGCTCCTCGCAGATGTTCCGCAGCATGAGGGATAGAGGCGAGTTATATTTGTATAGTGAAATACCTCACTTTAGACTTCTGTCTTCCAGTATTTCTGGAAGCTATCAGGGCATCGTTCTATCCCCAAGCACAAATATGTCACTTTATTGAGATTCGGAACTCTATAAGAAGTAGTATACTGATGCAAAGTTTTTGGTTCATAATTGCCATATTGGCAAGAAATACATTTTTAGTTTACCAAAGTCTATGGGCTATGGTACTCATTTACCATTTAATAGTTTATTAACTCGTTTGTCATTTTTAGTCTAAATTACAAATGACTGAATGGGAAAATTGAAAGATATTCACACAGATAGCTAGAGAGCCCCTAAAATATTTTTATTGTTTTCGTCCAGGCATCATCTCGTACACTGAGTACCTGTTCCTGCTCTCCATCCTCACGAGTAAGTTACATTTACCTTTAACTTTTAAAGTTTACGAGATTCATTTATACTGCCGGACGAAATCTGCCACGTGCATATGCAACCCCATTGCAACAGCGACCGGTTTATCATAATCATATATTAATCAAATAAGTTCCAAACTTCTCACAAACGAAAGAAGACAGTTGCCTATGGGACATTGACGAGCTGCTACGTTACATTACTTTTATATATTTTTTCTCAATATATTATGGCACAGAATTAAAATCATTTAGGACATTGGGTCTATTCCTATACTTACTAAGTAAGCGTAAAAAGTTCTTAATTTATCTCTAAGTTTCTAACTTCTACTCCACTGATCGTTTCCAGAGCCAGCTTCAGGGTTCGAGATAGCGTTCAACATGTTCGACACAGACGGCAATCAGCGAGTCGACAAAAATGAGTTCCTAGTCGTAAGTACTGAGCCCAATACTACCAGAATGGACTGCGCTCCAGATATAAGAAAACATTACATAGCATTATAATAGGGTTTCAGCCGCGTTCGTACAAGGTGCCTGGTGGAGCTAACTGCCGCGTCTTTATCATCGACAGACTGAACTTTCTTCGTCTTCTTTCAACTTTAAAATGCGTCCAGATCTTCATTCTGCTCGTGCTGGCAACGTGACGACATATATTTATAGTACGACACAAATTAGATGTAGCATCGGAAAAAAATAAAACCGATTACTGCCGATTTACACAACCAATAGAAATAGCTCCCTATCGCGCCATTAGACGCTATTCGTCGCTATAGAATCTCGCGTCAGAGTAAGCAAGTACATGTAAATCGACGTGTCAAATTGACCAATATATTAGGTCATATGATATTACAAGTTATTACGATTGTGCAAAGATCAAATTCGCATGAGAAATAAATATTGATAATTTGGGATTGCGTATTCAATTCGGATGTGATCTGTTTTACGAATTTCGCCGATGCTACATCTAAGTTGTGTCGTACAATACAGACGTGACGTTTCTACAAATTTGCTCCCATCGAAACGTCTAAATATATGTTGTCATACATTGTGAAAGTTTAAAGACCAAATTATTGGTCCTATTGACAGTAAAAAGCAAGAGTATAATTCGTATACAATGATGAATGTTTATGTCGATAAATAATTGTTGCAATATAAATGAGCAGTTATCTATAATACGAAGCAATACTGTAATAAAGCGTATTTGCACAATTAGCTGCTGCTTGAACACCGATTAACTAGGATTTCATAACCGGATGAAACCGGAACGGCCATGTTTTTTCTGTTATTTATTAAATATACTGCACATTATCTGCACAATATTTAAGTATAGAATTAATTATTTCGTTTTTTATTTCGTTTAGTATGTGTATGTATTTATTTTATATTTTATTTCACAATTTGTATTCGATTTGCACCGCCATATTAGATACAGCGCCTGCTCGGCGGCTCACTGAAGGAGCGAAAGGATATCGACGCCGACACCGAGAAGGCAGTAAGTTATGTGTTCAGCTTCTCTCACGTCTGGCGAGAAATTTCACTGAATAATAATATATAAATTAATTACATAACAAATAACATATCAATCGCTGCTAACTAATTTTTGAATCGAATAGTAAAATCGATTTTATCTGACGGATGTTTACAATCGACTGATTGATCGATCTCGAATCTGATGTCATAAATAAACTAGCTCAAATAAATTTAATAAACATATTCGATCATTAAATATTTTGGTTAGTCAGTATATTTTTATGTGAAATTCAAGCCATATGTGAAAGAAGATTTGTTCTTCAGCGTCTAAAGCGATGTGTCTTGTTGTGAAAAAGTTGCAGCTTCATATTACGCAAACCTAATACAGATTATAAAAAACAAACACACCAAAGATTGTTAATTTATTTACACAACACATCACAAACACACTCAAACTATGATTTCACTTCGAAAATGTAATTAGATATTTTCCTATGGATACAATTTATTACATAATAATAATACAATAAAATAATGGATTAATAGAATATTACGGGTGACTCTCGCCTTCTTTCGAGTCTAAATCGAAAAGGTCGATCCTAAGAAAATTCCAGGAACTTTGGAGATGATCACTTTTCGTGTGAAATTGAAAAAAAAACGAGTTATTGAATAAAAATATATAAACAAAAATTGGTCTTTGAGATCAAGATAATGTATGATCTAACAAGGTGCAGTAGTCTCCCAGTGGAAAGAAAATTACTACTTATAATTTTTTCAACCCCTTTTTTATCTAACTTGACTAAGCTAACATTTATTTTATGTTTCCAAACCAAAATTTACATGTTATATATGTATATCACTGGGTACATAAAATATATATCTTATATACTTGAACTTATAACTATTGCACTATATATAATATTGTCTGTAATTGTAGTCCCAATGAGAAGTAAATAACAATTCATATTTGGACACAAAAATATTGTATTGAGTGCTTTTTAAAAAAAAGTTTCCGTAACTAATTAATTTAATAGGAATCAATTTTTTAATCTAACATGTCTTTATGGTGTCACTAAAAATTAAAGCGTGTGTATACTACTCCGTAGAAGGGAAAGTTTTGGTCAAAACTTTAAATCCACCTCAAACATTTAACGCATATATTTATCCTTCAATGACACATGTCAGGACAACATTATTATAACAGGTAACAAAAATCTGCTACAATAATTTCGGAACAATATTCGAAGACATTTCCGAAAGGGACACGTAAATTTAGGGTGTTTTCCTTGTAACCACTTTGAAAGTTGTACAAATATGAACCCAAAAAAAACGTTCAACCACGAAAAATAATCCCTTTGTCAGTAATTATTTTTTAAACAATACAATGTAAAAAAACAATGAGTGCCATCACTCAATCAAATAATCATACTTTACAAGGTCCTCGGAATCTATGTACCCGTGGTGAACTATCTGGTCGAGATTCAAGCATAAAATGAGCACAATACATAAATGCCATAAAATTGTGTTAGAAATAATTAATCTTCATCCATCGTCTCGAGAGTACGTTTACCCGCAAGCTTCAATTGCTCAACAACAACAGCCTGTAAATTCCCACTGCTGGGCTAAAGGCCTCCTCTCCCTTTGGGGAGAAGGTTTTGGAACATATTCCACCACGCTGTTCCAATGCGGGTTGGTGGAATACACATGTGGCAGAATTTCTATGAAATTTGTCACATGCAGGTTTCCTCACGATGTTTTCCTTCACCGCTGAGTACGAGATGAATTATAAAGACAAATTAAGCACATGAATCAGCGGTGCTTGCCTGAGTTTGAACCCGCAATCATCGGTTAAGATGCACGCGTTCTAACCAAATTGCAAATGCTCTGGCAAAACCTATTTCGTCTGGCACTACAATCTTCTCTGGTAGCTGGCGTGCCTTGCAACTCCCAGAAAAAATATAGACTATAACGTAAAAATTATAAAAACGATGAATTAATTTGCTGCGGATGAAATTTTGGAGGAAGATTTTTGTATCCCTCAAATCTAAGGGTCCCTTTCGGAACAAAAGCACACATTTTAGAGTAAAAAATGATCAAAAAGTAAACGAGAATTTTCATCTCACAAAATGTCTGTCAGAACCAATTCATTTACATAATTCATTTTGAGTTCACCCTCTGTCCGACTTTATTTTACTGGATACTGGAAAATACTATATATTTTTGTACGTATTTATGTAATTACACTTATTTAAGTATACAGTATGTATTATATGCGTGGTTTGTAGCTGCTTACTCTAGTGTCGTCCAGCGTGCTCAAGCAAAAGGTGGTGCAAGCTGAGAGAAACCTCGAGAGTAGTCCAAAGCCGTCTTTAGTAAGTGTTACAGTCGATGTGTTGGCGTTCATGTACGATTGTTGCTTTTGCTTTCTAAGGGATCAAATTTTCCTTTTTTTGTTTTTTTATTTTTTACGTTTGTGTTTAAGGATTTTTATTGTAAATTGTTATAATTATGTTTGTTGATCGTTCCATGTTTAACTGTGACATGGCTTACGTTATCTGTGGGCAGAGAGTTTGTCATCCTGGGGAAAACTTGCAAGACGCGCAATCTAAGACCGGTCAGCCCGAAATTAGGCTCGCTTTAGACGTTTAAGAAAGTAAAACGGGAAAAAGTTACGATAACCAATTGTTTAAGTAAACACTAAGCCTATTCGCATCTTTTGCTTAAATGACTTTTTGCACTTTTCGTATTTATACTGAAAGACAGCTTTCTCTAAGTCTGCACATCTCGCGAGGATTTCTGACCGGCAAACATAGATTGCGCGTGTTGCAAATAATTGCAGATAATTAATTTAATTCTCCAAGTATTTGATTATTATGAGAATCAATATTTTATAAAAGAAATTATTTTAAACTTACAACAGTTTTTCTCCTTTTTTACATTTTGCCAACAAGTTATTAACAATTGCCAGGCGTGTTTGTATTTTTGATTTAACGTTGAAAAAAGAGAAATTGTTATTTTTTGTCTGAAATTTTTGTTGTGATAATTTGTAATTAATTATTTGTATGAGATAAATATTACTTGATCATTAAAATAATTATAATTATTTGTCAACCTATTTTTTCGTGTTTGCTATTCGTTCGGTATATTTGTTAATTTAGAACCTGTTACCGTTTCAGATGGAGAAGATCTTCAGTTACGCGTGGAAAGGTAAGCGCGGCATGAACATGGATGGCCCGGAGGACGGCAAAGGCCCGGAGGAGGAGAAAGGGCCTCAGGAGGGCAAAGCGCCGCAGGAGAACTACATCAATGACGACCAGGGGCTGCAGAGGCGACACAACGTCGACACCCTCTTACAGGTAAACTCTACACATAGACGCCAGAAATAAATGGCGAACGAGTGGGAAATATTTTTATTCAAATAATAAAAATACACGAAACTAACGGTCATCGCCATATTGTAATAATTATGACGTCATTCTTGATTAAATCCGGTTACAATAAATGTAATACGATTTGAATACTGCTAAGAGTGGAGAAGAGAGAATATATGGATATGTTTTGAGGTTCACTCGTGACATCGATTCCATGATATTTTACTTTGAATTATTTTTCTCTGAGCAAATACAAGATTACCAAATCGTGTGTCTGACTTTACTACGTGTATATCATTATAATTGTGATTCAAGGTCCATTTCTTCGGGAAGAAGGGAACGAACGATCTGAAGTTCGAGGGTTTCCGGCAGTTCATGGAGAACTTGCAGACCGAGGTCTTGGAGCTGGAGTTCCACGAGTTTGCAAAGGGTATATTTGATTTTCATTCACTCACTTATCGCAAGAAAAAAGTTTAGATTAATTTTAAGAAAAGGGGCGCGTGTCTATGTCTGTGTCTATGGGCCTCACTTGATACTTTCTCGTACAAACACCGGCCATGGAAAAAATTGGAATATCTTTCGATTAATTATAAAAAGAGACTAGCCCACATTACAGCACAGGTGCTCTCTCCCATAGAGTAGCATAGGAGAGCATACTGTTGCCATCCTATGGGTCGGCAAATTTGACACGACTGCAAATAATCCAATCGCAAACTTTATGGAAATTAAAACAACATTTTAGTGCGTTTAGCAGTAGGTCCGCCGGTAAGGGAGCGGCGCCCGTCACGAAGGGCCCGCCGAGTCGAATTCCTCGCCATTTCCAGGGCACGAGACGATATCGGAGGTGGACTTCGCGAAGATCCTGCTGCGCTACACGTACCTGGACACGGACGAGTACGATATGTACCTGGACCGGCTGCTGGACCGCGTGACGGACGAGCGCGGCATCACGTTCGAGGAGTTCAAGACGTTCTGCCAGTTCCTCAACAACCTGGAGGACTTCACGATCGCCATGCGCATGTACACGCTGGCCGACCACCCCATCTCCAAGGAGGAGTTCCAGCGCGCCGTGCGCGTGTGCACGGGGCAGGAGCACTCGCCGCGCCTCGTCGCCACCGTGTTCGCCATCTTCGACGCCGACGGCGACGGCCGCCTCAGCTACAAGGAGTTCATCGCCATCATGAAGGACCGCCTGCACCGCGGGTTCAAGGTGCGCCCCGACCCCGAGACAACCCCCCCGCTAACCGTCACCGCCCCCCCCTGTAGCACTGTGTTGAACGGCTTTTGTTTTGACCCCTAACGACCTCAACCTCACCCCCCCCCTGTAGCGCTGTGTTGAACGGCTCTTGTTTGGTTGGCAGTCGTACGCGAAGAACGAGGGCTGGGACGCCTTCAAGTCCTGCGTCAAGCAAGAGATGAAGAGCGCCGTGTGAGCGCCGCCCCGACGCCGCCCCACGCCTGCGCTCTGAACAAGCAGTTCACGGGACTGCACTCTCTAGACATATATACTCTGTGTAATTAGCTTGATGCGAATTATAAAAAATTAAACACAACACTCATTAGATGCAAATGTAAACAAAAAACAATATACATAATGGCAGTATTCACAGAGTAAAAATGTTACCGCGAGTATAAGCCACTAATCCATAGCACTTTACATTTAGCGTTTTCAAATTGAAAATACTTTATTCTAATTCATTATGTGGAAATAATCTGGAAGAATCATTGACTGACATAACTAATTTCCTCGTAACCTTTTTTTAAACGGAAAATAAGTAATCGTGTTGCCTCATAAAAAAATGTGTCATAAATATAAATACTAATTTATTATTTTATTTTGTGCCTTAGCTTGAGATTACTAACCTAAATTAAGTATCATGTACTTAATCGCTTGTGATATTTGAATAAATTGCCAGAATAGTATCAGTATACATTTAAATGTTGTGATGTCTTGTAAAAATTTGGTTGTACTTTGCTTTATATATTATTTTATTTTAATTTAAATGTCAAACGTAACTCGCTAGCGAACAAATTTAGTAATTTCATAACTTTTTTTTTTGCTCAGATGTTGTAACTTAAAACTTCGAACGAATTAATCTAATCTAAATGTGGTTTTTCTTCTATATCACATAACCAGTAATCATTCTGTGTAAAATCAAAAATTTTACTAAGTTTTTTTGCCAAATTAACTTGTACCTTATGACAATTTTTAATTAAAAATGTATCGGTGTAGCCTGACGTTGGCTCGTTCCTAAGTATTTAATAAAACAGTAGGTTACACTAACTCGTGCACAATTCGAAGTGATTTCATTGGCTAGTCATACGCAAGTAAGTACGCACATTAGACTATTATTTATTGTGGATTAATCGATTTTAGCGAAATTATATAAAGGTTGTAAATTATGCTGTTTATTGTAATAAAATGTCAACAATAAAAAAATTGCTGTTTTTTTTATATTTTTTCAAATAAAACTCGTTTTTAATATTTTACGAGATTGTTTCAAGTTATTTCCGATTCGAAATCTACTTTTACCTTACACACTTTTGTACAAATAAAAGTTAACATCTTTTCCCTGCCTGTGTCCCAACGTATGTGAGGTCGGCGCATGCCTATTCCTTTCATTCTCTTATATCATTCGCCATCTGATTCGGTTACTCGCACACTAATTGTGCCAAACAAAATACGCTTTAACCATAGCTAATTAAATCTCCTAGGAAAGGGATACGAACATATGTTAAAAAAAAAACTTTATTAAGATTTATTAATGACCTTGAGTGAATGAATGGTATTGAGTGAATATTTTTGTCTAAAAGCATTTCTTTTTTAGTTATAAAATAATACTCAAAACTACCACAACATTTTAGACCTAGTAATGTATATGCTACAAAACCAAGTAACTTAATCAAATTCTAAATTAGAATTTTTTTTTAAAACAATCTTAATGCGGCCTTTTTACGAAGTCATTTCACAGCGTTAGTCCAGCCAACCAAAAGTACCAACACTTTATTAGCCATGATTATTCTCCGCACTCACTGTTTTTACTAACCTTTAAAAGGCTGTAGTATTTTAGAATCTGATCGATGCTTTTCCATTCTACTGTTGAAATAACGGGCAAGACCGCATATACATTTAGTATTCTTGAGCGTACAGCTTCATGTAGCCATCCGCATCTTTGTCACGTCTGATATGTAGAATTACATTGCGTTGGGATAGAATACAATAAATTCCTTAGTTGCGCGACCTTTTCCACTGGGCCTCTGATATTTAAGAAGCTTTTCTGCAGTTATCATGTTTGCCTTATTATACAATAGGAGTGTTACCATCTATCGTAAAAAATGACTATAATTTGAATAAAACACGTTATTCTTCATAGAGTTTTATTGATAAGATCTTAATAAATAAACAAACATTTCATACGTTATAGTAACAACATCTGAAGGATACAATCAACTCTAGTAACTACAGAGACACAGGTCAGCAGTCAGCAGCGCTCCTCGCGTGACGTCATCTCATCACATGACGTCATCAGACGACGACGGCGAAACATGTACATGTACTTTCTACTCAGTGTTTTATATTCGCAAGAAACATATTCAACTAATCGTTGTTGAATTTACAAAATAAACTTAAAGATACCTTATTATTTCCGCTTAAAACAATTACTTTTAAGTATAAGTGAAATTATTAAACAAAGTGGACGGAAAACGTAAAAAAAAATCTTGTTGTCAAATGAAAAAATGATAACGGTTGTATAAGTTGTAACGCGAGATCCGACTACGAACTACCTTTCGAATTTGAGTCAGTACACAATCTATCTAGATACCTATCTCTGTCTTGTGTGCGAACGAATATGAAAGCAAGTGGTTTAGTCATATCGCGTATAAGGGCTTTTGCACTATTGCTAATACAATCACTAACGAAAACTCGGCGACAGATAAGTCGGCAGCTCTGCGCCGGACAGTCGGCCGTGCGTACCGCCGACTTAAAACACAACGCGTTATTTAGAAGTCGACACTTTATTTATAATGTATATAAAATCTTTCATAGAACATTAAATTAGTTTTTACATTTATAAAATTTCGAGATGAAGATATAAAAAATATTGAAAGTCGACGAATTGATATATCTTTCAATTTACTTTTGATACACACTACCACGTACGTGCACGCACGCACGCACACTCACGCATGCTTGCACGTGTTTGAGTGCGTGTTCGTGTGTGCGTCAAAATTCATTTTTAATTTTAAACCTCCGAACGGTGATATAATAAGGTAAGGTAAATACTTGATATACTTTTTTGCTTAATGATTTTAGTACCAAAAGCTTGTATAATATAAGAAAACTCTGAGCTCTGATATAATTGGCGTTGATTGACAGCGTGAGCCGACATTTTTGGAGTATGATTTCTTTGAACTTTCGATTACGTCTTCACATTTATTTACTGAGAATATGTTTCCAGATGTCGTCCGTTTCTTTGAACGGTGAATTTCAACCGTGAAGTAATCTAAACATACATACGAACGTTTTCTATCCTACGCAATACGTACTTACAAGCGAATAGCGGAAGAGGCGTACTAGAGTTTTACGTAAGCAAAGTCACTGGGTGTACGAGCGCCCACCGTCACCACGCGCGAAAGAAAATTAGAAAATCGTTTTCACCTCCAAAATAATATTGTTACAAGAAAAAAATATCAGGAAACATACTAAAAAAATCCTTTAAATAAATAATCGAAATCTTATGAGCAAAAGTATTAACCCCGCCCGAAAGCTTGCTTACGTAACATTTTGACGCCCCCTCTTAAAATAGAATAAATTTCCCTCCGTCCATAATATTTAACAAATTACGTTAATTAATAATACGACATTCGATATTAAATTACATAGAAAGTAATTACATTACAATGGAATCAAATCTACACAACCAAGTTTCCTAGCCTCAGACATCAATATATTTCCTTAATTTTAATTTCGATGCTGCTACTTAAATATACGTTACAGTGACGTCAGCGAGGCTGAAGTCACTTAAATACATTTACAGGAATTAAAGTACACAATACAAGGTTAGGGCGACTACACTTGAAGATACTTAAACTTTGCAGTGTGGACTGACTTCAATGGGAAAAAAATAGTAATCACAACTTTAAAAGTCATTAGGATAAATAATTAGTAAGAGAATATTTTCGATCGCATGGCGTAAGGAGATAAATTGACATTATTGAGATCAAAATATTTTAAAGCATACTAGTTGTCGATCGTAACTTTGCTCGCATTTTAGGTTTGGCCGTGAAAGAGAATACAGATAAAATTATTTGCATTTACAATATTGCTATGGATAAGTTTACGAATTTGTTAAATGTTACGCCAACAATTATAAAAAATAAATGTATGTATTTTATTAAATAAGAACCAATAATAATACAACAGGACAGATTTATACATCGCAAGAAACATGTCAATTTAAGATTTGGGAGGCAATCCTCACGCCTGTCGTCAAACGTACAATAGGTTTTTTGGCTCCAAATCTTTATAGCTTTAGCTTTTTAAGTGTTACAAAAGGGCGTTTCGGGCTAAAAAGGGGGTTGGAACAGAGTGGAGTATTGTGATGCAGGCTGGTGGGGGCGTGGGGGTTAGAGGTAGTGCTCGTCGCAGTGCGTGCTGTCCGTAAGGCGGTGGCGCAGCGCGAACGCCGACACCACGCGCGCCACCTGCCACACACACACACAGTAGACATATACAAGAGCGTTCTTAAATCGTGCATATTTGTACCTACGTAAGATGTAATTAGGTTTGATTAGGAAAATGTCTATACTAATGTTCGAAATAGATAATCTTTATGTTACTTTTATGGCTTAATTAATGAAACGAATTTGATGAAATTTGATATGCACCAAGTTTACGCAGCAAAAAAGGACGAGTACTCCTTTTTATACCTAAAATCTATAAAAACTACTATTATAAAGAACAATTTTGTATTTGTATATGTAAAGAATAAACCCATACAGAATAAACACACACATAGGCTGACATACTTGGATTATCAGTCGGCGTTTGACAGAGGGCCACTTCATTAATTAATATATAAACTGGAGCAGCTAGATATTCATAGTAGGGCACTATGTATGCTATGAATTAAAGATTTGTTAAAGAGCCTGAATTGCAGTCGGCACTGGTGTTTCAAGTTGCCAATGCCCGTTCTGGCGGCGTGCCGCGAGGGTCGATATTGGGCCCTCTGTATTATTTATATTATACTACACTACAGACATATTTATTGGTATGTTCATAATAGTAAAAAATACTTTATAGTACATAACATTACTCAGCTATCAACAAGTAATATAGGGTATTTTTAAAAAATAAAGAGTTACCTTTTTTGTCCTCTTTGTTACCGAACGATAAGATTCTATAAATCAGATTACTTTTTTATTTATCTGATCTGTAGTGTCAAATGAGTACCCGGACTAGTCAGGTACTCTCCCATCAATGAGATGGGTGTAACTACTGAATAATCTGTGAAACACTTTCTACCCACTAGGGGCGTGTGTGAGTAAGGGGGGGCGGCGTACCTCTGCGGGCGAGTCCTCGTGCACGGCGTGGCCGCAGCGCGTCAGCACCTGCATCTGGAAGCGACCTGCGGGCAGAGCGCTGTGAGTGGGCTGTGTGTGGGGGTGTGGGGGGGGGCGTGTGTGGGGGGCGCACCCTGCATCTGCCCGACGGTGAGGTCGCGGTCGAGCCCGTCGAGCGAGGCGAGCAGCAGCAGGCGCGGCGCGCGCGCGGCCAGGAAGGCGGCCGACAGCCCGCGGAACCAGCCCGCCCAGTGCCGCTCCGACTCCGCCAGCCGCACGCGCCACCCGTACCTGCGCCGAGCGTGCACACTGGAGCCCTGCAGCTTGCTGCGACATACTCTAAGGCGCCTCCGAGACACTGACAGCAATCCGTGTCCGGGAGTGCCTCAGGGCTCACATTTGGAGCCTATTTCATTCCTGACTTTCATTACTGATAGTAATGGAGAAATTGCTAGTATTCCTATCTTGTTATTGGCTGACAATATAAAAGATTACAAACCAGCATTTAAAATCAATAAAACAGCCATATTGTATCATATATACAAATATCAATATGACAAATAACTCACAGAGAGAAGGAAAAAATCACCCATCCTCTAGTTATTAATTTATAAAATCAATAAATAGTAAGAAATAATTAATATTTTTTCATTTCAAGAAACAAAAAGTTAATCCCCAATATTTGTGTCTAAAACATTCATATCTCAGTATCCATAAAAATATGTAAAGAACATGAAAAGTACATACAAATACATATACAAAAGTGCATGTACATGAATTTGTAATAACAAATGAAAAATGCATTCACTTCATCCCCCTGTCCTCGTCGAGCGGCTTGGCGAAGTGCGCGACGTCCCCCTCCCCCTCCCCCTCGCCCTCTCCCTCCCCCTCGCCCTCCTCGGCGATGACGTCAGCGCGCGGCGCGGGCGCCAGCGGCTCGGTGGGCGTCAGCTCGCTCTGGTAGTCCTCCACCTCATTGGTGGCCAAACGCCCCGTCGAGCAACTATGAATTCAGTTATGAAGTAGGTAAAGTAAATATTACTTTTAAAACTTTCAGATCAGACACTGTCAGAACACTGTATATATGTTGGATGACAAAAACTCACTTAATGATTTGACTGGGCATGGACACTCTGGCTGAAGCAACATTTCGCACTTGACCACTTCTCACACTGGAAAAATAAAACACAAATTAAGTTAACGAGTGGCAAAATCCGCAGCAGTCTTTTACTTTCTTTTGAATACTATGATAATAATAATGACTTTCTGACCAATTTCTAACAGAAACTAAATGAACACAACATATAAATAAACATAAAGACATCTCTCTCTTTTTAAATACAATGCTTGTTCAAGGAATCAGTGATAATATTGAATGTAAGAACTCACCACCACTCTATAGCATGCTCTATACTCTTGAAATGTGTCGGCCGACTGCGTAGGAAGCTTTGCATGCTGGCGAGGGCCTCCATTGCTGTGCCTGGAAGAAATATTTTTAAATACTAATATGAATAGCAGAAGTTACATTTAATTTTCATCATATCCAATGTTAAGGAGTGGTATTATATGAATTTATATTAAATAAATAAATACAGCAGCTGAGTTGGCATCAAAGCAGGCTACTGGGTCTACTTTACAACAAGATATAAACTATGTATGTTCCAAGACTCATGTGTATCAAAAAAACTGCATTGAAATACAACAAACTGTAATATAAGCTTGCTAGCTGCTAAAGAACTCATATTTTACACTGTTTTGTCTATTAATTATCACGATTTAGACGACCTCCATGGTCGAGTGGTGTGTACACCGGTTTTCATGGGTACGCCACTCTGAGGTCCCGGGTTCGATTCCCGGCCGAGTCGATGTAGATTACCATTAGTTTTCTATGTTGTCTTGGGTCTGGGTGATTGTGGTACCGTCGTTACTTCTGATTTCCATAACACAAGTGCTTCAGCTACTTACATTGGGATCAGAGTAATGTATGTGATGTTGTCTCATATTTATTTCACAACACTTACCCTCCACCACATCAATAACTGCCACCCCTTGCACAAAGGGCTCAAGAGACGGTACATGGGCGGCACGCACAGCTATAGCACCACCCATTGAGTGTCCCAGCAAAATAATCGGAGGCATCTCCTGTCCATACAACTTATGAAGGACTTGTTCCACATCTCTGTAATTAAATATACATCAAACTTTTAATATTAAATAAGTATTATATAATTGGCATACTCGTTATATACAGTTTATTGACATAAAGGAAATCAACAGATTCATGAAAAAATGTGTTACAAATTACAATCAAGTTTTTACTAAAGATTAGATTAATTTTAAAAAATATGTTTACGAGATCTAATTAAATCTAAATAATAGTGTTTAGTCCTAATAGTAGTTTGCACAAACTAAAGCTTCCTTTCAAGCAATAGCTTCACACCTTCTTAGGACATAAGTTTATAGTGATCATGATAGGTCTAAAAAATTGTTTATAGTTAGAAAAAATGTAACTCACTTGACTAAAGTGTCTATACTTAGATCATCTGGGTCCTTAGCTTGAGTCTCTCCGTGAGCCCGCACATCCAATGATACCACTTGACAGTGTATCATGTTGGTTATTTCTTCCTAAAAATCAATTAAATATATTCATATTTATCATTTATATCTATAATTACCTTAAAGTACAGTGAAACTTTATTGCTAATTGATAATATTATTTACTCAAAATATAAATGTCATAAAAGTATAAAGCAAATTGCTGTACCTACTGTAAATAACGCCCAACTTAAAGCTGAGTAGCCGCCTCCGTGCAACGTCACAATCCTCGGGCGCTGAGGCATGTCGGGCTCCGGCGACAGGTAGACCCTGAAGATTCCTCCTTCAGTCTCTAAGTCAAGAAATTTCTCGAAGTAGTTTCTCCAAGAAACCGGTGTGTAATCTTTGCGTCGTCCCCCGCTGAAGGGCGCTAGCCTGTAAGTTATTACAAAGATAACAATATTTTGTGTGTCCATAAACATGGTGGGTAATTGAATATAATCGCTTTATTTGATATTTTTTGCATTTATCCACATTATTTATTATTATAATATAAGCAAGAATATAATTAACATTATTTCCTTACTTTGAACTCGAAGTTCTTGGCACCTTTGGTGGCAGTTTATTTTTCATAATAGTTTTCTGTAATGCTGACATTTTTTATTCTTTAGTTATAATTCGTCTTTGTATTAGCTAAAGCGTTATAAACCTATATTAGCAATGCAAACAATAACATCAACGTGCCGACATTTTACTTTTAACTGTCAATGTCATAATTTTACAACATGTATTGCCAGTTATTTAAAGTGAAAAAATCGAATGGCTTGTTTAGTGAATCAAATCATAAGTCTTGGTATTCTCTTTGAAGTTAATAGCAAGGGATGCAGTGTTGCCAACTCTACGTCTTTTTACGTAGATCTACGTACTTTAAACCTTTCTTGCAAACCTACGAACTTTAGTCCCAGAATCTACGTATTTTCTATCAAAATTGTTCAAATTTGCAAAATAGACTGAATGGGCATATTTACCTTTACTTTCGCAAAAAAAAATCAATAAACGTTCCGTTTCATACTATGTATAAATTTTATTTGCCTGAAAATGATACTATATAATAAAAAAATAATAATATAAATAAAGTGATGATACTGAAAGTAAACTTGTTTAAATTAACTACAGGTGGTATAAGTTTACCAGAATCTCATGGCAAATAAGCCAAACTTTATACACAAATATATTAAAATCCATTCATTATTTAACCTTATTTATTTCATACCCTATGTGCAAATATATAAATATCTATATAAATAAATGATTTTATATTTGCCATGAGATTCTGGTAGAGCTATAATTCATAGATTTTTTGTTTGCTCACAGTAATTTATTTTTAAATTTATTGTTTGTATTTTAGGGTAATATAAATTGTCGTTTTATTTACTTTTACCTACCCTACTCTCTTAATTTCACTAAGAAAAAAAGTACGTAGATCTACGTATTTTCTATATGGCAATTTCACATTTCTACATAATTTTCTTTATCTGACCTACGCCTTTTTAAAAATCCGAGTTGGCAACACTGAAGGGATGTAGCAACTTCAAAATGGCTGTCAAGTTGACACAAAAACATTTACAAATCAACGACGAACTAAAATCGGCTTCGATGCATGTTATTGCATCGTTATTAGCTATCAAATATTAATTTAATTATAAATTGGAGAAAACTATTAAAGTCTGCATAAATCAATTTTTAGTCTACAGGTTTAAATGTTGTGAGAATATAAAAGTTATGATGAAGTCGATGGATTTTAAAAACATATGCCGTATTTGTCTCGAATCAAATAAACAAACGTTTGATATTTATAATAGTTATTATGCTAAAAAAAAAGTTTTATACTGCGAGATGTTATCAAATTGCACTAAACTACGAGTATGTTGTTTGATAAATATTATACTATATTTATTTTATTGAAATGACTATTTCTCATTTGTAAGTTATACATTTTTCAGCCTTTGGAAAGAGACGGTCTACCGCGCCTTATATGTAAGGATTGTAGTCGCCAATTAAAGCGAACATATGCCTTTAATAAACAATGTGAAAATAGTGAAAAAACTTTAAGATCCTATTTAAAAAATCCATTGTATCACACATCAGTTAACGAAAGTCTTATTGAAATTAATATTGACGATATAAAGACAGAAAATATTGATGTCAAAGAGGAGAATACAGAATTAACACACAAACACAATCGAACAACATTTGATCTAAAAGAAGGTAAAATAATTTTATGTTTTAATCCATCAGCAAGGAAATTTGATATTCAAAGACACTTAATATCACATATTTCTTTAATTCCATATTGTAAAAAAACACAGACTGTACTTGGCTTTTAATTTAATTTTAACTCATAGTGGTAATATCTTCATCCATATTTATTTTAATTTTATTAATGATTTGAGTTGACAATAAGAATCTTATGCATAATATGTAAAACACATATGATCACATCTCACATGTCTCATGCTATTTTAAGACACATATACAAGTTGTTACTTATTAACTATAAAGCTTTTTATGGCTACTTGAAAGTTAACCTCTAAAGTTACTGGTAATTTAATTAGTAGTTCCAGTAAATAAATGTGTTTTTAATAAATGGGATGTTTTTAGAATATTAAATGAATGAATGTGTTGTATAGTCTCCATACTATACATGAACTATATGTAATATGCATTTACTACTTACTACTATTTATTATTTGCAGAAAAATTAAATGATGATGAAGATGACAGCGGTTGGGATGCAGATGACGACAATGTTATACTCGGTCAGATTAAACAGAAAAAAAGTTTTACCGGTAATTGATATACAAAACATTATAGTTATTTCCCACTTCTAGGCTTATGTAAAACTATCCATTTTCTATAAATAATTGTATAATGTGTCCGATATGGCCATAACTGGTCAGTTATTATTTAAATTACTAGCCCATATTTATTTATTATGTAAGGCTACTTAAATACTACTCTTTATATATGATTACAGAACCACTTCAAACTGACAACAATATAGAATCAAGGACATGGGGTATAGAGCTAGAAAATGGGACTGAACAGAAACCTAAAAAAAATGTAGATGGTAAATATAAGAGCAAATTATTTTTATAGTTTAATTCATAATTTGCATTTATATAATTTAATATGAACATTCTTATTTCCAGATGTATTGGTGGAAAGAAAAAAATTGAGCAAAAGTAAAATCAGGGAAAAAATAGGTAATAAATATGTTACACAATTAACTTGTATTGGCTCAATTATGGTCAAAAGCTTTACCTCCATAAAACGGACAGAGCTTACTTACTTTTGAGCTTACTCTGCCATTTTAATAGGACTAGTATGGGAAGCTGCAAGGCAGTAGCTTCTCATAATTGCATTATTTAATAAGCACTTTATTCCTTACTAATATTCAATATCATAGATTTAGGAATGTCGCTATAGATGCGCTTTGCCAGCAATGCAAAATTAATATACATAATTTTTAAATATGGCACTATATGGCACCTTATTTTATTCCTATTCTATGCAAATATTTTTGCAAGACATTGCATTACCAGCATTATTAGAAAAAAACTCATTTCCAAACCCTGAAAGGAGAAACAATAATTACTCAGTTCAGTGAATGTATATGTGGGTTGTCACCAGGGGTTATAACCTGTGGCTCCGTGCTTGCAGAGCCCGTGGTGCACCAGTGCGACGTGTGCGGCAAGTGCCTCAGCACCAAGAGCAACCTGAAGGCGCACAAGATCTGCCACACCAACCTGCGGCCCTTCCGCTGCGACGACTGCCCCGCCACATTCAGGTCTGTCAGCGTCTTTGTTTTTCTAATATCTTCATCAGCTGGTTTAAAAAAACTTTCGTTATAGTTATATAGTAGTAAATCTTGTGTTAAAACTGCCATCTCAAATAAGTAGTCATTCCACCTTGCCTGAAGACTGGTCTTCTTAAGATCTCTCAAGGTCTTATCTTCAAAGGCTCATCGAAACAGATCTGCAGCAGGTAAGACCCCTGCCAGATTAGTTCAGTTCGTTGTTGTTTACAATTTTTGGAATAGAATTAAAATATCTGTCAAAATATTAAGCGTAAATAATTTATTACCATTTTGTGCCATGCTCAAGATTAGTCCTTCTATTCGGCATTGGTGTTACAACTGCAGAGTCCATTGACGTGTGTGTGTGTGTCTCCTGGCCGGTTTCGGCTATGGCGACTGTTATTCTAGACAAATACAGTAAGAAATTACGTAAAAGTAAAAGTTACTTAGTATGTGAGAGCTCCGTTGTTCTGTTATCTGATGTGCTCTAATGTGACTTATGTACCTCTTGTTAATAAGGGTACGACCGCATTTCGGGCATGTTAAAACCCCGTCAACGTGCTTAAAGACCATGGCAGCTGGTTGTCGGGCCTTTAACTCATCTCTCTTCCTGTCAAGGTCTCGGCAACTTTCTACCTCGAATTGACGTATAAGTTTGTCGGACGAACACGGTCTAATTAGTGGTCACTGGTTTCAAGCCTGTTGGTAACTGAGACGTGACGCCGGTTGCAGAGGTTACAGCGCCCTGTTCCAGCACCGCAAGGTCCACTCGGGCGCGCAGTCCTACCACTGCGAGTACTGCTCCAAGCCCTTCCGACGCCGCACGGGACTCATCAACCACATCCGCGCACACACAGGTGCCTCGCTGCATGTTATATCGACCAACCACTCATTATTATTTGCACATTGGCCTATTTATAACATTTTGCTTAATAATAAATGATTAGGAGAAAAGTTGCACAGCTGTACCATCTGCTTCAAGAATTTCGTGCAGAAGGCGCAACTGTCGACGCACATGAAGCGCCACAAGGGAGACAAGAGCTACCTCTGCCAGGAGTGCGGGAAAGGTAATTGCAGAACGACCCCCCCCCCCCTTCCGTTCGCTGGAGACTTAGAACAACAACAACAACAGCCTGTAAATTCCCACTGCTGGGCTAAAGGCCTCTTCTCCCTTTGTGGAGAAGGTTTGGAACATATTCCACCACGCTGTTCCAATGCGGGTTGGTGGAATACACATGTGCTAGAATTTCTATGAAATTTGTCACATGCAGGTTTCCTCACGATGTTTTCCTTCAGCGCTGAGCACGAGACGAATTATAAAGACAAATTAAGCACAGGAATCAGCGGTGCTTGCCTGGGTTTGAACCCGCAGTCATCGGTTAAGATGCACGCGTCCTAACCACTGGGCCATCTCGACTCAACAGCTCGCTGGGGACTTGACAATTTCATACTGGAATATGGAATGGATATATTTGTGTTAACTTAATCTTTACTCAGGTTTCTCCGTAAAGTCCGACTTGACGGTCCACCAACGCACACACAACGGAGAGAAGCCCTACGCCTGCCACCTCTGCGAGAAGACCTTCGCGACCTCCGGCAACCTCTCGATACACGTGCGGATACACAACAAGGAAGTCAAGTGAGTGGCTACTGCAGCACGAGTGAGGCATAGGGCGCGTTAGGGCAGCGACGTAACCGGCGGCGGCCCGCAGGTACACGTGCGGCGAGTGCGGGCGCGGCTTCGTGACGTACAGCTCGTACGCCGTGCACGTGAAGCGGCACCGCGGCCAGCGCGACCACCGCTGCGACTGCGGCAAGACCTTCTACACGTCGTCGGCGCTCAAGCAGCACCGCGTCGTGCACAGCGGCCTCAAGCGCTACCAGTGCAAGCTGTGCGAGCGCCGCTTCGCGCAGCCCAGCCACCTCACGCGCCACTTCCGCCGCGACCACGCGCCGCCCGACGCGCCGCTGCCGCCGCCGCACAGCTTCCGCCGCGTGCTCTCCGACGCCGACCTCGCGCCCGCCGCGCCGCGCCCCGCACCGCCCCCACCCGCGCCCGCGCTGCCCTAGCCGCGCCGCGCCCCGCCCCGCCCCCCCGGCGCCCGCGCCGCCCGACGCGCCGCTGCCGCCGCCGCACAGCTTCCGCCGCGTGCTCTCCGACGCCGACCTCGCGCCCGCCGCGCCGCGCCCCGCACCGCCCCCACCCGCGCCCGCGCTGCCCTAGCCGCGCCGCGCCCCGCCCCGCCCCCCCGGCGCCCGCGCCGCCCGACGCGCCGCTGCCGCCGCCGCACAGCTTCCGCCGCGTGCTCTCCGACGCCGACCTCGCGCCCGCCGCGCCGCGCCCCGCACCGCCCCCACCCGCGCCCGCGCTGCCCTAGCCGCGCCGCGCCCCCGACCCGCCCCGCCGCACCGGCGCCGCCGCTGGCCTAGCCGCGCCGCGCCGCCGCCGACCTGGCGCCCGCCGCGCCGGCGCCGCCGCCTACCTCAACCCGCTAGACCGAATGGAACCTAATCAAATGAAATCGACTAATTCTCGTCACAAGATATTGATATATTTGTATTATTTATTTCGACTCGAATAATTATTAAGTATTATGTTAGGATAGAACAGAGAATGATTAAATGTATACACTATTTAAGAGAAATAAAATTTTTACGAACTTTTCACGTGCGGTTTTATTTTAACTAGTACGTATACATGTATCTCAGTATAAATCACCTCCATCCACACAGTACTCGGTCGCAAATAGCGTCGTTAGGCGTTAAACACGCATTGATTACTCGTGGGCAAAGATTTAAATCGTCAGATGCGCCCTCGTCTTGAAAAACTGAAATAATTGTTACAATGCGTGTGTCGACAAGTCGCTTACGATGGCTCACGCGTTCACACGTGCGTGCGAAGTACGGTCAACAAATTCATCAAATTGCAAAATGTAAGAAATTAGGTTGTTAATGGAAATAATTTATAAAAATTGCAAAAATAAAACACGTTATTAATAAACCATTTTATATCATATAATTGTACTATAAAAAAATATTTTTTTTTTTACATACGCATACACATGTTATTACATAATAATAATATTCATGAAATAAAATTAATTTATCATACTTTTGCCAGTTTGATCTCTTAACATTTTTATGAATATGATGAAGGCGTACATCAGCATAGCATTTCATTACGAACTTTATTAATTGTATCTTATGGTTCCAAGTTTGTTATGTTATGTTTTTGTGTTGTTTTTGGTTACTCATTAAAGCGCTGCAACATTTTTGACAATGAATTTTTTTAATCCTTTTTCTATCGACCCACCCTGATATATCCGACAATTTGCTGTGAGATCTCACTCATACTCATAATAAAATTGATAGAATATCATTGTTAATTTGACATTGTTCATCCTCAGAATCAGTGTCGCGGAACTCTGACGTGGACTTAAAAGAGCTGATGAAATGGCTATTGAAAAATGGTCTATAGGCGAGCAAATTCCCTCAAATTGCTCAGTAGTAGGGTTGTTATTGTGGCCAACGTGTTGCCTGATAAGTCCGAAGAAAAGTTGTATATGGTCTTGACTTAACTTGTATGTAGACAAGTAATTCATTACTTTATTTTTTTTAATCAATTCCGCGTATAAATACTTCAAACTTTGATTGTCTATCAAAAAAGCAAGAAATCCCATTTTGCTCTCGTGACGGGTGTTTTATTGATAGTTAATTTTATTCTATTTCCTCTAATTCTTTTCACTTTGTTGTAAATTTTAGGCGACTTTATGTAAACTTATGCTTCATTCAGAAAGTTAATTATCTCAGTTTCATTTTCTTCACTAAGTGGTCGTTTAAATCCTTGTTTATAGGTGTTTGAATTTAAGATGTCAAATCAATTTTTAAACATTTCGATAAATTATACAGTAGCTTCAATATCTTTGATACTACTTCCATTAAGCAGGTCTGCACATAAGATCAGCGACTTTGCTACACTTCGACTCAATAATAGTTGCTAGGTTAACTTTCATAATTAGGTTTCGAAAAGATATATGACGTACGATCAATTTGTTTGCAAACTTGAAGCCCTCATTCTCTTGATGTTTTTGCAATTGGACCTACAACCATGCAACGCGATCACCGTTACTAAATAAAACGTTTTTTGATTCGAAAGTATTCCTCACCAGTCTGAGCATATGACATGCATCAAATACAACAGCCACTTTTTCGATTTTGAACACCGGTTGAGGAAAAGTGGTTATTAAATTAATTTGCTGAACAACCATCAAAAGTGAGAGCAACAATATCGACACCAACGTCGTAACACTCTAAGGCACTTATTGGCAGCCGGTGAATAATAATGTGAGATCGCGCAGGATTTTTTCACAGACGTCGGATTTATTCTCCTTTTTTTGCAATTGAAAATAAGAAATCATTATTTGCTTCATCAGCCTTCTGTGTCAATTCATTAAATTTAAGTTCATTTTTATTGTTCTTTAAAGACTTTACTAACTCTCGTAAAGCAGCATTTTTGGATTTTAAATACTTGTTTTGCTTCTTCAGCTTAATAATTTCCTTTCTGCATTTTTCTCTTTTGCTTTTTTCAATTTTCAATTTCTTTTTAAGATCAATTTTTCTCGGTGAGTCAAAAATAGAGTCTGTGTCTGACACGTATACTTCATGAAGGGGTGAACTAGGGGTAGTTTCTTCATTTAGGTCAGTACTCAAATCTTGCAAAGTCTGATGAAAAGCTGGTATAGCATGAATTTTAATTTTTCGTCGTCCCAGTGGTGTTAAAAAAAAATCATCTTCCTTGAAATGTGCAGAACAAATTCGACTAAATTTCGTAGGTAACCACGTTTCATCTCCCTGGTCTCGCTGTATTACCTTTATCCACTTTTCTTTATAATGTGTGTCTTGCGGAAATCTAAAAAATAAAAACGTAATTTCAATTATTTATATTTTATTCCAGTACCAAATAAGCGACTCTTGAGTGAACCACTGAACCATTTTTAATAAAACACCCATCATTTACTAAGCTACTAGATTTCTAAGAGCTAAAATATATTTTGACGGACTAATATTACAAAAAACACTACGGTGCAATTTAAAACATTTTTTAATATAATATTTATAAACCATAATGTGCCAACGCTATCACAGGATTGTCGCTGTTAATTTGCATTTATGGATGATCCCTTTCCAAACCGCTTCCGTAGACGTTTCGTGTATCTAGTTATATTAGTTAAGAGAATGGTACTGAGACAATAGTTTCATCTCTGTTAATTACATACATTATGCAATACTACTTTCTCTGTCGCACAATTATTTCCATTTCGTTCTATTTTCTGACATCGGAATAAAATAAATTCAATATTTAAATAAATATAAATACTTACGAGTGAAATGTTATACCCTGGCTTTTATTAGTATTTCTTGAGTTGTGATTGCACTTTCGAAAGGCACATGACGGCATTTTGCGATTTTTTTTATTATAATTAGCGCGTTAATTACGGTGGATGACGTCTGACTGTCACTGCGTATAAATCAACAGTGATTGCGAATGAGTGAGCTCACCCATATGAGGGTTGACACATTTTACGGCAGGGACGCATCTAACGATTTAAATCTTTGTTTGCGAGTAGCAAGACGCTGAGAGCGATAGCATTTCATGGTTTATTTTTACATTTTAACCTTCTGAAAAATAACCGGGTAAACAAAAAATATTTTTCGCTATGAGTTATTCTTAAAGTAATGAAATATTTTCAAATATTTAACAGCAAATAGATTATAGTACCGTCAGTCAAACAAATTTCCGCCAATTTCTCACGTCAATCGCCATACTTCTTTCTTTAATTCATTTGCAGTTAATTATAAGAACAAAATAAAAACAAAATAATTATCGAAGGTTTTCTTACAAATTTTAAGCATATGTTCATGTATATCTGAACGAAAGAGGACGGAGTATCTATTCCATGTGTGTAGTTTATAAGACTTTTACGCTTGTTTACTTGTATATAAATGAATAAAACATTTTTTTCACTCTTACAACATTAATTACCATATCCATTCACGAGGATAGAGACAATCACATTTTATGAATAAATCGATATTCGATTATAATTCGAATAAAATTTCTTTCATTTTCAAGTATTCAACTTAGAACATTTATTGACAAAATAAGTAATGTAAAAAATATAGGGACAAACATTTTATCATGATAGTATTACTATAAACGTTAAAACAAAATTTTATTGATTTATTTTCCCTATGTTATCTGTAATTTTGTTTCTATCTGTTCTTGACGTCAGTGTCGTATTAAGTTTGGTGATTGTAATTTTCTCTCGAATTTATGTTCATGTTTTCTTTTGTTTTCAATTAATTTTTTTAGTTATAATTAATGTTTTTTACTTAGTTGTTGTATTAGAATGACAATGGAAAGGAGGATAAAGTTAAAAACACTAAACAGCCACATAACTTGCAAGATTTGCCGCGGATACTTCATTGACGCGACCACGGTCACCGAGTGCCTACATACGTGTTAGTATTTTTGTTTGTGTTTACTAAACTTCAATATTAACTTTATTAATGAATAAACACAAACTCCAATGAATTGTAACAAGGAAGTCAAATATAACCCTAAATAAAAGGCTAACCCCAACGAAGGTAATTTTGTCAAAATTATTTCCTATTCTAAGATTAAACGAAAGTTTTCGCTGACAATTTCAGTTTGCAAGAGCTGTTTAGTGAAACATCTGGAAGAGAACAACACCTGTCCGACATGCAATATAGTCATACATCAATCCCATCCTCTGCAATACATCAGCTTCGACCGGACCATGCAAGATATTGTGTATAAACTGGTGCCGGACCTACAGGACAGTACGTACTTAACAATATTACCTGATTTTTAACTTCTCTAGTTATGTATCATATTGTATCAATATAAGTAGTGTATACCAATACTACATATTTGTCGACAGTCATTACTTAATCCTATTACAAAAATATGTCCATTGAAAAAAGAATTTTAATATCCACTGAATATTACTTTTCTAGCTTGGTGAAAGTCTATAGACATAATATGATTTGCTTATTTATTGTGACTGTGAAAGTATTAAAAGAAAGATTGTGGCTATATCCAATAAGTTACTCAAAAACCAAAATGCAATTTTAACTAATACATTAGTAATTATGACTTGATTATTTGTGATTTTCTTTAGTATTGTAAATTCAATGCTAAAGTGCTTTATTTTTCTTTATTCCTTCTGTGATTAGGCTAGTTTGTGGTACATTTATATCCTATAGCAAAATATCTAAAATGTAGACACATTTGAATAAATATGAATCCCATTATTTCAGATGAATTGAAACGTGAGAGAGACTTCTATAGAGCAAGGGGTCTGCCGTGCCCCAAGGATGCAGCATTGGCTGTTGATAAACCCGGAGGTGGTGATGAACTTGAGCAACCAGATAATACTGATTGTCATAGGAAAGATGAACAGGTACTTAGTTTGTTAATAACTATCGTAATAGGTTAAGTATAAACACTAATGAGACAGGAACCTGATTATTTTATATCAATCTTTCCTTTTCTTATGGATAATAATAATTAGGAACCAAATCATTTCTATGCTCATAATCTAAGCTAATCTATGTGACTTCACAAGTGTGGACTCTATTGTATAATGGGTACATCATACAGCTGTGGTTCTCAAGATGCCCCATTGGAGCCAGCATAGGCTGAATGTATATTTTAAGGACACAGTTTAAGTATGGACTCAAACTCAGACAGAAGCTTCCAGTGATTACCATACAGGAATATACAAAACTCTTTAAATTTTTAAGGACTATGTTTATTAGTACAATAGTTTAATACACTTTGACACTATTTCTGTGAATATTATTATTAGTTGTAAGTCACTTGCATATACACAAGCATACTGCCTGGTTGTTATTTTAAATATATTCCTGAGTAAAATGTAAAGGTTTTTTTATATTTCAGTGGTATTTAACAACAACAAAACAACAACAGCCTGTAAATTCCCACTGCTGGGCTAAAGGCCTCCTCTCCTTTTGTGGAGAAGGTTTGGAACATATTCCACCACGCTGTTCCAATGCGGGTTGGTGGAATACACATGTGGCAGAATTTCTATGAAATTTGTCACATGCAGGTTTCCTCACGATGTTTTCCTTCACCGCTGAGCACGAGATGAATTATAAAGACAAATTAAGCACATGAATCAGCGGTGCTTGCCTGGGTATGAACCCGCAATCATCGGTTAAGATGCACGCGTTCTAACCACTGGGCCATCTTGACTCTCGAGTGGTATTTAGTTATCTGTAATTTTAAAATTAATGACGGCAACACTTATTTGTTTTGCAGGTCAATGTGTGTTTAGAATGCATATCAACATCGCTACGTACACTCAAGAGGAGCTTCATTAGGTGTTCGGCACAAGCCACAATAACACATCTTAAAAAATTCGTAGCTAAAAAGGCATTGAATGGAATGGAGAAATATAGAGAAGTGAGTATACACTAACACTATATTTATATCTTTAATTAATTATAGGGGTGGATTTGGAAAGAGTGACTAATGAGTTCCCTCCCTCTCTTGCCGATTAATTAACCCTATAACAATGGTGCAAAAGTACTTTAATGAACCTACTTGCATAAAGAAATATTTTGATTGCGATTTAAAAGTTATGTATGACATTGTTATCCTACTTAACAAAATATTTTTATTTTTTAATAATCATTTATTTGGTATTACTTCTAGATTACAAAATTTAAATTAAGTTTACATGTTATTAATGTCTAATTTATGTGGCTTTATTTTTTAAATTGTTATATCACTTGCCTTAGCATATAATTTTTCTTTTTTACAGATTGACATTTTATGCAACGACGAGTTACTAGGAAAAGATCACACACTTAAGTTTGTTTATGTCACCCGATGGAGGTTTAGAGATCCACCGCTTCGATTACAATATAGGCCTAAGATTGATTTGTAGGTTACCTCTTAGAAATTAATATTCCTACGGATATCCTACTATCTAATTATTACCAGATATCATTTGTGTGCCCTTACGCAATGGTCAACAGAAGTTTTTGAGATCTTTAAACTTAATTTAAATTATTTTTATGTTAAAACAGTAACACTGCTTGCCTCCTCTGTACTTAGCTCTGTGCAGCACATTCCATCAAGCATATTCCAGTGCAGGTTGGTGGCAAGAAGGCTTTTGTCACATGCCAGATGCCTCATTGTGTCCCTTCACTCATTTTAAATACAAAGCAAGTAAATACTAAAAATTCAGAGTTGCTTGTCCGGACTAGAAGTTGTGATCAAGTACTAAGATTTACATTTTCCATTGGACCATTTTAAATTATCTTAAACCTTCTAGAAAACCAATGCTTGCTGATCACTATTGCTTAGAAACTACTGAAGTACTCTTACCTTCAAACACGGTTGAATGCTTTTCACATAAAGTTAAGAATTTATTTAGTTATATTTTATTAACCATTAGATAAAAGCAGGTCATTCGAATTAAATATATAATTTATGCTTTGTTAAGGGATATCGGACTAACAAAAGTATATAAAATTTATCGTCACTGGGGATAAAGTGTTTGCACTTAAGCACACAATAACATATATATTAGAATAGATCCTAAAAAAATCTAATTTTACAGCCATCAAATACTACAAATACAGAAAAATTTATCTTAATATGATTTCATGTGAAATGCAAAAAATATTGAAATACTTAGGTAATACATGGAAAGTAATATCATTAAAATAATACTAAACTATAATAAAATTATAGTTGGCAGCTAAATTGCGGTAATATTATTTGTCCACTTGTTCTTACTATTTGAAGATCATTCCATAAAATGTGTACAATGTGCAGTATATGCAATTTAATTTGATAGAAATCTGTAGCCAACTGTCATAACTAATATGACAGTAAAAAGTAATACTTTATCTTTCTTATGCTACAGTAGAAAAGGATAGCTAGTTTATTTTTTGGAAATAGAGAATACCGCCAGTAACAGTTATACATACATATTAATTATATTTGACAAATATATAATACCAACAATATAACTACTACTAATTAAGCAGCCTTTAATTTTTTACAAGCATCAAGAACTATTTAATATTAAAATGTACAATGCTTTTCTGTAAAGGTAAATTCAATGTTAATATTCTCTGAATCAAATGATCTTAAAAAATATCGTTTAATTAATTGACTTCTGCAGTTGTACACATCATATTGAAATGGATGAAATGGTAATCTAATGGTGCATTTCACAGTAAATAATTATTAATGTGGACGTCGACATACGTCTATGATACGAATGTAGTTAATAAAATTAATATTTGTAGACTTTTATACTTGAAGAAACATAGAATTTTAATGTATATTTTAACAAATATTTTGTTTCATATATTTAGGGTGTATTTTATTTTGTACTTTAAATCCGGCTGAAGTAATTTTCATTGAGAGAGATTTTAGTTAATTTGTTGTTTTGTTTTAATTTTTTTTGTTATTACTACATAAGCCTACTTGTATATATATCAGTTAGACAATTTTAAATTAATGATACATATGGATCGACTCAAATTATTTTAACAACTAAATGTGAAATATATTATTTGACTACTCTCTGTTTTTTATTTATACATTGATGACTTATAGTTGTGTCCAAAAATATATGATTTATTAATATTTTACCCTTATATATTACCCTTACCCTAGCTATGGGCATAAATTATTTATTTATTTAAGGTTCGTCAAGTTACAAATCAAATGGTTTGATCTACGTTACAATTATAATAAAGCTATGTACATATTAACAATTTGTAACTTCGTGTAGACAAACACCACATGCATATACATTTAAGTGAGAAAGAAGCTAGAGAGTAATAAAGTTATTTAAATATAAATTAAGTTCTTTAGTAAGTTTGAACAATGCTGTCTTCTATCCATATAAAAGACTAACTAAACATATACTAAATAACATTTATAACAATATAAGGGGTTTGTTTTCAATAATTAAAATTTGCTTTTAACAAATTTAAGTTTACAATAAATATTATATAGAAAATAAATTGATCTGATAGATCAAAATTATTATTTTTAAACTAACTTCCTCATAATTATTTCAAAAATGTTCAAAAACGTTTTATCATATTAGTATATCAAGATGTATATAATGAAACATGTAAATAATATTTAGTAACGTTACATACATTACAAAACAATATTTACATAGCCACCTATTATAGTGGTCATAATATGTCGTAGATTTTATAATTAAAATTTTTCTGAAACTAACAACTACATTACTTAATTAATAAAAAAAAAATGAATACTTCATTCTCTTTCATTACATTAAATCTTTCAATAAATTTTATTTACAATTTATAAATATCGATTTCGGTAATTTATGATATATATTTTCCGAACTTTGTTACAAATAAAATACTTACAAATAGTAATATATACTCTGTATTGCGTTGACAGTTGTTTGTTTATAATCTGTAGAAGTTTTGATTGTGTGCAAAATCAAATGTCAATTTTTCATTAGTGTTTGACTGTTTGTTCATATGTCAAACACAAGCGTGATGAAAAACTGAAAATGGACGACCGATAGTTTTTCTTTTGGCACGTGAACTTAATAATTACTTTTCGTTTATTTAGAACGAACGGTTCACCGTCAAACTGGGGACCAAAACGGTGGAGAGGTTCCTACACCAAGCGGACGATAATTTCGTCGAAGATGTCAACGAAGACTTGAAATGTTTTCTAGCCGAAAAAAAAGTTGACAGGTAAACATTAATTATAAGTTAATTTATCCGCTTAATTTATTGTTTTAAGGTGCGTGCTTAATTAAACCACGCGATATTTTAAAGTTTTCGAAATATCTGTAATTATTTCGCGATAGTTGTGTACAAATTGTTCAAGGTTATGAATTCGTTATAGAGTCAAACATACGTAGGACGCGGTCAAATAGAGCGTCCAGACGACACCTTGGACGGTAATAACTGTACTCGGTATAAAAACAGTGCAGCTGTAACCTGTTATTTATCATCGGCACCGGTTTGTAAGATATCGTCGCTAAACCATTTTAAATATTTTTATAAGCTATTTTAAATACGAGCACAAAGGTACCGTGGAACAATATATATTTATTATTGGTTATTTTTTTTTTAATAATAATGCACAAAACATAATATTGTGTTCACTATTACATAGGTAAAAAAAAATCGATTCGAAATTGAAGTCTATTTTTTTTGTTTATATTAATTCATAAATAAATAATTATATTACGTATAGTTTGAATGTAAGAATATCCTAGGTTGACATATTAGCAAATGTACTATCTAATGGTAAGTGGTCACCACTGCTTGTAGAGACTACTATTGTAAGAAAGAAATAATCATTTCTCATATCCCAGAGCAAGTATCTCAAGAGTATACTTTTAAATCAAAGAATATATTTTGTTTTCGTCTGTTCCATTAAGTACACACAGTTTTATAAATAGATTCGTAATTTACGTAATTAATTAAGATTTATTCTATAAAAAAACAATGTTTGTTAATGAGTAATAAATTTTTATGTACTGCAATAAATATATATTTTATCTTAAAGAATTACAAAGTCATACTTTACAATTTTGATTTTAATAGCCATACATTTAATAATTTTTTTTTACTTAAACGAAAAGACCAGATATTTTACTGTTAAAAGTGTTAAAGAGTGCTCTGTGTCTACTGATGAGTGAGTGCAAATATTTATTTATCCTTGCTCTGATTTGGTGATGTATGTGTATGTGCAATGATTGTGTGTGCGTCAGTGTGCTGGTGTTTCCGCCGGTGAGCAACTACCGTCGCTTCCTGATCCACCGCTGCGTGGAGCAGCTCTCGCGGTCGGACCTCACCACATTCTCGATCGGCGTCAGCGACGAGCGCCGCACCGTTGTCTGCTACCGGGAGAAATTATTAAGGTAACTATTAGAGAAGCGCTCTGTTGAATCACTAGAGTAGAATATCAGTCACACCATCTTAAGCTGTGCGCGTAATAATATATAAAAGTATATATTGTTTTGTACTAAGTGCATCTGATATTACCATCAACATGCAAAGCCTCTATTTCAAGCACATCATCAAAAGACATCACTGATTTTCAAGGAGTGCTGTATCAGCGCTATCATTCAATAAATGGGTTAAGAGCAAGCGAATGATTTCAACAATTACTAAACGTAAGATGTCCGCGACGCGTACTCGTGACTCACTCACTAATATAATAAATGTGAAACTGCATATGGATCTTTCTTGTCTCGTTTGATGGATTACTGAAACCGATCACAGCGATAAGTTACAATATTCGCAAATTTGTATTGATATTTAACGATCGATCTCTTGATAATTGCATTCAAAAAAGATGGTTCGAAATAAATTGCTCCTGTGTTTAAATATTTTTGATTTATAATCACGCAACGGGCAATGCTAGCTGATTCCATGATCGAATACAATGTCGGCTTTGTACGCTCCAAACTCATCGTCGATACCGTTAAACCGTGAGGAGTTTTACTACCTGGAGCTAATCCTGCGTGTTTATTTTAGACATATTCATAATGCTGTGAACTTAACTCAGCCGGAAGATAATGGGGTGTTGCTGCTCGATGTACAGGGTTGTCTTAATAGTAGTTTGTTGTGGTTTGTAGCGATGAGGCGTGCGCGCGCCCAGCCATGGGCCTGACGCCCCTCGCGCACGAGCGCCGCGCCGCGCCCGCGCCGCCCGCCGCCGCGCTACACAGTAAGTACCCCGACCACCGCCCTACTCGTCCTACTCGCCCTACTCGCCCTACTCGCCCTACTCGCCCTACTCGCCCTACTCGCCCTACTCGCCCTACTCGCCCTACTCGCCCTACTCGCCCTACTCGCCCTACTCGCACTCCGAGCTCTGAGCTCTGAGCCCACTCCACTCCAGCTGACTAACACTCTAGAATCTCATGTTAAATGTTACACTCACGAACACTCAACACGTAACACTACAGAACACGTAGACTAGGTAGACTAACAATCGTAGAGGTAAAAGTTAACAAAACTAGATTTACATATTCCATGAAGTTTTCTATTAGCTCTGCTATATTATGTATTACAAAGAATTCTCGATAATTATACATGTATGAGTAATGATATCCAGCTTAGGTAATTATATTGAGTTAGCCAATAATAAAAACACCGACGTTTCTAATCTTGGAAACCATCAAATGGGAATCCACTGCAGGCCCATCGGACAATTTTTCTCCATGTAGACCCATCAGGACGGATCAATTTTTCGACTTTATGTTTCTGTGTTATATGATCTGATGGAGAGAATGTAGAAACACAAAAACCCTTATATTGCCATCATAAAAATGGTTTAAACTTCATACATTTTGACCATTCTTAATAATATATTTTACTTAAGAATTTATCAAATTTAATTCCTGACTTTCTTGGCGGTATTTCTCGGCAGCCTCTTCTTTTCGAACCAGCGCAGATTTACAATAAATTAAATCCCTTATCATGATGATCCAAAAGGTTATACCTTTTGGATCATCATGATAAGGGATTTAAACATTCTCAAATAAGAAATAATTAGATTTTATGTGCTTTGTCTCACGTCACCACATCTGATAAACTTGTAAGCATGGCATCGTGGCCTATGTCCGAGGATAACTAAGTCTAAATCTCGGGCTTAACATAGGTAAATCTAAAACGATACGCCGAGATTAAGGGTTATCGAAACTACAAATGATCTCGTAGTAACAGTTGAACAATTCTAATTACGAACTAAGAGTGCAAATAGAAAAAAAATGTCACATATGTTTGCAAAACTGCGCACGTATGCTTCAGTACTCGCGATAGACACGTGTCAGGCAGATACTTTACTGAGATGTCTGAAGGTCATTGTGTTTTGAGATGATTCTTTTCATTTAATTCGGAAAAGTGGACAAGCAAATCACTTAACTAGTGATAAATGGTATTCATTGCTCGTGTACATTGTGCTCAGATGGACCAGTGGTTAGAACGCGTGCATCTTAACCGATGATTGCGGGTTAAAATCCAAGCAAGTACCGCTGTATATTCATGTGCTTAATTTGTGTTTGTAATTTATCTCGTGCTCAGCGGTGAAGGAAAACATCGTGAGGAAACCTGCAAGTGTCTAATTTCATAGAAATTCTGCTACATGTATTGTTGTGTATTCCACCAACCCGCATTGGAACAGCGTGGTGAAATATTTTCCAAACCTCAAAGGGAGAAGATGGCTTAGCCCAGCTGTGGGAAATTTACAGGCTTTTGTTGTTGTTGGTCGTGTACACGAGCCTGTAAGAAATATAAACCACATCTAATAGTGTCTGGTCTAGGTTATATTTGCGGATTCCGATATCTCATCCATGAAACGCTCGATGTTGACATTAGTTCGTTCCACATAACAACATTTATATTTGTTATTACACACATAAACTGTCTAATTGGACTGTGATTATGAATGATCGGTTTGCGTTTCGTGTTCTCAATCACGTAACCATTAAATAAATATCTGCGCTAAAATGATCATGGTCTGAGTTTAAATATTTAAAGTTAAAGTTACAGCCTGGAAATTTCCCACTGTTGGGCTAAGGCCTCCTTTTCCATTAAGGAGAAGGCTTGGAATATGGAAGAGTCGAGGTGGCCCAGTGGTTAGTATGCGTGCATCTTAACCGATGATTGCGAGTTCAAACCCAGGCAAGCACCGCTGATTTATGTGCTTAATTTGTCTTTATAATTCATCTCGTGCTCAGCGGTGAAGGAAAACATCGTGAGGAAACCTGCATGTGACAAATTTCATAGAAATTCTGCCACATTTGTATTCCAACAACCCGCATTGAAACAGCGTGGTGGAATACGTTCCAAACCTTCTCCTCAAAGGGAGAGGAGGCCTTTAGCCCTGCAGTGGGAATTTACAGGCTGCTGTTGTTTGTTGTTTGGAACATAAGGGTTGGTGGAATGCACATGTGGCAGAATTTCGATGAAATTAGACACATACAGGATTCGTCAAGACGTTTTCCTTCACCAACGAACACGAGATGAATTATAAAGACAAATTAAGCACATGAAACAGCGGTGCTTACCTGGGTTTGAACCCGAAATCATCGGTTAAGATGCACGCGTTCTAACCACTGAACCATCTCGGTTCTGAAGGAACTTTAATTGAGTTTAATGTATTTATTTGAACAAAGAAAATAGAACCGCGTGAATTATTTGTTACTGTTTTTCTTTAATATAATATTTTCTTTAATATATAACTGGTTTATATGAAGACATTAAGACATCAAATATCATCGATGTTTAAAACAAACAACTTTAGGTCATCATAGAAATTTTAATTGCAATGTTGCTTAGCTAGTCTTCGTCTGCCATGCGTTTTTTAATCCCCTGTACTGTCAGGGTCAGGCTCTGTGATACCTTAAAATATCCATAAGCTGTATGAAAAAGTTGATTCAAAAGAAAGTCTGCCATAGCTGTTATTTTACCAAAAAAAAAAAATATGCCGTATATACTTAACAGGGATTTAGAAATTGTTTTAAATGTACTAAATTTCTGCTTATAACTAAATTGTTCGGCTCTGAAGGAAAAACGCAAGAAAGCAACGTGTTGAGATAAATTCCAATCCGACTTCCCTTGCAGAAAGCTAGTTACTTTAACTTCAAATGTACGAGTTATTTCTTTCAGAATATTGTAGCGATCCGAGTTACAAAACTTGGATAATACGCATTACTGCAGTTTTCGCGAGGCATGAATCGTTTTATTATAGCACGCTGTGTGGTCAACCGTGCGTTTCGTAATCTTCAGCAAAAACAGTGCGTCGATATACATAATCGTATTATGCAAATGCTTATCGTGAGCGGCGCTTCATTGTTTCGGACCATGGGAACATCTTGGCTTGGTGATTTTTTGTTGATGTGTAGTATAATTATAATACGACGCAACTTAGATGTAGCATCAGCAAAATTCGTTAAACCGATTACAGCCGACTTAAGTACGCCATCCCAAATTATAATTATTCATTTCTTAAATGAATATGATCTTTACACAAACGTAATAACGTGTAATATCACATGACACTTTGATTTACATGCACTTGCTGTCTCGGGTTGAACTGACGTGAGAATCTATAGCGACGAATAGCGTCGAATGGCGCGATAGGAAGCTATTTCTATTGGTTGTGTAAATGGGGAGTAATTGGTTTTACGAATTTTGCCGATGCTACATCTAAGTTGTGTCGTACTATACGTGGAAGATATCTAAGATCTGTCAGAGAAGTGCTCGTAAAATTAGTGACTTAGAAAATAGTAATTAATTCTGATGTTGTTTACAAGTACTCGTTTGTTCCGACATTGGTTATTTAGAGAAATTGTCTATGGATGAGGTCAAGCCATAATTGACTTTAAATAACAGATAACAAATTATTGTATAAACAAATGACGTAAATTTATCAAGCATAAAAATATTCTTATTCAAAACTTAATACGATATTTTTCAATCCATGTTGCAATTACGAGTTGCAAAACGTTATCTAAGTAGGTTGGGTGAATTGGTCTTAAATTTATTTGTCAATATTATTGTAATTAGCGAAGGTGTATAAATGCTTGTAAAATGACACAATTTTTTAATTAGGACAATGTTGACCCACCAGACAAAGATTTTCATCTCAAATCGAGCCGCGATCATTTTACTGTACGAAAGAAAGCACCTGTCAAATTTTACGTCCAACCGTTGGGTCGAAGTCCTTGACACACTATCGCGCGTAATTAATTTGAAAACTGTCGACAAAATTCGTCCTTCACAATGCCGGCACACGAGACCATCGGCGGTGACATAACCGGCAAATGTTGCAAGTCGTAATACAGCGGTGACCGCCGGGGCCGCGGATGTGGGTCGCGGAGAGTGAAAGTAGCGCGCCCGACCAGCCGGCCAACACGGCTTGGATAACTATGGAAATATTTCGAGAGGCTCGACCCTCGGTGAACCGATTGACGCCGGTTGGATCATTGCAGTTGAGCTCTATAATAAATAAATAAATATGAGACAACATCACATACAATACTCTGATCCCAATGTAAGTAGCTAAAGCACTTGTGTTATGGAAAATCAGAAGTAACGACGGTCCCACAAACACCCAGACCCAAGACAACGTAGAGAACTAATGATAATCTACATCAACTCAGCCGGGAATCGAACCCGAGACCTCGGAGTGGCGTACCCATGAAAACCGGTGTACTCACTACTCGACCACGGAGGTCGTCAGATTAAGACTAAGATTTTGAATTTGATTGGTCCAGGATTGTGGAGTGATCTTCTATAAGCTAATCCTTAAACCATATTTGAGGCTAGGCTTCCAACCCAGTGGAGAGTAGCACAGGTCGTGTTTACAGGCCGCTACTTCTACATATATACATCATCGTCACACGTCGCCAATCACATGATTATAATTTATATGTAACGTCCTTCGTGGCCTTATCTGAAGGAAAGCCTCTAAAATTTTTGGTGATTTTGACAAGCTGTCGTCGAAATACACAGACTGATTCGGTGTGATATGCCACTTGGTTATTTACAACAGTATTCAATAAAATTAAGGAAGTAACATATTCTTAAATATTATTTTCGAAACGCTTGCTCTGGAATTGCTCGACTTTGATTCAGTTTCACTAAATCTTATTGCTTTGCAACACCGACGCCTTTGGTCATTTATACGTCTATCGTACTGTCATAGCTTAATGCATCGTAATAGTGGCTAACACTTGCCCGCGCACAATATTAGTGTGTTTTGAGAGTCAAGCGTGTAAAGTCTTTAATAGTATAACTAATATAATCTTTAATAGTAGTAATTATTACTGTCTCCGTTTGAAAGTATGCTTTAAATAAATTTTGATATAATTGCCCTCGCTGTATTCTTTGTTTATAAGTCAAAAGGTTTTCCCACGCCCAACGTCTGAATCTACCGTCACTTGATATTTATCGCCAAGTAACATACACTTACTATCTATCTGATTATATAACAAAAACTCTTTTACAAAACAAGAATACGACAGCCAATTACGAAAAAAAGGCGTAATTATTAAAATTTGTGATAAGTTTTACCTGTTACGGGTTATATGTCCGTATTGGAAACAAAGATTTGTTTTTTCCATGTAAAAAAATATGGATATAGAGGACGACCAAATATGGATGATGAATGAACCATTAATGGATTGTGTGAAAGAAGATATGTTACTTGTGAGATGCTGAGGTGATGTCCGACGTAGAAGTATGGAAGGAGAAGACATGCTGCGCTGACCCCAAATAAAATTGGGAGTAGGATTATGATGATGATGTAAAAAAAAATAAAAGGTATCAAAGTGACAGACAACGTTGACGACGTTGACTGTTTACCATCAGGAGACCCATTTGTCATATTATATGACGTAAAAACACGTTCAAATGATCTCTGCAAGTCTTGCATCGAGATATCGAGCACACGAGCGCATTTCACACTTGACCGGTTCGACGCACGCTTCCTACTTCGCGTTGCGCTACTGGTTGGAAGCTTTCAACTCACGTGCGTGTCGCGTATGTACAAACAAAATGTTTGCTCAATACTGAATAAAGATTGGTTAAGGGCAGAGGAACGTGATGATGGTGTCTTGGTCAATTTTGGTCACGGTTTCAATTCTCAAGGAAGATCAGTGAACTGCCTGACATATCGTAGGGCACATTGATGTGTGCACCTAAGTGCAGTCTTTTCAATACTTTCATAATCAGATCCAGCCAATCTAACACGGCAGAAAGAGTTCAGTTGCTACTGCAACTGATTCATAACAAGTACCATATGACCATTTTCAGCTATTCGCCTCATTAGAATTTTTCAACGTTAAATTACACACTTTGTCATAGCCCTCGGGTTTTCAAGCATTAGATCGTTCGAAGCAGTTTAATAACATAGTAACATAATCACGTAAATATACCAGAACTGTACAAGTAGGTTCCACCCAATAATAATCCTGATTTCGCGGTTTGAAGTGCATTTACACTAGAAGTATTGGAGCATTAATTCAAATTTTAATATCCTTATATAACTTATAAGAGTTATAAGGCCCAGTGGTTAGAACGTGTGCATCTTAACCGATAATTTCGGGTTCAAACCCAAGGCGAGCATCACTGAATATTGATGTGCTTAAGTTCTATTTCTAATTTATTTCGTGCTCGGCGATGAAGAAAACATCGTAAGGAATCCTGCATGTGTCTAATTTCATAGAAATTCATAGAAAGTCCACATGTGTATTCCAATAACCCGCATTGGATCGGCGTGGTGGAATATGTACCAAACCTTCTCAAAGAGAGAATTTTCAAGGCAGGATACATTACATACATATATAATTGTATTTAACTAATATGATTGTATATTTTGAATGTTGAATAAGAGTAACTACTGAGTTTCTTGCCGGTTCTTCTCGGTAGAATCTACTTTCCGAACCGGTGGTAGCTTCACTTAATTGTTAAATGACGATTCAAAAGTGCTTGTAAAAGCCCACTTGAATAAAGTTTATTTGATTTTGATTTTTCATGTAGAAGTTACTTCTTACCATCAAGTACTTCATTGACAATACCAGTGTAATACCAATATACAACGAAGCTGGAAACATAAAATTACTGTATAAATTCTTTGTTATTACGAAAGTGATAATCATGTTCGGCCTTAATTAAAAAGTATTATGTGAGCTTACGCGAACCATTTAATATAAAGACTTATATAACGATCGATTTTAATTGTGCATTGCAAGCGTGGGTTTGACCTTGCCGTGTGTTCACTTTTAATTTGATCGGTTTATACTGTTCCTGTTTGTAGCAAATCAAAGTATGCTATAGAAAAGTTGATACGAAAGATTTAAGACAAAAACAGGCAGAGCATTCTACACATCTTGACGATAAACGAAAACATTTCATCATCTTTTTACAATCTCAGTGTGGCTTAAATCTTGCAACTGAATTTTTAACCAGTTTCACTCAACCAAGAGATGAATTTTTTTTGTGAACTTTTTATTCGATATTACCTTCAGGAGTTAAAATGAATCACATGAAAATACGAGTATATTTGTTTAGTACATTAGTATCCCGCGCCTAAGAAGATTTTTATGTCAAAAATTTGAATATTTTCTGTTTTCGGTTTAGCAAACGGACTAATTATGAGTGCCACAGCGGAAATAATAATAAAAACATCGTTAATGCTCCTGAAACCCTAGGACCGGCTGTATTGTCTTTGGTACCTTCATCTCGCTCACTCAGTCTTCAAACCACAATTACACTAAGCTGCTTAACGGAAGCATTGAAAGGTGGAAAATTTATGAACGTCTAGGAAACAAAGACACGGACATATCAACTTGTATAGTATCTAAATTGGGTTTCCTAGCCTTATTTGTGTATGATAGGAATTGCATAAGTTTGGGCGATAGTTGTGTTACAAATCATGTGGATATTACGTGAGATTTTGTAAGAGGCGTTCGTAAATGTTAAACGTACTTCACCTGCTTAGCTTTAATATTTATAAAATATAGTTGTATACATTTGGTGGGTTTTGATTCTTTTGAATAGGTTCACATTTTCTAAGTGTCGTTTTTTGAAGAGGTTTCTCGGATTTCCAGTGAGTATACGTTTGACGACCTCCGTGGTCGTGTGGTGTATACACCGGTTTTCATGAGTACGCGACTTCGAGGTCCCGGGTTCGATTCCCGGCCGAGTCAATGTAGATTATCATTAGTTTTCTATGTTGTCATGGGTCTGGGTGTCTGTAGTACCGTCGTTACTTCTGATTTTCCATAACACAAGTGCTTTAGCTACTTACATTGGGATCAGAGTAATGTGTCTCATATTTATATTTATTTATATTTATACGTATTTTTTTTAAAAAGAATAAATATTAGCATTCTAGTATTGCTCATAGTAGAGAATATGATACATAAAGTCATTCTGAACTACACTATTATTTTAGTGTAATTTTTTTCGATTGATCAAACACTTGAACAAAAAATATTGTAAAATAATACTTTGCATGACTAGTCTTTCAGAAGCACTTTAAGAAATATGTTACGAAATTTGTGAAGTTGCCAGTAAACTAAGTATTTCTCAATGTACTCATTGCAATAGATAAAACTATTAACGACGAGTTATTTATTTAGATATTTTGTAATATCCTCCGACAAATCAAAATGTACAAACTGAACTCAGTTATATATATCTAGTATTAGTGAGCGATTTGATCGACTTTGAGGATGTCTGGATCTCTGACAGACTACGGTTGGTACGCATGTGGTAAATTCAGATTTTCATTTGATACATGCAGGATACCTTACAATGATTTTTAAACACAAATAATATAATAGGTATTCACTATATAAATTTTATTGTATATGAATTTTACATTGATGATAAGTGTATTCTTTTCTCCTTCTTAAACAATGTCACTTACCGATGTTTGTCCCTATGTATGGTTAGATCTTTAAATTTTTCAATAGATAGATTGATTCGAGAGGAAGGTTTTTTCATATAATACATGGGCAACGTAGGAAAGAAAAAATGATAATTTTAGAAGTTTTAATGTGATATCGTAACATCTTATCATTACGTATTTCGGTGTCGCGCGCGTCACGTCGGCTCCGTATAAAATAATTAAAAAAAAACAGTAATTATCGAGTATTCTCGTCGGTGTTTTAAGTAAAAAGCTACCTAGTGCATTTACCATTTGTAAAGGTAGCATACATTACATTTTTTGGTGAAAAACAATTGGAAATAAGTTAATAAACAATGTATTAAAACATAAGTGCATCAGTGTAAAAATAAAGTGGTGTAAGGTAGTCATTAAAACGATCTCAACAATTCTACCGCTCAAGATCATATCACAAATTCTGTGAAACATACGAAGCCGTTTTTTTGCCAAGATTACTAAACATAATCTGGCGCGTTACGGTGAGCGTATGAATTAAATGCTCCTCGTTCCGGAGGGCCTAAGATCGATTCCAAACAAAACTTAGAATTTTTAATTTTTCGAGCAAAATTATTACTGAGATTAAATAATAAAGCTTACAATGTCTTCTAAAAAAAAATTAGAATGCTGTCTTCGATCTCCTAATTCAACTGAGGTGATGTCATGTTACGGTTGCAAAAAACGATATCACTATAACTGTATTTCAACATCTAAAACTTGTTTCAATGAACTGTCCGAAAATTACAAAACTACATGGCTGTGTCCAACTTGTGCTAGACCTAAAAGAGACAACACAAACACACCTATTAGAACCTCGCTTACTACTTCAGAGGATCATGACAACCAGACTTGCAATGTTACTCTTCGCATTAAAGATAATGAAAGGAAGGTTATTGAAAAAATAACATCCGACCTACCACTACATGAAGTCCGGTATATTGTCAGAGAAGAAATGAAAAGTTTGCTAGACGTTTTCAAAAAAAGCATACTGGATGAATTCACCACAAAAACGAACGAAGTTCTTGCGTCTATAAATTTCCTGGAAGATCAATATGAAAACATCAAGAAAGATTTATCCGCTAGAAATGAAGTAATTAAAACCCTACAGTTAGAAAATAAAACACTACACTCCAAAGTGAATGACTTACAGACTAGACTCACTTTAGTTGAAAATCAATCCCGAGCCAGCAACCTAGAAATCCAATGCATTCCTGAGCACCGATCTGAAAATATCACCTCTACAGTGAAACAACTGGCCGCTAATGTAAAGTATAACTTATCAGATACTGACATACAGAGCTGCAGTAGAATAATGAAAATCAACAAGGAGAGCCCCCGACCACGTTCTGTACTAGTCAAATTTAGTAGTCCAAGAGTACGGGACAATTTTCTAGCGGCAACTATAGCCTTTAACAAACAAGCGAAATGTAAGGAGGACAAATTAAATACCAGCCACTTAGGCATCGGAGGAAACAAACAACCTATATATGTTACCGAACATCTCCCACCGGCTACAAAGGCACTACACGCAGAGGCACGCATTAAAGCTAAGGAACTCAAATATGAATTCGTCTGGATTAAGAACGGTCGAGTTTTTATGCGGAAGTCAAAGTCGTCTGACTACAAAATTATAAAAAGTTCAGAATCTCTCTTAAATTTATCGTAACTAAATTTTATTAATAGACATGTTGTGGTACATTAATTGAAAAATTCGATTCAATAACCTGTTATTATCAAAATGTCCGAGGACTTCGTTTAAGCTTAACTGAAGTACGAAAAGAAGTCCTTAACTCGACTTATGATATCATTGTACTAACGGAAACTTGGCTCAATGATAGTATACACGATGCTGAGATCTTCGATGACAGATATTATATATATAGACGTGATCGCGAAACGTCCTCCATTTCTAACAATAAGAAAATTGGTGGTGGAGTTTTGATAGCGGTAAAAAAGGATGGCTTTAGTTCACGCAGACAACTTGGATGGGAGAGTCAATGCGAAGACTTATGGGTCACAATAGAACTCGATTCTGAGGTCATAACAAAACATTTACATATCTGCGCAGTATACATTCCCCCACCAGTTACTCACAACACATTAGACGTTTTTATTAATAATGCAACTAAAACAATAAATGATAACAACTTGGATGTTCCAAATAATTCGATTCTATTACTTGGTGACTTTAACATGAGTTCTATATCATGGGAAATCCAACCTATTGTTCAGTACACATCCCCAAGGAACCACACAAATTGTCTCCTTAAAAGTTGCCTAATAGATTTCTTTGCCTTACACGACCTAAACCAATATAATCATATTAAAAACAGAAGTGGAAAAATTTTAGACTTAATTCTATCTAACATAACCATGAACATTAGTGAAAGTCAATTTCCCATACGCAATGTAGATACTTTGCACCCACCATTAGAAATTGTCTTAAAAATAATGCCCACAAATATTCCTCTTAAAACCAAGCCTAAAACTTCACACAATTATAAAAAAGCTGACTACGATTCTATTAGAACGTATCTTGATAATATTGATTGGCTTCAAACTTTAGGTACACTAGATAATGTTAATTCAATGATATCTAAGTTTTACGAAATTCTGCAAGTAGCGATTGATAAGTTCGTCCCGAAGTCCTGCAAAAGAACAAAATGTTATCCTATCTGGTTTACTCCTACAGTCATCAAACTAATAAAACAAAAATATAAATATCACCACAAAGTTAAATTATATAACAATCCACTTGACAAAATTGAATTTGCACACCTGCGGAAAGACTGTGACAAACTTATTAAAAAATGTTACTATGATTACATTTTACATATTGAAGAAGCTATTGGGCAACATCCGAAATATTTTTGGACACATCTGAAAAATATGCGACGTAAGGGTTCGAATTACCCCAATAAAATGACTTTGAATAATCATGAGACATGCAATAGGCAAGAAATATGCGACTTATTTGCTAATCATTTTTCATCGGTATTTAATAATAATACTTCAAACAATAACTTTGATTTACCGTCAGTGAACATATCCAAAACTTATATAGGCAACATTCAATTATCCAAAGGAGACATTGAGAAACGACTAAAAAGACTTGACACATCGAAGGCTGCTGGTCCAGACAATATTCCGCCTTTATTTATACGTAAGTGCGCAACCTCATTGTCTGTTCCGTTATCCTTAATATACAATAATTCTCTGAATTCAGGTATTTTCCCCGAAAAGTGGAAAGAGGCGCGTATAGTGCCAATTTACAAAAGTGAAAGTCGTCAGAATATTGTAAATTATAGACCTATCTCCATTTTATGTACTATGTCAAAGGTCTTTGAGAGTTTAGTGTATGAACTAAGCTTTAAGCTACTAGGAAGACGTATCAATGGGCAACAGCATGGCTTCTTGTCAGGTAGATCTACTGCCACAAACCTCTTTTCATATGTCACTGAATTACTTGGCAATGTCGATAATCGACTGCAAGTCGATGCTATATACACAGACTTCTCTAAGGCCTTTGACAAAGTAAACCACACATTACTTGTTAGCAAACTAAGGGAATTTGGACTAAATGAGACAATTTTAAAATGGTGCTCATCCTACCTACAAAGTAGATCCTCTACTGTGGTGATAGATGGATATTCTTCTCAGCCATACATTGCCAAGTCTGGTGTTCCGCAGGGCTCAGTCTTAGGACCAGCTTTTTTCAACATCTTTATAAACGATATTGTTTCGATATTTCAGCACTCAAAAGTCTACCTATTCGCAGATGATCTTAAAATTATTAAAACAATCACAAACAATTTTGACGTCGCACTTTTACAGGAAGATCTGAACAGGTTGATACAATGGTGTAACCATAACCAGATGACACTGAATCCCAAGAAATGCTTTTCAATCAGATTTACAAGAAAACAAAATTACGTTCAGAGCCAATATTACATCGAGACAGAAAAACTGACGGTAGTTCGAGCGATGCGTGATTTAGGCGTCGTACTGGATAGCGAGTTAAGATTTACCAGCCACATTGATAATATTATTACCACAGCAACAAAGACATTAGGTTTTGTATTGAGGAATTCAAAAGAGTTCAGGCAGCCCTCTACTACCATTAAACTTTACAGTAGTCTAGTGAGAAGTAAACTGGAATATTGCAGCCAAATTTGGAATCCTCACTACAAAATTCATAGTGATAGAATCGAAAGGGTACAAAAACAACTATTGCGTCATCTTGCGTATCGCTCGAACTGCAATCTAACCGATAATTCTTATGAAGGAAGACTTGAACGATTCAACATTACTTCATTACAGTCGCGCAGAATAATGTCAGATCTATTATTCCTACACAAAATATTGAACAACAATATTGATTGTCCAGCTATATTGCAATTACTTAATTTCAATGTTCCCTCAAGATTACCCAGAAAACCGAGTGCCTTATTTCATGTACCGCTATACAAATCTAACTTAGGAAAATATTCTCCACCAGCTAGACTAGCACGCACATATAACGATCTCTCCTCGAAGATCTATAACCTAGATATTACTTGTAATAATTTGGCTATTTTTAAATCAAATTTGTTGAGTTTCTTAAAAAACAATATAAATTATTGAAACTAAAATTATTAATTATTGTTATTAACTCAAAATTAACTTAAAAAATGTTTATTTAATTTATTTTGCATTTAATATGTTAATTTAAATGATTACAATTGATATTGTTATAAAACTGTTAAATAATTCAATTTCATAATTTTTATTAATTAAATAATTTAATTATATAATTGATCCAAAGAAACAATCTTGTGATAATTACTAATGTTCAATATATTTAGTGCATGCTGTGATTACCTATAAAAAGAAATACAATTATCAAGTGTGTTCAATTGTTAACTATATAAAATTTGTAATACTATTGTCATTTCTGTTGGTGATCCTATAAAATAAATAAATAAATAAATCTTTTGTAGTATATTTATTATCAGTATTTTACCCGTGCGAAGTCGGGGCAGGTCGCTAGTATATATATATAGTATATTTTGAACTTATGATTTTTGAGTTTTAACGGAAACAATGGTTTGTCTGTCGTGATATCGCACGTAATAACAGTAATCAGTGACTTCAGCTTCGCGGTACGGGAACAAACGGTGCGGACAGCACACTTTTACAACGTGCGAGACACGCTTTGTTGTAGTCACTTGTCACCAGATAGCGGCCCCATATCACCATGACGAGTATACCACTAGTATTTTGTTTTAGTCAAACACTTGACGAGGAATCCGAAATACTCCTTGATTTTCGGTAGTGTAGGATTTATGTCTGTAGATATACATGGCGGTAAAAAATACGACTAGTTAACATCGGGCATACCCATAGGGCAAGGAGGTCGGTTGCACTTATGTCCCCTAAGCTGTGACTGAGACAGATTTCATTATAAAGGAAGCAGCAAGTGCCGAGATGGCCCAGTGGCTAGAACACGTAAATCTTAACCGATAATGGCGGGTTCAAACCCAGGCAAGCACCACTGAATTTTTATGTGCTAATTGTGTTTATAATTCATCTCGTGCTCGGCGGTGATGGAAAACAAAAAAACATCATGAGGAAACCTTCATGTGTTTAGTTTCAACGAAATTCTGTCACATATTGATCCATTAATCCTCATTGGAGCAGCGTACATGCATCATACCTTCTCCTCAAAAGGGAGAAGAGTCCTTAGACCAACGATGTGAAATTTATAGGCTGTTTTTGTCTTTAAAGCAGTTTTACCAAATATTTATTATAATAGACTAAATTTCCATACTAAGCAATAACTATTTTTAATTAATTACCTCCATACGAATTACGTTCCAAGTTATTCGTTTATGGAGGTAATTGAAAACACTTGTAGAAAAAAAATCTTTACCAACTTTTATTTGAAATACAAACTTTTGGCGACATCTGTGCAAACATTAACGGGTGTATACAACTCTTGTCGTCACTGTGAAGAAGAAAATAAAGTAACTAATTAGTTATTTTTCATAGATTGACCATAATGAAAGATTTTTTTTTTTACAATAAGTATATCAAACACAAAATGCATCACCACTTTGGGGATCTTTTTCGCTCTGTTGCGCTAAGTTGGTATATTTAGCCTGGCTTCGAACCCGTAATCTTTGCATCGGACTCACGACTTTTTACTTAGCTTTGTGTCTTTGTTTATTAACTCTACGTAACTGCAAAAACAAAGAATACCTGTAGTTATAATATTAAATTTTGAATGCCTGTGATAAATATCTCGCTTATTCTCTGCTGTACAGCTTTTCCATATATGTACGTATTAGGTAATTACAATATTATTTTGTATATCTTTAAACGAAGTGTATATTACGCGTTCCATTAAAAAAAAATATCTTGGTGGTAGGGTTTTATGCGATCTCGTCTAATTACCACCCACTCATCATATATTCGACCGCTAAACAGCAATACTTAGTATATTTGTGGGAAGGTGGTAATTTCTTATAGATAAATGATCTATGGCCAGTGGTGACCACAACCCATCATATGGCCGATTTGCTTCCACCTGCTATAACGTAAACAAAAGATAGCACGTGCTAATAAATAAACAATATTCAGTTGCGGTTCAATTCAGTGCGGTCGTGCTTGTCGATTTCGTCAAGTGTAGTCTAGATAAAGTTAGAGGTCTAAAATGTAATAAGACATTAGTGCGTTTTCATTTTAAACTCTAATTTCATCAGACTCATAGACGTAATTGTACAAATAAAAGCCCCCAAAAACAATTGAGATAATTGTTAGCGGACGTTAGTCTTGCCAGTTTTAATTATAACTTTGTTTTTTTTTTACTCTTTTATTCTTAATTAACTCAATTCAGTGGCTAATTACAAAAATGATGTCCGACACTGTTTTATTTATACCAGCTTTTTTCATCTGTAATTTTCAAATGATTACATAACATTAGATGTTAATTATGAAATAGACTGCGTACATGGCTCAGTGTTTACAGTAATTATAATTTAGTGTTTGTCTAAATTACCTGGTCCTTAATATTTTTCAGTGTTCAATGTAACATAGCTGAAACTAAGACATAATGTATATCGAAATGAAAGCTATGAAAGATTACTAGGAAGTTTTATAGTCTGTCTCCATTTGTCTCCATTTTTCCCAGTGACTTTTAGTTCTCACTAAGTTCAGGAAGTGATGAAAGTGTTTTCTTTTTTGCCTTCCTTTTGACCAGAATTATTTGACCTCAAGTTTATCTACTAGGTAAAACATGATTTTACTCCAAGTCAAGCGAAAGATGAAATGTTGATAGGTATATGTCCTATTCGTTGATTTTATAAATCTTGTATGAATTTGACTGACGAGCATAAGCCATTTCAAATAAAAAAATGAAAATAATCTCTAAATAGTTCAGAATGTTTGTGTATCATTTACAACAGTAATTTATTTTCATTTCTCGCTGGATATCTTTGTAGTTAAATTTAATTCTGTATATAGATAGAAAAGGAATAATATTTTGATTTAGGATGTTTTAAATTCAATTTTGATTAATGACTCAATTGTTCTTAAAATTTTACACAATATTATTAAAGTTGAATCATTATTGCTTTTGTTGAAAGATAATATATATTATCTGTTATGTAATTATATTTATCATAACATCATCACAACGTGTCTAATCAATAATGTGATACGATATGTTGACTTAGGATTGTGTTAGATATAAATACTATATGGTTATTTAAGAATAAGAATACGCCTAAAATTCCTTATGATTTTTTATTCAAAAAAAAAATCAACGAAAAATTTAAAACAAACAAAATACTGAAGCATCTGTTTCCGTGATATGACTCTAATTAATGGTGGTTATTTCTAGTGCGTAGTTGAGTATGGAAAATCAACACAGAATTGAATGGTTAGAGATTTATGTTAAACAAAGACGTATATTAAATTTGATATTCATTGTAATTATTTAAAGTTTTTGTTAATTCTTATTTTACATGAAAGTTCATATTTTCATGAAGTTAATAATTTTCTACTCATTCTATTAGTATGTGATGTCTAGTGTAAGGCAGCTGTGAGTTAAATATAAACATATTCTAATATAGTAACGTGTGAATGATATGTATCAACACGTTAAGCCCTAAGCCGCATGTCTAATACCTAATGTATTCCTAGTAGTTAGGAAACCATGGTAACTTTATGTAACAATTCGCAGACGCGGCGGGGGTCTGCAGGGCGGCGCGCGCGCAGCCTCAGGAAAAGATCAGGTGAGTGCATCGCATAGCTTCCTACTTCATTTGTTGCACGGCCGTACACGCGAGCGGACGTCACCACGTCGTTACTATTAAGTTTTTGATAAAGTTTTACAACGAGACCTATAATTTACGTCTGTGTGATAGTGTTGTGATATCTATTGTTATTGCAATAAAGGTGATATTTAGTGAGTTAAAGGCTGTATGTCGGCCTTGACGCGGCCTGACGTCTATACCGAGTGAGTTGTTTTGATAAGGGATTTCCTTATTTCAAGACATTCATATTTGTTTTTTTTACATTACACGTAATAAAGAAACGTACTATACCATAGAAATATTTAAAATTTATATTGTTTTCGTCCATCTTTTGTTATAATGTAAACGTATCTAATATATTAATGACTGATAATAATGATAATAAAAACATTATCATTAATAAGCTTAAATGTCGATAATGAAAAAACTACAGAACAAATGATACACGTGTTGATTAAATTATTGCGAAATAATTTTCGACGTTGTTAGCAAAAATTGGGCGACAACAATAACATTAGCGAGTTGTTGTTTTTGTTGTAAACACGAGTGATAGCACATTGTTCGTACAATAATAATGACGTCGTTTGTAAGGCGATATACATTTATCCTACACGCCATTGTATTTGCGAACTGATGTGTATTTTTAAATAAACAATATAATTAAACGTTTATATAGTACAAGCGACCCCGGCTTCGTACGGTCACTTGATACGTTATATTATGACCAAATTTCATAAAACTATTATAAATTGTAGCCTGTGTTATTCTGATCTATCACCTATATTAATGTAAAATTTCATTCAAATCCGTTCAGTAGTTTTTTTCATGAAAGAGTAACAAACATACATCCTCACAATCTTTCGCATTAATAATATCAGTAGGAAGTAGCATTAGTAGGACAATATTGTTTACCAAGACTATGAGAACTTCGTATCGCACTCGTAAAATGTTGAAAACGACTTAAGTGATACGCCAGACAGCGTCGCATAATACTTCCTGGCATTTTACAATCGTTTTCTGCTGTTTACAATTTGAATGAATGAATGAATGAATGAATGAATGAATGAATGAATGAATGAAATGAAATATACTTTATTGTACACCAAGCAAAGTACATAAAATTTTAAAACAGAATAAAATAAACAATGTTATACAGTATACAATCGGCGGCCTTATCGCTAGAAGAGCGATCTCTTCCAGGCAACCGGTTGGCATAGGACATTATAATAAATAAATAAATTTAGGGTGGAGGTGTACTATAATACAAACATAATAAAGTAGTAAAAATAATACATACATATATAATGAGAAAATACACACATAACTAGTAAGAAAAACATACACACAATTTTAAAATAAATGAGGATTGGAGGAGGAGAAAGGTAAGGGATGAAAATACGATTTCAAGTATCAATATAATATTCGAAAATGCGACGTTTAAATATTTCAAGGGATTTAGCTCGACGTACCGCTAAGGGCAAGGAGTTCCATAAGCGTGCTGCGTTAATTGTAAAAGATTTTGAGTAACAAGTTGAAGAGTGAGAAGGGATACTCAAAATTAAATTATCCTCGGAGCGCAGAGAGCGACAATGAGAAGCGCCAAGGAACTTAAATCTCTCTTTTAAATAAAGAGGAACTTTTGGATTGAATAGGATACAGTAAAGAAATGATAGAATACGAGTATTCCTGCGAAGGCGGACTGGAAGCCACTTGAGCTTTTTGCGAAATTCAGAAACATGGTCATATTTGCGAAGCCCAAATATGAACCGTATACAGAGATTTTGAATGCGCTCAAGTTTATTTAGTTGCTCCTCGTTTAAATCGAGATAACATACGTCGGCATAATCTAAGATTGGTAATAGGAGAGTTTGTGCTAACGTAATTTTGGTAGGTATGGGCAAAAAGTATTGTAACCTACGCAGAGAACCAATCGCCGAAAACATCTTTCTACTCACTTCGGTAACCTGCGGAATCCATGATAACGTTTTATCAAAGATTATGCCCAAGTTTTTGACCTTGTCTTCAAAAGGAATAAGAACTCCATCAAATTTCACAGGTGGTAGATTAGTCCAATCAATTTTCGGTAATAACTTTTGACTACCAATTATAATGGCCTGCGACTTAGTTGGATTAACTGTTAGACCATGAGTTTTACTCCAATGAGAAATGTGTGCTAAGTCATTGTTGATTATGCTTATTGAGTTTGGTAAGTCATTTACATGCGACGTTAGGTATAGCTGAAGATCATCAGCATACAGGTGGTAGAGAGAAGATAGATGTTTAGTTATGGAGTTAATAAATATTGAAAATAAAAGAGGGGACAACACGCCACCTTGGGGGACGCCAGCATTTAGTACACACCAGTTGGAATAATTATCGTTAACACGTATACGTTGCCGACGCCCGTCCAAGTAACAATGAAACCAGTCAATTACTTTAGGAGATATGTTAAGAGACCTTAAGAAAGCCAGCAGAATATCATAGTCAACACTGTTAAACGCATTGCTGAAGTCCAACAATGTCAACACAGTCACCCGCTGCTTATCCATACCAAAACGAATGTCATCGGTAATTTTGACTAATGCAGTAGTCGTGCTGTGACCATGACGAAAGCCGGATTGGAAAGGATTTAAAAGATTTGCTCATACTATTTACATTTTTTCTGGTAACGGAATAACGTCACGATTTTTCTAATATACATCTCAAGCTCATTAGAATGCAATTTGTAGATCAGTCGTCTAAGTGCAGTCAGCCTGGCATCCTACCTTAATTCACGGTCACGTTTCGTGTCCATATATGTTCGTTTATCACGCGAAGGTTTTAGGATATCTTCCACAGTAGTATCGAGATGTATAACATATTGTTGACTAAAGATCCGCTCCTCTTTTGCATGGGTGCAGTATATTATACAGGAAATGTTATTATCAAAATATAGTTTATATCCTATAGTACCCATGATGTAATTTGTGTCATTAGTTCCAAAGATTACCCTCAACTTAGAAACATTAAACAATAGTTTGAAAATTGTTGTAACGATATTTGTGTTCTGTTTCAAATTATGTCCTAAGTTGATGTGCTATTACGATTCCTGTATCCTTCTTAATTGTTATTATTATATTCACTATCGCATATTATTTCAAATATTTCACGATCATGTCCTGTTTTTTTTCGTGTGTTTTAACAGAATAGCTTGAATGCTAAAATAATTGAAACAAAAAACTTATTACACAGTAAGCACGGTAAAACTTTATACGAAGAGGGTAGAATCAAACAGTGTAAATTGTAGTTAGTCTAAAAGTGCACTTTTCAGAGGTGCGATTCGAATTGAGAGGAGTTAGCCATCAACTCGTTATCAGGCGTGATGTTATTCGAAATATAATTCTAGCCGTTTACGTTCGTTATGTTAGTATCTCTCTTTTCGATATTCCCCGAAAAATCACTTTTTCGCTGTCATGTATTCTACGTCATACTCACGTCTCCAGGGTGAACGATAAAAAAATAACGATTAAACAAATAACAATTAAATGCTTCGACATATATTTATAGGATATAGAATTGTGCTGATATTATATTGATTGCTGTGTTTAGCGTATCAATCGAAGAATATTATGAGATATATTAATCAAATAAAATAAAGTATTTACACAAAATAAATGATATGTTGCCATAAAATAAACCAACGACATACTTTTGCATTTATAAAATTTTATTACAAATTCGAGTTACATAAATGTTATTTGTTCATTTGTTACCGATTATATCTTGTCATGACCTGGTTGTTTGGCTAGCCACTGGGTCTCCGCAACCTAAGTGTGTGCCTTAGCTGATGATTGCGGGTTCAAACCCAGGAAAACACCAAGTACTTAACTCTTAATCTTACTGGTAAAGCTACATTAGCCGGTCACGAATTCATTTAAATCCTCCGATCACTTCTAATTGCTCACATACTAATACATACATAATAATATATTATTATACATTGATAAATTATTATGTATATGCTAGTTCTTAGTTTGTTGAAAGCCTCGCTGATGGTAGTCAGGTTTTGTAAATTCGAAATGGAACCATTGTTTTTTTTATTAATGTTGCCTAAGATCCATATGATACCGCTTGTACAGGCGTGCACTTGTTATGTGTAATCATTGAAAATAAACTTTGCTTTCGATGCATTTCAAACATTTTAAATCAAAATTAGTTTCCCATAAAGATGATTAACGACTCCTCATATCACAAATTGTCACATAGCTATTAGTCTTTGTAGTGAAATAAAGCTATGAAAGTAAATTTAGGTAATTTAATGTTGAGTAACTTTGCAGTCCGAGTAATATTAAACGATGATTAATGTTGACAGCGGCTTAGATGATCGACTGTTCGTTAACGAAGCGGAAATGGTCAAGGTACCGTCCACTCGTCACATTCTACCAACAAACAGGGATAGTTGGTGTTGTTGGTGGCGCATTGGTACACCGCTTATATTATTATACTCGTCATCATCAGCATCATCCTAATGATCAGCCTGTATTAGTCCACTGCTGGATATGTTCTCCTCAAGGCGCGACACGGAGTCGAGATGTACTCATTCAAGCGTTTGCCCTTTTTTAACTACATATTAAATTAACATAGATTACTCCGTCAAGGAGCTACCATGGCATGTATACATACCGAAGGCTTAAAGTAGTAACATGCTAACGTCAAGTTCACTATTACGTCAAATGGGCCTTACGATATATTTTTTTAATGAGATAAGTCTTTTAAGTTTCTTATTTTCTTTTTAATAAATTGTAATTTCACATCCATGAAACTGCCTGTTTTATATCTGTTTTCTGACTTCTCCGGGAAGATGCAAGATGTTCACGGAATTCTTGATAAGACCCCTTTCGTCGTATATGTGTACATACGCCACGTAATATACAGTGTGTTGTGTATGTTCGTTGTTCTGTGAAATAATGCGTTGAGTAATATATAATCTGTAAAGAACGATATTATTTACGAGGAAGTGAACTCTTAATATGTTTAAATTTTAAATGTGTTCTAGTTGTCTATAGTTATGTAAATTTTTTTTTAATGTTTGTTACAAATATTTGTATGTTTTTAATTGGAACTATACTTTTCTTATTCCGGAATTATTGAGCTTAATCTCTTTCTCACTTTTAATAAATATTGTGAATATTCATATACGTATAATGTCTTTATTGTTGAAAATATGTCAACTCCTCTTAGAACTTTAACTTTTGATGTATTAAGGTTAGGTTAGGTTAGGTTGTTAGTGTTCGACGATGAAGGAAAACACTGTGAGGAAACCTGCATGTGTCTAATTTCATAGAAGTTTTGCCACATGTGTATTCCACCAACCCGCATTGGAACAGCGTGTTAGAATATGTTCCAATCCTTCTCCTCAAAGGAAGAGGAGGCCTCAACTCAGCATTGGGAAATTTACAGGCTGTTGTTGTTGTTTAAATATTTGCGTGGAAATTCTAACCCTTCTGCTGCTTCTTTAAATTTATCTACGTCCTGGTGCTAAGAGGGTCAAAGTAAGTTTTTGAATAAACTATACCTATTTACTTTGTCAAATCATGTAAAAATATGAATTTATTTGTGCTAGTGGCGTAAGTGTAAGTGTTAACAATATGACGCATACAGCGACCTTTCTTAATATGTACAGACTATTTCATAGAACACGTGCTTGTTATTGAAGCCCTTAAAAGATAACGCCTTGGCAGATTCTTCATTCAACTATTGGGTTAAACGATCCAAATCGGGATACCGAAGCGAAGCAACTGTTATTATCCTTGTCTCTTGTGTCAATATAGAGAAGCAAATAATTACTGTCTTAAGGTTATTTCAATAGTATATTTAGGTATATTCCCGTATTCCTGTGCTTTTATTACTTTGCGTATGCCAAGAAGACCCGTAGAATATCAAGAAATAAAATTACAAATTTTTTTCTCTTGGTGGTCGAGGCTTGTGCGAGTATGTCTCGTCACCTTCTATCGCCTCAGCAGTATGTATTTTGTTCTGATTGGAAGGGTGACTGAGTCAATAAAACTGCAGGAAAAAGTCACATAAGCATCTCAACTTACATCTTACATCCTCCAATCTTACATCGACAAGGGATGGATAAAATTTCGTAGAGCAACATTGCAGGCGGTGGTGACCATTGTATCACGTGGACCATTTGCCAGCCGTTGTACCTATTATCAAAACACTTTTTTAAGACTAGGTGCTCCGCGCGGTTTCACAAGCATTTAACTTCACGATTGCTCCATCGCCGTGATGTTACATAAATAATCTATGAACTGGCTAACTAACGTAATTTTTGCTCCTTTCGGCGTGGAGGTTTATTTGTAAGCGGCTATTCTCGTAAGCTCCCGTTTTATATTTTAGTATAAGGAGATAAATTTTATTGAAATTATATCGAATATAAACTGTTATCATCCTATTAATTAATATTATTATTACTGTTTGTAGATTAGTTAATACGTTTATAATTTGTTGTTTTTCTCTTTTCTTTTTATTTTTTTTTGTACTTTTATATCGCGTCCTAATAAACATTTCTTTCTTTCTATTATATTTCAGGCCCAAGAAACATTAAATATTTATTCAGAGATTATCAAAATTTTAGCAATGTTTAGAGAGTGCTTTTTCTGTGGTGATTGGTGAATGGTTCATTCATTTCGTTTTTAAATAATTAAATAAGGCATTTACTAATTATTTATTAGTATTTAATTTGTGCGTATGTGGGTAGTTGATACATCGAGATTAGATCTTTATAGTAATAATGAGTGATTGTGATCCGTGATATGACCTTTCGGTTAAAGGTCAACCAGTACCACGAGGTTAGATTCAGTCAAAGGTCACTATTATGAAACGATGGAACTCAGCATCAATTTGTAAAGCGCTCTTGCTCTTTGAGACATTTATAAATTCTTTTTCGTATTTAAGCTTTTGGAATTTACCTAAGTGAGTTATAGGGCTATTATTTGATATGCGGTTACTATAGATCATTTATTATAATAGTATATTATATTTGCGGTTACTCCCATGAGAACTAACGGGTATGTGACGTCACTGTCTCGTTTTCGTATACATCGTTGTGCCCTTACATATTGCCTTTTTAGACACCTAAAGGTTTGTTTACCGTCAGGATGCCCGCTGGCACGGTGAGAGATGGCATATATACTATAATGTGAATGGCCACCATAACAGGAAACATATTAGGAGAACATAACATACTACTATACATCATAACCGGTGCTGTAACGAAAGTTTAGACTTTAATTAAATCAATTAAATTATTTTGGTGTGTTGTTTATTATTGCATGATCCGTGCCCGAAACCTCGTTCGCGTAAACATCGGTTACGATGACGCGCCGTTTTGAATATTTAGACATCTTTCTTACTCAGTTGCAGTTGGCTTAACTGGTTTACTGACAGTGGTGTTGCAAGATCTAAACTTAATGTGGTCAAGATACATTTTGCGAGGCCCTTGTTTTTTTCATATCATATACATTACACTGTACATTAATGTAACGTTGAATGTTCCATAGTTTTTCAAATTTATTAATTTATTTCCGGGTCCGAGGCGCGAGGCCTTTGCACGCCTTACGCCGCCACTGTTTACTGACTAAATTTCGAGGCTGAAGATCCCACAGTGAAGTGAAACACGGACTTTGACAGTCTTTACACCGCTGTTCCTCGGAAACTCGTTGGTTTTGAGATTAAATTAGTTGTAGCTGTATCAGATAATGAGATCGAGGATTCCCTTACTCTTTACATTAATTAATTATGCTAATTATTGTTTGAGGTTATACGTGTGCGATGTAATATGTCTTTTATTGTTATCCGATGGGATCTCACTGAGATGATGATGGTAAGCCAGTAGGGTTTCATAAATGTTAATCTGGTCACGATATCCTTTCAACACTTATGTCGCCACGATGAGTTATTTCCGCATAAACATATATGTATATATTCGAAATGTTACGGAACATCGCAATTCTAACAAAATTTATATATTTGTATACAAAGCTTTTTTAAAAATAGGGGTTCCATTTTATTTACATGAATGATGTATGTTGAAGTTTTATAAATGTGGCACATCTGGTTATTATGAATAAACATAATCATAAACATTAATTTGTCAATTTTTGCTATGTTATCAAAAATTAAGGATTTTTAATCGAATTGTTCTCCTTATTGTTCAAAACGCCTTGACCGACGATTTTTCACCGACTCCGTAAACAACATAAAACGTATAAACATACAATTAACATTTACGATCGCATATCGAAGCCAGTTAACGCGGCGGTCTCACAATCGCCGGCCGGATAGATAAACATTAGAATGCAAGCGGCGCGACGAAAGTGTGCCGAGTGAGAGGCTGTTACGAATATTGGCGACCTTGCCCCGCTTTGTGTTACGTGGAGCGTTCAGTGAGCCAGCGGACGCTGAGATAACGACTGCAATAGTGAGACAATGCCTCGTCTTGATGCCGGCGTCGATAGCGCGACCGGCAACATGCAACATTCATTGGGATTAGACCAATAACAACAGTCTGTAAATTCCCAATGCTGGGCTAAAGGCAGGTTTCCGCACGATGTTTTCCTTCACCGCTGAGCACGAGATGAATTATAAAGACAAATTAAGCACATGAATCAGCGGTGCTTGCCTGGGTTTGAACCCGCAATCATCGGTTAAGATGCACGCGTTCTAACCACTGGGCCATCTCGACTCATATATACGGATAAGACCGTTCCGTTGCTAAATCACAACACTAATAGACCTAATAGGCAAAGTTAAATAATGCTTTTTGACTTGAAGATTACTCGTCCTATTAAATTAATAGGCTTTCATAGATAACCCTTGTTACTTCTGTGAGCTAGAATAACTGTTTAATGTATAATAAATGTTTATATTTTCGATTTATCCGATTTCATAAAATGAAGTGTAATCGATTTCAGAACGTTATTCTTATCGCTTTCAATATTTTGATTCGTCGAAGTCAGAATTATAAATTAAACAAATAATAAAAATGTATTCCGCGCACTCGTGAATTTATTATTTGTATGGATGAAAGTAAGGTTTTTATGTTGGAATGTGTGCAACGTATCTGACACAAAACGTGTAACCTTTGTTACGTATTTTTTGTTAATAATTGAGAATGCACGAAAACCCACAACCACACATCACATAGATGTTTATTTTTTATAACACTAGTTTTATAAAACTAGTTTTATTACCGTACAAGCTAAACACAAGATAAAGCAATTAGTAGTTTTATTATTGTACGATATTTTGAATAATAGTATTCGCCTTTACTTACGTCTTGCGCGTCATTACTTCAGTCTCATGAAAATAAAATTTGAAAAGTACATTAATTAAAAAATACCAAACAACAGGTGAAAGTAAATTATGTTTTTAACAATTTTAAATTGAAACAACGTATTCGTATGATAATAGCTTTGGTCAGTTTAGTAAGAGCTATGAATTAGGAGCGACGCGCGACGCCCACACTTTTAATTTCAAAACGCAGCGTCGTGACGTAACACTCTGTAATACCAAATGTGTTCACAGATCCGGATCAACGAAACCACGACGACCAGACCGCGCCGTGTACGTTCCGAGGGCTCTGCGGGCCAACGAAAGCGCGGAGGAGGCCCGAACGGAGACCAAGAAGGCAACTCCCGAAGCGAAGTGCCCAAAATCGCCGGCGTCCAAAGATAAATCAGCTCACGGCACACCAAAAAAATCTCTCGGCAAACAGTTCTGCAACGTGTACACTCCCCCGCACCTGAGGAACCAGACGGCAGCCGGCCCCGGAGCCGTCAGCCCGCCGGCCGAGGAGAAGCAGGAGCCTGCAGTGCCAAATAGTGATAGTGCAATATCGTTTAGTGATAGTAGTTATAACGAAGTAGACGAGGCAGAGAATTTCTATATAGGTGATTATTTCACGAACGGACAGTTAGGATTTTACAGGCCGAGCTACTACGATTACGAGGGCAACAACTACGAGGACGGCTGGAAGTCAAATGAGTCCAACGAACTGAACATGGCCGCGCCCGACACTCGCAGCAATATTATCGATAATGAATATCTGTATAAGAAGGACGAGGACGTCGAGGCGAATGAGCTGAAGCGCGCCTCGCAGGAAATAAACAGGAGCAGTAAGAGGATTATCAAGCAGAGCTTCGACTCCGATGTGCTCGTCATATCGGACCCCATCGAGGAGGCGCCCAGTCCGAAGGACCCCGGCGAGAACCAGTCGCCGCCCCCTGAGGAGAAGGAAGAGCCTGTGAAGAAGCCGAAACCGAAACTAGAGGCCAAAGTTTCCTTGAAACGAGAGGAGAACGACTGGGACGCAGTCTTCGACGACAGCGGCGAGTGCCTCGACCCCTCGTTACTGGAGGAGCTGACGTCGACAGTCGGCAAGGTGCACATCAGCAAAGCGAAGAACAACTACGACCAGTACCAGACGAGGGGCCAGGCGTTGTTCAGCGGGCCCTACGACGAGACCTTCGGCCACGTGGTCGAGGTGTACGATTTCCCCAGCGAGTTTAAGACGAATGATATATTTTCGTTGTTCAGTGAATACAAGGACACTGGTTTCGAGATTAAGTGGGTGGACGACACGCACGCACTGATCGTGTTCAGCAGCGCCAAAATAGGTGAGTGCTTTAATAATAGTGACAGATCATCTGCAAGTATAATGACGTTGATTGAATGAATTATGCTATCGATTTGCGTCTATATGAATGATTTTTAAATACACGTGTTGTTTTGGGTTCAGTAGGCAATTTATAAAACATAAAAATAACGAACAGTATCAGTCAGATATTTAATAAGGGGTATAGATATTAACCTCTCAGATAATCAGTTTGTACCATCTTATGGGCAATCTATCCACACGAGCTCATTGGTTGCGTCAAATAGCGCTCGTTTCCCGGGTGTCCTGTTACACATTTCTGTCCCAATTCACGGAATTACTTCCACAGATTGCAGGATAGTGGAGGGAAAGATGTTACACGTCAAATATTTACGTGCGTTTATTGGATACAGCCGTTAGCTTCAATATACAGTCGGTAGTAATCTGTACATTTAATTAAATTGCAGTTTCTGTTTGTGATACTAAAATAGCCGCATTTTACTAAATACATACATATGTATGTATAGTGTATACAGGGAACATAAACCAAAATTCAATTTCTTTTTACAAGATTTTTCTAACATCCTGTCTCATTGTTCCGACTAATCTCTGGAACTGTTAAACTGATTTTGATGGGATTTCCACTGCCAGACAGGTGATGTAAGAAGTAAAATAGGCTTCTTTTATTTTAGAACCGTATACAAAAAATAATAAAATCTACTTAATTAAAATTCAAATGCTTACGAAGTCGCGGGAACTGCTAGTCGGCTTAATATATAGAATACAATTGTAATATTCCTTATATAGAATGCTGCCGAGATAGGTTAAGGCTATTTTTAATTTGTGATCTTTAACCATTTAATGTATAATCTGAAATAGGATTGGCATCACTAACTAGATCTGATCTTGACATTGTTTGATCGAATAGTAATGAGATTGGTTGATCGCATTCATGGTCGAATGGGACGTATTTTTTCTAAGAAATATCGTTTTTTTTTAAATATAATTATGCGGTCAAACAAATGGGTCACCTAATGGCATGTGCTCACCACACTCATGGACGCTGTAAGAAATAATAATCACCAATCTTGGTCTGTCGTTACTCTGGCTTACCATCCAAATCGGAACAAGAATCTAGGATAGTAATGTAGTGCCTACACCCATTCAACAACAAATCTCTACCAGTGAGAGAAATCAGATTGTATCAAATGTTATCACAAGTACCCGTTCACTATCAGATGTAAATCTTATCTTTCAACGAGCAAGTTTACTAACTCAGTGCTTTTATTAAATCATTTGTTATTTTAACAATTTAAACAATTTATTTTGCTACACATACATTACAACGATGGTATACAAGAAAATAAAAAAATACAAAGAATACAGTGTAGGGGTTCATCTCAGTATATGCTGTGCTAATACACAACACTGATTTTCAGATACCCCTGACTGATTTTGGGACAAAGACACTCACCTACGATTCATAAAAGAAGTTACCGTGTTTTTTAACTTTAATGAAATTCTGTCACTAGTGTATTTTACTTGGTGGTAGGGCTTTTTGCAAGCCCGTCTGGGTAGATACCACCCACTCATCAGTTATTCTACTGCCAAATAGCAGTACTCAGTATTATTGTGTTCCGGTTTGAAGGGTGAGTGAGCCAGTGTAACTACAGGCACAAGGGACATGACATCTTAATTCCCAAGGTTGGTGGCACATTGACATTGTAAGGAATAGTTAATATTTCTTACAGCTTCATTGTCTATTGGTGATGGTGACCCCTTAACATCAGGCGGTCCATATGCTCGTCCGCCAACCTATACCATAAAAAAACCGTCAAACCGAATTGCAGTATACACGTTACTGCAATTCGGTTTGACGAATTCGGAATAAGCGTCAAAGCTTCCTCGAAAGGGAGGATTACATTGCAGGCTGTTACTGTAATGAAGGCTTAAGACGAATTCCGTGATCGTCGTCACGACTGAGATGACTGTTTCTAGGAAGTATTGCAATCCGGCTGCTAGCTTTATTGCGCCAATTGTGAGCTTCGTTTTGCATTGTTCTATTTTAATGAAATCTTTGATTACATAATCTCTAGGTAATAATATTCTGCGACAATATTTTTTACAATGTAATTGGAATTTATTGTGCAGAAATTTATTGTTTTGATTTTAGTGTGGGCTACCTAATATATAATATTCACAAAACATAATATTCTGATACATAGCGTTTGAAAATTTTGTATGTTATATTTAGTATGTCACATTGTAAAAAAATACTATAACATGTTCAATCTACTACCACGGAGACTTATACAAAATGTACTTTACTAATTACCTTAGGTAATCCAGTCTTTTTGCCTATACTCCAAAAAGTTAGGCTAAAGATATATGTTTTTAAAATCAATTAACTACATAAGTCCATTGAAATGCAATGGCAGAAGAATTGGAAGCATTCTGGTCATGTATGATCTGTAACGTATGTTATTTTGTATTTTTTTTGTATGTTACCTTAAAAACCTCATACAAACCTTGGTTATGCTAACTTTACGTGATATTCAAAACGTGTATTGACCCTAAGAAGTTGCTTCGTGGCGTACTAGGGGAATACCCTTGTGATAGATTTTGTGTTGTTTTTCTCCACCGCCGAGCACGAGATTGTTATAAACAGAAATCAAGCACACCTCGGCTCGAATTACTTATCTCTATCAGAAACCATATAAGTATTACCACACTAGCACATTGTCGAAATGAAAATCAAGATATTCTTTAATTAGGCCATAAACGTACTTTTGTTCATGTATCAGTCAGTATTTTAATAAAAAAGTAATTAACAAAATAGGATTAACAAGAAGCGTAGTTGTGATCATCATATAACACTCGTTTTAGGTTTACAATCTGTAATTTTCTATGAAATTACCTGTCTGTCTGTCGCTCTTTAACGACCAAACGAACGAACTGAAATTGATAAAATTTGTTGTGAAGCAAGAGTAACATCTAACTAAGGACATAGACTTCTTCTTTTATCTAACTCATACAAGCAACCCCTTCAACGCAGGCAAATTCGCGGGCGACAACTAATCTCTTCATAATAATAATAAATAATAAATATTGGATAACATCACATACATTACTCTGATCCCGATGTAAGCTAAATCACTTGTGTTATGGAAAATCAGAAGTAACGAAGGTGTGGTACCTTCGTTACTTCTGATTTTCCAACACCCAGACCCAAGACTACTTAGAAAACTAATAAACCTTCTACATCGTCTCGGCCGGGAATCGAACCCGGGACCTCAGAGTGGCGTACGCATGGAAACCGGTATACACACCACTCGACCACGGGGGTCGTCAAATCTCTTATAATAATGTTATAATACGCCTGGATGGCAAACGACCTTTAGTTAATTTCTCTGGCGTGAGGCGGGCACACGCAACCAGTCAGTAAGTAATCTCGGCTAGAGGAACATCTGTTTATGTAAGAGGTTCAATTTCGTGTCGTGATTTCGATAATATCTCGCAGGATAACCGCTTCCTCGTGTTGCAAGACGGTAATGCGTTTTAAATTGGTGTTTTTATTATTTTAAACATTCTTGGTACTTACATAATAAACATCAAATTGTAAGCGACATTGATGATCAACGGCCTGTAAATTTCCCATTGCTGCGCTAAGGCCTCTTCTCCCTTTGAGGAGAAGGCTTGGGATATACCCTGTTCCAATGCGGGTTGGTGGAACACATGCTTGCACGAATGCCAAGCACGAGATGAATTATAAACACAAATTTAGCACATGAATATTCGGTGGTAGTTGGTTGGGTTTGAACCCGTAATCATCGGTTAAAATACACCCGTTTTAACCGTTGGACCATCTCGGCTCAGATATTGAATATGTTCAAATTGACGTTTAAAATGCTCGGTTATATAAAAATATTGACCATTTTATTAAGGTCAGTTGTGTCGCAACATTGTCACGCCAATAAGTATATCCGTTTAATATATATAATCAAAACATATTGCGTTTCGTATATCTTTTGGAATAAATAAAATTGTAATGACTACTAAAGACATTTACAACCTCAATCCGTATAATTTAATATTCGTATTTACTAAAGTACTAAAACGAAAACAAATATTATATTTCTGTCCGTCCGTTTGTCTGGGACTATCTTCAAAATGAGTGAAAAATACAACAACAACAACAACAGCCTGTAAATTTCCACTGCTGGGCTAAAGGCCTTCTCTCCCTCTGCGGAGAAGGTTGGAACATATACCACCACGCTGTTCCAATGCGGGTTGGTGGAATGCAAATGTGGCAGAATTTCTATAAAATTTGTCACATGCAGGTTTCCTCACGATGTTTTCCTTCACCGCTGAGCACGAGATGAATTATAAAGACAAATTAAGCACATGAAAAAGCGGTGCTTGCCTGGATTTGAACCCGCAATCATCGGTTAAGATGCACGCGTTCCAACCACTGGGCCATATCGACTCTCTCTGACATGCAAATAAAAATTTTAAATTTTATTATATTAATGCATTTAGTGCCATTTAAAAAACCCCTAGGGAAGCAACTAGTTACTTAATACAAGAATTAATTGAGAATATAATTGATAGAGCAGTTCTTTGTGTGGTCTCACGAGGCGGAATCCGCACGGCGTTCGACGTAATACTTTCGATTTCGTCACGCCGACCCACTTCGGTGCCTAGTTACCATTCGAGACACGACGCGTGTCCGTGTCGCCTTGAACTTGAAATTATTAACACTTATCCTACTCTTGTTATATTTTACCAAACATTCTCTTAAACTAGCTGTAACGGGAGGCGGTGTAACTAAGGCACAAGAGCCTAACATCTTAAATGAGAGATCATATGGCGCATTGCTAGTATACATAACGATATATCATTATCATTACATAGTATAATATAAACGATTGCCGTGTGATTAGATCTTTAAATTTATGCATAGGATTTTGATGCGGTTTTTTCAATAGATAGAGTGATTCAAAAGGAAGGGTTTTGTATATAATGTACTGACAATATAGTTAAGAAACACTGATAATTTTAGAAGTTTCTACTGTGATGTCGTAAATAAATTCTGTAGTATATTTAGTACCAGAATTGCACTCGTTCGAAGCCGGGGCGGGTCATTAGTATAACCCTTAACTAACAATGTATATAACAGTCACTAAAACAATTGTTAAGATTAGTATCACGTTAGTTAAGATTAGCTAACGTTTCAAAACTGTCTGTTCGAAATTCGTGATGACTTAGTAACATTCTACTTGTTCCGTTTCGCAGTCAAAACATTCATTATAGTTATGTAATTATCGTGCTGGTATTCCATTCGTCTTAAATAGTTATCGTCTTATTAGCAAACTATTTATGTTAATACGTCGTGCAGACAAAAACATGAGAGATTTTAATTACTGACATCGTTTCTGCGAGTTTATTCATTCACAGCCTGAACAATAGATACTTTTTTCAGTGAACATAGTTAGGCTGCGTGTACAAAAGCCTGTCGATATGTGTACATATATTTCGCTTCCGTTTTGTTGTCATATATATTTACCTTAAACACATTAATGCCAACTTCACGTGAAGTAAATATGGTATACTTAGCAATTTTCAGTAAATATCTTACTGCTTGACATATATTATACTACCCGTAGGTATGGAAATAAATTTACCAAATTGCTGTAATTGGCTTTGTGCCTGTGATAACTAATAAAAATAAAAACTTTTTATTTCCTTAACACAAGATATACAATTTAAACTCAAAGTATATATTTATTTAGAATTTTTCTGTTAACGCCCCTGGAGGTAAAGTCCTCTAACAGTTTCCCGGATTTTCTTATCTGTACTCTCTTTATCCAGTCGCCTCCCAATTAAATAAGAGAATAACAGGGATACAGATAATTACCACGAATGCTTAAATATTATTAATTGTCCCGACCTCGCATAAACAGACATTTGTACAAAACGCTACCACAATCAATAATTGGTTACTTGTGGTCGTGCTTTGTGCAAACCCGTCCGGGTAGGTACCACCTACTAATAAGATATTTTACCGCAAAACAGCAATACCTGGTATTGTAGGGTTCCATTATGAAGGTGAGGGAGAACATCTTAGTTCTCAAGGTCAGCGGGGCATCGGCGATGTAAGAAATGTCCCAAATCTCTCAAATGTTGTCCCAAAGTCTTTGCTACAGAAAAAAGAACCATGTAATTAAAATGCTGGTTTCGTTTCGCCAATGTACGCGTAGCCTAAGTTTCAATTAGTGTGTTCAATTTTATTGTTGCCAGCGAGTATGCAGACGGTACCAGTTTTCACGGCAAATAATTTCCATGGGAATGAATGTAGGAAGCACTTACTGCTCGTACCAATGCTGACATTTCCCTGTACGATTTCCGCACACCATCGTTGCACCATCGTTGATGCTACTCGTAGAAATTTATGATTCACATGCATTACAATGATTTCATTCATTCATTAATAAGAAAGCCAGAAATGAATATATATAATGGACAACATCGCATACATTACTCTGATCCCAATGTAAGTGGGTAAAGCACTTGTGTTATGCAAAATCAGAAGTAACGACGGTGCCACAAACAAACCCAAAACATCATAGAAAACTTATGAACTTTTTTTACCTCGACCGGCCGGGAATCGAACCCGGGACCGGGACCTTGTGACGTAATCATAAAAACAAGTGTGCACACTACTCGACCACGAAGGTCGTCGTCGTTATTTATTGCACAAGAGATTTTAATGAAGTAGTTGAATAGAAATAAATTAAATAAAAAGGAAGTGTGCAAAAACGGCCATATTCAATTTACTCAAAAACCGATTCAATTTACAGATGAAGAAATTGTTCACGTATGCATTTTGTTATATAAACACATGTTTTTGTAATATTTATACGAACACTCTACTATATGTTATACGCAGCCTTTGTCTCCGTAGCTAGCTTGGAATTTGTAGTTTATAAACTAATCGTATCACTTACAAATAACCTAATTCATGATCTGTATAAGTTAGGAATCGTTGAAGTACAACTAATTAATTACAACAATCTTCCTGATAACGTTAAGCTATTTAGATAATCGTTACCTACAATACAAATATAAAGATTAAATCACACAAAAAAGTAATGCAGATCAAATTATTCTCCAAGTAAAAATAATGTTCGAACGAAGAATCAACTTTTATTCCTTTTAGCTTTACCGTCTGTCATATTAGTTTTCCAGTGACGTCATATATTCAAACTAGGTGTTGCTCGCAGCTTTGCTCGCTTGGAAATTGCTTATATTACCTAAAATATCAAACCTTATTTCATCATCTTATGGATAGAATTTCCAAAATTTCTTCCTTACTTCGTATCCTACTCACAGGGCCGGATTTAGGGAAGGGCAACCGGGGCAACTGCCCTGGGGCCTCCACAGAGGTGGGGGCCACAAAAGTTTTCAGTGAGTTAACAAATACCGAGATATAGTCAAATTATAATAATCTTACTACTTAATATTTTAAAAGTTACCGATACCAGTCGAGAAATACTTACTGATTCAAATTAATAAAAGCTTAAGCTAATCCATTAATCCATGATATAATTATTAGGATCTCCACGCTCCTGTTGGTCTAGGGCCTCCACTGCTTTGTGGACCCAGGGCCTCCAGACCTTTAAATGCGACTCTGCCTACTCACCAAATTTCAAGGTCCTAACTTTAATAGTTTACTTTCGGCGATAATATATTAGTCAGTCAAAATTTGTTATTTTATATATAAATATAGATAAAATGATGCTTAATAAATGAAGGAACATCGTTAAAAAACGATTGTGGCAACTATAAATTACAATGTTAATGTAGTAGACGTATATGAACATGTACATGGTGAGGCTTAGGAGTTATCTACGCCTGCCGACCCACGCAGCCCACTTTACGGTTCGAGGAAGCTCTGCGTTAGGTAACGTGATGTAATGCCTATCGGAGTGGTTCGGTTCGATGTTGGAACATAAATGATCAACCAATCAATCGAAGTGAAGTTATTAATACGCCCGACGAAGTGGAAAGTATTTCGATGTAAGCAAGATTCAAAATTAAAAGAAAATGATCAATTTTGTTTTATTATACCACGAAGGCAAATTTTTAGTATAGATGTAAGTTCTACTTACCATTAATTGCGGGAATCATTTTGTAATATTTGTAAGTATTAGTTGTACTGAAACTAATACGTTTAAGTTAGTTGAAAAAGGTCCGAATGACATCTGAAGCCTCTTTGACATAGACTATTAAGTACTTTACTGCTCATTTTTGTACTTGATTTGACTCAACTTTTTGCTACATTTAGTAATATCAAGTAAACACTTAGTTCAAATCAGCAGAGCAGATGTAAACGATAGTTGATTTCAGTATAGATATGTCAAATGGTGAACTTGTTGGAAGGAGATCGATTTAAATCCTGATGGTGACTCCATAGATACTCTCAACAGAGAATCACGTTTCTTAACAGGCCTGTCTAAGTCCAGCCTACAATTATCAGGCCTTAAACCATTGCCAAGGTATCTTAAACACATTTTTGGGAGGTAAGGAAGATCAGTAGAACACTGATTGTTCCCGGACGCTTGTTGAGCTTAAGACAGATTGCTTCTTGAGTTAACTAGTGATTTCACAACAAAAATTTTCAGTTGTCTGAAGTCCTTGGGAAGGTGAAATTATGATATAGGTTCAACTATTCACGGAATTCCTACAAGTCATACAAACACGCTTACAACAATGATAAATTCAATAGTTAAGTTATATACAAGATATTGTAATTAATTAAATTCATATTTTATATTCTTGGGTAATTCCCCCTTACTAATATGAGCGGATGTATCTGTTTGTGTAGAACTATATTTACGTTAAGTGAACTGTATTATGTGTACATTGTTCGCGTTTCGTATGAAATTTACTATTAATTTATGTTAAAATATTTAACGTAATGGGAAAATTTAGAATTGAAGTTTTTGTTGTCTGTGGATATAACATGCAAAAACATTAGGTAATATTACATGACCCACAAACGATAGGATCATTTATGATAATTTAATCTCAAGAAGTTCAAGGCGTGATATCAGTTTAGTGCTGAACGCACTTCGTATACTGCTCGTGGAATGTTGAAGGCAGACTATGTCCAACACCGACTGATTGGTGTCGTATCTTCGGCTGATAGACAGATATTCATATACGGATCCATAGTGGCTGCCCATTAGTATTGCTTAAAATGTACCGACATTTTATTATTTGTAGTAACATGACTATCAAAGCCGTCACGTGGTCTGCCCACGATACTCTGTTTTGATACGTGCATGCGTGCATGTTATAATCACAATGGTTAAGCATTTCATGATTATGTTCTGATATTATTTTCGTATTGGTCCTCACAGAATACTTCTGGACTAAATATATGTTTGTCATGAGTGGATACGTAGTGTTGTGTTTATAATACGTCTCGTGCTCGGCGGTGAAGGAAAACATCGTGAGGAAACCTGCATGAGTCTTATTTCATAGAAATCCTGCCACATGTGTATTCCACCAACCCGAATAGGAACAGCGTGGTGGAATATGTTCCTAACCGTCTCCTTAAAAGGGAGAGAAGACCTTAGCATAGCAGGGGAAAACTAACAGGCTGTTGTTGTTGTTGTTTGTTGTTATTAGATACGGTTGTTAACATAAATGTTACAGATTCGGGCTTGATTAATGTAACCAGTATTACATTTAAATATTAATATATTTTTCATATAAAATTACAATAATAACTTAGGTTTGCTTTCAATTAACGATTACGTTATAATGTGTACAGATATGTAACCTTTGTAGTTGTTTTTTTATTATTATGAAATAGTAGAGCAACGAGCGCAGGTTAGCGGTGTAGCCGCATGTATACAACCTACTTAGTGATCGGCTGGTTCAACGACCGTGTGACGCAACGTTGGATAAGTGGGACGACCGACCACCGCGCTCTCATGGCTTTTCACACGATAACGTTTGCGGTGCGAGCTTGTCAAATATAACCGCACGTTAAGTGTATATTATGTTGCAAATAATTGACAATAGATGGCGTTTATCGGCTCTATTGCACACTTAAATCGTGCTCGCTAGATTTATAATAAATATTTTAAATAAGACAGACTAGGACCTTAACGAATTTGATTAATAGAAAAAGCTAAGTTACAAAAAATACTAAACTATCACATCGTTTGTAAACACTATATTTTCAAAATAGAATTTATTCAAGTAGGTTTTAACAAGCATTCGTGTATTGTCAATTTACAAGGCATATTAGGCAAAGCTATATAATATGTCAGGTTATATTATTCAACTATGATTGCGTACATTCAATAAATTGTCATTTTTAAAATCGATAGTGTTAAGTTTTGCCTGTAACATTTAATTGTGGTGATTCAGTTATTGTATTGTCATCGACTTACATGTACAATATCATCTTGGAAGTAATTAGGTTATATTTAGTTAAAATATGATAATCGTGCAACCTCTGTATATCTTATACAGAGGTTGCTTATTTAAATGAAAAGTATTTCTCAATACTGTTTTAATGTATGAATCTGACTTGATAAGCATACTTCACTCATTCTATAATTAGCTGTTCAAAATTTCTCAAAGAGCTTAAGTCAATAAAGTTTATTTTAATTAAATTTTATAAACGCGCGACTTAATGCGCCCGTCTGAAGAGTATCTGAGATCAGTCTCTGCTATTTAAGATTGCTTATTACAGGAGAGGCGCAGACATTTGCTATGAAATAATAACTACACTTAGCGATTGTTAAGCGAAACGTAAGCGAGTTACATTAGTTGGCTTGCGAAAATAGTATTCGAATTCACAGGAAGTTTTAGTAAAACTAAGTTGAAAGTAGTGTCTTTGTTTATAAGTTAAGTTTTTAGTTCAGAAGCTTAATGCTGTTTACATATTTATGACGTCGAAGTTTGTTCGCTTAGGTAAAAAACTAAAATTAAAACCAATATTAATTTACAATAATCTTTTTTTTTTATTGTGGGCCATTATAGGTGGGGTGGCAAACGTCCACCTAATGATATGTGGTCACCAATTTCAATGAAATATTTTGAATGAAAAGTGTCATCTTTGATCCGCCTGGGCCCTGCGACCGTATTAGATGTAATTGTATGGATGTATATGCGACGGCTCCTGTTAGCAAATATTATTATAACTTATATTTAAAATATTAAGGGTTATGTGCGAATTATAATTGCAGTTAACTTACTTGTTCTTGGTTTAATTAAATTTGTATTCGATTCTAGATAATAGTTTATCTAGAATCGAATACATACTTTCAGTGTTGTCCGAAAATGTAAGTTATGAAATGACAATTGTAATTGAAACCAACCAATTTGTTTCTGCAATGTGTATACAAGAACAATAGACAGTTTTGCTTTTGTTGTCTCTGGAACAATGTTCCACAGTAAACATTTAGAATTCAGACGGCTATGAAACCGGCGCCACGCCACATTTGGGGTTCAAGCTGGTTTCATAACTAATTTCTGCAAAATTTCAATTGTAAGGCAGGCAAATGGACAGTTAATTTTGTATTTACAATAAAACTAGCTATTGCCCCGGGTTTAGACTCGCGAACTTTGAATATATTTACCAATTAACTTAAAACTAAAATATTACTTTAATTTGAGACTTCTTTGTATTTCACAAATTAGGATGGATCCTTTATTTTGTGGATCTTACTTACCAAATTTGAAGTCCCTTACTTAAATCATTTCCGCTCAGCGATGATGAATCAGTCCGGACTTCTTATTTTATAAGTACAGATGTTATAGGTAAATAAATCGCATGATGTATTTGCGCTTAAATAAATAACTTTACGAATGGGTACCGGGCGCCGAGTCTAAAATTAAGATTTTTTTTTATTTTTTTTTTTATGGTATAGGTTGGCGGACGAGCATATGGGCCACCTGATGGTAAGTGGTCACCATCGCCCATAGACAACGACGCTGTACGGAATATTAACTATTCCTTACATCGTCAATGTGCCACTAACCTTGGGAACTAAGATGTTATGTCCCTTGTGCCTGTAGTTACACTGGCTCACTCACCCTTCAGACCGGAACACAACAATACTGAGTACTGTTATTTGGCGGTAGAATAACTGATGAGTGGGTGGTACCTACCCAGACGGGCTTGCACAAAGCTCTACCACCAAGTAAAATACTAATTGACGATGCGTGGATGCAATCTTAATTGGTGTGTATGGAATATAAGTCTTTATTATAGTGTCACGTCGCAGACTCGCATAGAATGCTCAGCGACACGTGAAGTTGGCGAATTAACGAGCTCCGACGTCGATCGATGCTGTGATTGCACGTGGGAGTAAATTTACACTGACTCCCTTACAGAGAATAGTTGAAGCGAATATATTGGTATGTAGGAATGCTTTCCTAGCGGTAAAGCCTTGTGCAAACCTATTTGGGTGGAAATGGTTTGTGGATTTGAGAAATTTCAGGCACGAATGATTGCTGCCTTCTTCATGTGTCCTATATATTTAAATCCAGTGGGCTGTAGAATTGCAGTTTATAAGTTTATATTTTCAGTAATTAAACTATATTTATTTTTGTTTTCATAATCAGTCCTTTACTTAAATCAGTTTCTAACCCAAATCAAATGTGTATTTTGTTATCAATTTAGTATCGAATTGCAAAATCTTATTTTATTGAATCTAACATCGGCTAGTGTTTCTATATCATAAAAAAAAAAATTATTAAATTCAGTACCAAAATAAACCTTTTTCAAGTAGGCTTTTACAAGCACTTTTGAATCGTCATTTTACAATTAAAGAAGAACCGGAACTCAGTACTCTTTTCTTCTTTTTCAACATTTAAAAAATGCAAAGTCAATTAATATATCCTGCTTGGAAGTCAACAGCTTTTTTATCATCTATAAAATCTTGTATCGAATAATATGCCTTTTTTACCAATGTATTTTTTTTATAAACGATTTGAATTTACGAAACGGCAAAGTTAAAAATGTCTGCGGAATATGATTAACCCCCGTATATACTTAATCTGAAATTTCAAAGTAATTTTACTACGTTTTACCGTTAGTATTGACTCGATTGTTTCGATTGTAAAAACATATTAAACGTAGACTTCAAGGTAACGCGTGGTAATCAAAGGTTATTTGAGAAACTCGTAAATCTAAAGTAATTCGACTTGCATAATTTTATTATTGAAATCAAGGTTACAAATACGTTTTGTTACGTGCGTAGTGAGATATAATTATGTAATCTCATCGATATTGTTTTGTTGACGATTGAAATGGATTGCTGTAATGGCAGGTCCACACGACGCAGACTTGGTACAGACGTCTCTACAGACTCACAAGTCCGAGTAAAAAATCTATCGACGTATGTGTGTTCTGTGCTTTTCATTGCTTCTGACTTTTGCATTTGCAGAGTTTTACAATATAATATAATGAATTTTCAAATCGTTTACGATGGCTCTGTCTGTACCTTCAACTTACAGGACTTTATTTTCATTTCGACACAAATATGGCAGGTTTTAACTATAAAGGCTCAACCGATTAAGATGAAGTTAGGATTGGATATAGTTTGACTACTGGGGAAGGAGATTGTCTACTTTTTTTTTAAAAGCTCCAAGGGGTTGATCAGTTGAAAAGTTTTATAAATTTTAAATATAGTTGTGGATATATATAACAGTAAAGATACTTTATTTTAACAAAGACTTCAAATATTTTTTGATAATTTGTTCTGGTAACTGATTAGGCGCAGAGTTTTACGTAAGATATTTATGGAAATCTCATAATTGTGACGAAAGAAATTATCTCTTATATAATCATAAATTTGCGCGTAAATGTCTCATTGAACTGTAGATTAAAAAGACCATTATTTGGCGATACATTTGAAGTTAATAAAGTTCTGCGCCGTCGACAATTTCATCCTCGGCCTATATTCCTCCGTTACCTTTACAATAAATCACCTGACGCAGGCAGGTTTTCTCATAATGTTAGTAGGTAAGGGTATTACCGCTAAGCACGAGAGTAATTCCACTTTTTCATAAGCGCAAGAACAGTAAAGATCAATATGTTCTAAAGATTAGAATAGTTAAGATAGTGTCTTAGTTTTTCGAGCGCCTTCTTCAGTTTCGAAGATTAAGTGTTTATTGATTAATATAACAGTATGATGATACGTGTTGTTTTCTCATTTCCAGCTGCGGAGGTGCTGTCGATACAGAGGCCGCTGGCGAAGTGTCGGCCGCTGCACGCCGCCACGCTCGAATCACGAAACAAGGCGAAGAAATGCGCCGAGTTCTTGCAACCATACAGGTAAGCGTCAACTACACACTCAGCACTGCAGGAGTTGCGGCCCGGCTGGAGCCAGAATGTTTATTCTTTTATGAATTTGACGGTGGTATCATTAAGGTATAGATTTAAAGAAATTAAGATATTGACTGTTGCTTCTCAATACATATTTTGTAATGTTTTGTATGTACGGAAAAATATTAATGTTTTTATGAGAAAATGTGATTCTCATAACATTGGTACAAGGAACAAACACAATCTTGTTACTCCTGTTACTCGACTGCATAGAGTCAGTAACTCTTTTGTGGGGCAATGTATACGCTTCTACAACAGGATCCCAGAAAGCGTTCAAAATGCTTCTGTTGCCAAATTTAAAAAAAATTGTTAAGGAACGCTTGTGTGCAAAAGGTTACTATACAATTAGCGAGTTTATGTTTGATAGCACACCTTGGGAATGAAACGATCGCCTCCTGGCTATTTCTAATCATATACTACTATGTACCTTATAAATTTGACAAAAAAAAAATAACAGAAAAAAAAGACCCGCTGATTTTCTTTCGTCGGTTCTTCTCAGGTCAGGGTGTTCCTTTTTCCGAACCGGTGGTAGTGTTTATTTGACAATCAATAAGTAAGTGTAATGCTTCTATATTGAATAAAGGAATTTGAGTTTGAGTTTGAGTTTGGTAATGAAGAGCTTTATTGTACATGAGTATTCAAAAGCGTGTCTTCGAGCCATCTCGAGTGGAGGATGTCTTGGTTGGGTCTGATACGGGCGTTGTGTGTGGTGCGCAGGCAGCGGCCGGAGACGTGCACGGCGCTGGCGCGGCGCCTCGTGTCGGGCGCGCTGGGTGTGCGCCTCAGCACGGCGCGCCAGGAGCGCGCTGAGGAGCGCCGCCTCATCACGCTGGCGCGCGGTGAGACCCCCCCCCCTAAAAAAAGTAACAGCCTGTAAATTTCCCACTGCTGAGATAAGGCCTCCTCTTCTATTAAGGAGAGGGTTTGGAACATATTCCACCACGCTGTTCCAATGCGGGTTGGTGGAATGCACATGTGACAGAATTTCGATGAAATTAGACACATGCAGGTTTCCTCACGATGTTTTCCTTCACCGCCGAGCACGAGATGAATTATAAACACAATTAAGCACATGTATATAGTGGTGCTTGCCTGGGTTTGAACCCGCAATCATCGGTTAAGATGCACGCGTTCTAACCACTGGGCCATCTCAGCTCATCGCCCCCCTATCCTTCGTATATCACTCGCGAGCTGTAGCCGGAATCATACCTTTTCAAACACCGTGTCATTTGCATAACTTCTCACATTGTTGAAGCAAGACAAATAAGAATAGAGTAATAAAAATTTGAGACATCGAGCGGAATTGGAAAGGTATGGTCTCGTCTGCGGCCTGAAGCGATACATACGTGTGTGGGTGCTGAGTGTGCGGTGTGTGCGCAGAGAAGAAGCGTCTGTCGGCGCTGCACAAGCAGGAGGCCTGGGACGGCTCGCTCGCCAACAGCGCGCTCGACGCGTAGCGCCCCCCCACACGCAGCCTCCACATCGGCCAGGTAGATATTTACACTATTATTCATCATTAAGTTAAAATCAAAATAAACTTTATTCAAGTAGGCTTTTATAAGCACTTTTGAATCGTCATTTTACAATTAAGTGAAGTTACCACCTCATGTTACGTTATGTTGTGTTACGTTATGCATCTCATATTTGACAGACAAAACGTCCATGTGGTTGTGATGGATAGCTTTGTGCCCTCCAATTCGTCATTAGTAGAGTGGGCTTTAAAAGTTCTCCTTAATATTGGTCGGTGTTTCGTACAAGCCCATTTGGACAGGTACCACCAATTCCACACATATTGTCCTACCAACCATTAACAATGAATTGGTGTTCCGATTTAAAGGTGAGTGTAACTCCAGGCACAAAAGACATAACATTTTTGCTCCCATGGTTGATAGCTCATCAGCAATATTATGATTTCTTTCTTAATAACGGGAGAGGCTAGGCTAGTACTCCTAAATAATTGTTATATTAACATTTCCAGATGATTGCCGAGTCAGCGCGCCGGAGCGTCGGAAGCTCGTTTACTAAATAATAACTAAAATTAAGAAATTCTCAAATATATGTATATTATACTTAAAGTTAAATAATTTCTAATGATAGATATTTTTTAAAGAACGAATAAATTAGTTAAATCGTGCGAGTGGGGCCCAGTGTCGCCGTCCCGCTCGCACGGCTGTCCCGCTCGCACGGGCTGTCCCGCTCTGAGTCAGCGCGACCGCCGACGTCACGCCCTCTATCAAGAACTACTCAACTTATCTCAAATTAACGCTAATTACAGTCAATTTAGCAATCCGCCAAAGAACTTCACTTTGTTCAGAATTTCAGAAACTCGTGGGTATTTTATTGAGTGCCTCTCAACACTGGCTACACGCTGTCCACAGCCGACACCGATCATGATCAATACTTATTAAATGACATTACAATACCTACCATAATGACCTTGATATGAGGACGATGTCGGTTTAGTCGGGATAACTATGTTTCGATACGTCGAGGCTCTGTGTTGGATTGCGTTCCGCGCGACGCCAGATGGCGCTGACTGCACTAGCTTAAATATATACCAACGAATTAAATTTGAAAATTATTGTGTATTGTAAAATGTCATGTTTTAACTAACAGCGCCATCTAGCGCTTGTTCGGAGGCTCAAACTGTACTGTATTTACTTCCACTTCGCGTGAAGATGTCGCCAAGGAAACGAAATGTTTTAAAATTATTTATACTAAATCGTTATATGTGTAAAATTTTACCGTACAGATAGAAAAAAAAACGATCTTGGTGTGTCTTTTGACCAGCTCAAATGGTTTATTTGATACAAGTATGACTATTAAAAGTGTGCAAGATGTAGGGTAAATTCCTTGTAAGATTTGTTTGTGTAAGTTAGTCAAAGTATATTACACATTTAATTTCCTTATTCAGGTCAGTCCAATTAAGTATGTTGAGTTTTTATCCTTAATAGACTGGAGGTCTGGTCTCAAGTCTTCCACGTGACTTGTCCGCACACACAACCGTGCACAGACTCGTTGGGAGTGGTATGTTTGCCCAGGGACGTAGTTCAATTTTCATCGCTCTTAGTTTGTATCGTTTGATAACAAGCTTGATCTCTAAAAAATTATATTTTATATATAATGATGTTTTTATTTACTCGATTATATGTAAACAGTAAGAATATGTCATAGATAAGTTCTTCACACGCAATTTTATCTAACAGCCGTTTGTTGTCACTAATGCTAGAATAACTTTAATTCATTAGCGTCTCTCTACTCGCAGTCAGAAAGAGATGGAAACGAGTAGAGAGAGAGAGAGACAGAAATATAAACTGCTTCTGTGTGTCTTGACGTCTGATCTAACGAGGGATTGTTTTAATTAACTAACTTTTGTTATTTTTACAAGGAAACGTTTTAGGTAATGATAATTTGTATGAATTTTTCTTTTGCAATTATTTTTCAATCGTTTTACAAGCTTGAACTTTATGTTTAAGTTAGATTAAATTGTAATGTCGTCCTAGCAAAAAATCTCGCTGTAAGAAACTTTCAAATATGTTTTATACATAGATTATATAAATAATATGTTATATTAGTATTTTAATACCAAATATTAGCGAATCATAATAATAATTTGTTAGGTTATCGCTCACTGCGCGTTCGTGAGTCAGTCTCCGTACAGGTCGGGCATAAGTGGAGCGTTATGTATGTATAATTGACAGAGCACGACCAGCGTTTGAAACATTGGCGGATTCAGGGGGGGGTTTTGAGCCTTTGAAGTTCTTGCTCCGCTAAAGTTGACCCCGGCGGGCTCGAATCCCTCCCAAACGACAATATGAATCCGCTATTGGTTCGAATGTGTAATTAATTACTCTTTTAACAAGGAAACAAAGAAATTCAATACAGATGATGATGATGATGATGTGATGAATGATATATCCCTCTCGACGGTGCGCCCATTAAACTGAAAATTACGATATATGAAATCTTATGAAATATAATTTAATTATAACTGTTTTGCTGTCTCTACCACAAGCGCCGGGGGAGTGGGGGGGGGTATGATTCAAATATAACTCGATCGTGAAATATCAAAATGATGCTCGACATTGTTCGTAATTATTGTTGTAATGTTTAAAGAGTACTTCGAAATATGTTGATGTCAAAATTACACGATCGAGTCTTTGTTTCATAACATTCTGAAAATCGAATATGGCGCTTATTGCTGTATACTTAGGTGATATTGAAAATTCTTGAATTTTCGTTTTTCTCTGCCTTGCTCACGTTCTATGCGTCGATTTAAACGGATACTCGATAAGATAGGTAATGATGTCACAAAATCACATTTAATAAAAAGTTTTTTTAATCGTAGATTATTTTTCTTGACTAATGAATGTGAAAAGATTAGAAAAATTAAAAAAAAATACTTGTGATTTCTTTTCGTTTGTAATTAATGTTTCGTTTTGTATTTTCGTGTATTGTTTTGGAATTCTCAAAGACGATCTTGTAATATAAAGCTATATTAGTAATACGATAAACTTCGTCAGTAATTAAGCATTTATCGAATATCTGTAATACTGTTTGTACGTTTGGTTTCTCCCTCCGCCGTCGGTCAATTTGTCTCCGTTTCATCTCGATAAGATGTATTTTAAAACTTCAAATAAAATCTAATTAAATCAAGACTTAGTATTAAACTATTGATAGTCTGCAATTTTAATTAGTAATATTCTCATCGTCTTTAGAGGTTAAGAGTAAAGATAAAAAGTAAAGAAAAAGAAGTTTAATGATATCTCGATCTGATATACGAGGCGACTTGTTCGTGTCTCAAAGCAGTCACGACATCGCGAAAGCGTCTTTTATTCAATAAATTAACGAGAAAAATCGGACTATCTGAAGGCAGAAATAAAAATAAAATATTACTTTTATTTAAAAAATAGTTGATTTAAAATAATTCACAAGCTTTTAATTGTGCACTTAATACCTTTGGATCACTCGAGTCGGATCCGAAATCACGAATCCGAATCGTCGCCTTCGTTAGAGATGTAACGATTCCATCGATACTTCACGATAACGATTATACACACTGTAAGACTCGATAATATCACATCGAATCGATTTTAACGCGTAATTGCAACATATTAAAGCATTTACACCGTCGTTTAATAATGTATTAACGTTAAATTAATGTTAGTTTGACCGTCCATAATTATTTCGATTGGAAATGATTTATTATTGAATTTTAACGTATTTTTGATTCTTCAGTATATTAGTACCCAATAGAAACTATATTTTTTGCAGATAATTTAGCAAGTGATGACGTCCGATGAATCCCAATCTAATAAAAAAGATATTCGGTAGATAAAAGAATCGATCACAACAGTCATGTATTATAAGCATTATATGTAAAATCCAAAGTCATAGAATAGTCGAATAAATCTATCACGTGAACGGGACCTTATTTGTAATTAAAGTTTTGACTTTTATATTAATGTGTACTTTGTTTTTTGAAATCAGCTTTTTAGGTCTATCCGCGGCCATTTGTTAAGTTAACAAAATTTTATGTTGTCAACGTGACAACTTGCATTGTATGCATAATACATCTTAGCCTCCTTAATATCAACCAGAAAAAAAAAAAACAAAAAATATTTTTTTTTTTAGTATTTAAATGTCTTGGGCGGATAGACCTTCAAAGTGTTGCCAATTTAGGTTCGACTTAATGAAACAAACGCTGGCAATATTGTTGTAAACTTGTGCGTCTATGTCTGTAAGATTCTGTTGAGAACATTATATATTTATAAATATTTTTGTACTCTATGAATTTTTATTTATGAAATAAATAGTTAAATACATTATTTTGTTTTATTTATTCCTTAAAATATAATCTTAAGTATGAAAATAGACATTCATGAATATACGTCGTACAAACAATGCTTGATATGTAATTTTTGGCAAAACTTTATTATTAAACGGCGTCGTTTAAATAGCCTTTTAAGCCTGTATATTTAAAAAGTAATCAGTATCTTAATATTAATTAAACACAATATGCATATTTTATTTCAACTACGATAATGTATCTAAAGATTTATATTAAAGTATATGACAAATATTAACGCGGATGCGTAATTTCACATTACTCCGTGCATGCTATATGTACGTAGGTCACTAGGAAAGTTTTGAGGTATCGTTAAACGACCAAATGTTTTAACGTCAAACTATTGCCAATGATAGCACGTCTCATATAGAAATGGATAACGAGTAAAAAACAATCAACCTACATCCATTATTTTTTGTCAAATTTTTAAGTGTGATGTGATTTCAAAGGTTACGTATCGTGTTTTTCGAGCAATTATGTTCAATAATTTCAAGCGAGGTTTGAGGGACGATACTTGTATCAGTGAATTAAAATTTGTGTTTAACGAGGCAGCACTATTCCATAGCTCAACGTATCAGTGGTAAAGATAATTCCAAAGAGAAAATTTTAGCTCGTCTGACGATTCTCGACCCGGGTGGCCTGTTGAAGCAATATCCTCAGAAAACGTGGCTGCAGTTAAGAAACTACTTGAGAAAAATAGACATATTACTTACAGACGATTAGATAAACTGTTGAAGATTAGTGCACAATCAATTTATACTATTTTACATGACCGTCTTCAAGTAAAGAAGAGTTTACACGTTATGAGTACCCCACTTTTTAACAACAGCATAAATGTAATTTCGAAAGAAATGGTGTCAAAAAATGCCCACTACGTTTGGTTGTAGAAAATCACCTAACACGAATTAAATAGTAACAGGTAACGAATCTTGGCTGTATTATTATGAAGTAAAATCTAAATCTAAAAAGAAAGTATGGATCTTTGAAGACGAAGAAGAGCTGACAACTGTCAAACAGCCTCGATCCGAAAAAAGGAAAATGGTAGTGGTGTTCTGTGGCAAAAGGGGTATAATAAAGAGAATACTTCTTGATGCACAGTAGACTGTTACCACGACATGGTACACAGAGATTTGTTTGCCTCAACTGATTGAATCTCTAAAAAACCTTCAGCCAAACTCACCCATTGACATTTGGCGGCTTCATCACGATAACGCACCTGCCCATCGTGCTCAATTAAACTGAAGATTTTTTAAGTCAATTTGGATTTATTCCACTAGAATACCGTACCTAAGGCTAACCTCGCACCCTGCGCCTTTGGACTCTGCCAAATGATCAAGGATAAGCTGTATGGTTACCGGTATACCAATGACGAGCAGTTAATTCGAGCATGGGATTTGGCATATAGCCCAGTAGTTAGAACGAGTGCATTGTAACGTGATGATTACGCGTTCAAACCTAGGCAAGCACCACCAAATATTTATGTGCTTAATTTGTGCTCGGTGATGAAGGAAAACTTCGTGAGGAAACCTGCATGTGCCTAATTTAATACAAATTCTGCCACATGTGTATTCCACTAAGCCCGCATTGGAAGGTTGTGATGGAATATGTTCCAAAACTTCTCCTCAAAGGGAAGCTTTACAGGCTGTTGTTGATGTAAGGTGTGGTTAATATTTCTTTTAGCATCAATGTCTGTGGGAAGTGGTGACTGCTTATCAGGTGTCCAATCCTCCAATCTATGCCATAAAAATCTATTTACTTGTGTTTAATTGTGATAATATTTGTGCTTTTGATTGCGATATTTAAATATTCAAAATTCCTGTGTTTCCAAATTCACTCATTGTCCATTGATGTTGTCGGCAGACAATGGAATCTCTTACGAAAATTGCTACATAGTAATCAATAATGCACCGGACCGAATCGAAGGTCACCGCCGGTAATTAGTTGCCTATATCAGAACAACACGTAGAAACGACGGCCTTATTACAGATCAAAAGAGAAACGTGGAAAATTATGTTTTATAATTAATTAAAACCGAATTGAAAATTAATAACCTGATTGCTTAGGAATTAATATTATAATTACTAAATTACAATTTATATAATCTGTTCTTGGGAGTCTGTTATTTTTATGTACGTAAAATACATTACATACTAAAAATACTATCTGATAAGCACATAATATACATATATAGTAATATACAATAATTGTATGTGTATTTTGTTTATATTTTGATCGTGTTGTTGTTTTGCTTGAGCGGACAGATTCTTGAGGTTTTGAGACATTAATAATTCGATAATATTGTAATAAGATATATCTCCTTAATATATAAGTAGTAAATAATAAAGTAATCATTATCATTACATACTATAAAATAAAGTCGCTTTTCGTTGTTTGTTGCTATGTATGGTTAGATCTTTTAAATTACGGAACCGATTTTGATGCGGTTTTTTTAATAGGTAGAGTGATTCGAGAGAAAAGATTTTGTATATAACATATGGACAACATAGGAAAGAAACAAACAAAAATCTGTAGTTTATTTAGTATCAGTATTGCACCCATGCGAAGCCGGGGCTGGTAGTTAAATATAATTAGAAAAACAGTTACTTACATATTGTATGTTTTGTAGAAGCAGTTAGTATAAGGTTTATTAAAAAATATACTTCATCTTAAAATAATGATTTAACAAATAGTAGTTATACCTTTAAATTATAGATATATAGAGAGCACTTGTTCATTGACCCGGACACAGGACATTTCTAAATTATGTGGCCGCTGGTAAAGCTATTGTCTTAAAACAATGACCGCCGCAGTGGGGTGGTATAAACAGTTGAAATAAACATCAATAGATGATCAATTTCCAGTACAAACAAAGCGACGTGAGAGTGAGCTATGAAGTCGCGATGAGACGTATATTCGTCTTACTGTGTTTGATAACGCGCGCGTGCCTCGAGATGCAAACAGTTCAACATTTTTACATTTCACGTAAAACAAGATCTAGCTTACTACCGATGCAGTCTGGTTACGTTTACACTCAAGTTAATAACGAACCAGTTCAATTTTCTACATTCTACAATAAATTAAGTGATCGGTCGAGGACGGAGACAGGGGATCAAGTTGACAGTTCATTGAAATTAGATGAGAAAAAACGTAAAGAAAAAGGCTCTCAACTATTTGATAGCTCATATAACAATAGGACTAAAGGACCTCCTGCGTCAAGAAAAGATCCACACGATTCCATGTTTGATAGAAATGAATATCAAAATGTAGCTTCGAGTAATATCGAATCAACCTACGACACAGACCACGATTTCCACACTGACGATGAAGATATCAGAACGGATTCTAGGAATTATTACGGCTGGCCTTATTTTTATCACAATCTCTACGAATACGAGCCGATGAAATTTAATGTCGAATACGAGAAGGCGAAAGACAAACGTTTCATTTCGTCTGAGGTTGACAGAATTATTCCTGTGTACGAGAATTCCAACGAGGATATTCCTGAGTCTGAAATTTATACTAGTTATAACGATATGAACGTCTTGACGACTGATAATCCTAATTACGGAAACCAGCCATTTTTCTCATACGTTCTCAACGACTACTTCGATCAAACGTATAATGATGATCCACTGAACTTCAAAGGCGTTCCTTGGGCAAAAGAATTTGATCATAAGAAACCATTCCAAGATATTTATGATTCTTCTAAGCGTGTAAGACGCCTTGACGATAATAATCCAGGATATCATTCAGATTTTTCACTTGGCCGTGACGCATTACAAGAATCGTTACACGGAAAAAGCTACGCTAGTGATTACGATTCAGCAGTTAAAGAAAATGGTAAAAAGAACAAACATAATTATAAAGGAGACTACAAGAAAAATGACCAAAATTATGGAGGATTTAAAGATTTCGCTGATGCTTTTACAAACAGATTTGGATCAGAAGATCACAACAAAGTTGCCAAGTACTCAATTAAAAATAATAATGATAAAGGTGGAAAGAAGAAAGGATTCCGAAAAGTTTATCATAAAGATGAATATCAAGAGCACGATGAATTCTATGACGATAACAATAGCAGTGTGAATAAAGAAGAAAATGGTGAATCTAAAGTACGGGTTGGTGGATCAGATGCGTTTTTACGCTCACAGGCGGCAGCGGCGTTAGAGAATACTGAAAATGAACTGAACAGAGCTGAAGATATTGCAAGCCATAATTATGACCAGCAACATACTGGCAAACAGCGGCATAGAGGGAATGAAAATAATTATAACCAGTTTCGAGACTTAGTGAAGAATGCAGCCTTCAGTAACAACGCCGACTATTTTAATATTTAACTGATTTGAGTGAAGGAACAATGAACAACGTATTGATTTCCTTAGTTTTTATTTCATAAAATGTAAATTAAATTAAGAATTGACGAAGACATCAAACTGAATTCTGATATGAGAATGTGATATAGAAAAATGATTACATTTGTTTGGTATTTGTATATTTCAAACGCATTTATCAAACCAATAATTCCCATGTAATAAATATTTTGTTGTATTAAATTTTATATGTTTTGTAAAATAAATATAAATAAAACGAAAAAGCGTTTATTTTACAGTGTACTCAAAATTAACACATGATTCATAAAATAGACAAAAATTGTCACCCAGACTTTGTTTTGGATAAAAGACAATCTTATTAACTAAAATATATCAAGCATATATTTGTTCAGTATAACTGGCACATTGTCTAGTTTTTTGAAGGAGGTAGTTGGGGAAATATCGGAAGGTAGCTCAAAATATTTGACATGAAAGCGGTTGACCTTTCATTCAACTTTCCGAAATAATTTCTGAAGATCGCAGGTGATCTCACTGTCCTCACTGGGCCCTGACTTTCATCTTCCTTACTGTCTTCATTCTCATTACTCGTATCATCGTCACTGGGTTTGATTTCCTTTCGTGGGGCTTCAGTGCTGGTCGAAAAATCATCATCATAGTCATCATTTTTTATCACTTGAACAGCTTTTCGTACAACTTTATTAGAGGGCTGATCAACTTTCCGTGGCATAACTACTTTCTGACCTAATTGGGACTTTCTTTCCATGCCTGCTTTAATAGATTCGAGTCCTGTACGTCTCTCGTTTAACTTTATTTTCGTCCTGGGTTCTAAAGGCTTGCCTCTTCCAGCAAACTCATCATGATGAGTATCGAAGTCGTAATCGTCAAGATTGAAGTCATCGTCTTCGTGCTCCATGGAATCTAAATATTTAACGGGATATTTCATTTTCATCTGATAATCCTCTTCACTAGTGTCCGTATCAGAAAACTTTGGTATGGGCTTCTTTACGAGAGATACTTTCGGATTAATTGTTGATTTCATTTCTGTATTAATGTCAGGCTCATTTGATGTCTTGGCGAATTCCCTCGGTCTCCGAATTTTACTATTGTAAGAATTAAAAAAATCACGAATAATTCTTTCTTGCCTTGATAATTTTTCTCTCTTCAGTTCGTACGATTCATTCATATTTCTTTTGCCTTTTTCTTCTGCAATTAACTTAGCTTGAGACGCAACAATTATCAAAGTACTGAATACAGTTATTGCTAAAACTTTCATTGTTAATAGCAGCTCTGTTAATCTTCGACTAGCAGTATCGCATTGTTTCAGACAGAATGTAAGCAATGAGATGTTTTAATTATTGTCTATACAGCTATTATAAATTATGTTAAACATATTTGTCATGAGAATTTGGTTTGACTAACACTCCAGATTGTTTTGATAACAATGTCTCATGTTATTATTAACAACATTATTGCATTCAAAGAAATTTCTACAAAATATTTATTACAAAAACTTTTAAACATTTTTAACGACCTTTGATTGAACGGGTCTTTAAATTAGAACTTGAAGTTTACCTGTTCCTTATTTATATTGCTAAGGGCAATAGTCACTGAACCCTAACCGAATGTTTATAACGACAGATCGTGGCTGCATTCTTTTCAAGGGAACAAAATGTGTCCGAAAAACTTTTTCCTTTTAATGGTATTGTTGTAGCTCAAGTCACTGACCGGGTGTTTGATCATTTTTTTTAATTTATTTATAACACATTGTTATTTTCTGTCTCGAGTTGTGTTGTTATAGTAATACACATTGTTTAATGTAGTTGTTTATTTACAAACCGCCGCCGCCTCGGTAAACAAAACCGAAAGTAAGCATATAAGAACGACGTGAGATCTACACATCGTCAAATCGAAATCACGAACAACATGTTGAGGATTATTGGTTCCGTCGTGTGCCTCTGCCTGGTGTCGCCGGGGTTGACGCATTATATATTCGACGATACACCAACTGGCTACCTGTCTCCTTCTAACGATGGTGAAAATTTCAGAAAAAATCAAATACAGCACAAAAAGTTCTACATAGGAAACAATAATCAAAACTTGAAACTGTTGAACGAGCGCACGTTGGATACACATTTTAAAATGCAGAAACCAACGCCCGGTTCATTTTCTGGTGTTTCGATGAATACTCTAATTCCAATGATATTGAGCGACGTCTCTGCAAACAGTCATCGCCTCCTGAGAGGACCTGACAACAGTGACGTAAGTCATCCAAAGAATATGGAACATAGAATAGACGATGTCGATAACAACTTTAAGACGACTACAAACAAGAATGAATTACTATTACGAAATAACGACATTTACTACGTCACGAGCAAAAATCTGGACACAAATAAAGGAACGTATCTTGAAAATCAACGAAATCTCAAATTGAACCATTACAGATTCCAAATAGACACTGAAAATAACAAACAAGGCAGTCTGAATAATCCCAAGTCTAATAAAATAGCACAAATTTCTGAGAATGAAGAAAGGATACCTCAGAAAAGTAATATCAATAACGATCGCAATGCGATAGGAACGACTCGGCTGAGCGAGACTCAACAACATTCCAATCTAAAGACTCTTAAACAGGATGAAAACAGAAAAAGAGACATCGCTAAAATAGACAATAGTTACTCCGAAAACTCAATTACTAAGGACGAAAAAATCTTGACAAACAATGGAGGTGTAAAACAAGTCCAACAAGGATCGCTTGCAGTGCAACACACGGAGAGAAAGCGCCATGGAAACTACTCTCCGGCAAGAATCGGAAGGTACAATATCAAAACGAAGACCAAGAATAAGCCCTACGCCCTTTTCTATGTCATGAATCACGAAAACTTCGATCAGCCCGACACAATACTATCAGAAAATAGAAACTACGACCAGGACCCGGTAAATAACTTTTATAATACTGTCACCAACTACAAGACCATTCATAGGAGAAATCCAAGCATTCAAAATTATGCTGTTTTTAGAGACCGATAATTATTATTATTTTTTAATTGTTATTGTTTTTACTGATTATTTTATAAAAAATAAACAGTCCTGATATTTAAAAAAAATGTATATTTTTCTTAAAGTGTTCGTTAGCTATGTCGTAGTTGTTTTTTTAAGCTATTAGTAACAAAATGGGTCACAATTTGAAAATTATATAAATTAATACTCCTCATGATTATATTTATTTCAAGTCCTGAATGATTTAAATATAAGGGAACTCTAATAATTATATCTGACGACTTCTATACAAGCCAAAGCTTTTAAATCAATCGTTTATTAATTGTATTTGAAATTAAGAAAAAAAAAATATTATAAAACACAAACCTACATGTTATAGGAAAAGATTCATAATTTGTTTCTTATATAAATATATTGTTATTGTTATATTACCAAAAAACGTTTCAGTAAATCTCTCGCTCCGTTTTAATTTTTGACAACATTCGAAAGAATTATCCTATGCTCCCCTATATTTATTTATGATATATTTTTCATATTCCTCAAGCACTTAGGGCAAGAAGATTCTTAAGGATATATTTTTTGACATCCCAACATTAAAATTACTTATTTAAAATATTCTAATCCATTTCGATAAGTTATTTAACTTATCGGTTCCTAAATGTTACCAACTCGCTTCTCAAGGCCTGATTCAATTTAATTAATAATAGTATTACTGTTATTCAAATATTATTTTTTCATTGTTAAGAATCTATTGTAAGGAGTGGTGTAAGCGTCGGCAACTTTTTTTAAACAATATTTAGCACTATAAAGTATTATAAAATCTTAACAAAATTTGTTTATTAAATGTTGTCTATCACAACATTAATAATTCATATTTAATCCAATCATTATATTCAATCCCACACTAGTAAAATATGGCTCTGCACAGAACGACTATATTATGACAATTTATGTAACTTCAATGGTTTACGCGGCGCGCGCCAATTAAACACGCAGACGGCATGATTTCAGTCATCTTGAAAATAAATTACTTTTTATATCACACTCAATACTTTCTAAATATATAAATCTTTTACAAATATAACGGACAAAGCCACAAGGACGTATAAACATCATAACATCATTCTGCTCTGAGCGAACACACAAACATAATAACAAAAACAAAGATTTATTTAACATCGACAATTCAGTGAGGTCGGGTTAAAGGTCTCACTAACACTTACAATAATATTCACTTCGCCCTTCATCAAAATGACTGCATAGTTTTTATTTTTTGCTACACTCGCCTAATAAACGCGCGAGTGCGCCGCACAAATTACACAGGGTTTTTCATTATCATTGACACAGAACAGCATTACTCAATCTCGAGAGCGCGTTCATGAATGTCAACGTTCGATGTTCTATTATATTAGCTATATAAGGGTTTCTCTTGTATTTCGCTGTCATTGCTACGAGAGAGGCTCGGGGAATATGCTGAGTCGTCTAGCTCTTATACTAGTGGTCGCCGCCGGCGGCTCCTGCATGGAAATGCGGGAGACGGTTGAACGTATGGTGATGGTCCGCACCACCGGATCTGACCTTCAACCTGCCGCCTCAGGCTACATATACAAAAAGAAAAACGATGGAAAGGAAAGTGTTATCGAAATGGGCGAAAGTGAAATCATGGAACAGTTAGCTAAACTTTACGAGCAGCCGAAAGCCTTTGGCGCGCCACTACCGATCTCAAAGGGACTTAAGACAGAGGAAGAAGATGAACAGAAATCGGAATCTCAGAGCGAAGAACGTGTCATTCCTGTAAAAGAGAAACAAGAGGACCACATTGATGGCATAGCTGATGATGACTATAAGAAGATCTTTGATGAGTATAAGTCACTTTACGGTGACAGTAAGGCTTATGACGATTACATTCGTAGTTTAAGCCATTTAGGCGATGGACTTTATAACGGGTATACAGGAGACAATAAAGACGATGACAAAGGATATAAAGGATACAGCAAAAGGCAGCGCTACGGGGACGGCAAGGCTGGTGACTATCACAATGCAAAATACGAAAGTTATGCCTATTCAGACAGCGATCGCAAGGGAGATGAAAGTAAAGATGATGAAAAACACAACGAACATCATGAAAACGAAGAGGACGGAAAGAAATCTCACGCCAAGGCAGACGGCCATGGATTTTATAAAATCTTCGACAAACACGACGACCAACACCAAAAAGACCATAAAATTTATGACAATGAAGACAAAATCGGTTTCCATAAATTCGCAGGCGGCCATAAATATCACGGAGCAGAAGACAGAGGATACGATAAAGATGGATCTCACGAGTCAGGGCATCAACACGACTACGGAACAAGCGGACACCATGATGAAGGATCAGGAAAAGAAGCAGACCATTCCTCCGAAGAAGAATCGTCCAGTGAAAAACATGGAGACTATGGGTCAAAGGTGGGGGAGGCTGCCGGCCACGGCTACGGCTTCAAGATCAAGCATTGATGTTGGCGTGTTAAAGATGTTTGTTATAGTTTTGTTAACTTTTGTAAATATTTAATTTATTATTAGATAAAGATAAACTGAAACCTATTTACGAATTTACTTTTCTCTCAATCGTTATCAAAACTAAACCTTATATAATTTATATCAATAAATTCTTTTACCAGCTCACATTTTATTACATTAAGTTTCTACTGTAACACAAGGTGACAGTTTTATCAACAATTTCGTAGGGAATAGTTTTATTTGAGTATCAGTTACACAGCCTTCATTAATTAATAATATTATAATCACCGATTTAGTCCCTGCTAGAGAATATACATTACACATATTTATACCGAAATCCAGATTAATCTTGTTACCTTTCACGTAATTTATTTTTAATGTAATGTCAGATCCAACACTTCCAAAAATAATGCAGAAGTAGGGCTAATAATATCTTGACGTGCTATCTGAGGCACGACACCATAAGTACCAGGCAGTCAGTTTGACAGAAAACTGAATAATCTGCCATTTGGGAACAAAGGCGTAGCGTTAAAACACACACGTTTTAAACGTAGGAAGGACGTGCTCTTCTGCTCTTCCTTTTAAATAAATTATTTTTATGAAACATAAACACAATAATAAGCTTTAAATTTCCTGAAAATGATTATTTTCTGATTCAGATTTAAATAAAATTTTAATTGTGAGTAAGTAAAAGATTTAAAGTAAGTTTAATAGTAAAAAATATTAATACTGTAAATATACTAATATAAATAAACCATTATTTATAGTCCTAGAAATTAAATTTATTATTAAAAAAAATCTTCATAAAGTTAAGTAAAATATTATACAAATTTCATGCAATTAAAAATTGCTGAATCTTTAGTATAAATTATTTAATAAATATATTTTTATAAATTCGTTTAAATAAATAAAAATATACATATCTACTTATTAAAAACTGCATCTACTAAATATCTTGCTTACTGTTCTGTAGAATATATGTATATTAGGGTTACGCTTGAACAGACGTGTAATATATACTTTTTCTGTTTAAAATGCCTACAAAACACAAGCACTTGTACAAAAAGTAACAAGAACGATTAAAATAGTGAAACTGATTATTTACGGCTAATTCTCTTTCATTAATTGATAACACTAATTAAGCAAACTTTATTGTGAAATTGAAAAATACTATTGTAAGGTTACCTTCGATTTCGTTGACTGTTTATTGTCCAACTTGAAATTAAATAAAAGAACAGAATACATTTTTTAATAATTGTAATAAGTAATAATTACACAATAGTAGCCTGTAACGCTACGACTTGATTCAGACTGTCATTCCATCAGACGAATATATATTTCAAACTCAAACTTGAAACTCCTTTTTTCAAATCAGAAACATCACACTTACTTGTTGATTCGGAAAAGAAAATACCCTGACCTGAGGAGAACCAGCAAAATACTCAGCAAGTTGTTTTTAGTCAATCTGTGTTTTTTGTCATGTTATATATAGATGAGTTTTACCTTACCTTTTAAATAATTAACATAACCTACACTGTATACAAATGGATAGTAGAACGTAATTGACAAAAATTATAACAGAACGACAAATATGGGATGGGAAAAGCTAAATAAGTAGATAAACAAAAAACTGACAGACGATGTTATGAAGACTGCAGGCACAATCTATGGAGGCCTGTGTTATTACACGCTGATCACTCAATCCAGAAATCCGATGAGCTAAATTAAGATTTAAAGTAGTTAAAACACTTAGTAAAAACAATAAAGGCAAATAAATAAAAATTTCTTCATGATTCAATTAATCCTTTTCATCTGGTTTTAATTCATCTATTATTATCCAATACATAATGAGACATTTCATTTCTTTTCTAACAACAGTAAATGTTCATTTTCCACTGCTCCCTATGTGGAGAAGGTTTGAAGTATATTCGACCACGCTACTGCAATAAGGATTGGTATAATATACACCCACAGCAGAATTTCGTTGAAATTAGACACATGTAGGTTTCTTCTCGATTTCTTCCTTCATCGCCGAGCACGGGATGAATTATAAACACAAATTAAGCACATTAAAGTGTTGCTTGCCTCGTTGTCGATTGCGATTACCTATTTTCTAAGCCTTAACTGAAAATACGACAAAACCAATATACCTATCTAATATACATAGATTTGATCAGCGGATATGCCTTACAAATTCACTATTGATATCTCGCGTATTTGCATTATAAAATGATTGAGTATCAGCTGTTGTCCGAGGTGTCTGTTTATCGAAGCGTGACGTGACCTTGACCTGCCTTGCAATCGTTTTTAACGTTGATATCACAGACGCCTCATTTGGTTGATGAATTAATATACAAGTTTATTAGATAATAATGTTAAAACACTTACTAAATTTTACATAAAATTTATAATTTTCCCTGTGCTTTTTATCTTATGTTGAGCAATGTGCTTGTCGTATGTGCTTTACCCTGGTACAGAAAAATGAACTACGCTAGTCGCCGAATTATTGTTAAAATAATGATGAAATGTCTTCATTCTTTAATTAAATATTTTTTTAAAGTGTTTCTAGCTTGCAAAGTCTTGTTCTTCTTAGTAATATCCTTTATGTATATAAGATTTTAAATTAACACGGTTGTTTTTATCATTACCGTTATTTAATACAGAATATTTACCATTTTTATTATATGATATTTAGTTGGTGGAGCTCGATATTTCCATATTATCTACGAATTTCTTGTTTACGAGACTCTTAAAAAGGTGGTAAATATCCCGTAATAAATAACTGTAATCGTTTAAGTAATTTCACGGAAACGTGTTATACGTGTACATAAAAACCCAATAGTGCTTGTCCGTATTTGAACTCACGATCCTCTGTTCCACTGGTATATCACGACGATTTTGTATGCGTATTCATTTAATTGTTACTTCTTCATAAAATTTAAGTATTATGTATGATAGGATCAAAATCTAAGCTTTCTATCATTTATTATTTCCTGTGTTGGGTGTATTCATTGGCAAGACTGAAAGTTATATGAGATCTTATTAGGGAAACTGCACGTGTCTGATCTGTCGCTAATTTACAGTGAAAGAACATGGCGGATTAACATGTTGTTGATAATTTATCGTTGATAAATTTTAAGCTTTTGTCGTGCCAGGAGAGGCTTTTACTCAACTTGGTACTTTACTTTTTAATTGGAGCTTTAACTCTTATAGCGAGCTCGATTGGGACAATTGCTTAGAAAGGCCGTGTATACAATTGGGAAATACCAATTTACTCATAATTAGTTAAACAAGTAAATAGGTCCGTAGTAATGATAGTGTTGCTCAGTTATCTTAATAGAATTTTAGATTTGATATTTGCAATCAATTTTTGATTTTCGCCAGCCATTTGCTTAAAAATGTGCTTAAAAATGTACTTTAATAAAATTTAATTGTTCGCTAATTCGAATTACTTTTAAGCATAGTACTTCTGGTAGATTTTGATCTTTCCCTATATAAACTAAAAAAATGGTTTTTCATAGTTTAACTGCTGGAGAAATGGTCTTTGAGCATACGTGAATACATGTCAAGCGTTAATTCATACGCCTTTAAAGATGCATCAGAATTTACATTATATCCAAACAATCGTAAATATGGAAAAAAATATTTCAACACGACATCGGTAATTCAGATTTGTCGAGTTATTATCATCGTAGGCGCAATTGCGAACAAAAAACTTTTCGCGCTCGTCTGCGGTCGGCGCCCGCGTTACGTTACTCAATGAGCAAATTTTTCATTACCAAAGTCTTTGTCACCTATAACCTCGTGAGAATAAACTGTTACATGGCTACGAGAAAGGTATCAGTCGAACACTCACGGACCTTCTTTTGTCTCAAACCCAGATATAAATATTGGGCAATGGGGTTAGCAAATTATTACAGCACAGTGAGCTGAACAGGAAACATCTCAACATGAAGACAGCAATCAGCCTGTTATGCGTGGCGGCCTGCGTGGCGGCCGTCCAGGTCGGGTACGTGGCTCCAGCCACGAGCTACATTTACCGAAGCGACAACGATGGACCGGCCAGCCTCATCCAGGTCGGAGCGCATGGCTACCAGCAGCCCCAAGCATTTGCGCCTCCCTTACCTATCGGTCAACCATTAAAAGCGGTTGAGGCTTACGATTTGGCGCCGATCCCCTTGCCTTATGTAGCCGCTAAACCAATCATCATCGAAGATGCAGAGGAAGATGACGAGAGCTCTGATGAAGGTTCTGAAGAAAGCAGCGAAGAGGAACTGGCTGGGCACGATGTTGGACACGAAGTCGGCGGTGGTAGTGCTTACGACGAGGAACACCATGCTGCCAAGGGCGAAAAAGGTGCCAAGGGCTACCACAGCCAAGATCATCATGCCAAAGGAGTCGCTGGCAAATACGGCAAGGAGCATAAGGAAGGTTACTTCCATGAAGCTAAAGGAGAAAAGGGTGCCCACCATGACGAGGCAGACGCTCACGGAAAGCATCACGAAGCCGGAAACAGTTACAAAGGAGGAGATCATGGCCACAAGAAACATTTTAGCAAGGGTGAAGAAGTGACCGGCTACCACAAGGTCTTCCACAAGGACGAGTTCAAGAAAGACCACGACTTCTACGACGTGGCCGACAACAGTGGAAACTTCAAAAAGCACGGATCCCAGGACGCTCATCACGGTTCTGAAGCTGGCGGTCACAAGAAGGGAGGACACAGTGACTCAGGCTATAACAAGGGCGGTTTCGGTAAATCTGGATTCCATGCTAAGGGCGTAGTGGATGAAGCTGACCAAGGTCATTCCGCTGAGGAAGGTGCTGACAGCCATTACAATCACCACGAAGACTACGGGAAAAAGGCAGGTCAGAGCCAGGAGAAGGAGTATGCCTTTGGTGAAGCCGATGGCGATTACGAAGAAAACGACAAGCATGACGACGAAGAATGAAATTTTAACATAATTTAGATAAATGTTGATTAATTTATTGCTTGATTATTTTGTTATGTTTGATACTCGATAAAGCTGTAAATATTTTTGTATAGCACAAATGTAAATAATAATAAAAATAATGAAATGAAACTAATACACTTTTTATTTTAAATAAGCATGATGCTTTAAACTATAATATCTATAAAACGAATTCCAAATAAAAAAAAAGAAATATTTATAGGAAATACATTTATTATTTAATTTAGCGTCACACGTCAAAAAGTCACGTAATCTCAATTTTTTTATCGTCAAACTATTTTTTAAACACAGTAATAAGCCTAGTCACTGTATTAATAACATTATATTTCCTGGTTTTTATTAACAGCAATAACACATACATAAAATAAATTAAATCTAAATTTAATTTTTTTAATAAATATAATATTATAAATCGGAATTAAAAAATATCAATAATATTTGTATAAGAATTCTGACCTGCTTGTCTGGTATTCAAAAATGATGTGCAAACTAGTTATTATATTATTTCAGAAATGGCAACGGATTGCTTATATACTTTGTGACATGAACACTATTAGGTGATAAAATTCCTAAAAATAAAAAATAGGATTAAGAAGAAAAAAATACCCTGAGACACCCGAGCTGATGGATCTATGCCTGTTACCCTAACGAAGAAAAATATATTATTGTGTAAACTAAAGGATTCTGCCTAAAAATAATTTCTAAATTTAAAACCAACAGCTTATATATCATTACTATTTACAGTTCAAAGCCATACATCATAATTAATTTTACAGTTCAAGCTTCAAAGGAGACATTTAATGATGGCCTTCAATATTTTGAAAATCGATTATTTATAAATCGATTAGCTAATCGTGATTCGCCTTATTGTAGATCTAAACATTATTTATTTATTACCAATGCCAAATATCAATTAAAATAAAAATAACACATTTATACCATCGTAAAGCTAAAAATGAAATTATCATTCATAAATTATAATATAAGGTAAGTATGTATAAAAAGTAAAAATGCAGAATCTTAATAAGACAGTGCAAAATACTTCTTATATTTAGTTTTGTTTATTATAACAACTTTACTTGTAATAACATTTAATTAGAATGCTTAATGTTTAGAAGCAAAATATAACAATCCTACAGGAATGCTTACACTGTACAAACGATAATTATTGCTCTTAAAATTCCCTCTGCTGAACTAAGGTCTCCATACTGCTCCAATACAGATTGGTAGATTCACATGTGACAGTATGGTTTGCACATGATGTTTTTTTCACCGCCGTGCACGAAACGAATTATAAACACAAACTGAGAACGCTGAACGAATAATTACTTGTAGTTATTAGTTTTCATTACCAATTTGTAATAAAATAAAATATTACTATTAGTTAAAAAAAATCTCTGTGAATATTATATTTACCACATTCAGTAATAAAATCAATATGCGTAATATTTTTTGTTATTTAAGTATCGAGAGCCTTGACAGATCCATGTCAGCGAACCGACAAGCTACATCAATTAAGATGCAACCGCGTGGAACCAGAAATAAGGATTTCTGAGGAAAAAACTTACCCTTGTACACGAATTAGGAACAAAGGCTATATAAACTAAACAGATCGCATGTATGTCAGTGTCGTAACCTACTTCGAGTGCGTCTGATCACACAAAAAATAAGAACATGACACAAAACAAAGTATCACTATTATTACTGTCACTGGCATCAATTCTATGCTGGTCTGATTCATCGCCAGTCGACTTGGGTTCATTGGAATTTGATAATCTTGACACTGATATATCGGATTTGAAGTATGAATCCGAAGATGGAACCTTGGACGATTTTTTCAAACCTACCGATAAGAAGGTAGATACTGCCAAGCAGAGTGAAGGATCAAAGACTAAAGTAAGTGCGTCCGGAAGCAAGAAGAAAACTTCGGGTAGCAAAGGATTGAATACAAAGTATGACCTCGAAGACATAAAGAAGTTTTTTAAGCTAGCTGGTATTCATAACGCAGGCACTTACGACGATGGTGGTATCTACGCTGTTGCAAAAGGCGTAGCTGCATCAGGTGTAGGAGTCGCTGGTAATGAAGAAAGAAAGTACAAAAAGGGTACGAAGTCAAAGGGATTTCATAAAATTTCACACAAGGACGAATACAATAACGACAAAGAATTTTATGCAGAAGACGAAACCAGTGGCGTGATTAAGAAAATTGGTGCAAAAGGTCTGGGTTTTGAAGCTGGTGCTGGTGCGGCTGTTGAGAAAGGTTATTTTCATCACGATCATGATAAAGGATTGTTTGGAAAGCAAGGCATTTCAGATAAAGTTAATCTTAACAAGGAATACAAAGGATATACCGATGCTCAAGAATTTGATTCTTATTTCAAATTTAATAATAAGTGATGAATAATTATCTTTTTTTTTTAGTTTGATTTTTGTGTTTACCACTTTTTTACGATGTTATTTTTTTATGATAAAATTATAATATTGTATGGTTTGATATTATATTTTATGAATTACAATTATTATTTAATAAGCAATAGTTTTATGGCCTTATTTTAAAAATTGATTATTGTAATCGTCGTTAATCAGTCATATATAAAAGCGTTTATAATTCAATACGTTTCACTTCGATTTAACATCCGTATTTGTTATAGAATGTATTTAAAAGAAATCATTGTAAGACCGTTCGAGTAACGGTATAGAATAACTCTGGAAACTTATTACAGATTATGGGTTTCATATATTTAAAAAAATATAAAAATGGTGAGTTTCCATATCTTAATGTCAAGTCTAAATAATGGTTTTCAATCAATGTTCCAAATTCAAATAAAAGTTTATTTCATAAAAAGTATTATTTCATATTTTCAGCTTTAATATTACTCCAATTAATAAATTATTTTTACTGCTTACATGGAGAAACTCGGCCACATTTTTATAGTGCATTCCCAGAATTAGGGAATAATATTAAACATTATGGCTACCTAACTCTCGATACAGAAACTGATCCTGTTGTAAGCGTACGAAAAAGCTTTGGTGCTGCAATGTCCCCTCCATTTGTGAATATGGACGACGTCATTAATGAACCGCAAAGGGCTTACAGTTGTTCTACAATGTCGTGTCTGGATGACGATGAGACAAACATTGTATGCGCCTGCAATTACAAAACAGGCAACGTTGTAACTTTCAAAAATAGTTGTGATTTAAAAAAACACAATTGCAGATTTAATACAGGTAAGAAATTATTCATAATCTGCATAACTTGTATAAAACAAATAGGAAATATTGCACTCTACAGTAATATAATTGGTAATAATTTATTTCTACTAGTATAATATTATATTTGTAATGTATTTCGAAATGTTTCAGATTTTAAGATCATCTTAAATGATATATGCCCCTGGGAATTTCAAACTCGACGTAACAACAGACGATTTGAATTTGATTATAATAACCCTAAGTACTACAATTAATATTAAAAAATAATTGAACACGATTGTTTTTATTTATATGTTTAATTAAAATTTCTATAGTTTCCTTATAAATTGCAGTACAGAAGTAAGCTCGAGTTAAATATTTATGTGTACTCTACTCTATTCCAAGCATGAGATGATAAAATAAAAGCCAAATAAACAACAAACAACATTCGACAGTAAATTGATACGATGTCATTGGTCAAGAGCTTAATTATGATATTCACTATGGATTTGCGAATTGTTTTTATTAAATAGACTAAACTAGTATAGGAATTTTAGGATTAAAATTAAAGTGGATGTAATGATGTGTAAAACATAATTATCGTAAACAGTTAATAGAGTATATAGCAGAATTATTATCAAATCTAGAATAAAAACGTAACGTAAACGAAAAACACATAAATTTAAAGTTTGTTTATCATTATTCCTACTGCGATTGGAAAAAGCTCTTTATTTAATTATTTTATGTATTACATTGAGAATCGTAAATTTTAATTTAATTTATAAACTTAATGTCATAAAAATAAAATTTAATAAAATAAGTTAAAGTTTTTAAAACGGTATAAACATTTTAAATCACTAATTTTCTTAAGAATCTATGTAATGCAATTAAGATTTTGCGTTATTTGTTCTAAGAATTCGGAATCGTTAAAAATAATCGATACAAAGCAAAAGACAAAAACAAAGCAAGAACAAATTCGAGGCCTTGGTTTATAGTCTATGCGTTATGATATTTTGAAGTCTTGTCAATTGAAGTTCTGTCAATAATTGTGCTCTATAGTCTTTGTCTATCTCAATGTATTGAAGTGTTTGTGTTAATGATTGTGAAACAAAGAATATTACAATACGAAATAGATGAGGCTCAGTAGAGATCACCTTTTTAACATTACTCATGAGTACGGAAGAGACTCTGTTGAATCTCGATTTCGACAAGCCCAACACAGCAACTACGCCTCCCGATGACGGCGTGCTATCTCTGTCCAGTAGTGCCGAGGACATTTGTTTAGTGCCAGAGGTCGGGTTCGAAGGAAACGTGGATTCTCCTGGTGTGAATCGGGAGTCGCAGCCGCTCCTCGGCGGCCGCGGCGACCTAGATGTCTCTTTCAATCATTTCCCAGGTAAAATTAAACTTAATCACGTAAAACTCGTCGACTTGATTAATCTAATTTATAGACATTTTCTTTCATCATGCGTACTTTTATCAACATTCGTTGTTACTCATTTAACGCAATTCACTTGTTAGACTTCCGAAACACAGATACGGCTTCTTAGAACTCAATAAGAATAAGAAATGAGTAAATCTTTACGAAACTACCAAACAACGCACAAAATAAAAATTTTACTTTGGAAATGTAAAAATATTTAAATAATTCTTTGTTGTTGTTTGAAATCTAAACTAACATTAGGTATCAAACTTCATGTTAGTTGAAAAAAGTGTTTTTATACACAACTTGAGTGAATATAGGTGCAGTTTACTTTTTCATGTCAGTTTTCAGTGAAGCGTAACAGCTGTGTGGGTTTCAGACTTGTTTTTCAGTATTCAATCGTGATGGAGTTTCCATTTTTGTGTAGTGAGTAATTTATATGTACGGTGTCATATTTAACCATTTATATTGTATTCAAATAAAAATATAAGATTAATCTTTTCAGTGAAATAGCACTACATATGTTGGTTTTGAATATATGTGAAAATTATGATTGAGCATGTGATATTAACATAGTAAAATTATAAATAGCAGTACACTAGTAAGCTCAAGATGTATATTAATGTACATTTAATCCTTTTATCTCACTTTTTATAGCATTAAAGATAATTTATATCATAAATTTTATATGATCCTATTAGTGCTTAATAAGTCAATATGATTGTTTTTACATCTTAACGTAAATCTTAAACAACACCCTTATACAATAAATGTTTAAAATACTATATTTTAAAAAGGTATTCTCTTGTGGCAAATTTCTATTAGGCCATTTGAAATGGTAACATCTGTTAGAGTTGAAGAAGTTTTTTCTTCTGAATGCAAAACTTTGCAACATTAATTTTGATGCGGCATGCTATTAAGAATATATAACAATATTCTCAATTCTAATCGGTTCTAACAAGTAATTTGAAGAATTATATTACAAAATTGAAGCATATCATCACACTGAAATGTAAAAGCTACTAAAAAAAATAATGAAACTTACAATTCTCTTTCCCTTTCTTTTCATATAAATTTACAATATCAACTTTATGTATATACAATTCATGTATCAGGTATGGACAAATAGTAACTCTGTACATGAATAATAGACTCAACTATTGTAAATTACGTATATATTCAGGCAGGTAGCTTTGATCTGTACAGTAAAAATAGTTTTAAAATTTACATGCCATAATAATACTTTTGGAATATATTTGGCCAATGGTGTTGACTCTTGCAATAGCATATAATATTATATATTTAATTATTTCAAATAATTTAAAGTAAAGTGAAAATCTATATTTATATCTTTATATTTATTTTAGCCATATAGAGATCTCACTTTGTTATTGATCAATGAAAGTCTACACTGATTCAGGAAGGACGCCTCACATTGAGAAGAGCTGTCAAAAATAATCTAAAGTTATTCCTAGAATGGGATATGAGTTAATTTTAATAATGAGCCACTGTTAGCCTACTACTCGGTATAATAGTGAGAAACAGTGAATAGATAACCTCCTATGACCTTAAAATTTTTAGATGTTTGCAAGAAATCATATATATCAAAATTAGGTAGCTTTTTCAACAATATTATGATATGACTTATATGGTATGCATCTTATATAATATGTAGTTTTAATAATACAATTTTTGCAACTCGTACCATTGCATAAAGTAAATAAGTGTATTCAAAATTATAACATATGTTCACAAATATCTTTGAAATCTGTCATATTGTTACAACATCAATTGTGAAGACTGGTTTGGACCAAAAACGCAAAGCAAACACAAACACAAGCATTTATAAACTAATAAGTGTAAATGGCATTTCCGAGAACAGCAACAGTGTCACTGTTCCGCTGCTAGTTGCAAGCAGTGCAAGTGAAGCAGCAAATAAGTAACTTAATTGTGACTGGGATTTTTGTTTTATGCAGTCATGCAGAACACATATAAACTTGAATGACAAACCAAAACAAGCACTATCAGAATCTTTGATTATTTTTTAATTCTATATCAGTTTTATGTATGTTTTATATGTTATTTTTACTTTTCACGGCACAGTCAACATTACAATCAAAAATCAAAATCAAAGTATACTTTATTCAAGTGAGCTTTTACAAGCACTTTTGAATCGTCATTTAATAATTAAGTGAAGCTACCTATAATAAGATACATATACATACATATATATAAAGTTAAGAATATTATTTTTGTGTAAAATTTATCTTCTAATAGCTATTAGTCATACACTATTCATTGCTAACAATAATAATTGATGTGTAGAGTTAGTACTGTAATAAATTATGCAAGTCCATTGTGGCTTTATAATATTTATAATATTAGTCTCCGCCCCGGCATCTTGTTATCAATGTTACGTTAATATATCTAATAAAAAAAACCTGTGTGCCATTCCAGACTATAATATATTTCTGTGCCAATTTTCACTAAGATTCGTTTAGCCGTTTCGGCGTGGCTTAGTTACAAACACACACCCATCCAAACTTTCGTATATATTATATTAGTAATATTATATAGTATTACTAGATCTGGATCCCGACTTCGCCCGGCTAAAATTATAGTTTCATTTACTTCCCGGTCGCAGCGCCACCTACCGGGTATACTGTATACTATCAAGGGAAAAACACAGAATAAAAATCATTGATACGCTTACTTACAAACCTACGAATTTAAAATTTATAAATATAAACATTTAATAAATAAAATAAATGTTAATTATGATAATTTATGTTGTTGTAGTTATTATCTGTAATTTTTATACATTAAAAATAATTACTATATATATATATGATTTCTAAAAATAACGTTTTAAGTTTAATGTTATGATTTTGCTTTAGTTGATAACAATCTTCCAGTAATATTATAATGACGGTATCAATAATTGTTAAGCGTATAATAATTAATACAGGCGAGATTCCCCAATGACCAGAACATGTGATTTTGAACCGGTGAGAGCTGGTTCAAACCGGAATACGGATCACTGTTTTCTTGGGCTTAATTTATATTTCAAAATTACGTCGCGAAGGAAAACATAGTGAAGAAACGTCTGATATAAATCTACAAAATCCGAGCTGGAGGATGTTAAGTTTAGTTTACTTTGAATAAGTTAATTAATAAAATTATTGATGTAGAAGTCAGTTGTAATGAATGCATAATGTATGCGTTTGTCTTGGAAGTTTTGTCGAAAAGTCAGACGCAAAATTTTGGACGATTTGAGTTACGAATATTTTTTTCGAATATTTTGTATCTTTCAAGGCTAATCATTGACATTTTATTTTAAACGCATGCGTTGCTCAATTTCGTATTTATATTATACATTTATTAAATAAATTATCATTCCGTAAATTAACAAATTGGTAATACCTATCACTATCATCGGTATATTCAGAAAAAAATAATGCGCGATAAAAACTCAAACATCCACTGTATAAAACTAGACACAATTGTAATGTATATTCTAGAAGAACCGGTGAGAAACCCAGTCATTCTTATTAAAGTTATACATTTCGGGATATTTACCATGTTTTTTATTTTTGTTCGCGTGTCTCGTTAACAAGAAATTCGTAGAAAATGTCGAAATATCGAGCTCCACAAAAATAAAAAACATGGTAAATATCCCGAAATGTATAACTTTAATAAAAAAAAAACCATGTTAATTTAAAATCAGTCATTCTTGTTCATCAGTCGTTTACAAAGTTTCCTCACTTAAATGCAAATATTTTTTTCATGAATCCTGAAAATCGATATGTACCAGCTGTACGCTGTTTTTATTATCTATAAAATACGTGATCGTAAAACACGACACTAATACTTCTAATGGATGTTTTTTTCTGTTATCCGACTTTCTCTGTCCTACACAGAATTTTACACAGTACCCAAAAACCAAATAAACAGATACAAATTTTCCTATTTTAAACTTACGAAAAAGTTGAAATTGTTAGGCTACAAAAAACCGACTAAAAACTTCTTTATAGAACCTTGTGAATAAGAAGATTGCCTTCGAGTATTTAATAAATAAACATGTCACAGTATCCAAAATATTTTGAAAATAAGTAACCTGCATTTTATTTAGTACAAACTGCTAATCTCTTATATATTAATTTCGTAAGCTGTTTTTGTCCAAGTGATTATGGGACGGTAGCTTCACATAGAAAATCAGTTATGGTCTCATTTTGAAGAGCTCTTTTTATAGATGTGCAGAAAAATAAAGGAAGGAAATTAGACTGCAATGTAATAAATTGCTGCGATATAACAAAGATTGAAGAGCGGAAATATTTTACTGACCGGTTAGAGAGCGGTATTACGATTGTATAAGAAAATAAATGAAAAACGTACTTACACAAAATTAAAGAAATTTCTCATCGACAAACTCCAATTCTTTTGAATAAACATACTCGTGAATTTTATTAAAATAAGTATGAAATCAAAATATACTTTATTCAAGTAGGCTTCTACAAGCACTTTTGAATCGTCATTGAATAACTATATTAAGTAAAGCTACCACCGGTTCGGAATGTAGAATAAATCGAAAACAACCGACAAGAAACTATAGTTACTCTAAACATTTAAAAATATCTCTCAAATTTCTTAAACATGCCATGATATAGAACATAGATACAAGAACATATAAAGTAGTTTCTACATAGATAATAAAGGTTATAATTATGCTTTTGAGGAGAATTACGAAACGGCAGTTTTCAAAAATTGACAGCCTGTGTGGGTCTTAACGCAGGCGTGCGTGTGCAATCAAGTGCTCTCTGCGTCCGATGATGCGTGAACTGAACGCGGCTGACATGTCGGTGAAAATATACAAACAGTCTTAGGGCTGCAGCGATCCTTTGGATTAAATAAAGCCTGCGAAGGAAGAGCGGAATTTCTGGAATAAGCGATTTCTCAAATGGAATATATTAGGTACTAGGTACTAGTGGCTTTGTATCGATAGAATAAAGGTCTACATAAAACGTATCATAACTACTGTGCTCACGGCTTCTTTACCTTTATAAATGTGTTATTCTGATATACATGCTATATTATTATTGAGAATCAATTATATTCCTTTTAGAAGTTTTTGCGTGAAAGGGTAACAAACCATACAAAAAAATTTCGCCCTTATAATGTCAGTCAGGATTTGCATATGTATTGGTCAGCATAGCTTTCTTTGGATTATTTTAACATTTATCATCGTATCTCAGCGTATTTACGCAATATTTTAATGAATTATACGCCTTAGTATGAATCACTCCGACGTGAAGTGAAAACCGTATATAGTGGCTTAGTAGTAAGTAGTTTTTGAGTTTATCGCATGCAGACGCGACGGGAGGACTTTACTGTAACAAAAGTTTATAACTTTTGTTATAAATCGCTTACCAAAAGTCCATTAACATTAAGTAATGTAATCTCAAGAGGAAACGAAACTTAATATGTCAATTAAATACGAAGATTCCTATACTAAAAAAAGAAAAGAGTATAATTTACTTGTACTGTAATTTTATAAAAATTGAAGTACAAAATTTTTGCTATAGGAAAAACGATAAAATGTTTTTTATAAAAATATTCAATTAATTCTTTACATTCTTAAGTCATCTTAAATTCCATTCGCGTGATATTTGGATGAAAACAAGTTTGTTTCGTAACTGTTTTGTATATAAATCATTTGCATAGTTATTGCCTTCGAAACGCCATAAGTTCGTTTTCCCTTTTCAATGGTATTTTAATGGTTTCTTTACATAAGTAATATATTATAGGAGGACTAGACTGTCTGTCTAACTAGCCTGCACTTTGCATGCTTCGGAATATTTAACGAATTTTGTGAAGTGTTCGTAACAATAGTAAAATAGCTCCAAGCGTTACTTTTTCCTTTTTATGTAATAGGTTGGCGGACGAGCATATGGGCCACCTGATGGTAAGTGGTCACCGTCACCCATAGACACTGTAAGAAATATTAACTATTCCTTACATCGTCAATGCGCCACCAACCTTGGGAACCAAGATGCTATGTCTCTTGTTTGCCAGTGTAACACTGGCTCACTCACCCTTCAAACCGGAACACAACAATACTGCGTACTGTTGTTTAGCGGTAGAATATCTTATGAGTGGGTGGTACCTACCCAGCCGGGCTTGAACAAAGCCCTACCACCAAGATGTAAATATGTTTATCTGATGACTAGAAAGGTTATTCGAGGTGAAGTTTAAGCACAACAAGATTACAAGTAGTGTTTTCAATCTCCAATCTCAAAAAAGATTTCATTGGTTAATTTCCGATAACTTTCACGTACATACATACGTACTAAACCAACGCCCATGAGAATCGCCCAATGAGCTGTGGTCTCTTTTTTTGCATCTCCTATATCTTTGATTAATACGAGCATGTCAAGAATTAATAACATTAAATGCTTAAATATATACAACTATGAATTAAAACTATTTACTGTATAAATCTTGACCGCGTGGAATGGTGGCAAGAATGCTAGCAGCATTTCCCCGTTGAATCGCAATTCCGATCCTCTGGGCATAAAACGAACCAGGCCTCCTGCCAGCAGTGAAGGCAATGAGGCGAGGTGTTATACTTTTGATGAAAAATTGACAGTAATTAATAATTCATTAATTTTTGTCTAGAAGGGTAATGTCTATTAAGAGATACTCTTCACCATAAAACATTATCATCAACATAATATGATAGAAGAGTAGACAACAAAAAAATACAAATTAGGCTATAATTGATGAGTGTATTTTTTTTTTTTACCTGGAATGGCGCCTACTTACGATAAATATAGTGTTGTTATGTCTCTAAAAATGAAACTCGTTATTAATATTTTGCGGTGCGTCCATGGCCGCGTTACATTGATATTGTATGTATACATTAGATTATTACTCGACTATGTAAACTAATATTACGTCGTACACGATAATATTACTTTAAATATGTTTTATCTGTGGCATCAATCTTATGCTCTCAAACAAATACAATTTTGACTGAATCAGCTATTTTACACTTGAATTGATTTATATGATAAGTCGGTTTACCATTGTCCCCTAAATGGTCCAAATCTACTCTACTGGGAAGTCGATAGGGAGTCATTATAAATAATTATTGTATATCTAGTTTTCAAATTTACATCGGTGATATGTGTTTGTTTACTGATTATAAATGATATTGGTTAGTTTTAAAAGGTCTTGGGTTCCAATTCAGAGTCCGTCCGAAAAAAGTTAATCTTGATTACATGCCAATAATTTCTCAGCGATAATCTAGAGCTTGGAATCGTTACAGTGTTAGACTTCCTTTTAAAGCACAATCGTCTCTCTTCGGTCGAGTCAAAGTTTCCAATACATTCGAGTGAACAGGGTGGAACAGAGTTTGCGCTCAACCACAACAGCAACACCAACAGCCTGTAAATTTCCCACTGCTGGACTAAGGCCTCCCTCTCCCTTTAGGGAGAATGTTTGGAACATATTCTACCACGTCATTTCAATACGGATTGGTGGAATGCACATGTGGCAGAACTTCTATGAAATTAGACACATACAGGTTTCCTCACGATGTTTTCCATCATCGCCGAGCACGAAATGATTTATTAACACAAATTAAGCACATGAAAACTAAGCGGTGCTCGCCTGGATTTGAAGCCGTAATCATCGGTTAAGATGTACGCGTTCAAACCACTGGGCGATCTCGACTCTCAACCTTTAACACTTTATCTACTGTGTAGTTTGTTAGTCTGACTCCGCTGTCTTTCAAATTCGTTCAGGACGATTTAATTATAAACAGACATTTGTGTGACCTTTTTTATTATATTTTATTGCGAATTCTCAAACATTTTCATTGTTGTATTATTTTGATGACGATCTGGTTTTCAGGTTAAGGCCTTACGATATTCTTATTCCGTTCACCTTCAGCGTACATCGGTTGTGTAATCACGACGAGTGCGATCGGTTTCCTCTATGTCTTCCCCGTGTTCAGTGACCTCGGCGACGGTAGACTTTTAAACTGAAAGCTTTGAAGTAATAGGTTACAATCGAGTTAAGTGCTCTATCGATAAATGTCTTAAGGCTTCACCTACGTTCGAAAGGAATATAGATGTTTTTTCATGTATACTTAAGGACTATTTTGTGATGACGACCTCCGTTTTTGAATAATGTGTACACCGGTTTGTAGGGGTACGCCACTCTAAGGTCCCTGAGGATTCGATTCCAGCCCAATTCGATGTAAAATTTATTAGTTTTCTATGTTCTTGGGTCTGGGTGTTCGCGGTACCGTAATTACTTCTGATTTTCCATGACACAAGTGGTTTAGCTACTTACATTGGGATCACAGTAATGTATGTGATATTGTCCAATATTTATATTTTTTAAATAGCCTGTTTTGAATTAACAAACTTTTGATGATTTGGTACAGCAAAACCAGACGTAAGCAGAGACATCTCAATATTAGTTTCAATAGCCGTACATAATGATAATAAATGTCATTTATTTAAAGGAAAAAGTAATGCTTTGAACAATTATACAGATTGTCACAATCAGACAATCATCAGCCTGTATAAGTTCCATTGCTGGGCTAAGGCCTCGTTTTCGGGAAAGGTCGCGGTTTATTTAAAACACGTGGCAGATTTTTATCACACTCACGCACATGCAGGTCTCTTCTCTACGCGATGTTTATTTGCCGCCGAGCAAGAGTTGAATTATAAACACAAATTAAGCCCAAAAATTCAGGAATGCTTGCCAATTCTGAAAAATTGAGATAAACGAACCTCTTTTTAATTTATGCTCTTGTTAGTATAGCATGTTTATTGTCAATTGATACACCCATTTCTGTAATCATGAACAGATAGTATTTAATAATATATTAAATACTCAACGCTGATTGGTCGTCTATTTCGACCAATGATCTTGACGTAGATCAACGTTTCAGAAATTGAAAGAAAGTGTCCTGATGCAATTAAGATAAAAATAGATTTTGTTGCAGAGGCACGATAGAACACGCGTAATGCCATTATTTCTGGCACGCGACCAAAAAAGCCTTCCAACAAACGATTTTACAAAAGATCATCTATAAGTACCTTTACGATTTTATCTGAAGACCTCTGTGGTCAAGTAGTGTGTATGTCGGTTTTCATGGGTACGCCACTCCGAGGTCCCGGGTTCGATTCCCAGCCAAGTCGCTATAGCAAACGTTCATTACTTTTCTATGTTATCTGGGTTTGGGTGTTTGTGGTGTCGTCGTTACTTCTGAATTTCCAAAACACAAGTGCCTTAGTTATTTACATTCATGGGATCAGAGTGATGTATGTAATAATGTCCAATATTTACGTTTTTATCTGTTATCATTATATTGCAAATATGGGTTAGACCACTCGGCTCAGGTTTTAATCGTTATTTGTAAAACATACAATAGGCTATTTGACGGGTTTTTAAAAATCCATTTTATATTATTTAGTAGAGGTTAAGGAACCCAGTAAAAGTACATTTTTTTATTTCTAGTATATATTTGCCGAAAAATATCTTATTAAAAATTCCATATTTAAATAACGCGCGAAAACGCTACTTGGACGACATGGACAACATGCAATGGGGTCGGTGACGTCACTTTGCTGTATATTAATCTGTGGTACATATAGTAGAAAACCAAGGTTTACAACAAAGTGACTTCATCATAAGCCCAGCCAATCAGGAGCGTTTTGTGTCACGTGACAAACGTTTGAAAGAATGCATTTTTATTTATTGATTTTTGAATAAATTAAGTATTATTTTCAAGTTTCGTTAGTAAATAACGATATATAGTAAATAACTAATATGAGTCGAGATGGCCCAGTGGTTAGAACGCGTGCATTTTAACCGATGATTGTGGGTTCAAACCCAGGCAAGCACCGCTGATTCATGTGCTTAATTTCTGTTTATAATTCATCTCGTACTTAGCGGTGAAGGAAAACATCGTGAGGAAACCTGCATGTGACAAATTTTATAGAAATTCTGCCACATGTGTATTCCACCAACCCGCATTGGAACAGCGTGGTGGAATATGTTCCGAACCTTCTCCTCAAAGGGAGAGGAGGCCTTTAGCCCAGCAGTGAGAATTTACAGGCTGTTGTTGTAGTAAATAACCATTTTTAAACTCATAATATACACTGATTACAATAATTCACAACTTATTTTTCGCATTGTCAAATAGCCTATTATGACGAGTAGATTTCTTAATCGTTGATTTTTCGTTTCCAGATGACCCACAGTTCACGGAGCTCGTGTGGCAGGCGGAGGTGGCCATCGACAATGGAATATTCCCGGAGCGGATATACCAGGGTTCCAGCGGATCATACTTTGTCAAGAATCCAGGAGGGGTGAGTCAAGAGTACTTATATGTATACAGTATTCATACGAGTCCGGCGAGTTAAATAAACAATGATTCACTTATTCTATCATACTAATATAAGTAGTCCACGATTTTTATCTTGAATTAATTAATATTGAATAATAACAATAGTCGTATTGAGTGATATGCCTTATTTATGTATTTTTTGACATTATCATGACAGTATCACTCACTGTATTGAAACATCCCGAAAAATTTCGAGCTCTAAGATCATAGAACAGCCACCTCTTTTTTGTGGAATGAAGATAGTATCGAATTCCTTTATCAAGTTTTAAACTCTTAGTACCTTATGAATCTAAACATCAAATAATTTCGACGCAATATGTCATTCTCGATCGGTAAATATGATTATCGCTCAAACTGAGCACACGAAATTAGATCTTAAGGTGATGACCTCACTGTATTATGGCAGTTAAAGTTATTTGCCATGATTTGCAATGATACAGATGGGCACATAGATTATTTGATGGTCACGACTGCCCAGACGTAGGTGCTGTAAGAAATATTAACCGTTCCTTACATCGTCTTTGGAACTGCGAACCTTGGGAGCTAAGATGTTAGCCCTCGTGCCTGGTGACGCTAACTTATCAGTCAAATCGTAACTCAACAATACTAAGTATGGCAGTTTGGCGGCAGAATATACAACGAGTATCCACTCTACTCAGGCAAGCTGGCAAAAAGCCATATCACCAAATATATGTCTATACATATCAGCTCCATAATGTTATTATAGTGTATTTGTCTGCTACAAATCAAAGAAATATCGAACGATCAAATAGCTGCTTGCGATGTTTCAAATGTTTCTACCGCAATAACTTCGTAAAATGGTATTCACTCACGCGACAAACCTTTTACGTCAAACCAGGGAACTGTAATGTTATTTGTAATTGCCTACTATTTGAATTATTCAAATAGAAAATAGAAATTACATACCTTAATGATATATTACTGTAGTGTTGCTATAGTTTATACATTATAGCGTTCTACATTAATATATCAATGAAGTAATTTATTATACTTATCAGATTAATCAGTAAAAAATTGAAAACAATCGAATCTAAGTTACATTTTTAATTTATTTTGATAATCTTTGTTTAAGCTAAGTTAGAGATTACATTTGAACTGAAAGTTACTTTTTTTTATTGTAATATGTTCTAAATGGATGAATAAAATAAGGTAAAGTAAGGTAGGTAAATAATTATATGTATATGTCTTTAAATGAAAATACCTCACGTAATTCCAAACATAATGTGTGTAGCCTTGCGTCTTTTTAAATTTGACTGATGTGTACTAAATTCGTATTAGATAAATTGGTAAAACTGGCATCGCTATCTCATCGGATTTAAAGATGTTTCTTGTTTTGCAATAATTTTTTCTATAAATGCTCCTAAATATAAAGACTGGCTGTCACTTAGACGACGATAGTAAGGGGATTGTCAAAGTCGCTTTGACAGGAGCACAGATAAAATATCCTTTGCGGGGTTAAGGGAACCATGAGATTGGTTTTCTTATTTGGTGTAAAGGAAACATTCTTGATATTTACAATTAATTTAAAATCTATTTGAGGTAACACCTTTACAGATAAAATATATATGTATGTAATGAATGTCAATTATTTTTTTCAGAAAATCGTCGGCGTATTCAAACCTAAGGACGAGGAGCCGTACGGGCGCCTGAACCCCAAGTGGACGAAGTGGATGCACAAGCTGTGCTGCCCTTGCTGCTTCGGGCGCTCGTGCCTCATCCCCAACCAGGGCTACCTGTCCGAGGCCGGCGCCAGCCTCGTCGACTCCAAGATCGGCCTGCGGATAGTGCCCAAGACCAGGGTGAGTGGAGATTCCCTTCTAGGATCCTATATCCAGCCGTGAACAGCCCACTCACTGGTTCATGCTATAGGTGGTGAAGCTGGTGTCGGAAACCTTCAACTACCTGCGCATCGACCGCGAGCGCTCCCGCCTCAAGCGCGCCATCACGGAGCAGTTCCCCAACCTGCGCTTCAACCGCATGGGCCTGCCGCCCAAGGTACGCCTCGGAGCTGATCTTTGCAGAATATACGTGTCGAGCATTACCTAATGTCACGTCTGTTTGGGGCAGATGGGCTCGTTCCAGGTGTTCGTGGAGGGGTACAAGGACGCGGACTACTGGCTGCGGCGCTTCGAGCAGGAGCCGCCCTCTGAGAGGATCATGGACAAGTAATTAATTTTTGTTTCTCATGACCAACTTTTGTCCATAGTGCAAACTTAAGATCTAGCCAGGACTAGATCAACAAAAAACAACAACAACAGCCTGTATTATCCCACTGCTGGGCTAAAGGCCTCTCCCTTTGAGGAGAAGGTTTGGAACATATTCCACCACGCTGTTCCAATGCGGGTTGGTGGAATGCACATGTGGTACAATTTCCATGAAATTTGTCACATGCAGGTTTCCTCACGATTTTTTCCTTCACCGCTGAGCACGAGATGAATTATAAAGACAAATTAAGTACATGAATCAGCGATGCTTGTCTGGGTTTGAACCCGCAATCATCGGTTAAGATGTACGCGTTCTAACCACTGGGCCATCTCGACTCTAGATCAGAAATAAACAAATATTCATTAGAGCACTATAATAAAAAATATCGTGGGAAAGAACGTGGGACTCGTCCCACTAGTGAGCTAACCCGTGCGCGCGCAGGTTCCAGCTGCAGTTCGAGCGGCTCGTGGTCTTGGACTACATCATCCGCAACACGGACCGCGGGAACGACAACTGGCTCATCAAGTACGACGCGCCCGCCAGCCGCGGCATGACCGACCCCTCCGTGAGTGCACCCCCCCGACACCCCCGACACCCCCGACACCCCTTAGTGACCGCCCCGCCTTGCAGGAGTGGTCGGGCGAGCCGGAGGTGCGCATCGCGGCCATCGACAACGGTCTGGCGTTCCCCTTCAAGCACCCCGACTCGTGGCGCGCCTACCCCTACCACTGGGCCTGGCTGCCGCAGGCTAAGCGGCCCTTCAGCCAGGAGACGAAGCAGCTGGTACTGCCGCTGCTGTCGGACATGAGCTTCGTGCAGGAGCTGTGCGATGAATTGCACGTGCTCTTCAAGCAGGACAAGGGCTTCGACCGCGGCCTCTTCGAGCGCCAGATGTCGGTGATGCGCGGCCAGCTGCTAAACCTCACGCAGGCGCTCAAGGACGGCAAGAGCCCCGTGCAACTCGTGCAGATGCCGGCCGTCGTCGTCGAGAGGTGAGCTGGGCCCCCGGAGCCGAGACCTCCACTGCTACCGAGTTGGAGCTGACCCCCCCCCCCTCTTGTGTCGCAGGTCGAAGAGCGGCAGCACCTCGTCGCGGTTCTTCGACTCGTTCCAGCAGCGCTTCCAGCACAAGTCGCCCTTCTTCTCCTGGTGGTGACGGTGAGATCCCTTACACATTTTTCCTTCCTAAATACCAGTGACTTAATTTTATGATGATGTCACCCGCAGTTCCTCTACTGCCATATAACAGTACTCAGTATTGTTGTGTTCCGGTTTGAAGGGTGAGTGAGCCAGTGTAACTACAGGAACAAGGGACATAATATCTTAGTTCCCAAGGTTGGTGGCGCATTGATGATGTAAAGAATAGTTCATATTTCTTACAGCGTCATTGTCTATGGGTGATGGTGAGCACTTACCATCAGGTGGCCCATATGCTCGTCCGCCAACCTATAATACCATACAAAAAATTTTTTTCCGAACCAAAATTTTGACGAACATTATTGAATGAATATTTTTATGTTAAACTTTCGATCGAATGAATGAAAAAGATATTTCAAACGAGATTCCATAGATCTGTATAACGAGGAAATAACATGCTATTTACGTTCCAGAAACCAGCGAGGAGCGAGCCCGGCGATGCTGTTATATATAGATAACCATTTGTATGTATGTACGGTAGCCTAGCGCGTTAACTAATTAAATACTGCAACGTATTGTTGAAGTTGAAACGAGACACAATTTTATGTTCTACTGCAACGATTTAAGATTCAAAATCGCGATTAAATTAACAGTTCTAAGGAAAACAAGCATTCCAGTTTGTAAATGTAAAAATAATCGTAAGATATGAAGTGTTTACATTGAAACATAAACCGGCGTACGCTTCTCTCCGGTGCGCTCTATTTATTTGTATAAGTTATATCAGAACCGAATGTAGCTCTACACGAGACGCGGACATCATTCCTATATCGACCTTATGTGTACAGCTTAAGGCTCAAAAGGGAATAACGAATCTGTTAAATCATTCGTCCGCACCAATAGGAAAGCTCCGCCATCACGCGACAGAAATGAAGCCGTCCTATTGGTTGACGCGTCGGCGCCATATTGTCATTGTTTAGAAGACTATAGAGAAACTACGCTGTGTCCCAATTTCAGGATCCAAGATATTGTCTTACATTTTTATATTCTAGAAGATTTCCTATCAGCTCTTCTGTAATGTGCGGCACAAACCGCTCTTAATATATTTATACTACTTATATCGATCACTTCCAACATTAATAAGAACTAAAATAACACAAAACGCCATACATTCGAAGCCATATTGCAAAATACAGATTATCAAAATATCGGCCAATGACGTCACGTCAATTCAAGGTCAGTCTTGAGTCCCGCCATTGGATTCGCTTACAACAACAACAACAGTCTTCAAATTTCCCACTGCTGGGCTAAATACTTCCTTTGAGTAGAAGGTTTGAACAACAAATATGGCGACGACATGTCATCTGATACGATCGGTTACCAGGAAATAAAGACAAACCCAGTTCCATGATGATCTGATGGAGCGTCTCAATACTTGCCGCAGTTCCTGTAAGATATCTTTGGAGGAGCATTTTTAATATTATTGTTTAGAAAGTGCAAAGCATTGTTTAATTTATTGATAAATATTGTTTAACGATTTTTGTGATCTACGTATAGATAATGTTATTCTATTGGACATAAACGAGTTTCCCAACAATCTGTACAAACTGTTACGATACCGTGTAACTAAACGAATAAGACTAATATACGGAACCATCTGAGCGCGATTCTCTCACACTTGACTAGGTTTTTAATTTTGGATCATAACAAGCCTTAATGTCGGTTCTATAACTTTTTTACAGGCAAGTCTCTGAATAACGCCTCGTAGGCTATACCATCCGTAAGGAAAACGAATCGATTTGAAAATAATAACCGGACGTAGACGATAGCGATATAGGTTATGTTTGTACAAATTGCTTATTAGTTAAATTTAACAAATCTTCACGATTTCTATGATTTCGTCATCCATTGCTGTTTTATTAAACATTTAACGACATTAACGATACAAGTACAAATTTTTCATACAAACTTCACTAAATTTCTCAGTTAACGTTGGATTTCTTATTAAATACTACGTGTACATACAAATATTTAAATAATTGAATCGTAGGAATTATATTTCTGTTTATAGGAACATCGTTATACATAGAGTTTGTTTAATATATTGGATTTATCAATCGGTACATGATTTCGTTTGGAAAAAATATTTGATCGGTCTGAAAACCAAGTCACTCTTACATCCAATGTTTATAGCTCAATAATATAATAATATCAATTTATTTTGGAAACCTTTAAAAATACTGTAGGGATGTCTAATAACTTCGACCTCGATATCGATAAATTCGATGTTTTCAAAGTTACCAAAGTGTAATAAGTTAAAATATTAAAAAACATTGGATCGTAACAAGAAATCTAATCTAAGAATTCATCAATTAAAATACTTTTATTTTTAGGAAAATAAAAATATTTTATAACGAAATATTGTGTATATTTAATGTTTAACATTATTAGTTTTGAATTCAAATAAATATATTATTTACAAATAAATCAAGATAGGCTTAGGCTTTAGTTACAAAATTTATACACGATTTTTTGTAACTTTTAATTGTTTCTCTTTGCGGTTCGCCGCGGATTCCATTACACGCCATTTTGACGGGAGGAATGACAGCCTGGCGCGCTGGGTAAGTCCTGAGGTCTGTCAAGTGCCTGACGCGGTCATACTCAGTTCTGCTAGCTCGATATACAGTAGTACAATCAACTCTTTCCCGTAATCAACTGCGAGTGATCGGTTAGAATAGACATAGCATTTTAGTCGATCAATTAAACTATAACGTCGTCTTGTGCAAGGCGAACTATGACTGATAGGACGTTTGGAGAATAAACTGGCATTCGTTGCGGTAACACACTGGTTAACCTTCGTAGTGTTTTTCTTATTAATTTCAGTTGTCAATTTCGAATATCGATAGTTTAGTTATTCCACTAGGTACATCACTATCGTGTCATTACTTCTACGGTTATCGGCCGCCGAATGTCAGTTTCTTTTCGAAACATGTAAAAAGTAAAGAATATCACGTTTGTAAATAGTTTTAAACAGTCCTGTTTGTTGGTAACTAATTCATGTTTATATGCATTATTTAATTTTCGAGAAAAATATAATCACCATTGCATTTTTTACTTGTTTTATTTTCGACGGAACCCTAATTAATAAATGACATGTTACCTTTGTGATTCGATATTTAATATAATTCATGTGTTTAATTAATAAAAAACATTAAATATTTACTATTAAGATTACATATCTTTTTGTAATATTTAATTATTTTAATTTATTGGAATGAAACATATGGTGTATTGTGTAATACCAGGAATGATAATGGGGCATTTGTGCAGATGGGGCAGAGGTGAGCATCGATATCCAAATGATAAGTAAATAAAGATCTCGAATCATAACTGGAACCTCGAATTCTCTTGTACTTTATTGATGTAATCTGTAATGGAATGGTGGAAAAGAGTTCCTAGAGGTTCTTGCTGGTTCTTCCCGGTCTATACAAAAATGCTTTTTCCTACTTGAATGAAGAACATTTTTTGATTGAGTTTATTTTATCTAATTCAAACAACAACGGCCTGTAAATTCCCACTGCTGGGCTAAAGGCCTCCTCTCCCTTTGAGGAGAAGATTTGGAACATATTCTACCACGCCGTTCCAATGCGGGTTGGTGGAATACACATGTGGCAGAATCTAATTCAATAGTAATGTAAAATTTAAACTGCTCTTAAAAACAAAAAAATATAGGTTGACTAAAAACAATTTGAAATAATACTGCAATTTTAATTAACAATTTTATTTATTTAACAAATGCCTCATACAATACATAGTTGTGCGAAAGAATACAATAATATTGCACGGTGCGACACACACAGCCGCTGAGTCAATCTTACACAGGAATGTATGCAAATACTCTTCGGACTAGATCGCTACTGGTTCACAATTCATTACGAAATAAAAGCAAATAATTCTCATAATAAATATAATTAAATTGATACGTTGACAGTTTCATCGGATGACATATTTAAACTCAAAAGATTTATTTCAATTGGTGTTGCCAGATACTTACTTAGCCGTTGTATTTAAAAAATGTTACAAAATAAATCTGTGCTATAATATCTTGTATTGTTTTACGATTTAATTTTGGGGACTTTTGAGTATTTCCGTGTATCAACGCACTAACATATCTCAAACATACAAATAATGACTAATGCTCCAGATATTCGAATAAAAAACTATATATCAGTGAATACATTTAATACGAATGAAATTCTAGCGTTATTATAATAAAATCTTATATCATTCAACGTTAAGGGTAATAAGGCGAGCAAGCTGGACACCTGGGCACGATATCCTAACATCTAAGTACTCGTCACCAATAAAGCGGCACATCCCGAGTGTCGGACATATTTTATTCGAGAATTCAACATGAAAAATACTTTTGAAAATAAAAAGTGCACCATTTTTAGTATCATCTCTAGTAATAAAATAAATAGCTACATATAATTCAGCGAATACGATTCCTTGGCCGTTGAATCGGATTGGCAGTATTTAACTTTTCCTTGATAGAAAACAATTTTAAGTGTATTAGCGACAATTTTCCATCCGCACATCGGTACTGGTAGTCGATAGGTCAACCAAGCTTGGTCATCCGGGTGCGGTCTACCGCTGGTGCGGTTGCTGTTGGAGTTGGTGCTGATGCTTGACGAACGCGATGGCGGCCAGCTCCTTGCAGAACTCCTCGAGTACGATGAGACTCTCTACCAGCTGGTTGTGAGAGCCGCTGGGCGACAACGATCAGTAAAGTAAAGTAAAAAGTAGTAAAGTAACAGCCTGTAAATTTCCCACTGCTGAGATAAGGCCTCCTCTTCCATTAAGGAGAGGGTTTGGAACATATTCCACCACGCTGTTCCAATGCGGGTTGGAATGCACATGTGGCAGAATTTCGATGAAATTAGACACATGCACGTTTCCTCACGATGTTTTCCTTCACCGCCGAGCACGGGATGAATTATAAACACAATTTAGCACATATATATAGTGATGCTTGCCTGGGTTTGAACCCGCAACGATCAGAATTACTATTAAATACTCATAAGGCGACACTGATGCAGGGTGCTAATGTGCCCGGCTCGTCGTATCTCTCGTTTGTTGGAATCTAGGAAGTTCACAATAAGGATACTCACATTTCGTCGTAGCTGGGGTCCTCGCTCATCAGCTGCAGCCTCGTGGTCTCGATGACCTTCTTGTAGTTCTTTATCCGCGGCACCTCCATCGTGAGCCTGCGCGCCACCTCCTGGAGCGACTTGAACAGCGTCGGGGTGCCCTCGGCCGTCGGCAGGTCCGGGTTGAGCAGGTACTCGTGCAGGTTCGGGTGCGGCAGCAGCGCCAGCTTCGAGATGATCGACGTGAGATGCAGGTTCACCTGGTAGGGCTGGTCGGGCATCGTCGACAGCAGCTTGAAGAGCATCTTCAGGAACGGCCCCGCGTCGAACTCCTCGGGGGGCGGCGGCGCGTCCCCGCTGCGGCGCACCAGCGTCTGCGTGAAGGGGCCCGGTTGGCAGGCCCCGCACGGCGCGGGGGCCTCCGGGCCGCGGGGGGCGTGCACGGAGTGGAAGGCGTCGTCCAGGTGCAGGTCGGCCTCGGGGCGGCTGTCGTAGCTGTGCGTGGAGCTGGCGGTTGTGTGGGCGCCGGTCAGCTCGCTGGGCCAGTTGTACGTCGCCGTGATATCCAGCCAGAGCTGCAACAGCGACCGCGTCGTGAGGGACGCGATAAACTGTTAATGTTGTCTTAAATTTTCGCGATTATTACACATTTAAATAAAACTAATTATAACGGATGAATCGCGTAAATTCATTATTTTTAAAAATCCCGACGTTTCGAGCACTTTGCAGTGTTCGTGGTCACGGGTAGACTAAGATGACATTTGTCTATTTGAAGAACAAAGGAAATATTATTAACAACTACCGCCAACAATTTCTCAATTGATATCTTCGGAACGTTACTCAAGATATCAATCGTTGGCGGTAGTTGTTAGTAAAAATAATTAATATACGCGATGCATCCGTTATAATTAGTTTTATTTAAATGCGATAAACTGTTTATTTCGCAAACTCATCGCTCTAATACAGTACACAAATTCTCCTTTTTCCAAATATTATTCTTATTAGTATTATTCTTTCAAGATTATTGTATTTAAATTAGTAGAACTCTTATTTTTCTGAAACTCAGGTAGAGCACAGTACCACCTGGTAGTGCCGCGCAGGTATAGCACAGTACCAGTTGTTGTCGCCTAGATAGAGCACAGTACATGATAATGACGCGCAGGTAGAGCAAAGTACCTGGTAGGGTCGCGCAAGTAGAGCACAGTACCTGGTAGTGTCACACAGGTAGAGCAAAGTACCCGGTAGTGTCGCGCAGGTAGAGCACTGTACCTGGTAGTGTCGCACGGGTAGAGCAACCTACCCGGTAGGGTCGCGCAAGTAGAGCACAGTACCTGGTAGTGTCACACAGGTAGAGCAAAGTACCCGGTAGTGTCGCGCAGGTAGAGCAACCTACCCGGTAGGGTCGCGCAAGTAGAGCACAGTACCTGGTAGTGTCACGCAGGTAGAGCACAGTACCTGGTAGTGTCACACAGGTAGAGCACAGTACCCGGTAGTGTCGCGCAGGTAGAGCACAGTACCTGGTAGTGTCGCGCAGGTAGAGCACAGTACCCGGTGGTGTCGCGCAGGTAGAGCAAAGTACCTGGTAGGGTCGCGCAAGTAGAGCACAGTACCTGGTAGTGTCACACAGGTAGAGCAAAGTACCCGGTAGTGTCGCGCAGGTAGAGCACTGTACCTGGTAGTGTCGCACGGGTAGAGCAACCTACCCGGTAGGGTCGCGCAAGTAGAGCACAGTACCTGGTAGTGTCACACAGGTAGAGCAAAGTACCCGGTAGTGTCGCACAGGTAGAGCACAGTACCTGGTAGTGTCGCACGGGTAGAGCAACCTACCCGGTAGGGTCGCGCAAGTAGAGCACAGTACCTGGTAGTGTCACACAGATAGAGCAAAGTACCCGGTAGTGTCGCGCAGGTAGAGCACTGTACCTGGTAGTGTCGCACGGGTAGAGCAACCTACCCGGTAGGGTCGCGCAAGTAGAGCACAGTACCTGGTAGTGTCATACAGGTAGAGCAAAGTACCCGGTAGTGTCGCGCAGGTAGAGCAACCTACCCGGTAGGGTCGCGCAAGTAGAGCACAGTACCTGGTAGTGTCACACAGGTAGAGCAAAGTACCCGGTAGTGTCGCGCAGGTAGAGCACTGTACCTGGTAGTGTCGCACGGGTAGAGCAACCTACCCGGTAGGGTCGCACGGGCAGAGCTACCTACCCGGTAGGGTCGCGCAAGTAGAGCACAGTACCTGGTAGTGTCACACAGGTAGAGCAAAGTACCCGGTAGTGTCGCGCAGGTAGAGCACTGTACCTGGTAGTGTCGCTCGGGTAGAGCAACCTACCCGGTAGGGTCGCGCAAGTAGAGCAAAGTACCTGGTAGTGTCACACAGGTAGAGCAAAGTACCCGGTAGTGTCGCGCAGGTAGAGCACTGTACCTGGTAGTGTCGCACGGGTAGAGCAACCTACCCGGTAGGGTCGCGCAAGTAGAGCACAGTACCTGGTAGTGTCACACAGATAGAGCAAAGTACCCGGTAGTGTCGCGCAGGTAGAGCACTGTACCTGGTAGTGTCGCACAAGTAGAGCACAGTACCTGGTAGTGTCACACAGGTAGAGCAAAGTACCCGGTAGTGTCGCGCAGGTAGAGCACTGTACCTGGTAGTGTCACACAGGTAGAGCAAAGTACCCGGTAGTGTCGCGCAGGTAGAGCACTGTACCTGGTAGTGTCGCACGGGTAGAGCAACCTACCCGGTAGTGTCGCGCAGGTAGAGCACTGTACCTGGTAGTGTCGCACGGGTAGAGCAACCTACCCGGTAGGGTCGCGCAAGTAGAGCACAGTACCTGGTAGTGTCACACAGGTAGAGCAAAGTACCCGGTAGTGTCGCGCAGGTAGAGCACTGTACCTGGTAGTGTCGCACGGGCAGAGCAACCTACCCGGTAGGGTCGCGCAAGTAGAGCACAGTACCCGGTAGTGTCGCACGGGTAGAGCAACCTACCCGGTAGGGTCGCGCAAGTAGAGCACAGTACCTGGTAGTGTCACACAGGTAGAGCAAAGTACCCGGTAGTGTCGCGCAGGTAGAGCAACCTACCCGGTAGGGTCGCGCAAGTAGAGCACAGTACCTGGTAGTGTCACACAGGTAGAGCAAAGTACCCGGTAGTGTCGCGCAGGTAGAGCAACCTACCCGGTAGGGTCGCGCAAGTAGAGCACAGTACCTGGTAGTGTCACACAGGTAGAGCAAAGTACCCGGTAGTGTCGCGCAGGTAGAGCACTGTACCTGGTAGTGTCGCACGGGCAGAGCAACCTACCCGGTAGGGTCGCACAAGTAGAGCACAGTACCTGGTAGTGTCACACAGGTAGAGCAAAGTACCCGGTAGTGTCGCGCAGGTAGAGCACTGTACCTGGTAGTGTCGCACGGGTAGAGCAACCTACCCGGTAGGGTCGCGCGGGTAGAGCAACCTACCCGGTAGGGTCGCGCAAGTAGAGCACAGTACCTGGTAGTGTCACACAGGTAGAGCAAAGTACCCGGTAGTGTCGCGCAGGTAGAGCACTGTACCTGGTAGTGTCGCACGGGCAGAGCAACCTACCCGGTAGGGTCGCGCAAGTAGAGCACAGTACCCGGTAGTGTCACACAGGTAGAGCAAAGTACCCGTTAGTGTCGCGCAGGTAGAGCACTGTACGTGGTAGTGTCGCGCAGGTAGAGCACAGTACCCGGTAGTGTCGCGCAGGTAGAGCACAGTACCCGGTAGTGTCGCGCAGGTAGAGCACAGTACCTGGTAGTGTCGCGCAGGTAGAGCACAGTACCCGGTAGTGTCGCGCAGGTAGAGCACAGTACCCGGTAGTGTCGCGCAGGTAGAGCACAGTACCCGGTAGTGTCGCGCAGGTAGAGCACAGTACCCGGTAGTGTCGCGCAGGTAGAGCACAGTACCCGGTAGTGTCGCGCAGGTAGAGCACAGTACCTGGTAGTGTCGCGCAGGTAGAGCACAGTACCCGGTAGTGTCGCGCAGGTAGAGCACAGTACCCGGTAGTGTCGCGCAGGTAGAGCACAGTACCTGGTAGTGTCGCGCAGGTAGAGCACAGTACCCGGTAGTGTCGCGCAGGTAGAGCACAGTACCCGCTAGGGTCGCGCAGGTAGAGCACAGTACCTGGTAGTGTCGCGCAGGTAGAGCACAGTACCCGGTAGTGTCGCGCAGGTAGAGCACAGTACCCGGTAGTGTCGCGCAGGTAGAGCACAGTACCCGGTAGTGTCGCGCAGGTAGAGCACAGTACCTGGTAGTGTCGCGCAGGTAGAGCACAGTACCCGGTAGTGTCGCGCAGGTAGAGCACAGTACCTGGTAGTGTCGCGCAGGTAGAGCACAGTACCCGGTAGTGTCGCGCAGGTAGAGCACAGTACCCGGTAGTGTCGCGCAGGTAGAGCACAGTACCTGGAAGTGTCGCGCAGGTAGAGCACAGTACCCGGTAGTGTCGCGCAGGTAGAGCACAGTACCCGGTAGTGTCGCGCAGGTAGAGCACAGTACCTGGTAGTGTCGCGCAGGTAGAGCACAGTACCCGGTAGTGTCGCGCAGGTAGAGCACAGTACCGGTAGTGTCGCGCAGGTAGAGCACAGTACCTGGTAGTGTCGCGCAGGTAGAGCACAGTACCCGGTAGTGTCGCGCAGGTAGAGCACAGTACCCGCTAGGGTCGCGCAGGTAGAGCACAGTACCTGGTAGTGTCGCGCAGGTAGAGCACAGTACCCGGTAGTGTCGCGCAGGAAGAGCACAGTACCCGGTAGTGTCGCGCAGGTAGAGCACAGTACCTGGTAGTGTCGCGCAGGTAGAGCACAGTACCCGGTAGTGTCGCGCAGGTAGAGCACAGTACCCGCTAGGGTCGCGCAGGTAGAGCACAGTACCTGGTAGTGCCGCTGCGCGTCGTGCACGTAGTGCTCGCAGTCGGCGAGGGGCTGCGACTGCACTCCGCGAGGCAGGAGCAGCAGGAAACTGTCGGTCGAAATAAAACAAGTGATATAGATTTGAAATCTTTAATTACCATTTTTTATATATTACTAAAACAATATTACTAATTAACATAACCTATTTTGTATAAAAATCCAAAAGACTTAATGGTATAGTTTGTAAAATTTTCACAATTAAAAGAAATACTAAAAATAAATATTTACAAAAAAAAAAAAACACATCAATAAATTCACAAAACAAATATGGCAAATATGGCTTTGTAACAATTTATTTTATGAATACAAAAAATATTACTCTGTACACATTATATTATTTACATAAGTTTTTCATATCTATTTATCATCTTTTTTTTACATAACACATGGCTGAGCAACATTTTCCATAAACAATAATTCTAAATGCAGAAAAAAAACAAAATTATAAAAGTTTCTTAAATGCTTACATGTGATGTATTTCAAAAAAACTAATGTTAGCCTCCATATGGGGCATGTTGTAACCAATTAATCTGGGGCACTTGATAATGCTTAAAAGTTTTTCATAAAATAGATATGCATATTAAATTAGTTAATTTTAATTGTTAACAAATTTTTATCGTCCGTTTTTAACAGACTACTGAGTTTCTTGCCGGTTCTTGATAGAATCTACATTCCGAACCGGTGGTACCTTCATTTAAAATAGTTGTTAAATGATATTAAAAGGTGTTTGTAAAGGCCTACTTGAATAACGTATATTTTGGTTTTTATATGTTTGTCTAATGGGGCATGATATAACTAAACATATAAATGGATATATTATTGTTGACTATTAACTTTTTTAATGTTATGCTTTATATGATTTTGGGATTTTTGTTTAATTTGTTACAAGTATCACAATAATACTGTTTACCAAATATCCATTTTTTTTACATATACATACTTATTATATTGTATATAATATCATAAAAATTAGCTCAAAGCATAAGTACTTAAAGTAGACCAAATTCATTGTACTATGTTAATAAGTATATATAAATACAAATATAAAAAAATAATTTATATTTGTGACTCATAAATTCATATTTTAATTATAGCACTGTATTGTACTGATAGGAACAATTATTTTCAACATATTAGTGTTACAGTAAATCGTAATGATATGTAAAATAAAATTAATCAATATGTGTCTATATATAACTATGTTAGTAGATCTTAGTCTAGTTACTGTAATGATGTTAGATTTTCTGTTATGAGTTTTCCTTTGCCATTATTTCTTCGATGCGATCTTTGAGTTGGTTTAAACGCCTAGAAGTTTAGATAAGCTTAACAAGCATGAATATTAAATAGATTAAAATATTATCTCACGAATAATTAATATTATTATTTATAACTTTTTTGACATTTTATCTCTAGGTTTATTTGTGAAAATGAGCTGTTTACAACCAACTTCAAAAACTGAATATGATTCTAAATTTTGTATTTATGTATAACTATACTATTAAAACAAGACACTTGCTTTTGTAAACTTTAATTACAACTAATAAATAAATTTCATAAGAGAAGGTAATCTCGGAGAAGTTTAGTAAATTATATTATCATACGAAGAGTTTTGTATGAGTTTGTATATATATTGAAACTAAAATATAATATAAACTGTTTAGAGACAAAATGCCATTTTTAGTTTGTTATCCTCGTTTAAATATTGGGCTTGCTGAGTATATAAAACCTGTTTGCGTTTGTGAAAAATAATATTTTTATCAAAAATTTGTAAAAGACTAAATATTCAATTACGTGATTTGACACATAGGATTAGAATTTTGTTTTTATTGCTTTATTGAGTCAGATTTAATTTAGCAGTTAAGTAATTTCAACTTTTCATGTGATTTTTTGATAATTTTAATGTAAAGTGTTTATAGCTAAATACAAAATGTTGCATATGAGTTTAAAGTAAATATAGGTGAGTGCAAAGTGCAAATAAAATATTCAATGTGATATACAGGTTACGCTTTAGAGTGGTATTTAGCTGAGGCTAGAGCTAAGTGGTGCGTTTGGAGGGAGGGTGCAGTGGGGGGGTGGGGGGTTGTGTCGCTCGCTACGCTACCTGTTGACGACGCGGTGTATGTTGTCGTCGGCGTGCGCCAGCAGCCCGCCCGCGCGCTCGTCCGTCAGCGACTCCCTGCGACATACACTCGCATTGACAGCCGTATCCAAACTTATGTTAGGATAGTATTGTAAATGAACAAATATTAGTTGCACTTGGAGCGTCACTAAATTATTTTATGTTACATAAACTCGCCTACCATATTATGCCATATCATCATTTCATGCCCCTTATCATTTCATGCCCCTTATCATTTCATGCCCCGTAACCCCCACGTCGCGCCCCGTCACCTGTTGCGCTCTCGCTCGCGCGCGTGGCTGAGGTCGTTGAGGCGGTCCCGCTCGTCCTGCAGCGCGGGCGCGGCGGCGCGGTAGGCGCGCGCGCACACGCGCGACAGCACCAGGCGCTCGATGCTGTGCTCCGCGCCCTTCTCGATCACGGCCTGCGCAGCACACGCGGGTTAGCGCCGCCGGCCCACCGGCCCACCGCCCCCCCCCCCCCCCGCTCCGCACCTCGAAGAAGCGCAGCGTCTCGAGCGTGAGGTCGTGGTCGCCCCGCAGGCAGCGCCGCGCCAGTTCGCGCAGCTGCCCCCACTCGCCCGCGCCGCCCTCGCCCTCCCCCTCGCCCGCCAGCCAGCTCGAGAACTCTGCACACACACACACACACCGCTGCGTTTAATCTCGTCGACTTTGATAAAATCAGTGATAACCATTGTATATGCACTAGAAGTAAGGATAAACTTATAACGCCAAGTTTCCGACTCCGCAAAGTCAATGGATCCTTCTTGGGGCAAGGTATCCGTTTCTATAATAAAATTCCGCAGAAATTTTTAACTCTGTCGTTTAGTAAATTCAAATCGTTTGTTAAAAATACATTGGTAGAAAAAGCATACTATTCGATACAAGATTTTGTAGATGATAAAAAAGCGTGGAGTTAATACCTGTTGACTTCCAAGCAGGATACATTAATTGAAATAATTGTATTTAATTAACATGACGTTGTATTTTTTAAATGTTAAAAAAGAGTAACTACTGAGTTTCTTGCCGGTTCTTCTAGGTAGAATCTACTTTCCGAACCGGTGGTAGCTTCACTTAATTGTAAAATGACGATTCAAAAGTGCTTATAAAAGCCTACTTGAATAAAATTTATTTTGATTTTGATTTTTTGCCTCCGCTTCAGCATCGATTCAATTACGAGTTAATTTTGATTACATACAAACATTCATTGACGCATTGTGCGCACATGCACGCTCGCGTGATCGAAGCTAAGGGCTTATCGTTTCATAATTTTTAATTAATCATTCATTAATTTAGTAACAATATGTTTTATATTATGATTTCGGAAAATTAACTTTCTCGGGGTGTCCCTCAGGGCTCTACACTGGGACCGTTATTGTTACTGATCGTCGGGAGTGGTGGGCTCACCGTTGACGAGGTCCTGCGAGTCGAGCACGCGCAGACACTTGGCGAGCACGGCGGTGGCGAGGATGGCGCTCCGAGGCTCGGCCAGCTCCTCCGCCGCCGGCTCCAGGAACTGCGTGCGGAAGGCGCGGGACAGGTGACACGCGATGATGGGGTGACACTCCTGCGGGAAAACCACAATAAATAACATATAATACAAATATAAGAAAAAGTTCAAGCAGAGTACATCACTTACAATTCAAATTCATTATTTCATCTAATGAGTAATTAAATTAGGTACTGAAATGTATTCGACATCCGTTTTCAGCTTATCGGTTTAAGATAAAAAGACCGTAAAAACACATTATGACTCGATTAAAAAACTATAGCTATATTCGTTATATAAAATTAAGATTTTGATATTTTAATTCAGAACAAAAAAGAAATGCTCTATCAACGTGAGGCATAAACATCTGACCAATTTGTACCGACTAACTCAAATCATCACTGACCTTCATCAATTTGTTAGTACCGACTCAAATCTAATGTCACTGACCTTCATCAGCGTATCGATGTAGTCGAGCCAAGAGAAGAATGCGGTCAGCTCCCGGTACCCGTAGAAGTTGTTGTAGTTCTTATCGCCGAAGTCCTGCGCGACGTACCTGCAACGCAATAGAGCGTCCATCGCCCGAGGGGGGGGGAGATGGGGGTCAAAATCAAAATCAAAATAAACTTTATTCAAGTAGGCTTTTATAAGCACTTTTGAATCGTCATTTTACAATTAAGTGAAGCTACCACCGGTTTGGAAAGTAGATTCTACCGAGAGGAACCGGCAAGAAACTCAGTAGTTACTCTTTTTTAACATTTAAAAAATACAACGTCATTTTAATTAAATACAATTATTTCAATTAATGTATCCCGCTTGGAAGTCAACAGGTATTAACTCAACGCTTTTTTATCATCTACAAAATCTTGTATCGAATAGTATGCTTTTTCTACCAATGTATTTTTAACAAAGGATTTGAATTTACTAAACGGCAAAGTTGAAAAGGCACGGAGCGCCACTCACGCCCACGTGATGCTGAGCTGGTCCACGGCGGCGGGGTCGAGGTCTGCTGGCAGCGCGCGGTAGTGACGCAGCAGGCGCGCCGCCAGCCGCTCGCAGGCCGGGCTGCAGCCCGTCACCAGCGCTGCGATGTCGTCTTCCGCCAGGGACGACACGATCAGCACACCCTCGCACGCGCGCAGCACCACTTGGTTATCCTGCGACACGAGCTCCTTTGAGCCCCTGAGGACTTTCGATCGAAACCAAACACGGGATTGCATCACTCACGGCGCTGTCCAAGTACGACAGCAGCAGATCAATCAGCAGAAACCTGTCGTTGTCGTCGTACACGGTTTTCTGGCTCTTGGAGGAAACGTTGTCGTCGCCCGCGGAGCTGCCCGACTGCACGTAATTTTCGTCCTTATTCACTCGCACTATGGACACCGTTTTCAGTGGATTGGGCGCCATATCCACTTCGAATAGAGGATTCTTCTTGGGCGTCTGCGCTTTGCTTTTGATGGGTATCAGTGCCTTGATGTCTTCCGGGATCGTCATCAGACTCGCGGTGTCCTCGACGAACGGCGTCGTGAAGATGTTAGCCAAGCCGGGCTCCTTCCTCACGAGACCGCACAGGGTGAGGAGAAGTTCCACTTCCTCCTTTTCCGTCGGGGATGCAGGACTTTCGTTGCATATTAGGAGCATTCTCTACAAGAATTTTGTTCTAATAAAGTTTTGACAGCTATGAATTTATGGCTCAGCACATTTAAGCACATGATATAAAAATTTGTTTCACAATGACCATGAAACATCGTCATGGTGCATATTAGGAGCATTCTCTACAAGAATTTTGCTCTGATAAAGTTTTGACAGCTATGAATTTATGGCTCAGCACATTTAAGCACATGCCATAAAAATTATTTTTTTTTCACTACGACAAGAGGTCATGGTGACCGTGTGGGGGGAAGTGGGGAGTTTGCGGCGTACCTGCAGAGGCCTGTACACGTGAGGGCTGTTGAGGCAGGGGCTCCTGGTGCGCCGCAGCAGGGAGGTGGCGAGAGTGAGCGCGGAGTAGCGCGCGCCGGGCGGCCGGTCCACCGACACCAAAAGCGACAACGCATCCAACACGCCCACCGAGCGCTGGATCACGGCCTCCAGGCATGGACCCACCGTGCCACCCTGTTGTTCTTTCTCCTCATCTACTATTAACTGATTGAAATTTCAACATAAGACGCAATTTAATGCTACAATGAATATTTATATCCAATATACAACATACCGACCAAATAATTTTATTTTTTTAGAAAGGTAATGTTACAAATAGTCCAGTTTCATAGACATTGGCATTATATATATTAAATATAAACATGATTAAACAATATTAACATGATACATCTACATAATACCATTTTGCATTAGAATATGCAAAGAGTATCTTATAGTTGAACAGACAGGCCATCACAAAGTATAATGATATACAAGACTGTAAAGGCTTTGTCTATCATGTATAATAATTATACAATTATTGTATACCTTATTAGCATATAATCTTAGTGGATAAAGTAAAACTAGATGATTCACATGTTAAAAAATAAATATAATTACTTTCTACAGACTCAGTAATACTATTACTTTTAATATTCCTCAGAATTGAAAAATATATTTGCATTAATTCTTACATATTGCCAAGAAAATACTCATGATATTTTTCGGTAGAAACCTGCCAACTTACACTTTTCTTCAAATTTGCTGTAGTGGCTTAATTAGTATTTCAGTTGCATAATTAAGTGTACTTAAAAGGTCAGACTTTGTATTAAAGTTATCTAAAAATAAGTTGTCTAAAAATAATACATATCTAGGAGGTAATTCAAAGAAAAGTGTGTGAGTTGGAAGGTTCCAACTGAAGAATATCATTTATAGCTGGTATTTATTCTAACCTGGAGCATCTGGTGTAAATGATGTGGTACCCTCGTATCTTCAAAATGTACTTTGGAACTTTCCTCATAATTCTGATAGAAATTCACTACCATTTTCCAGTGATACTCAAAATCCTCTAGCCTTGTGGCTGGCGGCGCTAACTAATATAACAAAAATTTAAATTTGCATTAAACTTTTTTTCCTAAGTTATCTGTCAGTATAATTAGATAACAATATGACAAAGCATTACGAGTTAAGGTTTTAATTAGTTGAAATTAATCTAAACAACTTTTATAAATTAAATAGCACTTACTACGTCCGCAGCGGTTTGTAAAACATCTGAAAATCTGCTTAGCATATTAATTGATAGTTAATTCTGTAACATGACACTTGCTGCTATAGAAATTGATTTTTAACGTAAGAAATAAGTGATAATTATTTGTTAGGGACTTTTAAATACACCCATCATATGGCTTGGAAAATACTAAACACCGAAATATTTACTTTGATAATGACATTTCATATGGAATTGTCAATTTTCCATTTTCTTGTGATACATGTCAAATGCATAATTTAACAGATTACTAATATGTCATATAATATTAATCGATTTTCTTCGGAACCGAGCAATATAGAAAAGTTGTTTAACAAATTATTAAAAGTAAATTCTTATTTAGGTCAACAATTGTAACAGCAAAGACCTTTATTAGGTACTCTACTAATTAAAAATGACTTATAGCCATAGATCATGTTGCTCGACTATGAATAGATGTTACTTTTGAATTACGAGCTTTGTGAATCTTTCCTTTAAATCCCAAAATCGGTACAACCCTTATCTTGACAGTTGTCGTTTGACAACTTGGTTTTCATAACAAAAAATTAGGTGTTTTGTCATGTGAAGCTGTTGTATATTTTTAAATTATAAATAATAAGACTTTATTTGTAGGTTCATAACTTTATTTAGACAATATTCTTATATGTAAACGTTAAAAATGTCTGACGACGAAGTTATACGGTTTGAAATTACTGACTATGATTTGGATAACGAATTCAATCCAAACAGAAATCGAAGAGCTAAGAAAGAACACCAGATATATGGTTCGTAACTAGTTATTAATTAAATGTTTAATTAGGAAACATACATAAACCATAATCAAACCTATCGTAATTCGTATTTCAATAATTGTGACATATTAACAGCAAGTTGATGGTATAAAATGTTATTGCACGTTATATCCGTTAGTTACTTTTTATGTTAGTTTAATTATATTAATTAATTGTTATTTATCATAACAGTACTAATAAAAAAGAAGGATTGTGTAATTAATTTCTCTTTGCTGGTAGGTATATGGGCAAAAGACAGTGATGAGGAAGACAATGAAGATAACATCAGACAGAAGAGTCGGAAGCCAAAAGACTTCTCGGCTCCTATTGGCTTTGTGGCAGGAGGTGTGCAGCAGGCAGGCAAGAAAAAAGAAGAGAAAAAGAAAGGTATCTGTAAAGCATAATAATCTCTATTCTAATGCCAAAGAAACTATCTGTTACATTTTCGCAATGAACCAATATAGATGACGAATTTTGGACAGGTAAAACCACAGGTTCAGCTAGTATATAATATTTTTATTATTTGCTTACAGAATTATTAGAAAAATCAGAAGCATCCACTTCTCGACCCAAATTTGCAGACAGCTCAGATGAGGATGAACCAGCAAATCCAGATGAAAGAGAGACTGCAGGTATCCGTCGAGCGGGGCAAGGCTTACGAGGTGTCAACCTTGGAGGAAGTGTTGGAGCCTGGGAAAAGCATACCAAAGGAATTGGTGCTAAGCTTTTGTTACAGGTAATGTTTAAGTGTGTATATAATACAATTACAATACATTACAATTGATGTAATTTCGGAAGAAGTTTCGATCGGCCTCTGCATAAATTGGTACAGTAGGTGTCATCTACTTCATTGTATTATCAGTTTGAAGCATAAGTGTTGCAAGGCACAGGGGATACAATATCTTCGTTACTAAGTTTGGTAGTGCTTTAGTGATGTTAGGAATAGTTAGTTTGTTGTTAATTTCTTTCTGTATTCAACATTGATTTGTCAAGTCGGATAAAATTTATTTATTTTTCTGAAATCAATGATACTTGGAAATATGTTCACCACACACTAATCTTCCTTAAAGTACTATATTAAATATTGAATTACTATTAACAATATGTGGTGGTAAAATTTTATTCGGTTTTGTAAGTTAGGGTAGTCTTCTTTATGAAAAAAAAAATATAACAGCTGTTTATTTGCAGATGGGTTACCAACCTGGAAGAGGTCTGGGTAAAGATCTGCAGGGTATATCAGCCCCCGTAGAAGCTACTGTGAGAAAAGGAAGGGGGGCTATTGGAGCTTACGGACCTGAGAAGGCAGCTGTAAGAGCTTTTTCGCAACTTGTTTTACTACTTTATACTACTGCATTTCATAATATATTATAAGTATGTTGATTATATTTATATTACTAGCTGTTGTCATAGAGCTATATGTATATGATATTTCTCTCTCAGCAAAAAGCAAAAAAGGAGGAGGAGCGTCGTCAGATAGAGAAAGAAAAAGAGGAAGAAGGTAGCAAGGAGAAGACTGGCAACTGGAAAAAGTCTCACAAGGGTCGCTACTTCTACAGGGATGCGGCAGATGTGATACAAGAGGGTAAACCCACCATGCATACTATTAGCAGGTATTCAATATATTTTTTTTATGTGATAAATGACAAACGAGCACGACGCTCATCTGATGGAAAGTGACTACCAGTGCCTATGGCATCTGCAACACCGGGGTGCTTGCTTGCACAATCGCACTGTTGTGGATTTTCAGACTTCTAGGGTGAAATTTGGAATTTTGACGAGATGTCAAAAGGCATCAAGTTATATTCAGCAGCCGGGATTAATCCAAAAATTCCTCGGAACATTCCCTTTAAAAAAATCGGTAAAAGGTGCAGAGTGCTCCAACATCTCTACACAAAGCTAAAGCATCAAGAGTCGATAACTCGAGGCACTCTACGTTAGAAACAGTCTAATAAAATTAATCTGATACTGGGAGCACCCGCCTACAAATGAGAGCAGTATTCCACGTGAAGCCGTATTTGCCGGCCGACGTGAAATACTGTTTGGCCTTGCTGAGCACATCGAGCTTTTTTGAAGCCAATTTGGGTTTGCCTTCCAATTGACCGCGGAACTGAAGGAAGCTCGAAATATCAACGCCAGGTTTTCCAATACTACTAGTGGCGGTATTGGAAAATACTACAAATGTTGTATTTTTAGCGTTTAACTTGCGTCTCTTTTACGAAGCCGCTTTCAGACACAAGTTTGTACCGGTTTTCTTCGACGTTTTCCCGAGAAATATTAGCACGGCCGGTGCATGCGATGTCAATGATACTGTCGTTTGCATAGCAGAGATGGTTCCTGACTTGCAACAAATCATTGATATGATCAAGAAACAGAGTGGGTGATAGGACGCAGTCTTGTGGAACACCAGTATTGACGATTTTTAAGTCGGAGCATGCACCGTCGACACAACCTTGATGCTCCGTTCTGCCAAAAAGCTGATAATCCAATTGCATAATTTCCCGGGAAGCCCATAAAAAGGAAGCTTCGAAAGAAGCGTTTTGTGCCACACGCGATCATTCGATCCTTATCTATCTATCTTGTTTGGACATAACAAAGGCTATCCTATAGCCTTCGCTATGTCCAAACTGGGTAATAATGCCTCACCCTTGCCTCCGCCCATCTATGAGTAAGATAAACTACAAGATCACCACCTGACCGACCCCGACGGAAATCGTATTGGTTCTCCTCTAGATATCGCAGGAGCTGGCAGTTTATAATGGACCCTATACGCTATAGCCCTATAATTGGTCTGGTCTGAGCGGTTGCCCTTTTAAAGGATCGGATGCACCAAAGCAGTCTTCCAGGAGTTCGGGGCGACACCTAATGCGTGGGATTGCCGGAAAAGATGCGTTAAAGCCGGTGCCAACTCGGGAGCACTTGTCCGTAGCACGATTGGGATGCCATCGAGTCCACTTGACTTATGAATGTCCAAGGAAAGAAGTGCTCTACTAACTGTACTTTGCCGGAATTTAACCTCCGGTGTTGTTGTATCATACCGCGGGATCGTTGTTGATAACTCTCCTCGGTCATCCAAAGTGGAGAACGACAGGAAGAGAAAACCTAAAAGATCAGATTTCTCATTAGAGGTATGCCATACCAAAGATTTACCGTCCCTTTGCAAAGATGGAAAGGAAGACTGACAGAAATTCCCTAACAGCCTTAGCGAGAGACCAGAATGCAATTCCTAAAGGAACGCACACCAGTCTTTTGTGATCATCATTACGCGAGAAATTTAAAGAAATTGGTGTATTAACGACTGCTTCACAATATATTTGTGATAATATAATGTTTATACAAAAGAATTTTAAAAATTATTCCATCAATGCCGATATACATACAATTAATACAAGAAATAAGAATCTTTAGGTCTTGCAGTCTGTTGGATTTGGGATTTTAAATTTTTAATAAGTGGATCCCAGGTGTTAGAAGGTCTCCAACGTCGGGATGTTAAAAATAATTAATATACGCGATTCAAATCCGTTATAGCTAGTTTTATTTCAATGTGTAATCGCGAAAATTTAAGAGTACTCTTTAGAAAGAAACGCCTGGAGTTAGCTCCAGGCGTTTCTAGTCTCGGGTTCCATCATATGGCACTAATTACTGTAAATTGCATATTTACAACAGCATTGTAAATCTTTTTATTTAAAAAGAGCAACTATGCGAGTTTCTTGCCGTTTCTTCTCGCTAGAAGCTGCTTTCCGAAACGGTGGTAGTATTTAATTGTTGACGAATTAAAAACGCTTCATTGTGAAGTTTACTTGAATAAAATTGATTTGATTTGATTTTGCCATTTTTGCCCATGTACTCCGAATTCGCCTTAGCAGTGTTTTTGAAGGGTCTAGAACGAGGGTTATGTTCCTTTCTGAATGTTCTGGTGTTTATATCACGAGGCGCCGATGCGTTAACCCAGTCTTGGTAAAGTTCCCATTTTCGCCATGAGGCCGTTTTACAGAAACGACCAAACCAAGGCTGGCACTTGCCACCAATGGGCACCGCAGAATATGGAATGAAAAGTTCCATACCCTGTAACACCACATCGGCAACAGAGTCAGCAACAACGCACGGATCATCCACCAAAAAACAAACCCGCCCCCTTAAGATGCAAGGAAGGATCGCATCCCATTCCAATCTGCTGACTTTTAGTGCCATACACGCCTTGTGATGATGATGTGAGGTTGCCTTATGATGCCTGCTCCGCCTGCCCCAAACAGTGGCAAGCGCAAAATCTTAGGCTAGGCTAGGCTGGGCTGCCTAGGCATCCCTGTTCATGTGGTGTACGTCCTGAAAATGGATCCTCAGCGAGATTCTCCATTTCAGTCGTTGATGGTACCCTATTGTGGGTAATGAAACCAAATTCAGCATAATTGTTGCAATTATGTTTTGAAGGGGAGAGGGATCGGCGCTTCGAAACTCTCACATACCGGACAAAACGCGGTAGCATAGCTACTTCAATTCAACAAAAATACAATAAAATATTAAAAGAAAAATTACTGTCATTTGTGATGTACGTGGATCTTACTGAAAGTGGTTTGAAATACAGTACCAGCAACGGTGAGTTTCTCTTTCGTGTCGCAGCGACGAGCTGTCTCGCGTGCCGGTGATCGACCTGACGGGGCGCGAGAAGAAGGTGCTGAGCGGCTACCACGCGCTGCGCGCCGCCGCGCCGCGCTACGAGCACGAGCCGCGCCGCGCCTGCACGCGCTTCCAGGCGCCCGAGCTGTCGCACAACCTGCAGCTCATGGTGGACTGCTGCGAGCAGGACATCATCCGCAACGCGCGCGAGCTGCAGCAGGCCGAGGACGAGATCGTGGCGCTGGGCCGCGACCTGGACGAGCACGACGCCCGCCTGCGCGACCAGGACGCCGTCGTCGCGCGCGTGCAGGCCATCCTCGCGCGCGTCGAGCGCCTCAGCCGCCCCGACGCCTCGCTCGAGACCGCCCACGACGTCCTCTCGGACCTGAAGGTACGCAGTCGGCGACGACACTTGGGCCCTCGCCCGTACCTCGCCCCGCCCCACATCACCGCCTCCCCCCACAGGAGTCGTTCCCGCTCGAGTACGAGATGTTCGGGCTCGGGAGCATCGCCGGCAACATCGTGAGCCCGCTGCTCAGCGCGATGCTGGCCAAGTGGGACCCGCTGCAGAGCCCCGAGGAGCCGGTGGCGGCGGTGGCGCGGTGGCGCGCGCTGCTGACGGGCGAGGCGTACGACGCGCTGCTGGGGCAGCTGCTGCTGCCGCCGCTGGCGCGCGCGGCCGAGGCGTGGGAGCCGCGCGCGCCGGCGCGCATGGTGGCGGCGCTGGAGGCGTGGCGCGGCGCGGCGCCGGCGTGGCTGGCGCGCGCGGTGGCGGCGCGCCACGTGGCGCCGCGCCTGCTGGGCGCCGTGCGCGCGTGGGACCCGACGCGCGACACGCTGCCCGTGCACCGCTGGGTGCTGCCGTGGCACGCGCTGGCGGGCGAGGCGCTGGCGGCGGCCGTGTACCCGCTCATCCGCTCGCGGCTGGCGGCGGCGCTGGCGGCGTGGCACCCGGCCGACGCGTCGGCGCGCCCGCTGCTGGCGGCGTGGCGCGACGCGTGGGGGCCGGCGCTGGGGCCGCTGCTGCACCACCACGTGCTGCCCAAGCTGGAGCACTGCCTGCGCGCCGCGCCCGTCGAGCTCGTCGGCCGCGAGAACGGTACGCGCGAGCTCTATTCCGGACAACCCGTGTGTAGGCTTCGGTCGATATAGGTGTCTCACAAGGGTCGATCCCTGAGTCCTTTTTCTTTCTCGGTTATATGGATAACTTCTATCGTAGGAACTACCATGAAACAGTATTTTGTGACGAGCCTGCTATCTACACAGCAGAAAATCCTCAAAAGAGGATTCTTATTCATGCTTTCAATGTTCTTAAACTTAAAGCTTTACTAAGTTTTTAGTTTTAATTTAAATAGGTATACCATATTCAATCATTATTTGTACATGTGTTTCAACGTTCGCACTTATAGCATCCTCATCGACACTCCTACACGTAAGTGTAATACCGAACTCCTAGGAAACTGCTTTTTCACCCTCCATAATCAACTCCCAGGTGGTCCCAATTATGTACCTAGAGGAAGACGAAACTGTACTAAGGTTTTTGATTTTATATGGCATAATCTCCCCGTTACGCCCGTTCAGGGTGAATAATATTACTTAAAATTTGACAATTCTGATTACTATCTCCTAATTTGCTCCTCTAGTCAAGAGTGACCTGTATTTGTAAAAGTCCCTATTTGTTATCTCCTCTTATTTTAATGACATTTCTTCAATTGTTAAAAAATCCGAATACTAGGTTTTGACAACTCGAAGGTAAAGTCAATAACAAGTATCTGGAGACTCTTATTAATACTGTAATATGGTGGTAAGCGAAGAAGTTAAAAAAACGTCATTATTAAGTCATTCAAGCCCCCGTTGACATACCTTTTTAGTTCCAAAAGTTAACCCATTGACGATATTATAGATAGTTAATATATCTTCCAGTCCCTAACTGAAAATCAAATGCTTCATTTGCTAGACTGTCATTTGATCTTAAAAATGAAAAATTGATGCACCCAGCACAGTCTATAACCACATATTAATGTAGATGTGCTAAGCAAGCCGTGACAATAGTTCACGTCGGCTCTTTACCTCAAACTTTATAAGGCACAAATTTGATTCCATATCGCAATTTCAAAGATCTATTTGTCTCGCAGAACTGTTTCAACAAGAGAACTCACTCATTCTTTAGGTCGGCAAATCGTATACAACCCTCCGGTAATGTCGGTACCCATTGGTAGTCCACTTTCCAAGAGGCTGCTTGTTTACGCTTTTATAACTAAAAAAATATTTGATTGCTTAAGAAATACTCAACCTGACCCATTGAAAAAATAGAAGAACAAAAATATGCAACCAATACGAGATCATATATTTTCTAGGTCATATTCGCTGCACCTGCCATTATGATAATCTTAACTTTGTCCCAGGGTTATTTTATTACGTAAACGTATTTCTATTACGCTTCGAGCTATATTTCGTCTTATGTAAAGTTGAAGGCCACAACCTGATTTTAAGACCCCAAATATGACTTGACAAATGAATGGGCTCGTCAATAATGAAGTACCCGTGTGCAGCGGCGTGGCTGTGGTGCGTGCAGTGGCTGGAGCTGCTGGGCGCGCCGACGCTGGGCGCGCTGGCGGCGCGGGCGCTGCTGCCGCGCTGGCTGGGCGCGCTGGCGGCGTGGCTCAACACCGCGCCGCCGCACGCCACCGTGCTCGCCTCCTACTCTGCCTTCCGCGTGAGTGCTCCTCCAGCTGATGTCAGCCATCAGCTGTACATGGAGTATTAGTCATTTGCGGCTTCGCTCGCGTTTTAGGGATTTGTCGTCAATTGACAATTGTTAGGCGCAAAAATATACAATGTGTACACATAATTACAGAAAATGTTTCCGGAAGAAATCCTCAAGGAGCCCGTTGTACGTGACGCGTTCAGAAAAGCCCTGGATATGATGAACCGAAGCACTGATATCGAGTCCCTCGAGCCTCCCCCTCCACCTCGCTTCACCCCCTCTGAGTCTAAGGACACCTCCAAAATTGACATATTGGCATCAGTTGCTCAACAGAAGAGCTTCTCCGAACTCCTAGAATCTAGATGTATTGAAAAGGGGATAACGTTCGTTCCCATCGCGGGGAAACTGAGGGAGGGGAGGCCCCTGTACAAGATCGGGGAGTTGCAGTGTTACGTTATACGTAACGTGATAATGTATTCCAATGATGGTGGCAGGACGTTCGCCCCCATAGGTCTGGACAGGTTGTTGAGTTTAGTGGAAGAGTGAATTGAATAAACTATTAAAACATGCATTAGCTGTTTCATTTATTATTACTATGTATTTATTTATAGCAAAGGAAGGCGGGCAGACGAATGTACACGTAATGGTAAGTTACTAGCCATCGACAAAAAAAAATCAAATACTCTTTATTGTACACCAATAAACACATACTTGTAGTAGTCACGTCAAGAAAAATGCAAAAGAGGCGGCCTTATCGCGAAACAGCGATGTTTTCCAGGTAACCTCAAGGTAAGGGAAAGAAACGGATGTAGAAAGAGGTAGGGGTGTACATACAATATATAAATATAATCATGTCTTTGGAACTAGACGTTATGTCCTTTGTGCCTGTAGTTTTACTGTATCTGTATCTGAAAGGCTTGCATAAAGCCCTATTCAAAACATTTTCAGACGGAATTTTGGATAATTTATTGTGAAGTAAATTTTAACTGTTTGTTGCTTACAACCACTTTAGTATCATTCTTTATAAAAAATCTACCTGTAGTAAAATATAAGAGTTAAATTTGGATTTCACTATAGATTTATTTCAAAGCATGGATAGTTAGGCCGATCAGCAAACATTCCTGATCGCGAATGCGCTTCCAACCTTGGAAACTGACATGCATGGAGTTCACTCATACATTGTCGGAATTGGAATGAATTTAATTTAGAAATCCTCTTGTAAATGTCATTCTTTTGTGGGATTGTGCCCTAAGAAAGAGGTGGGATGCCTCTAAATCCGGCCCTGAATAAGTCTCATTTAAATAAGTCAACCAGCTGATTAGATTAGCCCTAAAATTAATATTTACACCACCACTTTACTGGCGCCGTTCGACCCGCGGCTTAAATGACATCCAAGCAAATACATCTTGCGTTTATAGAATAACGTTACGTTAATGCAGAATATAATTAATAGGACAAGACGCAAGACGCGATATTTTTATTTTTGTGTTTATTTGAAAGAACTCCATATAGGATATACCACAAGCATATTAAAAATTTAAACACTGGAATTTACAGCAAAAAATGCGGTTTCAAAATATCGATTTAAATTTTCGCGCGAAAATGATTCTTTTTTGTGTGACGTCACTGCTGTCTGTCACTAACCCACTGATCGCACTTGTCCTCACTGACTTTCATACTTATATATTACATTTTTTCTCGATCTTTAAGATACTTTTTTGTAAAAATTCGAAACGACTATCGACACTCCGAAAAAAAGTGTTGTTGACATATGTTTTGTGCCAATGTGTTCATCTACTTCAACAAAGTTTTTAAATAAATGGTTTTAGGCTGATCATTCTGGCACATAACTGAGGTAAAAGTGGTTTCAAGCTTAAAAGAGAAATCTGGAGTCTACTTTGACAAAGCCATCTTCTATTTTAATTCGAAAATCGCAATTAATTTTCGTTTCAATGTTCACTTCTTTACAACTATAACCTCAAATAAGTAGTCACAACAGGTGTGATGTCACTGAACGCTAATTAGTGTTTTTGAAATACGTTCCGTTACACGTAACTTTAAGTCGTAATTATTGATAAAAAACAAAATTATATCAAATATAAACCTTGCAGTAGCCCTTCTCTTATGTTTTTTAACATTTTAATAGCAAAATTTTCATAAATATTATAGTTGCATGTTCCCTATTATTTACTTCTATAATTACATAGTATATTTCAATTCAAAGAGGAAAATACTTAAATAAACAACATTAGATCAATTCGAAATAATCTTTATTCATAAACATATTATACAGTAACTAGTTTTAGTTCATATTTGTATATATATATTTAAGCATTTAATGTTGTTAATTCTTATGTTAATAAATCCATGTCAAAATATTCATAAAGGACTACCGAAAAAAGATAATTTTGAATGATGACGAAAAAGTTAAAGGCATTTTGTAAGTAAAATTCCTTACATCGCCAATGCGCCACCGACTGTACATAGTGAATGTACGCTTATCATTCCAATCCGTCACGTCTAATCAATAAAATAAGTATTTTATATTGCCTTGTAACTATTATCACTAGTATAAATCAAACGGAAAAACTTATCTTAACCAATTCAAGTCTGCATTGCGTTTATTTGGGTTTTACGCCGATTATGAGATAATAATCTAAATATTATTCAACGTTTATCTCAGAAAAATCGAGAATTATCCAGATATAACTGGTCTAGGTGAGTAAATCACAATTTACGAGAGATAGGTATAGATAACGATCTTTGTAAACTTATATTACTTTTATGTATCTTACATATATGAAACTTTATGGTGTCATATAATATTTTTAGTTATAATAAAAACATTTTTTTATCAGTAAACATAATAAATTAATTTGAATATGATTATTCTACTGGTAAACAAATACTTTATTAAAATAATTATATGGTACGTATTATTATTGTGCTATATCTACTGTTGTATAATATGTCTTAACATTCAATATGTGTTTATTACTCCGAAATCCCGCTGATACGCCTAATCATCGCTATATATTATAAAAAAGGATTAAATGTAATCTAGTTGAACTAAAAAGTATTTATATAGTCATTTCTACGTCGATAAAATTTCATTTTCTTATAATAGTATCTATAAAAAGATTACTGTATGCAGTTTTCGAATTTTTATTTATATAAATAAATAATAGATAATTTAGGTGCAATTAAAACAAATATATAGATAAACGATATATTTTTATTAAAAAGTTAACATTTTATTAATAGTGTTACATTATATAATTATATTAATAAAAATGCATAACATTAGCTTTTGTTAAATCTCTTGAAGAAATTAACTAAAGTAATAAGTAAAGAGTACTTTATTTTCAGTTCTTCCAGATGTAATCGCGTTGTTAACGCAAATTTGAATTATAATAAGTAGGTACATTGAATTTGAGCACGCAATTTTAATATGTAAACATAATCAAAAAATAATAACTTTTATATAAATGCAATAACATAACAATTCTAGTTTCGAAATGTAGCGTTGAAATGGGTGCTTACCACAATTTTAACATATCAAAATGGCACCTATTTCTAATGCCAAATGAAAACTAAATTCGATCTACTACGTAATAAAGAAATATTTAGTTCAGATATGCAATTTCTACTACAAATAACAACTTAAATACATAAAGATATATCCAATCAATTTATGTTTAAATATATATTAATAATTAATTATTCGATTCAGTTTTTCGAAATAGTGGAGTTAAAATATTCGAGAAAATAAAATAGTGTTACTAGATCCAAAATTAAAAACAAAAAATTAACAAATTATAAGAGTATATAACAATTTAAAATATAACAATATCAAATCAACACTGGTGACTATTTAGGATGAATCCTTATATAGGATAATAATATTATTCGTAAAAAAAACAATTTAGAGTAAGTATTATTAACAAAAATATTTGGCACAATTATGACTTAAAATGGCAAGCATGTTAGTTGTTAGTATTATATAAGGTGGGTACCTATTAATTGTTATAGTTTAATTATAGACTAGTATATTTAATATTTGTACTTTAGTAAATGTAATTACTGGGCTTAATATAATATATTATTTTTATATGCTGATTTTTAGCTTTACTATTTTAATACTTATGAAAAAATATACTGGGTATTGAAATACAGATGTTTAATACTATGTATTATATACATAATGCGTTTCAGTATTGTATTGCTGTTATTTCTTTCGTAGAGAGATTACTACGAATATTCTAATAGAAATATCATGAATACTTTCTGAGTATATTATGTAGGTAGTGCGAATAATAATGTGTAAAATTAATATGTAAGAGTATATTTGATTATTTGTAAGAAGTTTTGGATTTATATATACGGCATAACTATTGTTTTAGCCAGCGTCGTCTTTGAAATGTATATATCAAATTTAGGTAGATTTTATACTACGCTGAAAGTTATAGGCCCTGAAGACTTGGACACCATTGGCCAAACCGAGGGCGAAATTACATAGAGATAAAGAATAATTTATCGGACGAATGACAAGGCAGTAACGGGTCCAGATCAATCCGGTGGCGGCTAGCGTAGCAGATTGGGTCGGCGACACTTTCTCAAGAGGACGCCTAAATTCATCAATAGACGCCATAACTAGAGCCTGTAATCATTGTTGCAAGTTATAATATTATTTTTTTTTGTCTTAAATAATATAAACCGATACATATAGATTTATTTCAATTTATTTTATAACTATATCTTAAGCGTACTGTGTATTCAGATGTTTTAAGTTCTACGTAACTTATGACGTACTTTTGCGAAAAATGTATCATCGATTTCAACATATAACTATGAGTTACACTTTTTAAATTACAATAGCTCTATCCCTACTCAGGCGACATAATGATCACTGAACAGACAAATTGAAAATATTGCATACATTATTAGTTGTATCTAATAATTACAGTATTCTTTTTTTCTGTCCTTAAATGGTCAACTCCACACGACGAAATATTTTACTTTTGACAAACATTATACAACTTAAATTTGTTTTAAAAATTATTAACTACGTAATGCTACATATGAATATAAAAAATAAATTATCTGCTTAGTAGTTTATATGCTGAAACTCTATTACTGTGATTATTGAGCGTATTTATAGGCTGAAAAGGTCTTAGGTCTACAGTTGGCAGCGCGCTCTCAATGTCAAGAGCTCGATCAGTAAAGCATCAGTGTCAATGTCTAAAGGTTATTCAATTTATCATCTGTTTCAACTCTGCCTTTTTTGACAGGAGCTATGGAGTTATACATGTATCAATAACAGCTGGTAATGGTTACTAAACAATAAAAAATAATTACAAAATGTAGGATGTTTTATATAGTTGGCTAATTATGTTTAGAATGCTAATTACATATTTAAAGGAGTTTACAATTATTAACGGGCTATAAATCGCTCACATATGTTTTCTAGATATAGATTCTGATACTAGTACGTATAAGAGAACAAATTATTTAGCTCTGTATATTATTTTTTTCTTATAACTGGGATACGGCTTCCTCCATTACCAACTACACTGCTCTACTGTGGTTAGTTATAGAATTTGGTTTCCGATCTTAAAAAAACAAACGAAACTCTTTGGTGATGCATTTACCTGTTATATCCACCGATGTCCGATTTTTCCAGTTTTTGCAAAATGACAACGAATTTTACCTTGTTTATTGCTCGTCAACAATTTCTCAATGATAGTTGAGTGCTCTATATTTTTATTTTTTACATGCGTAATAAAAACTCTTTTATCATGTCATTTCTATTTCCAAAAATCAAATAATGTGTTGGAAGAAATATAACATAACAGTTCACAAGGACGAATACACAGATTTTGAGAAATACCCAATAATACAAGCCCAAGACCCAATTTGTTTTTACGATTACTTAAATTGTAGAATGGAAAAATGTAAAGAAAAGAAATGCATGAAATGTAAAAATATATTTTTCTAATAGATAAAAGGCCATTACAAAAATAGTCGATATAGTTTTCAAAAACGATAATTTAATATAACATATTTTACATAAAATACGGTATCCGCGTAGGAAGCTTTTTTTAAAACGATTATATCGTTAAGAATATCAGGTAAAACCTAATATATACGGGCAAAGATTCAAAAGAAACTGTCTGTTATATTTTTATAATTGATTTGTATTAATTAGAAAGTTTCCAATTCAATTGTAATTTGTCTTATTTTTAAAGCTACAATCTGTTACAGCTTTAAAAATTTGATCCGATATGTTTCTTATTTGTATTTTAACTAAATACAAAATATTCATCGGTTTTCGGACGTCACAAATTAAAGTTGATGCTAATAGTGCTAATACAACTTTATTTTACATGCAATTGTATTATTCTGAATTAAATCGCATGAAATAACTCTTTACGTTAAACTAGTTATTGTTTAATATTTTAAAGAACGCACTATCGCAGTTTTGCTGTGTGACAGTTTTAGAAAAAAAATGGAAACTTCACATTTAATAAAATCTAATTTAAGGTACTTTGTAAGTTTGTTCTGACCGCCATAATGGCGCTTTGAAATATATTACACGTATTTTTATTTATCACAGTTGACATGTATTTTAATAATTTACTTATAAGATCAATCATTATCTTTAACCAAGCTAAAAAGGCAGGATTTCAATATACTTTAGACAAAAATTACATTCTTTAAAATGCCAATACTAATCGTCATACTTACATAATAATACAAAAAGAAATTACGATACCCAGCTTTAAGTTTTACATGTAAACCCTTTGTATAAATTATAAAAATAAATAACTCTTAATTACCCAGTGAGATTATTTCTCTAATTTTCTAATTGCTCTAACTACAAATGTCATTTTTGTAGAGGTACTACAGTGATAGACGATAATCATTGCCGTCTATTCTTTCACTTTTTCTTTTTCTTTAAGATTTTGTTGATATTTGATAGCTCTACCTATTTGATACAAGTTCGTAATAGCGACAAACACATTAACAGCAAAAAGACTGTAGTTCTTTGGTATAATGACAAGAGAATAACGAGACCAGATGAGACCCGTTGCCGCAAGTGACACAGATTGTGGCAACGACAAAGATTCCACAGGCCGATTCAAGTCACCCAACCCAGCCATCACCAAGCCCTGAAATGATATTATGATGTAACATTCAATTCGCAGACATGAAATGAGAAACATGAATTACATACAATTTCCATGTTTTTTTACATTAACTTTATTGCTTAAATAGCATCAGATAATCTTTTTTATATTAAATTTATTGTATCTTGAATAATCTCTCAAGTCAACTACCATAAGAGGTCTATATAAAATTAGATCCTCTTTTTCATAGCAAAGAAAGACTAAACAAAATATTTTTGTCTCTCTCTGCCATGGTCCTGTAGCATGCCATAGTTTAAATTTCATTTCAGAGATTACTCTTCAGCATTAATCTTAGAAGATTAATATTTAATTTAAGCATATGTTTATATATAAATAATGAAACATTCACATGTAAAATGAAATGAACTTTTTCCATAACCATTGTAAAATATAAAATTATAAATATATGATATATGACGTCATCACAAATTCTTTTGATTAAAATTTTAATTAACATTCTACAAACTTCATTTCTTTTTTTGAAAATCATTGATTCATGCTTATCATATTACTATTAAAATGTTTAAGGATAATGGATGATTACTGCCTTAAAATAAAAGCATTTTTTACGTTTTCTATTTGTTTAGGCTTAATAGAACGGAATAGGGCCACGGTAAAAGGCTGACCTTGAAAATTAAATACTTACCCATTTAAATGCTGGAGCCCAGAAGAAAATAGTTTTTGGACCTATGAGGAAATAATTAAATTAATTTAAAAGTCACTTGCGTAATCGTTCCTGTAATCAATTTAAATAATTAATAATACTTACCAGCTTCATGTTCCCATAGAGGACGCAATTTAGTTGGTACAAATTTATCAGCAACTTTAACAACAGCTCGGTATACGCCTGACATTTTACAATTTTATAAATTATTTTTGTAAAATATAAAATATTTTTTATAATAAAGACTGACTGAACATGACCACTCGAATCGGCCGTGATAAGACCTTGAGCTAAAGTTGACACCCAATGTGATAGTGATAAGACGAACTTGACGTTTATTATTGAAATAATACTTTCCACAGATAACATATAACATAGCCGCGAATGTGAATTGTTCGGCATAATTATATATTTTACTTTTTAGTTACAGTTAAGAGTTACGGTAAGATATAACATATATTGAAATGGCAATAATTGAAATGAGTTTGGTTTTCAGTTTCCATTTTGACTAATTATTTTTAATAGCGTTTAATAAATGTTAAAATTATTTGTTATGATTTGGATTAGGAATACTTGGTGATAAAATAGAAAATAAAATTGTATTTAAAATGTATATGTTAAGTATTAATGACTTTATTTTATATATAAAATATATTTATTTTACTAAAAATTTATTACATATTTCAATTGAATCTGAATTTGAACGCATCCTATAATAGAAACATGGGTGCGGGCCTAAGCGTGAGAATGTGTCAGTGTTGAACTATTTAATAATTTTCTTTGTTTATTTTACTTTATGTTATATTCTTTGCAATTTCTTCAATGATTTTCTCTTAATTTAACGGACTTATGTTCACTGTTTTGTTCTTAATCCTTTGAATATGGGTACGAGCACAATGGGTAGCGATTTACATTCCGATAAGCAGGACAAACTGTTAAAACTACAGGCTCGAAAAAAAGAACTAGAGCTGATGTTAGCATCCAAAAATGAGGAGCTTTACAAGTTGTGTGTGCAAGAAGTACAGTTGACGGGTGTAATGCCCCTAGAAGCGCCTCTGAGTCCAGAAGTTCCACAACGGGAAAGATTAGGTAGTGTAAGAAGTGTCGATAGGTCCACAGATGGGACGGATGTCCAAGACGGCTCTGATAACTCTTCGAGACGCCTTAGAGCTGTGTCTGATCGCATACATGATTCCGATCCGAATCTGCGAAAGAACCATACCCACAGGCTATCAACACCTTCGATATCAGGTATTTCGTCAAAAAGTGCTCATTCTAGGCATGTCCGCAGACCTGAGACCAGTTGCTCAAACTTCTTTCCATCGCCACCCCAAGAACGAAATCCGGAAACATTTTCAATACACACCTCTCATACCTATCCCGCTTTAGCTGGCCGCCATGAATCTGTTCCACATGATAATCTGCACAGTGAACTTCAGCAAGGTCCTGTATATCGTCATCATACTTTAACAACTGAATACACGAATAAGATCTATTATAATAATTCAGCAGAAGCAAATAATGTGTCACGCTTGAGAGAGACTCATTTTAGCTCCAGTCACCCTGATATTACAACTAATTACACCCACGGTTCTGTCGCACCGCAGCCTGTGCCCGCACACAATGGAACGCGCAATACTCCACTCCTATATCAATATGCATCACATTTAAAATCACAGAATCAACACCTTGGAGTTTTAAACCACCACCATCTCATGCAAATGCAATCCAAAAGGAGAACTGATGGTGTTCGAAGAAATACTTTACAGCGTACTCAGACATACCATCTCACATCACACAGTGATTATAATCATCACTTAGAAAACATGACTGATGCATACAGACAGCCTGCACCAGTTTATCAACATAGATCACAACCCGACATACAAGATCAACCGATAGAAAGAAGACAGAATCCAATTGAAAGAACTATTCCTGTTCCGAACACATTGCCTCTCCGCGAACGTAATATGGTTAGAAATCCACTTCATTTGCAGCTGCAAGTATCCACCGATGATTATATAATTGATGACAGACGTCATTATCCCGATGCTCTAAGTCCTGTCAGCCAAATGTCGGGTTATTCACAGAGTAATTTTGATTCTGTAAGCATGAATAAATTTTCACCTACTTTATCCCAAGACATGAAAGTTAAAGAAAAACATTGGTATGAGACATCCCTAGACTCACCAACAAAAAGTGAGGTGCCTGTATTGAAGAAAAGTGCCAGCTTGAAGCGGACTCCCAGTATAGGTAATTCACAAACTTACGAAATAATGATTTCGTCTGGTCGTCACTCTGCTATGCAGAGCCCAAACCATATACCACATAGTCCCCCTGTATTATCGCCGAGTGCAGTGTCACTCGAGTCTCCTAAAAACATGACAGTTATTGAACAGGGTAAATGTATTCCATACAGAGAAGAAACTAAACCGTTTGAGATGTCAGACTTTTATAAATACTCAACAAAATTCAGGCAGACTAATGTTCAAAAAGCTCCTATGCCAAATCCTGCCCATAGTGCCAGTACAATGTACAATAAACTGCCAATGGAGCTACCACAGTTTAGCCAGGATCAATGGCATGGACACGGCAACTGATAATCTTCATTTGTAAGTAAAAATTTTGTTTTCATTAAGTGGCTTACCTTTATGGTAAATCCATGGCTGCTAAAATTTATTGAATTAATTTAATTTATACTTCGAGATAAGTAAGTTTTAGTTGTAGGTACTTAAATATAAAATTATCAACAAGATCTCTAGTTTATTTTAATAATGTAAATATTTTGATTAACTACTACATATTTTGGTATTTTATATAATTATAAAGTCCAATTTTATGAGTAAATTCACTGTTTAAAAATACATGCCATAAAAATAAGGGAGTCAATTGTATAAAATCATCAGAAGATGTGTTACTGTGATAGTTTTATGCAAACAATAACAATTCAAGTATGTATGTATGTCTAATTACAGTTTTTGTGTTGGACAAAATATGAACTGGGCATACTTTATAAGTTAGTTAAAAAATTTAAACAGGGTGCCAACTTTTTACATTAAAAAAAAAATTAAATTATTGTGCCTATTAATTAGAAATTTTAATAATAAAGCTTTGAATAGGTATGAAAATAATACTTTCAAATCTAGTTAAACTTGGTACAATTTAATTAAAGTTATAGCCTTGCCTTTATCACCACCACGTTTTTTTCTTGTAAAAACCTAGAATATTGTTACAATAAAAGAAATAAATAGATGTCTGTGACATGCTTAAATAAGCTATTAAGAAATCACTAAATACTTATTTTGTTATGCTTGACATATCATTGGTCAATTATAAATAAGAAATATACATAGATCTTAAAAATATTACGTCCATGACAGACAATGTAAAAAAAAAACATTATATATTTAATATGTAAGGTAATAATAATTAAATTTTATGTAAATTGAAATTTGTCATTTTGATTGAGTATTTTGAGATTGATGTTCAATTTTAAACAATGTTCTAGTTGCTGCAAAATACGGTAACGTTTCCTGCAAGTTCAAATAATCATGACTGATCAAAATGTGTACAATTTAATTATATGATAATTATCATTTTATACATGACATTCATATTCATAGAGGATCATTAAAATTTAATTTATTTTATTAAATTGGGTCAATATCAGTTGTTTTTATTTTACTAGTGATGTGCCGAATACGGGGTTTACCGATACGAATAATCGGCTAATAAATAATAATATATTTTAACGAATTGAAATTTATATTTTGGTTATATGTATATAAAAACTGAGTATAGAAAATAATCGAAAAATCTAGAGATTAACATTGGTATTTAAATATACTAATTAGTAATCAAAAATCGATATGCAAATATAAATTTATAAGTCGCAATACAATAATGATTACGATATTTACGTCACAAAGTCATGACATACATTTTTAATTATTAGATTTTGCTGTTAAGTATCTTCATGTTGTAGCACATGAAACCCGACTTAAACCATTTTTTTTTTATGTGAACGAATGTGTTGACACTTTATTATGTATAGATGTGTTATTTACACGAGATGTGGGAGTCCCCCAAATGCTGCAAGTTTGATTTATAGCAAATAATTGAATTGTATTTAGCGTGCCGAATAGCCGAATTCAATCAACAGTCAGAATGTGCTTAAAAAACTATGAAACGAAATATTCGGTCGATACCAAGTTTTTAATTTAGCAAATGTATATATTACAGGATATTTTGACAGATCCTTTTGTTGTCGTCAAATATTTATGGAATATGACTAATATCTAGATATTAAATTAGATCAAACAGCCTTATATTGTTGAACTTGCCAAGCAATTTAAGCTAATGACATTGCCTTTTACTGTCGTCCATTGATTATTAATTAAGCGGTGAGGAATACATATTGTGTGATTGTATATAAAGTACATTATAATTAATTATTGTAGTAGATTGTTTTTATAATCATTATTACAATTCTGAATTGTAATTAAAACAAAATTTCGATGAGATGATATTTTTGTAACTTGTTTATAATTAGTTAATTGTGCAAATGCACAGTTTTATTTAATAAAGCTTTACATATATATTTTGGTTTAATTTTTACTAAGCCAGGTGTTTAAGGTTTGTCACAAAGTTGAATGTTTTCAACTTTTAACTTGTAGGTTTAATCGACGGTCGATGATATTTTAATGTATTATATCTAAACAAGTGCATGCAAATATTAAATCGCCTCCTAATTTGCCATATTTTTTTATAGAAGTTATATTCCGAATCGATAGTACCTTTGCCATTAAATGAACATTATAAAACCACTACAATATTAATATTATTATTATGGGTAATATTGATTGAATTTAACTATAGATGAGCTGAGATGGCCCAGTGGTTAGAACGCGTGCATCTTAAACGATGATATCGAGTTCAAACCCAGGCAAGCACCACTGAACATTCATGTGCTTAATTTGTGTTTATGTTTCATCTCGTACTCGGCGGTGAAGGAAAACATCGTGAGAAAACCTGCATGCGTCTAATTTCATCGAAATTCTGCCACACATGGTCCAAACCCTCTCCTTAATGGGAGAGGAGGCCTTAGCCCTGCAGTTGGAAATTTACAGGATGTTACTGTTACTGCTTGCGGTAATAAAAAAATGAAACAAAACCTTCAATTTGTCATTTTTTTGTATATTTCGTTTCCATTACAGCGCCAAGGTCACATAGCTTAGAATAGACAAAATAGTAATATGTAATAACATTAGAAATAATGGTAGTAACATATATGAACAGAAAAAAAATAGTTTAATGAAGAGTACGGACTAATTTTGCAACGTCGTTCAATAAGACGAGTCAATGTTGTCTATTCTTATACAGCCTTGCCAGTAATTCGTTGGTAATTCTAAGTCCATCTAATTGATTGTTGCGAAGTCCATTGCTACCTACAAAATAAATTAAATGTATGCTTTTTATCAATATTTTATTAAATTATATAAATATATAGTTAATTATAGTTAGTCAAACAAAATATAATTCAGTATCAAATATGAAAACTATTTCAAATCATTTTTAACCGACTTCAAAAAAAGGAGGAGGTTCTCAATTCGTCGGGGCCTTTTTTTTTTTTTTTTTATTTTTTATGTATGTTACCGAATTACTCGAAGATGGCTGGGCCTATTTTGACAATTCTTTTTTTGTTTGAAAGGGCATGTTTTACAGGTGGTCCCATTGTCAGGAGATCAGGATCTGATGATGGAATCCTGGAGAAATCGAGGGAACTCCTCAAATTTTATAGGCAAACCTATAGTGATTTCGGTTTTATTCGAAGTGCCTTGGTCATATGCTCACGAAAAGTGACATTTGATGAAGTGGAACTGATGATGAAGACCACAACTGGTAATCAGAACCTAGTAGTAAGTAACTATTTTACGGGTTTAGTTCTATTTCTTTAAGATAGTCGTCAAGCAATTGATGTTAGTAAACATGCCTATGATGAAGTCTAGCTGATGGTGGACTACCAGGAGAACTCCTCAATGATTTACGGCATTGCATCGGGAAAAAATGGTATTGTCTACTTGGCGATAAGCAGTTAACATTAGGCTATTGTAACTTAGGTAACGCTTAATTTGAGTTGCAGTCCACATCGTATTGAAACGGCGTTCGGTTATGTTTAGAGTCGAAAGCCGAAATGTACTGAGTATAATAAAGTGAATGACAAACACTACCAATTGTAATTATAAATAGCAAAACAACACTGAAAAGCAGTAAATAAATTTTTATAAATAAAAAAAAACCGCCTTCAAAAATGAACTAAAAAGAAAAAAATAATCAGTTACATCCATAACCAATTTACGATTTTTTAATCACCTTTTGAAGTCGGTGCCAACAAAGTAAATAAATTCCTATATTGAAATCATTTAATTTGTATCGATAGTAAGGTTTGCCTAATGGTGTCATCTATACAATAAATAGATTTAGTTTTTGTATGTATGTATTGTGTATTATGTAGGTACCTATATTAGCAATGTAGGCACCGACTTTGAGAGGTGATTAAAAAATCGTAAATTGGTTATGGATGTAACTGATTATTTTTTTCTTTTTAGTTCATTTTTGAAGGCGGTTTTTTTTTATTTATAAAAATTTATCGACGTAACGGGATCGCTTACGCATACTACAGTGGTGTTCTGACGGTCGTCATTGGAACTTAACCAACGTATAAAATTTCTTATTGTAAGGGAATTAATTGACGTAATGAACGCTACAAGTTAAATTAAAGCTAGTAAAAGTAGTACCTGGATTTCCTAGCCAGCCATCGCATCCTTCTCCAATGCAACGTTTTCCAGGATTGAAACCTCCATTTATATAGTCATCGTCACGACCTAATTACCATAAAATTGATTTAATTTTACATGAAATATATTCGACAGGAAATTAATCAATTAAGTGCCCTATGGTTAATTATCAGGGCACCAACCACAGATTTTAAAATAAGCGTAAAAAGAAAATTAGCAGATTGCCAAGGACGATGTGAGTTTACTATTTCTTACAGTGACAATATTTATTGGTGGTTCTGACTTCTTACTAAGAGTCCTTTTGCTCATTAATTTTATTGGAAGTTTGACCAAAGAATTAAACTATTATAATATTAATTTTATTGCGAAATTTTTGAGACTAACCTGAACCGATAAGTTGTCCGTTCATGCACCCTTCGTCCCACATGTTGATACACCGCTTACCGGGGTTAAAACCACCATTTATATAATCGTCATCGCGACCTAAGTAAATAAACTTTATTAATAAATAAGCTAATATTTCTTACAGTCCCATTATCCATATAGAATGCGGTGACCCATTTGACTACCGTAGCCTATACCATTAAACAAATAAATAATTCTTGAGTAAAATAATTCAGATTTTTATCTAAGGTTTTATATATATTATTTCAAAAATTAACAGCGTAGAAATTAGTTCATTCATTAAAAAATTGCTAACTAAAAAGCTAAATAGATCTAAATTAAAATTATAAACGAAAGTCAAATTTTTTCAAACAAGACAATTTATTTCAAATTACCGAACGGTTTCAGAAAATAAAACTGTTAGGTTGCACACATATTTTATACCTGATCCAGGGAGTTGTCCATTAATACAGCCTTCATCCCACATATTAACACACCGACTGCCAGCTAAAACGCATATATTATTAAAATTTTAAAAAATAGTTTGTATTTAAAATACTACGTACTACATATCAGCTATCTGTTTGAGGAATTTTGTATGATTTCTATTTAATTAAAAATATAACTACATATGTCATCAAAAATATTTTACATGAAACACAAACAACATTGACACAGACGAAATTAATGAAAAAAAAATGTCTCAATGAAAATTCAATATTTGTCTGAAATCGTATTATAATTTTAAAACTATATATTTTAGGGTCTTACCACCTACGCGAGTCCTTCCGTACGCAATTTTAAAGTTAATTAAAATAACAAATACACATAAAAACAAAACTTTCATTTTGATTATTAAATGGATTGGAGCTGCTGTTGATAATCCAAGATTATTTGATTCATTCATAACTGATTTCAGAGCTTTTATAGTAGTATCAAATGTACGTATTTTAATTTAGGCTCTACTGTAGTACTTTATCAATCAATCATCAATGACCACTTGAGATAAATTGATTCATGGTCCAAATTAATTAACTTATTTTATAAAAAAATACTCCTACGTATTATTTCATTATCTGTTAAAGATAGTCTGATAAATAGGTAACAAATGCTTAATGAATTATTTCTATTAAGTGTGATTTTATTGAAATAGATAATCATCCTGTTTATTTTTGCAATAAACACTATGTAATATAATTATAGGTTACTAAAAGTATTTAAATTATGTACAAATATTAAGCATAATAGAATATTTTTAAATTTAAATGTTTAAATGATAACTTACAGCGAAATATCGATTAACAATGGACATACCTAGTAATCGGTAGAACAAGACCATAGACTCTCATGGACCCATAGAGTCACGATTCACTTTTACGACCATAGATAATACACTATATAGGTACCCGGAGATTTTACGACCTAAGAGTTAAGACGCTAATACCCATTTTATAGTGAACTTAATATTATAAAGAAATGTTATTAGTTAAATAGTCATTTACTGTATGTTTTTTCTTTTTTTTAACTTCTTTAATGTAAATGTCGTTACAATTATTGTGAAATTATTAGTGTTTTTTATAGTTTAATCGGATAACCTACAGTTTATATGATTTAAATTGCAGGTATTTTCTATTTTTTTATTATATTAATTACTTCTCTATGTATTAACGTTTTTACATTTTTATTTTATTAAACAATTATTTAAATGTATTGTTTCGAGTTATATAAATTGATGAAACTTGGGGCCTTAGTACAAATATAAGCTTAAGGTAACTTAAGGACTAGCATTACTATTTTTAATTTATAATGTCGTCGATGGTGAGTAAGATATAGAGTTCTAGAGTAATGAGAAGAAAAGAAAAAACACATTCCAGTAAGTGACAAATAATGTTAGAAAACATAAAATATTTAAATTGTTACAAATAAGCAGCCTTATAGCTTATAAGCCAGTATAGTCTAGAAATTAGACCACCAAACAATTATTTTTTTCACACTTTAAACACTCACTCACAATACATTTATTATGAGTGGTGGTACCAACTCCATCTAAATTCATAACCTGCTTAGTAAATAACTAATATAAATTATATGGATGTTTTAAACAAATTTTATGAAATATAGGTAATATTTATTAATTAAATGAAGGGCAATAGTGTATTAACTATATATCTTTAAAAAGCCCACATATTTTCCTCTTTGTTTTTTAGTTATGGATGATTTTATACAAAAACAGGAGTCTGTTGTAACTATCCATTGGAATGTTTTAAGGAAAAAAACAAGTAGTTTGGTTTATTAAAGTAATCAAATTTTTCATTTTTCTTTATTGTTTTTAAAATATGTCATTTTTTGGAATAAATCAGCATTATTATAACAACTTTTACCTATTATAGTGACTTTTCTTAGAGTTAATAACATTTGTGTTAAACTTAACAAAATCAACTTCTCAGTTCAACGGTTTAAGACTAATTGTATGACACTAATGTCAGTCTTTATAATAATAAAAAATTAAAATATAAACAAAGAAAAAATACTAAAATTAGGGTAAAGTCAATAATGCTCAACACTTTATTGTTATATATTTGGGTCAAAATCACCAAGGTGGCGAATTCCAAATTCCATTTTTTGATAAATTGACCTAGCAGCTATTACTTTGATGATCAGCCTAAATGATCACTACACTTGTGTTTTAACAATATTTACGTTGGCAGAGCATATAATTGATTACTACTCTTTTAATTTTATTTTTAAAGTGAGCTATCACTGAAAAAAATCAAAATTAAAAGAGTAAGTTTATAATAATATTAAAATATTACATAAGTATTTATTTTTTACCTTGTTCGATAGCGTATATATGTTATTTATTATTAAAAACTAAAGAAATGTAATGAAATTGCCAACAAAGACGTCAAAAAGCAAAATATAGTGAAAGTGGATCTATTATGACAATTTCTCTGTATAAATTATCTAAATATGAGAAATATCAGTGTCTTATATATAAATTAACATGATGTAGGTCTAAAAAGTTCGCCTTACTTTATTATTTACCAGGGCCCTTTTTAATACCTAGAATAATAAATTTATTATCTGTGATTTTAGTGATGTTCCCGGAAATGATGAGGTGTTCTCGGAATGATGCGTGTGTTCCCTAAATGACGATATAGATACAATTTAGGTTTAGGTAATAATGAGCAATGTGTACGTCGTACTTATTTATTAATTTTGGCATAAGGATTCTTAATTAACAAAAACGGAACTTAAATCACTTTACAGTCTTGTAATTTGCTGTTCACAGCCGATTAGATATTCTTAGTAATCATATTAAACTTTTATTATGATGGTATTAATCAAACCACCTAAACATTATACTTTTTCGTAGTTAATATTAAATAAACTTTAAATCAAAACAAGCATTCTAATATTAAATAAACACAAGAATATAAAATATATAAAATGAAAAGAAACAAACATTAGAATCAAAGTAATAATACTCTCTATTATTTTCTTTTCTCAGAAATGGCGTCGAAATAATACTTATTATTTGCTCAAATGCAACGTAGGATACATCACTCGGATCTAGTTTAAATTTTTTTGCATTATTACAAACCGAATTCAAGAACGTAACTAGAATTTCTCCATCATCTTCAACACCTGTCTTACAGATGGCAACATATCTGTAATTTAGAGCTTTCTTTTGTGTAGGTACTTTAACTAAAACAAAGGTTCCAGGGGATATTAAATTTGGGTGTAGGTTTTCCTTGTCTTGATTGTAAGATGTACTAGCTTCAACAGTAATTGATTTTTGCGCAATCTGCTGACGAAGAGAAATCGACATTAAATCTTCCTCATCATCGGATGATGATGAGTAAATGGTGTTGTAAATGCTCCTTTTCTTCAATTGCAGCAAATCTTGTAAATTAATTGTATCTATTGGCTCTTTTAGTTCTGGAGACTTATTTGAAGGTATTCCCTTGTCTTTTGGTTCAGAGTTCGGATATAAACTTCCAGATAATACTGACATTCTTAGTTGCTTTTCAAAACGGTCGTGTCGGTATGTTTTAATCGTAACTTCCGGTCCTCTTTGCCATGTAATTTTTGTAATATTCATGATACCTGGCATGGCATCTATGATTTTCGGAACCAAGTCTTTTGCTGTAGAAATGTCATCATGAGGAATCTCTTTTACCAGTATAGTAGACTCCTTAAACAAATCCACTAAGTCTGAGGATGTTTTAATATCGTGTCCCATTAACACACGCTTATCGGCAGTCCTTTTAAGAGTACCACCTACGCCATCCATGGGTCCTTTGCCATGGCCAGGTTCACTGTATGTCCAAGTAGCTTTTGTTATCTGTTGGAATTCCTTTATTAATGTTTGTAGCCAGAGATGTATGTTAGTTCGGTTACGGTATTGTGACGTTGGCCCATCAGAGTAGATATGAATGGTGTTAATATGTTTATTTTTCAATATTATTTGTAGGATCGGTATCATATGAGCCCATACTGCATGGGCTTGATGATCCAAATTTTCACTCACGGTAGCAAAAGATGTGGATTTTAAACCATTGTCAACGTTGCGTGTATAATATACACCTGTATGAATAGACAATTGATTTTTTGCAAAATGTGTCGACTGGATTTCACTTGCGTATTTAGTGGTATAATTCTCCGAAAAGTCTATCTGTATCATTACCTCTTCTTCAGTTAGATTTTCTTTCATCTCCTTTTTCAGTTTGTTATAAATATAAATGCCATACAGATGTTTTTTCATAACTGGAATATCTTCAATAAAAGCCGTTTTTAATTCATTCACTGTACTTGAAATTGCAGCCTTTTTTGTGATCTTGAACTTCTTATTCTCGCCTTTTACAATTTTTTCTTCAATAACAGATTTCCATTGGAAATACACTCAGCGGCACAGAATGTGGCCCAAACACATAATGTGGTTAAACATCAAAATTAAACACGAAATAGGGGTATTTTTTTTTTGTACATAAAATTTAAAGGTATTAAAGTGGATATTTAGTAAAAAAAAAGTAATACCTCAATTAATTAATTTTTTATCTTAAAAATAACAAAAAACTCTAAAATTGGAAAAAAATAAACAAAAGAAAGTTTTAAAAAAAAATTACAAAAACTTACGGGACTTAAAATTAATACCGGGTATTGCCTCCTCTAGCCTTGATGACTGCCTGCATGCGATCAGGCATGGATTTAATAATGTTTTTTATGTCAACCTGGGGTATTTCTTCCCAGGCGGTTATCAAGGCGGTTTTTAAATCACTGATAGACTCTGGAGGGTTGATGCTGGATCTGATGCGTCTTTTAAGCATGTCCCATACATGTTCTATTGGATTTAAATCCGGACTTCGTGCTGGCCAGTCCAATTTTGAAATTCCTACCTCCGATAGGTAGCTATTCACGCAAAATGCTGTGTGAGGTCGCGCATTATCGTGCATTAAAAGAAATTCCTGGCTTCCAATAAATTCCATGTATGGTAGAACATGTTCTTGGAGGACCTCTTCGATGTATCGCACTGCTGTTAAGCGACCTTCGATTATTGTTAACTCCGTACGTGCGTCTGAACTTATTCCTGCCCAGACCATAACAGAGCCACCATAAAAACTTACTGTTTGCCAGGTAGTGGTGGGTAAAAACCTTTCTCCTCGCCTTCTCCACACACGTTCGCGACCATCTGGATGCCTTAAGGCTACTCTGCATTCATCGGTCCACAGAACCTTAGCCCACTGCTCGTGAGTCCAATTAGCGTGTTCGCGAGCGAATTGAAGTCGAGCTACACGATGGTGTCGGAGCAGTTCTGGACCTCGTGCTGGTCTTCGGGAACGCAAGTTTTGTTCCTCCATTCTTCTTCTTATTGTTCGCTCACTTACACGGACGCCTCTTGTCGTTTGTAGACGCTGCATTATTTCACCCGCAGTAAGGAAACGATTTCTCAATATTGCGAGGATGATAAATCGGTCATCTCGAGCTGATGTGCATCTGATATTGCCACTTCCTGGTCTAATCGTGTATAGGCCGGTCTCATCGTATCTTTTTAGGGCATATCTTAGAGTTGTACGTAGTACATTTAAAGATACAGCGATTTCACGCTGCGTTAAACCTTGACTCCGAAGTAACACAGCTTGAGCGATTTGTGCTGAACTTAAGGCCATAGTTTTCAGTTTTTAGTAAGAAAAATGACTAAAGATTAAATTAAAAATAAAACAATAAGGGTTAAATGCACGACCGTTTGAATATCGAACTTTAACTCAACTGAGTTTTGGGCGTTTTTACACTTAATAACGTTAAGTGTCACTTACGTTAAACAAATAACCTTTTTTTATAACTTTGAAACTCATAAATTAACAAAAACTAACGCTACGATACGCTGCCACTTAAAATTCTCATACGCAACATCAAAATTGCATGTTATAAGAATTTTAGAGTTTGGGCCACATTTTCTGCCGCTGAGTGTATGTCACAGAATCTGCATTATCAGCTGACTCAAGCTTCGGATTTTTACAAGTATCACAAATACCATTCATGCAGTCATAGGATGTTATGTCGCAACTATAATCCTCGATGGTTTTCTCTACACTCGTGTGAGTAACAAATTGTTGTAAGTTTTTTAATTTGTTCAGTTTAAATTCGAAGTTTTCGTGTTTGACACATAAACAAGATTCTCTGTCTCTGAATGTTGGAGCTACCACCCAAAACGGTTTTGCTCTTAATAATGTTGCATATGGTAAATTTATTCCAGTTTCTTGAACGAATTTTGACGTCAGTTCTTTAACTGTGTATAAAAGGAGGCGTTTTTGCTTCTTAACACCGTTTCTCTTCACAAAATCTCTCTTGCCTGGGCACATCCTGCTGACATCATCTCTTTGGAAGAAATCTTTTACTTTTTCACGAACTTCCGCCGTCAAAACAACCTCACGTATTTTAGTATCAGACTTCAGAATCGATGTACTAGTTCTCTCTTTTGGCAAAAAAGTCTTAGCCATATGAAGCAACTTATATTTCCGTAGCATGTTACCGCTAACACATTTTTGGAAGACTTCCCTCTCTTTGGAATTTTTTCTTAAAGTACAGACCTTTTCTTTTAATTGTGTAGTCAGAACTTCGTTAAATAACAGATTCTTGCGCACTTCTGGAGGCACGTCGACATTTTTAATCAATGCGTCAACTTTGCTGTTAGGAGTTGTTGGTATCTGAACTTTTTCCTGTTCCCTTTTTTCTTTTCTTCTAAGTCTTTTCTTTAAAGTTTCATACTTACGTTTTATGTTAGCAATTGTTTTCTCTTGTTTTTTTATTATACGGTATGCTTTAGCTCTATCCTTCCGAACAATTTTTCTTCCCACTGTTCTTCTTACTAAAGACCGTGCTTCAGCTAATTCATCATCAGAATGAGGCGGAGTATTGTTTACTATACTCGATATTGCCTTCTTTTTTTCTCTGTATTTTTTTGAAGCTTCTTTCCAAATTTTTCTCTGCTTTCGCTTTTCTCTCTCAGTCATCTCATCAATATTGTTAACTTTCTTTTCAGCTTTTTTTTTCTGATAATACGCTCTATCCTTCGCTCTTTTTATTTCTCTCTCTTCCTCCGTCATCTTATTTAAAAATTTCCTTTTTCTGGCATTTGCTTTCTCTCTTTGACGTAAGTAAGCCGAACTATTTTTTTTAACTTGCTTTTTCGGAAGTTTTTTATTTTTTCCAGCCACAGGAGACTCCATATTGCTAAAAAAGATTAAACGTACCTATATTATAAAATATGTTAGCACAACATCTACTGAATTAACTAACCTATTAACTATTGTTATAACAGGGCGCGTTTATTCAAAAAAAGTCATTTCGGGAACGTAATCATCATTTCGAGAACGTTCCGTCAAGTCCAGGAACGGTCCCGAAATGACCGTTCCCGAAATGACTTTTTTAAATAAACGCGCCCTTTTTAGATGGCAACCATCTTTGACATCATGTTTGGCTTTGTTATTGTAAAATATTTGAGGTTACTATTTGTTTTAAAACACTACAAAACATATTTTTTAATATTCCAAGTTGAGAAACGCATTCCCGGTATGATGACGTATTGATGTACGCTCTCTAATTTATTGAATTGAAAGATACTTACCACTTATTTTCAATTGTTTTGGCGAAAACTCTCTCGACACACCGTTTATTTACATCGTTCACATCACTGTACCATAGACAACTAAAGGTTACGTTCAAAAACTGAAATTTTACCGAGAATTTAAGTTGCGTTCACTGAAATGACGCTTACTTTGCCGGACACAATATTTTCAATTGATTTTCTTTAATTTGTTTTCTTTCTTTAATAACAACAATAAATAATTGATATAAGATACAATTGTAGGCCATTAAGTAAGAAAAACTTTTCATTTTATTTTACTTTATGAATATTTACAAAGTTAGTTTCTGAAGATTGCTATTAAGGACGCGTTCCCGAAATGATTTTTTGTTGGTAATTGTTAGAATAATAATGAATGTGCTTTACTTTTCCTGTATAAAATATTATGTACAGATAATATGAACAGAGTTAAGTAATATTTACAATAACGATTTGCTTAAATAAACTAAATTTTAACATTTATTTCCTGGCAAAGCTAATTCTCCACCTTGGTGATTTTGACCCATTTATCAAGTGTGATTGTAATCATAGCTTTTTTATATAAATGTATCTTAGATAATTATCTTAAGCTGTAAAATGTCATACTTTTAATTATTATTAATTTTTTTTCTATTGTTGTTTGTACTGGTGAATGACAACAAAAAAAAGAAATCATTACTATAACTTCAATTTCTGTTTTAGTAATAATACAAACATATCCTCGGCTTAGAGTGTAAACCTGCTAACTCCATATTAGGTACATTTTTAGGAGAGACAAAAAATACACCTAAAAAAATATGGGTATAATTTATGAAAAGACTTTTATATTTTCAAACTTGTATTTGTATACCATATGATTTGAAATAAAAAATAGTTAATTTATTTAAGTATTTATTCAATTATTACCACTTTTGTGACTTAGCAGGTTTTTGTAATCAAATATTTATTTTGGAAAACAACTTAACAGGTTTCCATAAACCAAAACGATTTTTTATAAGTATTCATACGTAAGGTAAGCAGTGAAGGAAAACATCGTGAGGAAACCTGCATGTGCCGGAAGAAATTCTGACACATGTAATCCACCAACCCGCAGTGGAGCAGCATGGTGGATTAAGCTCTTAACCTTCTCCTTAATTGGAGAGGAGGCCTTGTGCCCAGCAGTGGGACATTTATAGGCTGTTGATTTGATTTCTATCAGTATACGGTGCTAAACTAAAATTAAAGTTTTGAAACTTTCAGTCACAATCTTAAATTTATCATATTTTTACTTTTAAACAAGACAAAATCTCAAAATGAACAAAAAGAAGATTCTGTCCTTATAAAATATATTTTTTATTTTCTTTTAAGCTTAACTAAATCAGCCTTTATTCTTATAATTAAGTATTCTTCTAACTGGTATAATTATTTATATAACGTAGGCAAATATTACTCAGTCTCAATGATCAAATCAGTCTCAACTTTAGTTATCTACTCATGAGATAAATTGTCGTAATAATTACGGTAGTCTGCAGGTAAGGTTTCTTTCAGATATTGCAGATCATCAAGTTTTCTTTTCGTTATTTTCCTCCTAGTAAGATGTTGATTTCGGAGAGATTCAAAAGGCAATGCAGTAACTACCGGTGATTTTCTTTGTGGTAGTACGGTCCAATCTTCTGTGAATCTTAATTTGAAGAATATATTACCATCTGGAGTATACCGAAGAGCTTTAATGTTGGTTACTTTGGGGTCACCTTTACCGCGTCCAGGACGAATGCTTTTGAAAAAACTATGGCTTAAGTAAGTTACGTCGTATGGCCTGGGGTGCTTTCTTGATGATCTACAGATGGTGATGTACTCTGCGGGCACATTGATGTTTTTGTTTTTAAGAGCTCGTTCAACAGAAGAATGAATATTGTCAGCTTCCATCTGCGTATGTCCAACTTCTAAAAATTTTTGTTCTATGATTATGTTATTTTTCATAGCCGTGCATAGTAATGCATTAGACCAGGGCTTCCCAAACTTTTTAGTGTTGTGACTCCCTTGGGTATATGCTATTTTGTTACGACGCCCCTCAATCCAGTCCCCAAAAATACTAGCGAGTTTTTGTAGGTACTACTCTAGTAACAGGTTAACAGTGAAACACGAATTTGCCAATCAATTTTTATTTAATGGGTACATAATTATAAAAAACTTATTTATGAATAATAATAAAATGAGATATTTATAAACTGGCTGGGCCCTAATGAGATGGATGTGCTTGTTTTTCTGAGCAAAGTTTTAGGAAACGGGGCTCCAGTTTGGAAATTGCCACTCTCATTTCTGTCTCTACGTCTATTTTTGACCTGTACTTGTTTTTTATTACTGCAACTGCAGAAAAACCTGTTTCACACAAGTATGAAGTGGCAAATGGTAATAAAACCTTTATAGTTGCAGTTCTGATGGCATGGTATTCTCGAGGTACTGAGCTCCAAAATTCAAACAGTTTATCTGAGGCGTATTGAAGCTTCAGGTTGGAATCACAGGACAATTCAATAAGTTGTTCTTCCTCCTCTGTTGAAAGTGTCGATGGTGTTGGTGACTGAAAAGGGTTTCTGACCCAGTCGTATTGCTAAAGGTTATCGGGAAAATATTTTTGAAAGTGGTCGCTTAATGAAAGCAAGTGCTGTGTAAATATTGTTTTTAAAGAAGGGTCAAGGTTTTGTATCGATTTTTCTTGAAGAATACTTTCTAAAGATGGGAAACAGTCAATTACTTGATCTTCTAATTTTCTCTTCCAAAACAGCAACTTTTTCTGAAACCCTGTTATTTTATCTGCCAATTGCAGGATATGGGTATTGTTACCCTGCAAAGACTTATTAAGATCGTTCAATTTGTTAAATATGTCACAGAGGTATGCCAATTTTATAATAAAATCTGTATTATTAAAATTTTGCGCATCTTCGTGTGATTCTCTCTGTAAATAAGTGTAAAACTCATTTCTTAATTCATACACACGTGCGAGAACGTCACCTCTGGACAACCAACGTGAGTTGCAATAATAAATTAAAGTAGTATGCTCGGCACCCAATTCTTCACAAAGTTTATTGAAAAGTCTCGCTTTTACCGGTCGAGTTTTAATGTAGTTTACCACTTTAATAATGCAATCCAACACATTACTTAAATATGGTGTAATGTTCTTTGCTGCCAAGGCCTCCCTATGTATGACACAATGTGTCCATTTTACATTTTTAGCCTTGGTTTTGATGAGAGCTTGTAATCCTCCATACTGTCCAGACATCGCTCGGGCACCATCGGTACACACACCCACACAGTTTTCCCAGCTAATATTATTTTCAGTCACATATGAGTCCAAAATGTGAAATAAATCAGTAGCTTTACCACCTTCACATATTTTTTTGCAAAACAACAAATCCTCACACAGATTATTTTCATGTATGTACCGTACTTAACATATCAATTGAGCATCGTCATTACTATCCGTCGCCTCATCCAGTTGAATTGCAAATAAACCTGAAAGTTTTCTAACAATTTGCTCATTGATATCTTCTGCCATGTCGTGAATACGGCGACTAATCGTATTGTTTGAAAGAGGTATATTTTTTATTTCTTTAGCTACCGATTCTCCAATCATTATTGATACCATATCAACCGCTGCAGGCAAAATCAGTTCCTCAGCAATCGTGTGTGGTTTCTTACATTTGGCAATACGGTGAGCTACCATGTAGGAGGCGAGCAATGCTTTTGCAGGAACTGTTGCTCTTGAAACCAAAGACATGGATTGATATTTTAACTCTTGCAGTTTTCTTACAAAAAACTCTCTCGGCTTACCTTGTAAATCACTGTGAACAAATTCCAAATTCGTCGCGACTCACAGTTAGGGAAGCCCGGCATTAGACATCACACAGTTCCTATTTTGATAGTACTTATCCTAAAAACCTACCTAACCATCGCTAAAAAAAAATATTTTATTTGGTTTTTCTGACTCATTTTGTTGTTTAAATTAAAAAAGGCAAGATTGTGTATTTGGAGCTTTGTTTTATAGTACGAGCTATACTAATATTTGATTTAGGGGCCATTAAAACCGCCTGCAAGTCGACAGTAAAAACAAGATTTTCTTCACGTACGTCTTTTTCCTTCTCAGATCTAGCTTCTTCTTTCTTCTTTAGATGCTCTGAATATTCTTCTTGGGATTTATTTCCGACTTTATAGAGAGCACATATTTCGCACGGGTCTTTTTTAGGGTGAAACCATTCGAGATTAAGATTGTCAAATTCTACATGAAATTTGCAGATGGATAAAGCAACTACATTACTTGGTTTACACCAATCATTGACATATAATCATAAAGGGCTCGTTTTGAACGCCACTCTGACAACAACTTCTTTTGTGTACTAGAACGACAGTAGTGCGATTCCATCGCAGGCAGTGATTCTAAAAACTTTTTCAGCTCATTACGTTCGGATTCGAAAGGCTTAGAAGATTTTTTTTGTTTGTTTGGAATCAAATTCCTTGTCATTCTTTTTAAAAGCTGCCCCTTTTTTATTTTTCCAATTTAAAACAATCCATCTACCAATCCCTAGCGTATTCAAAAACTGTGTTCTGCAGACTTTAATTGGCTCATCATCCTTTTTCAAATGATAAAATAAAGATTTACTCTTTTCGATTCCTCATTATTAGCTTTTCTTCCCTTTGGTCTCTTGACAGGCAAAGCTGTCACAAGATTATCAACAAAAACTTTTTTTTCTGCCCAACTCATTACCCAAAATTCTTTAAAAATTTTCTGCCTATCTGTCTCGGTAAACATTGAACATTTCAAAGATCCTTTTTGAGTTTCTTTACACGAACATCTATTTTTCATAATTCTAGGCTGCCTTGGAACTTCATAATTCCACTGTTGTTCTTTTTTTCTTCCATAGTATTTTTTTCCAGATTCTCTCAACTTTCTGTTCTTTTCAGCATACCAATTTGATTTTTGAATGTCCTTTTCTTCCTTTTATTCTTTGGATAGTTCTCGTAGTCAGACTCAGATTCAGAATTAATTTTGTATGGCACCAGACCTTCTTGCATACTTTCATCTGATATCAAATCATCTATTTGGATGGATGGTCTTGAGGTAACAGAATGGTCGATAATACCTGTAGAAGAATTTCTAGGGCTATTTTCAATTTGTTGCAAAGTGCTCTGCTCAATAGCATTTTCAGAAACCAGACTATTGGAACAGTGGTGGGCATTAGTCATTAATTCAAGCAAAGGGGATTCATCTAAAGAGGCAATTACAATGATATCTTCGGATTGGACTTCTTGTTCTATAATTTGAGGTTCAATATGACTATTGTTATTTATTTCTTGGTTCAGAGTAACGTAATCATCTTTATTGTAATTATTTTGTGGTGAGAGTATACTGGAAATATCTCCTACAAGTTCATTAATTAAATCGGTAAGTGAAAAGGAGTCACAATGTGTACTTGAGCTTAAGTCATCAGATATCTCTTTAGTTATAATCATTTCAAGTTCGACATTTTCAACCACAGACCATTCTTGGGGGAAGGATGCTTGAGATAATTCCGGTGCTGTTTGTCGATTAATATCTTCTTTGCTTGCACACAAGTCCAGGATTTTACGGCCACGCCAATGCTTACTTGATGACATCTGCAAATAAACAATTAATTAATGCATTCCGATAACAATAATTGTAGAAAATAAAGCGAAATAAAATTAAAATTATACTATGCGTTTAAACTCTAAAACTGCATCCCAATCTAAACGTATAGTTCTTAATTTGTCAATTAGATTTTGAAACTTTAATAAATACCTACATTAAAATACTTGACTACAACCCATTAACAGAAAGCTTATTTAGCAAGATCTTTATTAAAAATATAGTAAAAAGTTAATTTATGATGATACAAAATACCTGCTAAGTACAATAAATGTAAGATTGATTGTAAGGATCTATGTAAGGATCTGCTAAATCCCACATGTTTGGGCTATAGGTTATATAAAGTTTTACATATATATAACTAATTTGAATCGCGTATATTAATTATTTTTGACATCCCGACGTTTCGAGCACTTTACAGCGTTCGTGGTCAGTCTACCCGTGACCACGAACGCTGTTAAGTGTTCGAAAACTTGTTTATGTTTTAGTTGTACCACAAATTCGGAAGGTTTCAAATAATTATTGTCAGATCGGTGTAAAAAGTCACCAGGGATCCATAAACGCTAACCGTAGACTAATTAAGCGACAGAGCATTTTAGTTCCTCTTTCCAGGCTACTCGCATGTCCAGCAGGACTGTAGGTAGAACATCGGTCTAATGCTGGTCGTTTGAAGCCATTATGGCTGCTTTGAGCACTTCGCCCAGGGCCGTGTTTGAAGCATCGGTCACACGGACGAGCGGTGAACATCATGACTGGATGTGCTAGAAGTATACGCTTGGAGGTATTAGCCTTGCAATTATCAAAATCAGCTAAAAGTTCTGGTGACCAGGTTAGTTGGTTAGTACCTTTTTCCTTAGGTCCAGATAGGATAGCGTGTAGGGATGCTTGGTCTGTGACAGCGTTCGGAATGAACCGACGCACAGTGTGGTATTTCAACGATCTGGGAGGCAAAAAATATTTTGGCGGTCAAAGAGGTTGTCACTATGATATTATGTTAGCATGTAGTATTGTTTTTTATTACAAAGTAAATAATAACAAAAAACGTAATATTTTTGAAAAAAAAATAATTATAATAAAAAAAATTCTCAATAATTAATCTACAACAATATTTTAAACAGAAATAATTGCATTTTCCCTAAATGTTTTGACACAGATCAGTCAGAAAATGAGTTATCTTCTTGACACAACTCAGAATCATCAGCAGTTCCCTCACTATCCGACTCTGATGCCTCATTGCCACCGTAAGATACCATCGGAAGCAACATCTCTAGGGTTTCTTTTAAGAATGGTTTATTCTTCTTTCTTGAAATATTCCTCATTCCTGTTATTACAGGATCGGAAGTCAGCAGTAACGTGTTGAGCACATCTTGATTGCAAGACACCCTTGAGAATTTTCTCGAAAAGTTTTGACGAAATAAACGAAAGTGTCTATTGCGTGCCTCCGCAGCTTCTTCTGACAGTTGCCCGATTGGAAGTAAAGCTTGCTTAATTACATCAGGACCATGGATCAATAATTTATGCATTGTTGGGGTCATAGGACACCATGAATAAAGCTGCACATACAGTTCTGCTGTTTTCTTTGTGTAGCTAGCAAATTTCTCCAAATTGATTTTATGCCCACTTGATATTGTTTCTAAAATCACTTTAAAGCGGTATATTAGATTCAAATCGATACCTGTTATTTCAGCCACCAGTTCAGGATTGCCAAAAAACCTTCTGCTTGAATTTCCATCATTAGTATTACCGAAACCAGGCTTAGGAATGTCCACTAATAAGCCCATTCTAACCCGAAATTCCTCTTGGATTTCTGTCTTCCTTTGGTGAACAATAGATACATCATCTCTTTTTTTGTTGAGTCTTCCTTTCTTCAGTGGCATTCGGTATGCTACATGCAACAAACTTTCAAATATACGGATCCTGATGTGCAAGATAGACAATCCGAATTGCAGTGCTTCTGGGTTAACATCGCAAAGTAGACTTTTTTTTTCGGACGCCCCGGCCGGCTAGTTAATTTTGGAATCGTAAATGTACCTCTCAACCAATCTTGATTCCTTTTAATGAAAATTTGCTCTTTATTATATGCTGCGGCATAGATTTCATTTCTGCCCATCTAGATTTCATTTCGGACTTGAAGCGTGAAAAATTTTGCTTAATATCCTTAATTTGGTCAGCAGTGTAATCATCATAACCAATGAGATATTTTTCGATGAAATCCAATTTTTCATTGATATTCGGCAAATTTTGTCGCTGCATCAACTCATATAACTCCAATCGAGTCATGATTTTGACATTGGACGGCCCTACAATAAATAAATTTTCTGAAGATACAAAAAATAATATGTATGAAATAAATAACATTTTCACATTAAAAAGTTTGGACACCCTGTTTTCCAAAAATCAAGTGATTCCGTGACCGTTTTAAACGAAATCTTATACGTCAATGATCAAAGTTTGTTGTACATTCTTTTATTTTGTCGGGAAACCCCGGGAAGTATTACTTACTATCCTCGATATTTCAGAATATATGCAAATTATGATATTGTAAAAGGGTTACGTAAATAATATTGTCCAACAGTCATAAAATAATCGACCCTGTTAAAAATATTTGTTAAGTGTAGACACTAACCTGCCATAGGATAATCCATATCACTTCACTTGAAATTATAATCCAAAACAAAAGAATTGACTATTACAAGTAAACGTTTTTTTTAAATAAAACACAAGAAAAATATTTCTTAAATGACAACGAAATTCCGACTGACCACACAAGTAAATTTTTGCAACTAAGATGAAAATAATGACAGTTTGAGGTGCATTGGTAAGTAAACATTTACGAGATACTTTATACTTCTACCCACATTAAGTTTTGTGAAATGAACTTATTGCCGCCCAGATCATTCAAATACCATTCTGTGCGACGGCAAAAATTAAACACGCCCAAAAATCTTAAGCCGTTAACTGTTTTTGGAGGTGTAAATTAAGTGATAGTATTAATTTTGCCTTCCAGAAGTAACGTGCCATGCTGAATGATATGAAAGCCTAGAAAATTTACTTCGTTATGTCTAAATGCGCATTTTTCTTCGTTGATGCGAAGCCCGTAGTCGTTGAGGCGTTTGAAAACTATTTTCAGATGCTCTAAATGCTCAAATATAGATTTTGAATAGATCAGCACGTCGTCCAGATATGAAAAGGAGCAGTAATCCAGGCCCCTAAGAACTTCATCGAGAACCCTCTGAAAAAATTGTGCAGCATTACATATGCCGAATGACATCAACGGGAATTCTATGAGGCCGAAAGGTGTTATTATTGCGGTCTTGGCCACGTCTTCTGGGGCTATGGGAATTTGGTGATAAGCTCTTTCTAGGTCCAGTTTAAAGAAAATTGTACAACTTGCGAGTCTATATGAATAATCTTCAATGTGTTTAATAGGGTACCTGTCGGGCACGGTTTTTGCATTAAGTGCTCGATAATCTCCGTAGGGTCGCTATCTATCCTTCTTTGGAGCCAGCTCCGACGGGCGTGCTATGCCCTCCTGGATCATTTCGTCTATTTGCTCCTTCGCGGCTTTGAGGCGGTCGGGAGCAAGGTGACGGGTCTGCAAAATACTGGGTGTTGTATTGATATAATGGACAGTAGAATGTTTGACCTGGCGAAAAACTCCTGAGGGTTTTGTTAACTCTGGATACAAAGATAAAAGATCATGGAATTCTGAGTTACCGGATATCGCCTTAATGCTGCCTGCCAGCCTGGGTACAATTACTTGTTAACCTGTTTGTTGTTAATGTTGTTGTGATGTCTACCAGGCGTTTGTTTTTGCAGTATATTAATAACGCATAATGTGCCATAAAATCGGCGCCAATTATAAGTTTGTCTACGTTTGCGATGACAAAACGCCAGACAAAGTCCCGCCTCAGAACAAGGTTGTGGCAACGTCATCGTACCGTACGTCTCAATTACACTGCCATTGGCAGCGGTTAATTTGTAGTCGGAGGGTTAACTGTACCTTTGTAAAAATCACCGTGGTAATACGCACAGATCTGAGCCAGTGTCAGTTAGGAGCTGCACTTTAAGATTTCTCGTCCATAATGAATAGGCGACTGGTAATACTGGGGCAGTTGTCTGTCGCCTCTACGAACTGCCGTTTTGGTTTCCCGAAACGTAGTTGCAAGGCGACTACGATACTTAGATTGATCCCTACCATAGTAATGTGAATTTGAAGATAATTGTGAGATCTGCTGTTGTTTTTCAGTAATTAATAGTTACTACGAACTATTAATGAATCGGGTGAAACTTCACAGATTTTATTCGGCTAGTTCAGCCACGTCCTCTAACGTAGTTGGTGTCTATGATAGGATAAAAACTTGTACGTGTTGAGGCAGGCGACTGGACCATAGACTTTAAAAAATCGTCGGTTACACTATCTGCAGCGAGTGATCTGAGGTGTCGCAGAAATTGGGAGGGCTTCCTGTCGCCCATCTCCTCGTGGGACAGCAATTGAGAAATTTGTTGTGACCGCGAGATCGATAATCTCTTGGTTAACTCAGTTTTAAAATTTCATACCTGTTTCTGTTGATGGACAGCGTACTAGATCTTTGACTTCTTTAATAAATTTGTGGTCCAGCTGTGAGATGATATAGTTGAATTTTGTTATGTCATCTTTGATTCCTAAAAGCTGGATTGCGCATTGGCAATCTAGCTTTCGGAATTAAGGTTGTTTAAAATGGCCAGACGCTGAGGTCACCACTTTGGGGTCTAAGTGATAACTCAGTATTTCCCAAAAGTATCAATTATTTATTGCGAATTATTGTACAGTTAATATAAGGCAGAGCATGTGCTCAACAGGAGGCGTTACTGTGAACGCGTTACATATGATTGCGGCAGCAACTGCTCGAAAGACACCTGGGGAAGATGCCTACAATCATGAAAAATTCGTTGATTAGCGTGCAGGCCCCGAAAATGATACTGAAAGTGAACAGAAGTCCCTTCCTAAATCGCGTTGATTCAACAATTGCAATAGACGTGCAAAACTATTATGTAAAAACAAAGCTTTTGATAAATGGGAAGCTACAACACCACTATGCAACACGCCTGAAGGGATTGCAATTCAATTCAACGGAAACTTCAGAGAACGACTTAGCACAGCCCTACGTATCGCCAGGACATTGGTATTTCAAGAATCATATGAACAGAGATTACAACGGGCCAAACAGTACGAACTACAACTAGACTCACTAGCTAATGAACCGAAGATAATAGAACAAGGAATAGACAATCTAAAATGAATATACGTTTTGACATTTAAATTTACACTTATCTGAACAAACAGGTCCCATATTTTTGGCAGTAATCATTTTTTCGATTTAGCAGGAAAACACACGCAACTATATTGCGTGTGCTTTCCTGCTAATCAATAATATTGATCAGACTCTTGGTTTTGCTTCTTTTTCATGATTTTGGATTAACTTTTCTTTTCCAACTAAGACACTGAGGATCCACGCTATCTGGTTCACTGCCAGTGCTGGGTGACTGAATGTTCAAGCTGGGTGACGGATAATGACTGAGAAAAATAAGACTAAAAAACCATGATCTGTTCGTAAAATATATATATTTTTTTTGAAATTATACATATTTTTATTAAATAATTTTAAATGTTCTACGCTAGGCTGCCCGTTGTTTGCTATAAACCTCTTAGTATGTAACAATCCCGCTAGAGTCTCTGTGCAAATTCTGTGTCTTTGCGAGGTTTTGCTATTGTTAATTGTAGAAAACAATCGCTCGACGTTGGCGCTACTATGTGGAAGTGCGAATAATTTTCTAACGAATTCGCATAGCAAGGGAAACATTGGAGACTGGTGTCTTTTTTAAAAGGATGTAACATGCTTCCAGAACTCTTGAGGTGCGGGATCCACATTTTTGTCTGTAAAATTAAATGTCATGTTTCCCAATAATCTCCACTCTCGGTCTAATTCGGTAATGTTTTCTGGGCATAATCCTAAAAGTAAAATTGTAATGTAATTAATAAAATCTAAACTAGACACAATTGACAATGAATTATGTTTAACTTGTCTAGAAACTGAACTGCTACATGAGCAAAAGTTCTAACTGCATGTTTTTCAAGAGAGTTTGAGACTCATTGATATTATTTAGAAAACTTTAAATTAGTGACGAAAGCTAACAGGGACAGCGCTTTAATTTAATTTATATTATTATTTTACAAAAAATTAAATGTATTTGTATGATTTCTAAGTAAAAATCACTGAAGTAATAAGAATAGAACCAAATTAACATCAAAATGATAATTTTTATTTTTAGAATTGTAACGAAAACTAAAATTATTATCATGCAAAACGGCCATATTTTAAAAATAATTATTTATTCCAGTATGATTTCATGCAAAAGGGACGTATTTTAAAATATGCTCCTGCTGTATTATAAAATATAATTATACTTAACTAATATTGGATTACAAAAATGACGCATTTAATAAAATTATACCTACGTACCTAGGGCGATATTTATCTGTTAAAAATAAATAGAAAATAGGTAATTATTTTTGTTAATTACCTATTATAGTCGGCTGTGTTGCCTCAATTGAATGTGTTCATCTGTAATGCGTCTATCCAAAGTTCTTCTTGACATTGGAGTTTTGCTCGGGTTTAACGTTTTAATCAACGCACAAAAAGTTTTGTTTTCGGCAACATGTAATGGAATTATGTTTGAAACAAATAAATTTATTATACATTCGTCCAATTTGGCTTGGGGTACACCGCTGCCAGTAGCTGCAATCCCGAACGATTCCCCGATGCTCAGCTGTCGACCCTGTTATATTCTACTTTTAACGGGATTAGGATTACTGCTACTTCTGCTGTCATCATTGTCAGATTGAGTTCTCCTTTTTGTCTTGCCCCTCTAAGAGCCCGCCTTAACAGTCTCTTCAAACTGTACGTACTGTGACTCGTGTACTCTTCGGGGGTTGATGCATGAAGTTATATTTTGGTGTCTTTCGGCAAGCATTGCTTACTCGCAAAAGCTGCGGCCCGATCTGGATACAAATTCTACATACTCAGTCAAATGTGGCCATGGATTCTCATAAGGACCGCTGGAACAGATAGTGATTCGGAAATATTTAAAACATCAGAAATGCGTAATCGGCTTTCCGAAAATTGACTAAATATTCCTTCTGGAAGAAGAATTGCCTAATGATGATATCGGAGATGTTATTCCATTATCTGTCGTAACCGATGAAGCGTTTAGACTTGGAAATCAGATATTACACCCTTATGCAAAAAAAAAATTTAACTACACCAAGCGATTTTCAACTATAGACATACAAGAGCTTGACGTATGGTTGAGTGTACTTTCGGGATTCTAGCTAACAAATGGCGTATTTTTCACCATCCAAATGAGGTAAGTATTAATTTCGGTGTTAAAATTATTAAAGGTTGCTGTGTCCTACACAATTATGTACGAATCAAAGATGGAATACATTTTAGAGACACTCTCTACAGTTTTACCATGAATAACTTCAATACAAATTGACAAAATACAACGATATTGATTATAAATAACAATTTAGTGAGTAATGTAGTCAAAGGTTAGTTGGCGACATAGTCTGGTATTTTGGTGATAGTGGGTAGAAAATTTGCTGTTATTCTATTCAATTTTACTTTTTTTTTTGTTTTCTGAGTGCTCAAACTAGGAGGCTGGTGCTGGCAATCTTCTTGATTGTTATCATCATTTATTGGTGTAAAGCATCTTGCACTGTAATACTATATTTGTCGCGTTGGAATGCTTTGAGTGACAATAAAACTAAATTTGTGTCCTTTTAAAATATTATACATTGAAAGAATTACAAATACAGAATAATTGTTAAAAATGACGTTTTTGGCTTTTCCTAAGACTAAAATCTTTAATTAAAGCACAATAATATTACGAATGAGCTACGTTATTTTCGATTGGAAGAATAGCAAGGGCTGAAAGCCGATCTTGTATCACTGAATTCCTCAAAATATATTTTTTTTATAATTTGAAGCCTAGAAAAACTCCCTTCAGCAGACACAACTGTATGAGGCGTGGTGGCAATAATTCTCAGAACTATTTCGATAGTGGGGTAAAGTTTAATGAACTTACTTAGTACTATCTACTTATAATTCATGTCCATCAATACCACCATATTCTACTGACAGAGATATTTGCAAGTGGCTGCTTTGCTTTGAAAGTTCACTATCACTAATTTCCTTTAATTTATTTAAATTAAATTATACATGAAACCTTTGACACAAAACAATGCTGCATCTCCTAGGATGAGATTCTAGCTATGATTCCCACAAGGTAAAAATAAGCAAGTGCATTAATTTCAAGAATACGTTTTTGGGCACAACTTTTTTCACGACTCATATTGGGTCCATGGTCATATCCTTGTCCTCTGCAGTTTAGCAATGATGTACCTAACTGTTCTAATTCTGTTATTATATAATTAGTCAAACTCTCAGATTTAGTTTTTTCGACGGCAAAGAAACCAAGAAAATGTGCTTCGTTATCAGCTGTATTTGTAATAAAAAATCTTGTAATAATTGAAAGTTGTTCAACGAGAGAAACATTGCGGGTGAAACAGTTTTTCAGCAATTTTTAATCTTTACGTGACTTGCCATTAATTGAATGAGCACTTTGAATATTTTTTCCGATATGGTGGTTAATCATGAATCGGCTTATCCTGTAATTGTTTTAGTTGAAGTCTCAGCATGGGATCAAATCGGGTAATTATCTTTACTAAATCTATAAAGTTGCCGCTTGTCTCACTGGAATCTGAGTCAGATGTTAAATTTTCTCTATGACACATAAAGGCCAAATTATGAGATGCAAAAAACAATTACAATTTTCAATAATCGTTCTAAAACAATTACAATTTTGAATAATCGTTCTAAAACATCTCTCCAACGTTGCCTTTCTTGTTTAATTTGTGATTGAGCTAAGGTGTCAATGGTGGAATAGCATTTTAAACCATTCTCTATATTAATCCATTTCAACATATTTTTTTCTGCTTTCGACTAGATTCATATGACTTTACGTAATCAGCTAAGTGCTTCCAATCACATGCCACTTCTATTGATTCAATCTTTGTATTTTCAAAGATTGAATCAATAGAAAAATGGGCTTCACTATAATCCATGTTTTAAGACGTAGACTTCCTTATAGACACTACCTTTGTTACCCTTCGATTGCCCAGCCACAGGTTAACGAGGCTGAGAGGATAGTACAGCTTCACCTTCTTCATCATTTTCCAGCTGCGGAGGAATAAACTCTTCATCGTCTATGAAGTCCAACTCGGAACAGTTACCATAATTGAATATGCCCAAGATGAGGTCGTCGTTCAAGTGTGAAAGAAGCGAATGAGTTCACGATAATGCGTTGGTGCAATTGTAATCCAGGTATCACGACGCTGAGCAAACAATTTTGTCGTATATGAAGTCAGTAATTACTAGATTATTGAAGAAATAGTTATTATATTATAAATAGCTATTATAAATGTTGACCGTCACGTCGCGCACACTCTTCAAACCTGACCTCCGTATTTCGTGCGCTTGTTTGTTAATTACTCCATTGTCTCCTTTTGTTTAGTCTTTCATGTTGCATTCTTCGATGTCCAGGGTGTTGACATTACACCCTTAATATGAATTTCTTCGATGAACAGGCATTATTTATATATTGCTTTTAAAATTAAGTTCTTGTATGTCGGTGGCGTAACTCAGATTCTATTGTACCCATAAACGCAAATGAAGATTTTGATCGATCTATCGGCTAAGAAAATATTTTTCACTGAATATATTTATCGATAAATAATTGTTTCAGTATTCGACTTTCGTATAAAAATAATCATTTACATCACGAACACCAAAATTATAAAATAATGTATCACTGTCAATGTTTGAATTGCTGTATCGCTCATTATGAATTGTAAACATGTAATGTGTAACTCTGAACATCAGAGGATGACAGTGTAGCGGTTACGTTAATAATTTAGAAAAAAGAATCGACAGGGTTGAAAGTAAAGAAGATTGACCACTAGAAATTTATTAAATACAGTACAAGTTTTATAACTTGTTAATAATAGAAATAATAAATAAGAATAGAAAGCAAGACGGAAGAAAACAATTAATATAGATAGATCACGTAAATTAATAAAAATGATTTTTAGCCAGAGCGAGCGTACGTCCGTTCACGTTCGTACGTAACTGGAAGCCGCGTGTGGCCGTCGTCGCTCGCCGCCGAGAGCCGCGCAGGCCTGCGCGGGCGCGCGCGCGCGCTTCGGGGAATGCAATAGCATTGTCTTGTTTTTTAGAATTTAGGTATATATAAACGGTCGTACATAATTTGTACGCTGAATTAATTTAATTTTTTTTAATTTTGGATACAAGACATGCTATAACAGCATGGTCTGGCTGACAACAATTCCACACTTTTCGACACAGTTGGCTGATCATTGCTTTTTATATATCGAAACGAGAATTCTCCCAATACGGAAGGTAAAAGTGGTGGTGTTCATCATTAGGTCCAAGATAGTTTTCGTCTAATGAAAAATCTAATAGTGGCGATACCAGTGCCACCGGCTACACCGGTGCCATATGAATGTGAGAAGAATGGTTATTTAGCAATAGTAAGATTCTGTGCGTTAGAGAAGCTTTTGCAAATTTCTTGAAATGTTCAAGAAAAACTAAGAATGACACGTTTTGCATCTAGCCTTAAGGATTTGCAGTTCCTATCGATCCTATAGGCCAATCACTAACAAAAGGTTCGTGATAACGAACGCGAGGAAATATAAATAAAGGGGATATACTATTTCCCAAAACATTTACTGCAAATGTAGCTGTGACCAATGTGCCTCGATCAGCTGACGTCAGCTGGCTCCCATTTGGCATATGTCATGTCTTCAACAACTTAATCGGGTTTCGCTTCCTTTCTTCACGCTCCTTATCTTGTCTTTCCCACTCTGCTTTTTGGTCCTCCCAACGTTCCTCGGCGGCTCGACGAGCTGCTTCTCCAGAGTTTCCATTGTTATTGTTTTTCCACATGGTGATTATATGTCGAGAGTAAATATGCTGATTGACTATATAGCTCCTGGCGACTGTGTCGAGGATTTACATCGCATGCTTAATGGAATACTGACTTTTAAAATCGTCAAGTGAGCTATAGTCTACTTTTACTTGGTATCATAATTAAGATACAAACAAAATGAAGTGAATGAAATATTATTTTTAACATTAAATAAAATAATTGAATAAAAAGATTTAGATCGCACCAAACAAAGAAAAAACAGACTATACCTGGTATACATTTATTTGTCTTTATTAAGCTGTTGTGCCTTTTTAACTTTATCCGCTACATCACATTCTGATATTACAAAATCAGAATTAATAATTTTACATGATTTTCTAATGAAGAGTTTGCTTAATAAAGTAAATATATGTTCCATTACATATTTATAATGAGCTTCGTATTTAAACCATGTCATATTGCAGCGTGTACTTAGTTGTACTTCGTTCACTAGATTACATAATTCTTTCTTAGGATAGGTTAGTGACATGTTACCCTGCCACCATTCCTTCAATGAGATATATTTATAAAGAGGATTGTCAAAATCTGGATTTACCTCTTTCATATAAAAATTGCAACATTCGCAATCGAATCTGCGAGTCCGACTTTAAAAATTTTATTGTGTCTATATATGTATTTTGAATAATAATTCCAAGATTCCTCATGCTTTGAATTTTCTGATACATTTTCCCGAATGCCTTTTTTGACGTCCTTTGGTGATGCTGGTCCATTAGTGCAGTGAAAGTTTGTCCATTTGTTCAATCACAAACGCGGTGTCATTTAGTACCTCACGCTTCGCGGTGTCGGTTTCGCTCCATGCCATCATCTTCAAAACTGCTGCCATCGTGTTGCTTAGTGCTTAAGCTGCAAATTTAACACGCATTTTAGTTTTGTAAGTAGGATTCACAACTGATAAATTAATATTTTGGAAATGTAGAAAGTTTCTATTTCTTTCTTCTGCTTCTTTCAAATGGCGCCATTTAGCAATTTTTCCTTTAAACTCTATCGCGCCAGCTTGGAAGAAGTTATTTCTAATTGACTTGAAAAGATGTGGAATGTCAAACAAAATGAACACCTTTTTTTCATTGACAAAAAAATAATTTGCTTCTGGCATAAGACCATCAAATTTTTTCAATAAGTTAAGTGCACCCACGTTGGTTGGCCCTTGGTCACAAACTGTAGTGACTACATTAAATTTAGATTTGTGTATGGCATCCACTATGCTTTTTATCAGCACTGCTAATTTTTCACTTTCTATTGTTCCTTCAACAAAATAATGTGCTATGGGCTGTTAAAATTTTTTTCTTATGCCGTGAATCATAAACACTAAAGCATGTCCAGCAATTTTATTTCTTCTACCCATACTCTCTCCATCTTCCAAGTCTTAAAATATAATACCCTTCAACCATATCCATGGAGTCGTTGTAAATCAATCTTTTTTTTTAATACCATTTCACCAAACAAAAGAACACAAAGTTTTTATATGTATTAAAATTATAATTAAATTATTTTTATAACACTAACATAGTTATTAAGAAAAAATTGTAACTAACACTATGAGTCATTGATACTTGAAATAAATTATTATTATTATTATTATTTTCATCATCTTCCAGCTCTTGACCTTGCTTTTCGAATATCTGCATAACTTGGGTATGAATACCAGGTTCCATGGGAATTTCCTTCAAAATTCTTTGTAGTGTTCTTGTGCTAGGCAGTGGTAGGACACTCTGCATGAAGCCGTAAGCTTTAGGAGATCTCTTAAAGATAGCTAGAGCAGAGATTTTGTTTTTAGATCCCAGCGCTTCCCATGAGAACTTCTTTTCTGATTTTTTACTCCATTCTCTATAATGGATTTCAAAATATCACAATCTAATTTGTCCAAATTTAAGGATGATTTTTCAATCCTTAAGGTAATTTTGGAATCTTGCAGACGTTTCAGTAACAGTTTTTCTCGTTTAGTCAAAATCTCTGCACCTACTATATAATATAATCATAAAAACGAATTAAGTTAAAATGAAAGTAAAATTCAGTCATAGTGGCAGTAAACATAGATAAGCAGAAAAATGTTTTGGCTAGAAAAAACAAACCAGACCAACGCAACCACTATACAATACCAAGTCAGTGTATGGTTTAAAGGTGGTAATAATCTATAAGGTGTCCAGCTGTGAACGATAATGGGTTAATAGGAAATGAAAAGAAATCCATTATAATGTATGGTATCAAATACATACCAGGTATATTGCAATCATTCTTCCTTAAAACCGAACGTCCACCGCCGGCTAAACTAAATAAAAACTAAACTCAGTGAACTAAGCTAAGCTAAACTAGAACTACGGTGTCCGTCCACCAATAAATAAGCTAAAACTACGTTAGTGATGGCTAGGGGTGTCCACTTTGAAAAAACATCGATGTTTTTTTCGATTCGATATATTGAAACTGTACATCGATTTCTTTCGATGTATTGGAAGAAAACATCGATGTTTTGTATAAATCGAGTACTTTTTAAAGATTTTTTTATAATTCACTAATTTAAGCATTGTATTATTAAAAAACAGTAAAAGCCATACATGAGAAAAATCTTTATTATATATTAAAGTAAGAACAAAAAAAACATCCGCATTTATTTTTATAAGTTTATTTCCAGTGTTCTTTTGGAAGACTTTGCAAAAACAACAGTTTATTTAAACGTTTGCCTTTCAGCCTATTTCTTTGTTGATTGACGACTTGTGCTGCTTTAGAAAACAAACGTTCAGATGGGACTGAAGTTCCTACCATAGTCAAGTATTTGTATGCAATTGAATGCAGTTTGGGAAGCTGAATCTTAAGATCATTCCAAATTTCTAAAGGGTTTTCACTTAATCTGGCTACTGGGCTACGCAAGTAAATAGATAGTTCATCAGAAATAGAATCGTCAGAATGTACCGTTTTCCAGCTCTTATGAACTAATTTGTGGTGATCGTCCCACAGTGAAAATTTTTCTTCTGGTTTTTCAGAATTATCTGAAGAATCAGATTCCTCGGTCTCGTTTTGTACTCTACTTTTCATCATTTCCTTGATTTTTGAAACAGCCATAGAGCAAGCGAGCGGGTCTGTGAAATGCATTTTCTTAAACCTGGGGTCCAAGATTGTGGCTACAGCAAAAGGTGTTACTCTCTCTATAGCGCCCATTCTCTTATCAATCTCTTTCAGGACCAATGACTGCAATTCTTGGGCAAGAGATTCTTCGACTTTAAGAGGTTTAACTTTTAAAAGAAGACAATGAATAAGTGGTATTACTTTACTGCTAGTGCAGTACTTATCACCTGACACTTCCTTAGTTGCAGCTTCAATCGGTCGCAGAATTTGTAAAACCGAAGAAAGAACAGATAATTCTGACGCAGTTAGCATCGGTGGTGCATTTTTATGACGAATTATTATATTATTGACGACGGTGCGAAGCTCCAAAAATCGCTCGATCATATAATAAGTACTGTTCCATCTCGTTGGGACCTCTTGGATTAATTTTGTTTCTTTCTCGGTTGCTTTACGTAGCTCATCACTAGCTACATTGCTTTGTTTAAACCAAGTCACTATTTCTTTAAGATTGTGGCTACAGCAAAAGGTGTTACTCTCTCTATAGCGCCCATTCTCTTATCAATCTCTTTCAGGACCAATGACTGCAATTCTTGGGCAAGAGATTCTTCGACTTTAAGAGGTTTAACTTTTAAAAGAAGACAATGAATAAGTGGTATTACTTTACTGCTAGTGCAGTACTTATCACCTGACACTTCCTTAGTTGCAGCTTCAATCGGTCGCAGAATTTGTAAAACCGAAGAAAGAACAGATAATTCTGACGCAGTTAGCATCGGTGGTGCATTTTTATGACGAATTATTATATTATTGACGACGGTGCGAAGCTCCAAAAATCGCTCGATCATATAATAAGTACTGTTCCATCTCGTTGGGACCTCTTGGATTAATTTTGTTTCTTTCTCGGTTGCTTTACGTAGCTCATCACTAGCTACATTGCTTTGTTTAAACCAAGTCACTATTTCTTTAAGTTTGGTTATCAAGTTTCGCAGATTAGCACACTGCTGTATAGCATTTTGTGCAACCAAATTCAACGTATGTGCAAAACATGGTATATGCTTTTTTCCAAAAGCTAAATCAATAGCTTTTACCATGTTAGCTGCGTTGTCTGTGACTACAGCTGAAACTTTATCATTATCTATATTCCATTCAGAACAAGTTTTCAACAGCATGTCAGATATATGTTCTGAAGTATGACGATCGTTTGACTCGTAAACTCCAAGAGTAATTGCAAAAATGTCATTACCTTCACCAAAGTGTGCTGTTACTCCTAAAAAACTTCTCATACTCATTGTTTCAGACCACATGTCAGTAGTAAGAGTAACATATACAATATTTGCCAACTTAGCTTTAAAGACTCTTGATAATGCTGCGTATTTATCATCAACCCACCGTGTCAACGTTGTTTTACTGGGAAGCTTATAATGCGGCGCATGAACTTTAATCAAACTGGCAAAGCCTTCATTTTCAACAATTGTGAATGGTTGATTGTCTTTACATATCATATATATTAGGGCGTTGTTAATTCTTAACGTTTTATCACCACTCTCTGAAAAAGCGTATATATCTTGAAAACTTGTCACAATAGATTTCTGACGTTTTGGAGCTGGAGGAATAGAAACACATACATCGTCTTTTGAAGGGTCACATTTTTTTTCAGCATTACTAGTCAGTTCCATTTCCATTATGCCAGCAGAGCTTGTTGATGGGAGTTGATCAGAGATATTGGGAACTAATGATAAGTGTGTATTTTTCTTAATGGTGTTGCTCTGAATATCGTTTTTTTTCGAACATTCATTACTGATCTCTTGATAAGCAGCCTTATGTATATTTTTTAAATGACCAATTAAATTAGTTGTGTTGCCACAAGATTTTAAAAATTTTTGACAGAGTCTACATTTTGCAGAATTTTTATTTTCTTCAGTTTTGTCATAAAACCTCCATACATCGCTCTTCTTAGACGGTGCCATCGTACTTGTTGTCAGACTGAAACAAAAATAGTGCATTCAATCAAAAATTCAAAATCTGTAATTAGTAGTTAAAATCGATAAATTCGTCAATCAATAATGTTACATCACTACAAAAGTCAAACACACAAATTAAATACAAAATGATTCAGACTAATAAGATGATGAATACATTTATTGATTTCATCAATTAATATACCTCTTGTTTAATCAATGAATATGGGCATGAATACAATTTGGAGAATAAGTTTGCAAAGTAAACTGTAACTTAAGACGTAGGTTAATTAATAAATAATGTGCGTATTACAGGTAATGTAATTTACTAAACTAATAATTACTATTTAATGTGTCATACAGTAAATTACGAATTTTACTATTTGTTGACATGGTAATAACTCCAACATTATTTATAACTTTACTTACCTCAGTTCAACCAATCGAATATGTGAAGTAAACACACAAAGATGAGATTTTATTATCAGTGATCAATAACAGTATATTTATACAAAATCCACTTCAATTTCTTCAATCCACAACAGCAAATGTAATGCAATTAATCACCATTCAATATTACAATATTTTTAAACACACACAAACGCGCCAACGCTGCCAACCGACTCGCGTGACGCGACATTGACATAACAGTTTTTTTTTTTTTAACTAGAGACGCTACTCACTGCACTCGTACGCAGTGTTGCCAACATTTTTAAAATACAGGTTGGGTTGCCCGTAAAAGTAAAATTTTAGTGGTCAGACTTGAGTTTTATGAAATTTTAATAGGTTGTCATCGATTCGATGTTTTAACACTGAAAACTAAAAAACATCGATACATCGAGTATTTCAATAGCTTTTCAAAACATCGGATCCATTCGATGTATCGCATTGTAAACATCGATGTTTTCAATACATCGATTTATATCGAATATCCCTAGTGATGGCCAGTTTGTGCTAGAACGTCGAGTTAACCGGACGTGATATGGAAGACGACACGAGTAATGACGAAACTTTAGAGGAGGACTATCGTCATAGGAGAAGAAGATTGATTATTGCTTATTTTATGAAGAAAAAACGGAAACATAGATACTGGATAAGTCAACACATTCAGTCCTGGAAAACAAGCAGCGAATTTAACACTTTGTTTAATGAACTAGACGACGAAAATTTTAAGATGTACTATCGTGTATCGAGACAACAGTTTGATGAGTTACTTACAATGATTGCCAAGGATATTGCTAAGATTGATACTAATTTTCGAAAAGCTATATCGCCAGAAGAAAGATTGGCTATTTGTTTGAGGTAAGTGTATCAACATTAAAATTAAACAGATTCAGTTACTTTGGTATATTTATTGAAAATTAGGTTGTATAAAGATATCAATTGAAAGTAGTATCGGTGAACGAAGTGCCTTCGTTGTTTTGAGTATCTTGGAAGTATGGATTATCTTGAGAGACTGGAGTGTCTTGGGAGCGTGGAGTAGATTGAGCAGAAGATGTTGAATATCCATATGAGAACTGACTTCCGTATAAGTAATTGTCATACTTATCTTCGGCTTCAGATATTATGGTAAAGATTTTCCTTTTAATGTCCCTTTGCAACCACTCTGGAAACTTTATGGCTGTTTCGCTCATACTGTCAAAAAACAGTTTTAAAGGATGACTTCTTGATTCCCTTTCAGCTTTTTCTTTCTCTTTTATCTCATGGCGACGCTTTTCATAATCTGCATCAATGTCTCTCAGTAAAACAGCTAAAGATTCATCGTTCTTTCTCTTTCTTTGCCTTTGTTCAGACGATGAGCTGTGAGATGTAGATGGTATAGATTCAGTGTTAGAAACATGATCAGTATTTTCCTGTGTCTCAGTATGTGAAATTGTAATATCCTGGCTTTCACTTGCATTACCAGCTTCCATTGTCCTGTTTGTTTTATTATTCTGGATTTCATTTACGTTACCACTTCTTGGGCGGTTTTTCATATAAGACAATAAAAATTCAAGTAGACTGGCATATTTCCAAGTGTTTGTTGGTGATGCAGCTTGGCCACTTGTTGAGCTTTTAATTCTTTTTATTGATTCTCGATGCCCATCACGTAATTTCTTCCATTCGTTTTTTGCCGTTTTAACTGAAACAGTAATAAAAAAGGTTAATGCATTCATTAAAAAGTGTTGCCTTTTGCAGGTTTTTGGCAACAGGGGACTCCTACAAAACAATTGGATACAATTATAGAGTGGGTGACAGATCAGTTTCTAGGATTGTAGAAAACGTCTGCCAAGCAGTTTGGAATCATTTACAACCAATTTACATGTGTTTGCCGACTGAAAGAGAATGGAAAGAAATTGCTGAAAATTTTATGCTGAAATGGCAATTCCCCAACTGTATTGGAGCAGTCGACGGCAAGCATATATCCATAAAATGCCCACCTCATTCAGGTTCTCAGTATTTTAATTATAAACATTTCCATTCTGTAGTATTACTCGCAGTTGTTGATGCAAACAAGAAGTTTATTATTATAGATATTGGTTCCATGGGCAGATTTAGTGATGGTGGTATTTTTTCTGATAGTGCATTTGGACGAAGGCTACAAAATAACGAATTCAATTTGCCTAGTGACCAACCTTTACTACAAGGTGGTACTGCAATACCTTACGTATTTATAGGTAACCAGGCATTTCCTTTACAAAAACATTTTATGAGACCATACCCACAAAGCGCATGTCGTAACAGTAGAGAAAAAAGGAACTTTAATTATCGTCTCAGCAGAGCGCGAAATGTGGTAGAAAATGCCTTTGGTATTTTGTCAATGCGATTTCGGATATTTCGTCGGCCATTAGAGTGTAAAGTAGAATCAGTTGATTTAATAACAAAAGCTGCTTGCGTGCTACACAATTATCTTTCAACTAATCAAACAATAATAGCTTTTGATGAAGCAAGTGCTGAGGACGGATCAGTTTTACGATCAGTGGGACAACTACATGACAATGTACGAGCAACAAGAGAAGCATTTCATGTAAGAGAATCCTTTTGTAATCATTTTAACAATAACAATATAAATTAAACTTACTGTCTGATATGTTCGGGTTTTTCATTTCATCCACTATCCTCTTCCATAAACCGTCTTTTTTAGTTGTGTCCCGGTAGTCTTTATCCTCTGGATTATACAACACAGGATACTGCTTGACATATTCAATAAACACCTCCATGCTGCTAAATACGTGTTTTACCAACCGCGCACGAACGCTCACTGTACAAACACGTTCGAACAACACTATCGACAGGTGTCAGAGGGGTAAGGCAAGGGGGTGAGAGGCGTTTAGTTTAGCTCAGTTAGTTACGGATCGGCCGCCCAACTAAGTTAGTTCCACTTAGCTGGGGCATTTCACGTAGCTTAGCTGGCATAGTTTGCGGTGGACGCACATGTATGAAAAACTTGATCAACTATGCGAGCTAAGCTGAACTAACTTAGTTTAGTTGGCGGTGGACGATCGGCTTTAGCGTGTAAAGCTCTGGACTTTAAGTTTATTGTCTCCCTGTGATGTGTGATCTTCGCTTACATTTATAATAAACTGGAAATCATAGTCGAAATATTTCATCTATTCTTTTTCATTTTTTTTCAACGTGCTTGCATGTATTGCGCCAGGTAGTTTGGTCTATATTATTTATGGACTCATCTATTAAACTTCGAACAACGGTCATGGTTTGGCCTGTATTTTTTGAGACAATTCGGTTTTTTATAATATCCCATATATTTTCAATCGGGTTAAGTTCTGGGTGATACGATGGGAGTCTTAAGATTTCGATACATTTTTTTCTTATAAATTCATCTATTTTAAATATTATAAAACGGCCCTTGTTCTTTTTAAATAAATCATACAGTTCTACTTTTTTTTTATAACTTTTATCAAATGAGATGCCATTCTCCGTTAGCCACTTTTGCATTTCCCCTTTATTGGAATTAGAGGCCGGTATTTTGCTGCTCCGAGTATTGTGATAAGAAGCGTTGTCCATAACAATAACTGACTTCTCAGGTAAGGTTGGCAATTACTTTTCATTAAGCCATTATGTATAATTGTAATGATTCAAATTTGAGTGATAATCTCCTGATATAGATGCAGCTTTGCAGACTAGCGAAGCATTAGGCACATAACCATCGCCACTGCTGCCTAAATGCACTACAATAAATCGGCTTCCTGTGCTCAGTTTCCTGAAAACTGTTTATTGCCTTTAGGGTCAATGTTTTGACACGCCAGGTGTTTTGCCGCACGCGAGAAATTAAAACACATGTTTCGTCAGTGTATGCAATAGGACGACTTTCCGAACGGTTTTGAAAGACCTTTTTTTTAAAAATTAAACGCCAAAGTTGAATTTCATGTCTTTCTTGTAATGCTCCTCTGTTGTTTCCAATTTTTGTCCATTTGTAGCTAATTTCTTTAATATTGATCGTAATGTGTTTAAGCATCCATCAAACCCAATCTTTTCTGTCAAAACTGATCGCAATTTTGATACTGTTGGTTGTTGTATAATTGCTTTTCTACAATATGAAAATTTTGCACAGTAGTACGATTGATTTCAAGTTTCATGTTGTTTAAATTAAATTTATTAGTTCTCTTACGTCGGTTTTCCATAGGTGAAGTAAAACTTGCAGAAGAAGATGGCAGCTCTTTTTCTTCTTTTAAAATTGTAGTTACAGTTCATTCACTAAACCTTGTAACTTCAGCGGTACGTTTCCGTGTATTAGCCAAAGGACTCAAATCGCAATTATCCATTTTGTTCGCTTTCATAAAATTATACTCTTCTTGAAGAAAGTGGTAGAGGAGGGTGGGGTAATTGTGAAAACTTAGGAAGAAATGAAATAGAACAAAACCATACTAAGTTATGAATACTATTTATTGCCACAAGTTTACTTAAAGTAATAAGTCTTCAGTTCTCATAATGGACGTAGATATATTTTCAAAATAAAATCAATTAGTAACAAAAAAACAAAACCCTTGTATCCGGGATTACCCCACAGCACGTGGGGTAAATACGAACACAGTCTGGGGTAACCTCGGATGCTTTGGGGACGTGGACTTTGCAGACGTGATAACGGACGTAGTCTAACTCCTACAAAAATCACAGATAAGCAAGTCAGTGCTTTCGCCACTCGTGCAGTTTTCGTGGGCCTTAACTTACATACTAATATTTTTGTAAGTTAGAATATTTTTATTCAATTGTTCATTTTATGAGCGATTACATCACCATACCTGCCGATAACCCGCGGGTTAGTTTGCGGTAATTCAAAATTGCCTTGTTATCCTTATATATTTTCATTTTTCCGGTACAGCAATCTACTTGCCTTAATCTACTGCCTTAGTAAAAGTTAACTTGCGCTTAGTCGATTGCTACACGTCGAACGGCGAACGTTTACGAAGGAACATTACACATTGTTAGACGGAGAGGCCCCGTGACATCAAGAACTCAATATGACGTCCCAAGAAGATCAAGACAGAGCACTTACTTTTCCGGTGGACGCCTTCACGTTCCGCAGGCTTGCTATACCCCGCGGGGCTCCGTTCAGCGTTGGCGAATTTATGCGTTTTTACACTGCATATCAACAGTTTGCTCGGTCAATGCGAAACCTGGACTTGACTTTTCTTAATGGGAAATCATATACCGTCCGCAACAGCTTTGATGCAACGAGACCGGAAGAGGATCGCGTGCTGATAAATTGGGACTGGCTCATGACCCTAGTTTGGAAGGCGCCGCCAGGTAAAAGATATTTTGTGATAAGCTTCGTTTTCAGAAGTGCGTGGCAGTTGCCGGCGACATCTGCACCTGTGGCAACAATCCACATCAAGTGGTATCTTCTGGCAGCCAGTGCACGAACGAACTCCACTTTCATCATTTCTGCACCGCGCACGTCTCTGCGTGTTTGATCAATGACATGGTGCCGGCGATTCGTCTTAAAGAATGCGATGATGAGACGTTCCATGCGATGATAGCAAAAGTGCATCGAGACGATCCAACCATCCTGGAATATTATTCCACAGGCGAACGTACGGACACACAATTGTTGCTTGACTCGGCTCGCAGCATTAATGGTTCCAGATCTGGTGCAGAGGCATCTCAACAGTGTTAAGAGTGTTGAATAGTATTCATAAGTCTAAAGTAGATACAGGTTGTCCGGTGTCAGAATTAGGTTTTCAAAGGATTTAAATTTATTATAAAAATTATTTTGAAGAAGAGAAATGCGGATTTTATTTATTAAAAATGATGTCATCTAAATGTTGACCGTCACGTCGCACACACTGTTCAAACCTGACTCCGTATTTCGCGCCACTCGCCGGAGAAGCGACGTCGGTATGCCATCAATCTCGCGAACGTTATTTTCTTTTAGGGCTGAAATAGTCGCTGGTTTTGTTTTATACACTTTACTTTTGAGGTAACCCCCACAGAAAAAAGTCCATGGGGGTTAGATCCGGCGACCTGGGTGGCCAAGGGATGTCACCAAAACGGCTAATCAGTTTCTTAGAGAAGAAATCACGAAGAAGCGCCATGGTTTCTCTAGCAGTGTGTGGTGTGGCGCCATCCTGCTGAACCCATGTGTGTGAACTGTAGGCGGGATGTTCTCTTAATGTTGGCAGAAAATAATCCTTAAGCACGAGCCGATAAGAAACACCGTTCACAGTAATGGCTTGCCCTCGAAGATTTTCAAAAAAAAGGGCCCGAATATTCCACTGCTTGACAGTGCACACCAAAGCATTACTTTTGGACTGTTAAGTGACTGTCGATGTTTTAAACGTGAATTCTGCCCTTTAGGTGCACAGTATCGGCAATTCTGTCTGTTAACACTTCCATTCAAGTGAAAATGGGCTTCGTCACTCCAAAAGATTGTGTTCACTGTAGGAAATCGTTGCAACATTGTTTGGCAGAAGCTTTTACGCAAATTGTAATCATTGGGCTTAAGTGCTTGCACAATTTGAATTTTGAAGGGGCGAAAGTGGAGATCTTTTTTCAATATTTCGTGCACCACCGTTTTTGGAAGCCCTAGAGTAGCCGCTCTCTTACGCACGGACTGACGCGGATTTTCGCGCCAACTTTTGGCGACGAGTTCGATGTTTTCATCACTCCTCGACGTTCGGCTAGGTCCCGGTCGCGGAATGTTTACTACGGAACTTGTTGGACTGAACTTCCGCACCCACAATCGAATCAAGTTTTCACTTGGCGCATTACATAAACGTCGAATATTGAACAAAACCTTCGACGTCCAACAGCACAAAAATCAGAACAATTCGAAATTCAAATCCTAATTCTGCCATCGGACACTCTGTAGAAGAAATTTACAAATATTCAGAAGTGTGACTTTTTATAGGCAGCTGTTGATGGTGGTGGGGCTCAGTGAAAAGTATGCAAATTTTCCATTGTTTGTTAATTACTCCATTGTCTCCTTTTGTTTAGTCTTTCATGTTGCATTCTTCGAAGTCCAGGGTGTTGACATTACACCTAGGGTTGCCACCTTTTTTTTAAGCAAATAGAGTATATTTACTTTTTAAGGTAAAAAAATAAAGTACAAGATCTGAAAATAAAGTATTATTTATTTAAACTGCTATTTTTTTCCATACATATTTTTTGTTACTTCTGGCAACATCTAACAAATATTTATTATCAAAGAACGTCTTAACCGCATCTTTACAATCCATGTTTAGATTGAAATATATAAATAATTCGTTTTTTATTAAATTTAGGGGCGCTCTGTTTCGTTCGTCTCGCCACTTAGCATTCATCAGAGAAAAAACTCTCTCTGTAAATGCTGAAGTGGCAGGAATGGATAGCAGAAATGACACGATTTTATATATATTTACGAAATCATTACTACTTTGAAAAAATTTTTGCCACTTCTGTGATGTAGATAATTCCAAAAAATCTTTAGAATGATTAACTTGTGCATATAACTCTTTTAATAAAGAAACTTCTTCATGCAGGTCATCCATGTTAATATTAAGTTTTTGCAGTTTCAAAGTTTCTACTTAGTGAGAAAAGTGTTGATATTCAACATTACTTTTTAAATTTATGTTGCTCAGTGAAAAGAGCCAATTTGTTTGATTGAAATCGAACCATTTATCCAGGTACATTAAGGCTTTGTCTAAGAACAATATAAAGTTTCTATGAATTTTTTGACTAACTTCAGGTGAGGACATCTCGATTTGTTTAATCTTTTTTCCAGTTTCATATCCAAAAAAGAGATCTTCTTTTCTTTTCATTAATTCTTTCCTAAGATTGTGCATAATATTGTATATTTAAAATATGGCTACAAAAATTAAAGTAAACATCAATCAAGTCATGATTATCACTGGTATTCAGCAATAATAAATTTTGTATAATCATTGGGCAGTCTTCTCCTAGGCTCACAAAATAATTTCTAATTGCTCTCCAATTTAACAATATAGTATCTATACACGGTAGAAGAGAGAGCCATCTAGTTCCGACATGGCGTTTGAGTTCACGAAAATCCCCATCGACCGATTCTATGAATTTTTTTAATTCTTCTCTCCGAACAGCCGAGTGCGAAAAATGAGCATAGATTTTAAGGATAATATTCTCAATGTCATAGGACAAAAAGTTCATGGCATGTTTCATGCAATTGTGCACTATATGAGCATGACAATTTCCCTTGATCAAGTCCGGCACCAAATCTCTAATGTTTGTAAATAATGAGTGGTTAATTCCAAAATTTGCATTTGTATTGTCTGCACTTAGCCCAGATATATTACTAAAAGATAATTTGCACTGCTCTATTGACTTCGCAATTGCATGAAACATGCCATCAGCTGATTCATTGCTGTTTTCATAGAAATCAATTAATTTACTTTGAATGCGATTTTTGGCTGTAAAATATTGCACAACCAAAGGGAAAAGTTTTATATTTTTCTTGTTGGAAGCATCCGTTTGCAAGCAGAAATATAAATTATTTGAATTCAAATCATCTATTACATTTTGTAAAGCATATGGACCCAACACCTCTGTAACTAGTGCTTCCATTTTGGTCCTAGCTAGACGAATACTTGTGGCTGTGCTTGAATTAACATAAATAATTTTATTTAACTTAACTGTGCAGTCCATACTATTGTAGGACAAATTATGCTTAACAGTGTGATATGTTAAGGCTAGCTCAGCAGCTGTAACATTGTCTTTGTCACTGTAAAATGAACCTTGAGACGAAGTGAAAGCAGAAGCAGGCCCAATAAATTTTTCAAGCAGTCCACTAGATTTTTTCATCTCAGATTTCGATTTATGCTGTTTTGTTTGCAGGTGTTGCTTAACCTGTAAACCAATAATAAACCCATCACCTCACCACCACACCACCAAGAAACCAAAGATTAATTATGATGATAGTGTTAGTGATACTAATTCTTTCCATGCATGCTCGTTTGTCCCACCCATACTCACACATACACACATCTACCTTAGATTAAGTTTTTTCCACTAACCTGTCCTATTCCAGCTGAAGCAATAGCGAAAATCACTCCGCATAATTTGCATTTCGCATTATATTCATTTTGAGGGTCATTGGTTAACCAAGCACCATGTTCTTTTTCCCACAGACTTTTGTACTTTTGCCTTCGTTTTGTTTGCTTTGTATTCATTTTTTTAAAGCATTTTTTCGGTGCACTGCAGTCAGAGTCACTACAGCAGTCCAACTCTAAGTCAGAGTCCGATTCCAGTAATCGTTTTTTAGATGTATTTCGTGAGATACAGTTATCTGCATCCATAACTGAAGAATTATCACAATGTACACACCAAGAACGGAAAATAATATTTGAACTTTTGTTTTAACCTCAAAAAACAAAGCAACAAAATGACAAGTTGACATTGACATTTTAGGTTACGTCAAAGGGTTACGTTCAAAAGCGATAGTGCTGCTCAGCATTTAACTTTATCGACGCGAACCGTTCCGTTTAACGCAAATAATCGCTTGACCTTTTTGTTTCTTTTAGTAAACAATTAAATAAAATCTTCAAAAGTCAAAATAGGTAAAAAAAAGTATTTTCACGTACTTTATTGCCCCCTTAAAGTATAAAGTACAATACCCAAAATAAAGTACAATACTTTATTATAAAGTACGGGTGGCAACCCTAATTACACCCTTAATATGAATTTCTTCGATGAACAGGCATTATTTATATATTGCTTTTAAAATTAAGTTCTTGTATGTCGGTGGCGTTACTCAGATTCTATTGTACCCATAAACGCAAATGAAGATTTTGATCGATCAATCGGCTAAGAAAATATTTTTCATTGAATATATTTATCGATAAGTAATTGTTTCAGTATTCGATTTTCGTATAAAAATAATCATTTACATCACGAACACCACAATTATAAAATAATGTATCACTGTTGTTTAATTTATTCACAAAATCGATGAAATTCATGTCACATCATTGTCTTTGAAAAATACGTTGTGCAGATTTAATATGTGCATAATTCAATGGTAAGTACTTCGATTGAGAATTGAACCGTACTGCATTATTAAATATATTATTTATTGGCGATATTGGAAACTTTCAAAATAATTCCAGTAATAAATCTCCTTTACTTCTTTTGTGATTCCTTTTATTTTCGATGCTTCCTTCATTACCATATTCCTCTTATTCGTATTCGTCGTATTTCGTCTCGGCGTGCTTCCACCAATTTTTCTTGTCTAAGCCTGAGATTTTTACGAATGCATAAATCTTTATTTTTACCAAATAGTCCACATTCTCCCGGCGATTTCAAAATGCATTATTTCCCGTTCGCCTGTCTCGAAATACACTGCGAGATTGAGTCAGTATTTACTACTACATTCTAAAGAACGAAGAAGTCTTCTATTAAGTCGAGGTTGTCCACATTCCGTTCGGATTTGTATGATTTTTTAAAATCTAGAGGTGTTTCAGTTGTAGGAACAATCGTGGACCACATGTAAGTGGTCGTTTCCACGGAGAAGATGGTGCCTTTTAATGAACGACCGGCGTTTCCTCATTGTTCACATATTCGTGAAATGTTTGAATTGCTGTATCGGTCATTTTGAATTGTAAACACGTCATGTATAACTCTGAACATCAGAGGATGACAGTGTAGCGGCTACGTTTATGATTTAGAAAAAAGAATCGACAGGGTTGAAATTAAAGAAGATTGACCACTAGAAATTTAGTAAATACAGTACAAGTTATAAAGAAAGCAAGACGGTAGAAAACAATTAATATAGATAGATCGCGTAAATTAATAAAATTATTTTTAGCCAGAGCGAGCGTACGTCCGTTCACGTTCGTAGCTGGGAGCCGCGTGTGGCCGTCGTCGCTCGCTGCCGAGAGCCGCGCAGGGCTGCGCGGGGCGCGCGCAAGCTCGGCGGGGAATGCAATAGCATTGTCTTGTTTCTTAGAATTTACGTATATATAAACGGTCGTACATAATTTGTAGGTTGAATTAATTTAATTTAATTTTTTTTATTTTTGGATACAAGACATGCTATAACAGTATGACAACAATTCCACACTTTTCGACACAGTTGGCTGATCATTGCTTTTATTATATTGAAATGAGAATTCTCCCAATACGGAAGGTAAAAGTGGTGGTGTTCATCATTAGGTCCAAGATAGTTTTCGTCTAATGAAAAATCTAATAGTGGTGATACCAGTGCCACCGGCTACACCTGTGCCATATGAATGTGAGAAGAATGGTTATCTAGCAATAGTAAGATTCTTTGCGTTAGAGAAGCTTTTGCAAATTTCTTGAATTGTTCAAGAAATACTAAGAATGACGCGTTTTGCATCCAGCCTTAAGGATTTGCGTTGAGTTCCTATCGATCCTATAGACAAATCACTAACGAAATGTTCGTGATAACGAACGCGAGGAAATATAAATAAAGGGGATATACTATTTCCACAGATAACCCCCAATAGATACCCCTTGGACGGGACAACGGTGCTGTGATTGGATCCTTCAAGGTCGACGAGGCGTCAACTATCTTTTAGAGATGTGCCATGTTAACAGTGATGTCGATAAAAAAATCCTGATTTATTTACTATGTTGCGGATTATGTTTTATTGTAAATCATGAAATGAATACTTAAAATACTTTTCTTCGTTTGAAATAATAAATAAAATAAATAAAAATAAAATTGATACGACAAAAGTCTGCACAGTTTGAGTAACGTAACAACGACAGACCGCCATCATAGAGAAAGTAAATAAAACTGACAAGCCATCTCACATACTTACCAGCAAAAAATGGATAATTGGTAAATAGAAGTTACAATTTGGTTTTAGGGTTTTAAATTCATAGGGGTACCTATGCAAATAAATATAGAATAAATGCATACATTTTTACGATAAAAAAATATACAAGGTATAATTTATTTCAAGTTTATTATAAGGCCCATAGATTAGAAATATATAATATAAAATTAAACAAAGTAATCAATAAAAAACTTATATAAAACTAATAGCGGCATAGCAATGTGGCAAACAATACTGAAATATTCATTGGTTTTTAAAATGAACAAGCTTGTATATTATATACTCTTCTTATTGCAGCATTTGGATTTGTTTTTTTGATCAAATAGAGTAATCTTATATCTATATATTTCTCCATAACACTTTTCGCTAACTCAATAATGTGATTACAGCTATCATGATCAAATTGATGTATGTGTATTTCGGGAAATATGTCCTCGTTGATAAAAGTTTGCAAAGTTTTTGTAACAAGACGTAGTTTATCTTTATAATATAGTGTTTGGTTTTGTGGATCCCTTTTCATATACGTTCTAATTAAAAGTTCACAGCGTTTTCAAATTTTTGTAACGGTTCTAGAAGGGTAGATCAGTCCTCCTAAATCTCTAGTAAAAATCAAACTGCTTTGCTTTTCCTCTAGTGACACTAAAGCCGGGTACTCATTAGCGAGCTGTAACCGTAACTTATGTGATACAGTAACGAGGTTCTAGTGTGTACGCGTTTTACAACGTATACGGCCGTCGGCTCACGTCGTCGCCGGAACGCCTTCAACGAGCGTACTCATTTTGCGAGCTGTAACTGTAACCAAACAGATACAGTAACGAGGTTCTAGTGTGTACGGGGAGTAACGAAACGAACGGGGAGGTGCTCTGCCCTCAGTTTTGGTTTGTAACTTCACGATGTCGGACGAAGTATCTCTCGCCTGTGTAGCATACTTACTTATAGATGCCTTACTCGATGATAACAAGCGGCCACGAAGATGGTGGATTCATAAAATGTATAGAGAAAGAAGTGATCTACTGTTCATATTAAAAAAAACAAGAAATTAGTGGTCATTACAAAAATTTCACAAGAATGACTGCAACTGACTTTGAATATCTCATGAATTTAATCGGTCCCAAAATAGGACGAAGAAACACTCCATTACGAGAAGCTGTATCGGTTCAAGACAGGTTAGCTGTGACGCTGAGATACTTAGCTACTGGTGATTCTTTAAAAGTTTGCAATACTTGTTTTGTATTTCTAAACAAGCCATAAGCTCAATTATACCAGAAGTGTGTCAGGCGTTAATAGGAGGATTGAAAGAACAAATCAAGGTAATTATTTAATGGAATTAATAAATTAATTAAACATAGTCATCGAAATTCATGTCTGACGAATACTGGCTACTGTTGCTGTGGTTGCTGTGTGGAGAGTATGGCGGGTCTTGAGAAGATGTAGAAGGGCCTGCTGTGTTTAAGTCCACATAAGGAGTTTTTTTATTTATAGCGATTGGAGAATTTGAATTGCGTTAAGATTCTTGGTTTTGTGTAGTAGAATAGTAACCATAATTTTGCATAGAATTGTAATAACCTTGATCAGCACGCATAATTATCTGAAAAATTTCGTGTTGAATTGTGTTTTTGTGTCTCTTGAGTAGTTTTTCATTTTTTCTTGTATGAAATCGAAGAAAGACTGGTTCCATATCCTGCTGTGGTTTATTTGCCGTATTTTTCAATATCCCGAAAGCCTCTTTTAGCATTTGGAGCTTAGGATCTGATTTTAGCTTTTTATTGGGAGGCTCATGTGATGGAGGGGGGCTGTTGGCATTAGTTTCGTTCTTATCCTCCACCTGCAAAAAACGCGTGTTCATTAATATGATCAATAATAATACAAATATCGTTTGTTGTAGATGCCGACAAATCGTGACGAATGGTTTGAATGCAGCAAAGAGTTTGAGAAACTATGGCACTTTCCACATGTAATTGGGGCTATCGATGGCAAACATATTCTTATTCAGTGTCCATTCAATTCTGGAGCAGAATACTACAATTATAAATCTCAGTTCAGCATCGTATTGTTGGCATTAGTAGACGCACAATACAACTTTATGTACGTACATATTGGGACTCAAGGAAGAATTTCGGATGGAGGTGTATTACAAGGATGTAGTTTGAAAAGGATGATGAATGAGAAATCTTTAAATTTACCGGAACCCGTATCCCTACAAAATCGCAACAGGCTACTTCCATTCTACTTCCTTCGTGATGCAGCATTTCCTTTGGGAGAAAATCTAATGAAACCATACGCGGGCACCTATTCGAAGGGATCAAAAGAAAGAATTTTTAACTATCGGCTATCGAGAGGCCGAAGAGTGGTCGAAAATGCATTTGGGATTCTGGCTAGCGTTTTTAGAGTACTAAGAAAACCAATATTACTGCAGCCAGAAAAAGTTGAAACGATTGTAATGACCCTAGTGCTTCTGCACAACTTTCTAAGGCGTTCCACCTCATTTTCGGTATATACACCCCAAGGCTCTTTTGATAATGAAAACACAAATACTGGTGAAGTAATACCAGGAACTTGGCGTAGCGAAGCGGAAGGAACATCCATGACAGTACCAACTCTCATTGTTTTCTTTAGTGCTAGTATCATCTCTAATCTTTTTTATTTTTTTGGTCTTTTTCTCTATTTTATTTTTGTAGAACAGATCTTTGGTCACTGGAGTTCCTTTGTAATTTATGGCCTTTCTTCTTACTGTTGGTGTCTTTCCAGTGTTCTTAGCTGGTGTAGGCATGAGTTGTTTAAACGCTGTTTATTTAATTTGTGCAAGCGGTATATTATCCTCATCATCGTCGGAACTGGAACTACTGTAAACCATTTTGTAAAATCTTTCAGCTGTTATTTTCGGGGTATGATCATTTCTTTGCTCCTGCATTGACGTCAATTATTGGCCTGGGGGCGATGCAAGGCTGTAAATTTTCTACATCAACAGCATCAGGTACATGAGCTGGAACTTCTGTCAGTACAGACAGGGCAAATGCTGCTTCCGGAATAGCTTGAGGATTAAATGGATATAAACCAGTCGCTTTAAAATCGCTTATTATGTTACTATGTGTCATGCATTTAGACCAAACATTATAAAAGGATAATATTAAACCGTGCCTTTGTCAGATTTTTTATCTGGATTTTGTTCCATAAATAACAAAAGTTCTGCATCCCGGTGATGTTCTAATGATCGATAAACCGCCTTATCGAGTGGTTGCAGTTCATGTGTGGTGTTTGAGGACAAACAGTATAATGCTATGTCAGGTGAATCTGCAACTTCCACGATGGATAGGCCTAAGTGACAAGCTGCCCCGTCAAATATTAGAAGACACTTTCCTGGACTTTTGTATCGAGCTAGGTGCTTTAAAAACTCTTTGAAAAGTTCATTTGTCATATAACCCTTAGCAGATTTTTCTACTAATGTTCCTGGTGGTAAGTTGTCATATAATTCAGGTTTCAAACGTTTGCCTTTAAAATTATCATGGGTGGTAGGGCAATACCAAGTGCATTGACACAACCGGCGATTGTAACGCTTTCAGCGTGTTCTGCTGACTGTGAATGTACCCTTTTATATCACATATTTTCAATCGGGTTAAGCTCTGGGTGATACGAAGGCAGTCTTAAGATTTCGAAACCTTTTTTCTTATAAATTTATCTATTTTTAATGTTATAAAACGGTCCTGGTTCTTTTTAAATAAATCATACAGTTTTACTTTTTTAAAACTATTATCAAATGAGATGATATTCTCTGTCAGCCACTTTTGCATTTCCCCTTCCCCTCGAATTAGAGGTCGGTATTTTGCTGCTCTGAGTAGTGTGATAAGAAGCGTTGTTCATAACAATAACTAACTTCTCAGTAAGGTTGGCAATTACTTTTCATTAAGCCATTTTGCATAATTGTAATGATTCATATTTGAGTGATAATCTCCTGATATAGATGCAGCTTTGTAGACTAGCGAAGCATTAGGCACAAAACCATCGCCACTGCCGCCTAAATGCACTACAATAAATCGGCTTCCTGTGCTCAGTTTCTTGAGAACTGTTTATTGCCTTTAGGGTCAATGTTTTGACACGCTAGGTGTTTTGCCGCACGCGAGAAATTAAAACACATGTTTCGTCAGTGTATGCAATAGGACGACCTTTTTTAAAAAAATTAAACGCCAAAGTTGAATTTCATGTCTTTCTTGTAATGCTCCTCTGTTGTTCCCAATTTTTCGTATTGTATTTTTGTAGCCTTATTTCTTTAATATTGATCGTAATGTGTTTAAGCATCCATCAAACCCAATCTTTTCTGTCAAAACTGATCGCAATTTTGAAAATGTTGGTTGGTGTATAATTGCTTTTCTACAATATGGAAATTTTGCACAGTAGTACGAGTGATTTCAAGGTTCATGTTGCTTAAATTAAATTTATTAGTTCTCTAACGTCGCTTTTCATAGGTGAAGTAAAACTTGCAGCAGAAGATGACAGCTCTTTTTCTTCTTTTAAAATTGTAGTCACAGTTCGTTCAGTAAACCCTGTAACTTCAGCGATACGTTTCCGTATATTAGCCAAAGGACTGAAATTGCAATTATCCATTTTGTTCGCTTTCATAAAATTATACTATTTTTGAACAAAGTGGTAGAGGAGGGTGGGGTAATTGTGAAAACTTAAGGGAGAATTGAAATAGAACAAAAGCATACAAGTTATGAATACTATTTATTGCCACAAGTTTATTTAAAGTAATAAGTCTTCAGTTCTCATAATGGACGTAGATATATTTTCAAAATAAAATCAATTAGTAACAAAAAAACAAAACCCTTGTATCCGGGATTACCCCACAGCACGTGGGTTCGTATTTACACGAACACAGTCTGTGGTAACCTCGGATGCTTTGGGGTAATAACGGACGTAGTCTAACTCCTACAAACATCACAGATAAAACCCTATAATGTGCTTTCACCACTCGTGCAGTTTTCGTGGGCATTAACTTACATACTATTTTTTGTAAGTAAGAATATTTTTATTCAATTATTCATTTTACGAGCGATCACATCACCATACCCGCCGATAGCCCGCGGGTTAGTTTGCTGTAATTCCAAATTGCCTTGTTATCCTTATGGTTTCATTTTTCCTGTACGACAACCTACTGGCTTAGTAAAAGTTAACTTGCGCATAGTCGATTGCTACACGTCGAACGGCGACCGTTTACGAAGGAACATTACTTATTGTTTGACGGAGAAGCCCCGTGACATCGAGAACTCAATATGACGTCCCAAGAAGATCAAGACAGAGCACTTACTTTTCCGGTGGACGCCTTCACGTTCAAAATAAAAAAAAATCAAAATCAAAGTATACTTTATTCAAGTGGGCTTTTGCAAGCACTTTTGAATCGTCATTTAACAATTAAGTGAAACCACCAGTTCGGAAAGTAGATTCTACCGAGAAGAACCGGCAAGAAACTCAGTAATTACTCTTTTTCAACATTTAAAAAAATACAGTCATGTTAGTTAATTTTTAAGTTAATACAATTATTAAATTAATATATCCTGCCTGGAAGTCAACAGGTTGGCTACAGGCAGGCTTGCTATACCCCGCGGGGCTCCGTTCAGCGTTGTCACAAATTAGAAGAAGTGGTCTTTCCTTTGTGCTATTTGTGAGTTTTTGAATATGTTTCAGAACCTCTATAAATAATTCACTGTTTATCCAACCAGAGCCCAAAGGGGCTTATCGTCTAGATTATTAGATATTAATTGGTGCTCTTGAAGGGTCTTTACCCTTCAGGAGCACCAATTAAAAAATTACTTTTGAAGTGAACTCTGGGAAACACATATACAGGAGGAATACTATTCCCAGTTCCAGTTATGATTCCTCCAAAGGTTTCCTCCAACTCGCACCACACCAATTCGCCTCTTTCACCAGAAACAATTTGGCAGATTTGACGTTGAGTTTTTTCAGCCGGTATCTTTGGGGTATTCAAAACCATTGTAATGCCAGTTTCATCGAAATTAATTATATGGTCAGCTGTAAAATTAAACCTTGTGAGAAAATTTTCTAAATTATTAAAAAATGTTTCAACGGCAGTCTTGTTAAATGAAAATGAACCCGAAAATACAAGTGTAGCCCACACTTGTATTTTCGGGTTTCCTTAGACTAATATTATTATTTCTCTTACGAAAACCATATGTCCAATCCAAGCCAGCACTTTTATTGATATCCCAAGATGGTGTATACCTGCAATTCAATTTCAATTTTTTAGCGTATTCGTAAGCCATGATGATGCATTTTACTGCATTTCATTAGGTAAGTATTTAGGTGTTCTTCTAGTTCGGTCGTAAATACTTGCTGAGAGGTATATTTCGATAAAAAACTCACGCCTTGTCTTTGCCTTGCCTTGCCGTCTGTATACTTATTTTTTTTAGCTCTGAGCTGTAGAGCTGCATGTTTTAAATTATAGTTATCGGCTGCTTTTCCTATCGATAATTTTCGTTAATACTTCCGATATTGCAGAAGCCACAGAAACTTCATCGATGGAAGTTCTCTGCGAGTTTCGCTTGAATGTCCGAACCATTTTTCTATAAAAAAAATAAAATAAATAAGTTTAAATGAAACATACCTACATTAACAAAATACAGGGGCACATCGATACGTATCATTTTCAATGATCAATGAAAAGATAAACGTAAAACAGTGCCCAACGGCAGAAGCAAGCTGTTCCACACAAATGTTGATAGAGTTAAACGTGAAGACTTTCGACTGTCGACAAAAAAAACTTTGTTTGGTTAAACAGTTTTAATAGGGAAATTAAAATTTATAAAATAATCAAATAAAAATTTATTTTAAATTACAAAAAAAATATCATCAGGCTGTGGGCCGTTGACGGTATCTGGTCATGAACGCAATGGTTAAGCATCAATACACAATGTATTAATATCAACAATTTAAATCTAATAATATTAATGAGTTGGTATCTCTAAATGAAGAATAAATAAAAACAAGCAGGATAGCTCAAACCAGAAATGAAACGCATCAATAAAAGCCGTGCAACCAAAACAGCGGCAGCAGCAGAAGCAGCGGTAGCAGCACTGGACATGCAGCAATTCCCCTGACGAAGCAGATGCACGAACTCAGCAACAATCCTCAGCTGAATCCGCCCAGCAACACCGTAGTACTTCAGAATATACTTTATTTAAAAGTATATACGTATATAAATACTTATAAAAAAAAACACTCCCTGTGAACAAAACAACTTATTACCTATCTTGCATAAGCACTAAGAAGGTCCTAAGAATGCCCTAAACACAGGTACAAGCAAGAATAAGCTATTTAAATTCAATAATAAATCATAATATGGAAGTCATTGAATTGGATATTTAAAGTGTCAAAAATGAGGAAATTATTGCTTAATTTGAAATAATACAATATGGTAAAGCAAAAACTATATTTATATTAACGAAACAGTGCCTCTAAACGATTTAAATCACTATTGGATTCGACTTAGGTCACTCAATACATGGACAAAGTCTATGTTCAGTTTTTGAGTAAAAAAAGAGGAAATAAATAGAAATTATTACTGATCCATGTAGGATATTGATTAACAAAGGTAATTAATGCATGAACTCACCTCAGGAGTGTTTTAATAAATGAGTATTCGGCAACACAATGCACATAATGCATGCGGCCGGTATTTTATGACGACTGGAATTGAACGAAAAATATGATTAAATATCATTCTAAAAACCACTAATGTGCCTCGATTAAGCAAATATAAATTGTTTTACTTACGGTTTAGTAGCCTAAACCTCTCAAACATACAAAATCATAGGTTGAAGGCGTAGGTAACCCTCCGTTTATGTATATAAATAATTGGTGTATAATCTGAAACGAATGCAAAACCAATATACGAAATGTAAAAACAATATATTAAATTCCAATAATCCAGAATATTCGCTGAATATACTCACGAGTAAAAAGGATTATATCGTTTTAAAATACACAAGTGTCGGTATGCGACCGGCGCCTGCACAACCAAAGAGTATATATAAAGTAAGAGTCGGCACGTACAACACTAGTCCCGAGCTCACGCACACATATATGAACCGTATTAAATAAATGTAGGAAGCACTACCAACCTATTGGAAGTAAAATAGGGAAGTAAAGTACTGCCAACCCAACCACTTTTTTGACGACTGTAGGGAGGTGGTCTGCCCTAATAAGCGCAAAAGCGGTATCTCAGTGAAAGATAGTTTAGAGATAATTGACTTTATGTAAAATTTGTTTTTTCGTTCATATAAATGAACGAAAAAAAAAGATTGTTATTTTTAGTTATTAAATATAATTTATATTTATTATTAGGTATTTTGTCTATCCCATAGTTAAAATATGTAAAATGTACATGGAAATGCCTTATCGATGAGATACTGCTAGACCGTTTAGTAATTACTTAATCCAAATTTGAGTTGCCGCCTTTTGGTTAGCTTTTTGCCTAACAGGCTTGTATACAAAATTATATCAATATTCAGTTTAATAAAATACATATTCATATAAAAAATTAAGCAAGTCTATGTTCACATATGAAATCTTTTATTATTTAAATTTGTAATTATAATAAAATATATTAAAAAAAGAAACGTGTTCTATGTTTTTTGATCATTCAAAAGCGGGGAATTCTCTCCAAAAGGACATTCTATTTGGGGGGATAATATTTTCGAAAGACTTCAATATATTATCTTTTTTGGTTTTGGAAATACCGTCTGGTGCAGTTTTATTTGTCGGTGGTGGCAAAATTCCAGTTTTTAAAATTTTGTTTCCTATTATACTGGCAGTGATAGGATCTTTATCGAATCCGGTTTTGTATGTGAAATCAAAACTACCTCTATTCACTTCTACTTCGACTATTTCATTAATATATGGACGCGGTCTAATTCGAGACAGTTTATACTGAGTAGTGTAATCTTCCCACTCATAAAAATCTTGTAAAGTCATCTCTTTCGGTTGTTCCTTTTTTTTCCTGCAGAACAAACTGCCTGAGAAAAGTCTACAAAATCGTATATTTTATTTTTCATGCGCTTCATTGATAACTCCACCCTGTGGTGGAAGGAGTCTGCTGACATGAAGGTGTGCCCTGGCTCGAAATATTTTATCACAATCTTGTCGGCGCCGATATCATTTGAATTTACAACGTAAATTAAGAAGGAAAAAGATGTCCAATTTTTATTCTGTGATGAGCAATTGTCAACCCACAGAATGATACATTTTTTGTCTCGATGAAAGATAAAGAAATGGTAGTATGCACTTATAATTTCAGCTTTTGACCGTCCAAACAATCCTTCGTGACATAGCGCTGGAAAAATAGCCAAACCTTTTCGGTCTTGACCAGTTGGCACAAAACATTCGTTATACACCACTATTCTGTGGGTAAAAATAAGCACTTTTAAACATATCAATCCTCGGTAGCATTATCACTTTTTCTGCCTGCAAGTCTGCAGAGTACACAACAGTATCAGTTAAATCTAACTTACTATCCAATTTGTATTGATCTCTCGACATGTTGGCCCGTTCGTTATGTTTTGCCCACTTCATGCATCCTAAACAGTCTTCTTGCAAATTTTCTTTAGTATGTGTCTCATTGTGCAGACGAAATTATTCACACAGCTCACAATCTTCGTGCCCGAGTTTTACAAGAGAATTATTTAGTTCAGCAACCATTTCTCGATATTTGTCCTAGGATACGTTGCAAAAAGGGTTTTTATCTATAAAGTCTTTGTGCATGGCTTTGATCGACAAATCACTAGGTAAGTATAAACGATTCGGAGCGTGTTCACGCCTATAATGAGAAATGCTGGGCTCAAAGCTCATAATATGCTCTTTTAGCGGGTTAGAATCAATTTTATTATGAGGGACAGTTCCCAATCTTTTGTCTACCTGCGATGCAACAGAATTTTTAAAATTTATCAAAGCAGTTTGTAAGGATTTGTCATTTGATGGTTTGTAGCCCAAAGTTGTCAAAAATAACGTTTTGCATACTCCAAATTTTGTGCCAGTTCCGTTTTTTAGAAAATATTTGAAGCTTATATTTTTTCTGTATTGTCCTGCATCAGGTTTTACTGTTCTTTGTCTTACAGATTTAGCTGAAGCATAATGTAGCATGAACGCTTTCCTCTCTTTGCTGTTTAAACTCCAAAAGCATTCATTTATATTTTTTCGCTGATCCTCTGCTATATTTTGAATACAATTTTTTTTTGCAGGAAGCTGGACAAGGTAGTCGTACGGCATTTCTTTCTTATCTCATTATTTTTTGCAATTTTTCTAACCTTGTCATTTCCTTGCGACGAAGATTCAACTGATTGGTCATGTTCAGCATGTGTATTTTCAATATTGTGGTCTCTAATAACTTCTCTTCCCTGGAGTGTTTGCTCAATTGATTTTTCATGTTCAGCTTGCATGTCATCGTTTTAGTGACATACCGCTATAAGGCTTAGTTCAATGAACGCGTATTTTTCTAAGCTATCCGATAGCATAAAAATCAAATTTTCGGATTTTTTTTTGAGATACCGCTTTTGCGCTTAGTAGGGCAGAGGTGGTGTCGACAATAAATGTATCGATATCGATGAAATAGTGATGTGCTTTAATTGTCGATAAAATAGATCATGTCTGTATTTTTCATTTTATAGTTTTGGATTTAAATAAATAAAAACACAAACTTTTAACTCAAAATGTACTTTATTTACATATATTGTTAAAAGCACTTTTAAAATCGTCAAGTGAGTTATAGTCTATTTTTACTTGGTATCATAATTAAGATAAAATGAATTAAATGAAATACTATTTTTTACATTAAATAAAATAATTGAATAAAAAGATTTAGATCGCACCAAACATAGAAAAAACATACTATACCTGGTTAAGCAATACTGTACTTAATGAGAAAAAGCCAGGAACATTAATTTGTCTTTATTAAGCTGTTGTGCCTTTTTAACTTTATCCGCTACATCACATTCTGATTTTACAAAATCAGAATTAATAATTTTACGTGATCTTCTAATGAAGAGTTTTTGATTAATAAAGTAAATATATGTTCCATTACATATTTATAATGAGCTTCGCATTTAAACCATGTCATATTGCAGCGTGTACTTAGTTGTAATATAGAATATTGGCAAATGTTTAGTCTGTATAGGTCCGGGGCATCAAATTCTTCATATATATTTTTTGCTTCGTTTACTAGATTACATAATTCTTTCTTTGGATAGGTTAGTGACATTTTACCCTGCCACCATTCCTTCAATGAGATATATTTATAAAGAGGATTGTCAAAATCTGGATTTACCTCGTTCAAACAAAAATTGCAACATTCACAATTGAATTTAGTGAGGACTCTTGCAGCTAAGTACCCACTAACATATACGACTGGTTGTTCTTCAAAGCTACTGAGCGAACTTTCAAAATATTCTATTTCAGAATCTTCAGGTTAAGACAGCACAGGGTAACAAACATTAACATCATTCCCGGAATCTACATTTTCTGGTACAGAAGTTGGCTCTAAGTCGGGTTTGGATTTCTGATTCAGTTCTTGGTAAGATACAAATAAGTTGTTATAATCAACTTCACAATTAGAACCACGGCTATGTGGACCTGACAAACCTGAAATTACGCTGGATTTTAAAGCAGCATTGAAATGAGAGTATGTAGGATTTCTGCTTGTTGCACTGTGTTGTCTTATGTTACCAAACAAATTTTCCAAGGAATCTTGGTTAAGTTGGCGTAAATTCAAATATTTAAAATTAGCCTCTTTATTAAGAAAATGCCAAACATCATTTAATGATGTTAAAGTTGTTTGAAAACCTTTAATGCAGCGGACATTTTGCAATCGAATCTGCGAGTCAGATTTTAAAATTTTTATTGTGTCTATATATTTTAAAAAATAATTCCAAGATTCCTCGTGCTTTGAATTTTCTGATACATTTTCTCGAATGCCTTTTTTGACGTCCTTTGGTGATTAGTGCAGTCAAAAAGTTTGTCCATTTGTTTAATCACAAACGTGGTGTCATTAAGTTCTTCACGCTTCGCGGTGTCGGTTTCGCCCCACGCCATCATCTTCAAAACTGCTACCATCGTGTTGCTTAGTGCTTGAGCTGCAAATTTAACACGCATTTTAGTTTTGTAGGCGGGATTCACAACTGATAAATTAATATTTTGGAAATGTAGAAAGTTTCTATTTCTTTCTTTTGCTTCTTTCAAATGGCACCATTTAGCAATTTTTCCTTTAAACTCTATCGCGCCTGCTTGGAAGAAGTTATTTCTAATTGACTTGAAAAGATGTGGAATGTGAAACATAATTAACACCTTTTTTTATTGACAAAAAAATAATTTTCTTCTGGCATAAGACCATCAAATTTTTTCAATAAGTTAAGTGCACCCATGTTGGTTGGCCCTTGGTCACAAACTGTAGTGACTACATTAAATTTAGATTTGTGTATGGCATCCACTATGCTTTTTATCAGCACTGCTAATTTTTCACTTTCTATTGTTTCTTCAACAAAATAATGTGCTATGGGCTGTTTATTTTTTTTCTTATGCCTTGAATCATAAACACTAAAGCATGTCCAGTTTATTTCTTCTACCCATACTCTCTCCATCTCCCAAATCTATATACCCTTCAACCTTATCCATGGAGTCGTTGTAAATCAATCTTTTTTTTCATGCCATTTCATCAAACAAAAGAACACAATGCTTTTCATCATCTTCCAGCTCTTGACCTTTCTTTTCTAATATCTGCATAACTTGGGTATGAAAACCAGGTTCCATGGGAATTTTCTTCAAAATTCTTTGTAGTGTTCTTGTGCTAGGCAGTTGGTAGGACACGGCATGAAGCGGTAAGCTTTAGGAGATCTCTTAAAGATAGCTAGAGCAGAGATTTTGTTTTTTAGATCTCAGCGCTTCCCATGAGAATTTCTTTTCTGATTTTTTCTTATTATTATTCTTCGGCTCGCGACGGTCATATGCTTGATGTTTTGTATGGACGCTGCGTGTGGTAGGTAAAATAGGTCCCACAAACTATACATAGCCGTGCGTTACACTTTGGACAAAAAAATTTGGTTTGATGTTTCGTACATAGTCTACATCTGCCTTTTGTCGTAAACGCAGGAAGTTGTCCCGTTAGGTCGTAACGAGTAGCATTAGTAGGTTTTTTTATTATTTTCACAGCTTTGTATAGAGCATCAGGTTGTAGATTAGAACTCCACTCAAAAAACGCAGTTGCCTAAATAGAGCGACTCGAAACTTTTTAAGTGGCAATCGTTTTTGTTTCCCTCTATTCTCGTGACGATACAGCAACCAGACATTATTGATGAATATGTCCAAAATCTGTGAAAACAATACTAAATACCAACGATGGCCTTTCAGATCAGTACGGTATAAAGCAACTAAAATAACGACTAGATCAACTCCACCCATATTTCCTTTATTGTACTTTATTAAATTTGGGCATGGGACCAAAGCTTTCTTCTTTTCTTCTTTCTTGTACCGCATTATATTCTGTATAGGGTAAGCGTCCACATACGTACTTACAGCCACAACAAACTTGTTATCGAACCACTTCACAACAGCTATATTGTGGTCGTTAGACTGGACTTGGTAATTTTTTTTCTGCCCCACGAAGTCGATTTGTCCTGACTGTACCCAAGGAGAATATACCGTACTCACTCCTTTGGTGACGCATTAATTCAATTGACGTAAAAAAGTTGTCAAATTATGTAACAGAGCATGATTTTTGCTTGATAGAATTGACCAAAGCTATCACAACTTTGGCTCCTAGCCCCATTTCTTTTTTTGTAAAAGTATGTAGTCTAAAAGTATCTTCTCCTCCATAAGTAAGAAAATCATGCACTAGGTCAGATGATGAAGCATGAACGAAAAATTTAAAACCCCATTTTTTGGGTTTATTCCGGACATATTGTTTTCGACTTCCGGCTCAAGTGCTCTTATAAGGCACCATCATCTCGTCGATGCTGAAACGTTTTCCTTCAGGAATATTTAATACAAAGTTACGACGAAGTTTTTCTACTAGTGGCCTTATTTTATAGTACCTGTCACCGACATCTTTTAAGTTATCATTTAAATGAATATAAAGTCGAATAGACTAAAATTTCTTTAATGTCATGACGTCAGCAATTTTACTGTATTAATTCATTTGACCAGTAATCAGTGTATGCCGGCATATCTACAACACCCATTAAAATATTCGAAGTGCCCTTTTTCTGTACAGAATATAAATTACAATGATAAACTATAAGTTCTAGAATATCGTCAGTTAAAAATAGCTTAAAGTAATCAAGCGGCGATTTTCAATACCATTATAATCAAAAAGCATATTATCTTCTAAATGCGCTGATCCTTGAAACTTCGATCTTGTCCATCTAGGAGACATTTGGTAGGTTTTAATACGGTTCTTTTTACGATCACCGGAGTTTTCTTATACCGCCGAAGATGCACAGTAGCAGTAGCAGTAATAGCGATAGTTGCGGCGGGTGCTGAAGATACGGGACTGCAGATTCTAGTCTATAGATGGTGACGGTGCAATATAAACTGATGGTGAAGGCGGTATAATATCAGGATCATGTTGAAGAATAGAAGGTGAGTATGGAGTAGAGTTGGTAGTGCTGTGTCTGAATCTCGGCTCTTCATGGACAGAAGCAACGGCGTATATTTCTCGATACTCACAGTCATCACTATCGGAGATCTTTAAATTTTCGACGGATGACGCTATTGATCGGACAGAAGAACTGTCTTCGGAGACATCTTGATGAGGCCTACAGGTCTGGAATTCATCTTCAGAAGATTCGCTAGATTCTACATCAGATTTAGCTCCGCATTTAGGCACCATAGCTAAAATTTTTCGACTTCTAGTCATCAAAAAAAAATATTGCAAAATAAAAAATAGGAATTTCAAGGAATATGTACTAAGAATTGCTGTCATGCTTTTTTTTTTAAAAAAAACTCTGCTTTAATAATGTTCAAACAAAGGCGTTTATAGACTCAACATTAACAATAAGTAATAGTCTATAGCGTTGGCAGTGTGTATTTATATGTACTCGACAATAGGGTGTTATTCACAGGTATATTGCAATCATTCTTCCTTAAGAGTGTATAGCTCTGGACTTTAATTTCATTGTCTCCCTGTGGCAGTATATCATCTGCAAAATATATCCAAGTTAAATTAAAATTGTATTTATTGGCATTATTTAGAATCCATAAGCTTATGTTCCGTATAATTTAAATTCTTCTCCAATATTTACAATTGAAGAGAATGTGAAGTATTGATACGGATTTTCTGTTTTTTACTCTGGGTTTGACACATGACCATTGCAGGAGTCGCCAGCATATATATATATATATATATATATATATATTAGTGTATTTAAGCCCCTGACGCATAAACAGATGATAGAATGACGACGCAGAAAACGCAGTGTTGCCGTTTCACAAAATCGACTGATAATAAAGACAACAACGGTTACGATTAAAAATCGAAGTTTTGTTATAAAATCTATATATATATTTTTAACAATAAATACCATTTTTTTTAGCAGACATAAAATATAGAAATATTAAAATTTTTAGGGTTACACGACGCCACATTCTACAATGGAAAACGGCTGAGCACCGAGTACCTTTTCAAATACGAAATTATAGGAGAAAAATGTCTGCAAATATGCCTCAATAGCTTGGTACCACTATTCGGAGTTATCACACTTCCCGGTATATCCCAATTCACCTATATCTTGAAACTCTCCAATTTCATCGGGCTCATAAACATGATGATGATGACTGTTCACACGGTGATTACGCTTCTTGCCCGTGTCGGCACAACATCGAACCAGGTAAAGAGCATAACGACCACCGTTGTCAAGATAATCACTGGCATCACTACTGCGCGGGACACGTCCGTCAGTGGCTGCAGTACAACCTGGAACGTGCGATTCTATTGAAAGAATTTCAGAAGCACTACGAGTACAGCGTGAGCGTGCTCGGGCCAGTAACAGACTTTTACTATTCAATCGGCGAGATGGCAACTGAAGAATATTGGCTATAGTGGGCTTGGACAAGCACTATGTGGCGACGTTTATGATAAAACAGAATCAAACCTGGTGAGTTAGCGTAGTAATCTACTGGAAAATAAGCCTGTGGTTAAAATTTTGTTAGACTTTAATAATGTAATAAAATATTATTCTAAATATGTGTTTTCTTTGTTTTGCCTGAAATGTTAAGGTTATAGTATCACAGATATCTTACCTAGAAACTATGTAACGTGTACCGTATCTACCGTGTCCCGCGCCACGATGCCCGCCGTCGTAAAGCTTCTACATACCGCAAGAGGTCCTCCTCAAGGTTCCGCTGCTCTTCCCGGGTACGGTTCCTTTCTTCACGCTCCTTGTCTTGTCCTTCCCACTCTGCTTTTTGGTCCTCCCAACGTTCCTCGGCGGTTCCACGAGCGACTTCTCTAAAGTTTCCATTGTTATTGTTTTTCGACATGGTGATTATATGTCGAGAGTAAATGTGCTGATTGAAATAGCTCCTGGCGACTGTATCGAGGATATATGTCGCATGCTTAATGGAATACTGACTCAACTAAAAATATCATTTTTTTGAAGCAAAAGAAGATCTTGCTATGAGGCCTCATCTTACTTTTTGGTGAATAAAATAAATGCTGATGAATGATGAATGATGATTAATAAATAATCTTTAAAGCTTATCATTTGAACGTATGATTAAGTATTTATCAGGTGAGTCAAATAAGGCTTAAAACTATTTTTACTTTTATTTTAGTTTTTTTTAAAAAATATCATTCTAGGATGGATTTATTTTTGTAAAAAGTAAAGTAATAGTTTTTTAAAGCAAGTTTTCTATTAAGTTATAAGCCAGTATCATTTTCAATTATTTCTTATTAATATTGACTCATTTAGTATTTAGTCTGTTCATGATTCATTTAGTAAAACACAAACCAAGAAGAACAAAGGGCTTCCTGCCCGACCTGTCCTTCTCTCGGAGTCAGACTCGTCGGTCTGCAGTGCCATTGGTTATGAGCGGAGGGGTGTGAAGAGGACTCGACTTGGGGTTAGTTGCTCGGGCACTGATAGCGATACTAGTGTACGGCAGAGTGAAGTCCCGATATCCCCAGTCAACAGGTGGTTGTAGCCGGTTAGCAAGAGAGGGCGTGGCAGGCCGCCCACTCATGGCGAGTATGTTGGTCTAGAAAAGGCTCAGGAGGAGGTTAATAGCTTGAAGATGGCAAAGAAGGATCCTCTACAAAGGGAAGACACGTTGGCCGCCTATAATGAAGCGGCCAAAATGAAGATCGAGGAGAGGGCGGCTCGTCTAAGGAATCGTCGAACCGATTGTTCTTCGGAAGACGTTCCGAAGACGTCTGCCGCCCTGGACGCAATTGTCCAGCAGGCATTGGATGTGGTGCTCCAGGTTTCCGATAGGTCAGGCAACCTGAAGGGTACCTTTGTTAGGGCCTTAAAGACTGCTACTGACGTCATAAAAGGTGCGGTTGCAAATCTTAGAGCCCTGACCGCGTCGAAGGAGGTGGCCTGCCTGGAAGCTGCCAATGCACAGGTTTCAGGCCAGTTGGCCGAACTGCGAAGAGAGGTGGTTGAAATGCGGCGCAAGAGGCCACCAGTGCAAAATGAAGGGAATCTTAAACGCATTATGGGGGAAGCGTTGAGGTGTAGTCGGGAGCAGTTCAGTAGTATGCTAAACGCCCAGATGGAGGGCATCGAGCGGCGCCTCCTTCCGGAGCCCCGGCTGCGACCTCCGCTGGCCGCTGACTGTAAGGCGACGCAGTCTGCAGTTGCAACTGCGCAGGTGACGACACCATCAGAGTCACCCACCGAAAAAGCCGCGGAGAAGCTCATAAGCGGCCCAAAAGAAAAAGAAGGCGCAACGCCCAAGCATGGCTGCCCAGGAGGCGGCAGCGGCTGCGGCTATGAAAACTGCCCCTCCGGCAACTCCGAAGCCGGGCAGTTCCGGCGTATCTTGGGCGGCTGTTGTTCGTCAACAGCCGAATAAGCCGTCTGTGACAGTGCTCGAGGTGAGTTCTGACACTTCAGTATTTGGAATTTATTGGTACTTTTCGTAGAGTAAAAATCAACAAGTAATTACGAAACGTTTTAATCATAATCTTTGGCTAATTAAGTAACATAATTATCATAAATTAACAAGATCATCATTCTAAATGGCACAGAGATAATAAAAATACTTAATATTGATTTAATCCGACAAACAATTATGACACTCGTACTGCAGCTCTCCACCAGTACAATCTTCATGTGACCAGCCTTTGCAATTGATGCACTGCACCCATTTATCGTTAGGCCTAAAGTAAAGTAACTTACTTTACTTTTACTACTTTTTTCGTCATTATCGTCCTCCTCTTCGTCATGAAACCTCTTTGTCTTTGATTTCTTATTTGTTTTTTTTTTTTCCTTTGGTTTGTCCGCATTTTTATCAGTAAAAACGCGCCTCTTCACGTTCTTTGCTTTCCTATTTTCCTCTATGGAAGCAATTTCATCCGTGACTGGTGTATCTGTTAGCATGGTAGACTTGATCTTACGTCTATTCTGTTGCGTGCCTTTTCTTGGCGAAGCTTTTGGCAGCCGCCTTATTATTTCTGGCGAGAAAATATTAGATTGAATGGCAAGTGGACTACGAACAACAGATGTAGAGGCAACAGGTTCAATATTTTCAGGGTCTTTAGAGCTGTCGCCTGGTATAACAGGAGGAGTCACATTACGTTCTTCAAATCCAACGTCCTTCTCAACTATATCCGATCTTGATTGCATCTCCAATTCGTCATCCTCTCAAAAATCTCCACCACCAGTGAAGACTGCAGCATCCAGAGTTGATCAAAAAGTGATTGCTCCTCGTACCAAGCGAGTGATAAAAAATAAGTGATTACCATTTTATTTTAATTAGTTCTTATTTTAATTCTTATTAGTCGTTCCTTATGTATTCTTTTTTGCGATGGCACCTTATAAATTATTAGCCGATTACAACAATGTTAATTAATTCTACAACGTACCCACATTTACTTTCTTAATATGTTTGTTTTTGTTTTAATATAACTTTTTATTACATTACGCGAGAACATTGTTTATATCTTTGACAATGATAGTCTGACATTCAGAACGGGTTGCCAGTTGCTATACGTTCGGAAATAACTATTACTTAGTATAAATAGTAGATAGTTATTTAACACGTTAGTCGCCATGTCAGACAATGGTGACCGCCAGTAAATGTTTCATTCGGGCCGCGTCGGACAATGGTGACCGACACGACACCCCTTACTTCAACTGACCGCCGAGGGCCGGCGGTCTCGTATACGCTACAATTCGGCATACGAAGTGACCCGCGCGGCCTAGTACTATAGTAAAAATAGAGTAGCAACCGAACTTAAGTGAAAATTTGGAAAGATGAAGTAAAAAAATTAAATGACTTGAATCTTTCTATGGCGTAAAACGAAGCTGTTTTTCACGACTGTCTGTTTCTTCCCTAGTTTCTAAATTATTAAACAGATTTTGATGCGGTTTTCACTATTTGAAAGTGTAATAAAAGGAAAAGGTTGCATACAAAATATTCCACTGCCGGGCATGGAACTCGCATCTAGAGGGAAGCTACAGACACTGGTAATTGAACAGGTAAAAAAAAGTCCTGCACTCATTTGTTTATTGTAATAATAGTTTAATGTTAATGTTTATCAGACAATTGGTAATTTTTATATAAAAAAGGAATTAAAGTAAAAAAACAATGTTTTTAACTTAGCGATGTTGAATGTTGAAACAATCCAGACATAAATGCGGTTCCCCGGGGCAGCTTGGGCAGTAGGTTACAACTTTTTTTGTTCTGTTGCGTGCTGTTTGTTACAAGAAGAATGTGGAAACTCTTGGCAGGCAAGAGTTTCCACATTCTTCTTGTAACATCCACGGCAATTTCTTCGGACCTGTTTGGCCTTGCCTTCTTTGGACAAAAGTCGATGTTTTTGTCGGGACGGCCGTGATGCAGTGGTCTGACTTTCTTTATTTGAAGTCATCAAATGATGGATTAACGCCTTCCGAAATTGGACTATAGAAATGTTTTGATTTGTCGTTTGTTTGTACAGTACCAAAGCGTTTACGACAGCTGTATTGAGAAGTAATTCGAATGCTAACTTTCGGTACCACTTTACTGTCTTTCGAAGTGGAGTGGAGTAAGCAGACATTTGATCCGACAAATCTACGGCTGATTTAGCCGTGGATCCAGTATTATCTTAGGTTTTCTTTTTTGAACACCTCGTTTATTCGTCGTAACTCGAAAATTATCTGTGCGCTTTGTCGATAGCAACAACACTTCTCTCTTATCCCGCCATTTCATTACCGTTATTCCCTTTTCATTTTCACGGGCAATGTGTTCTCCTATCTTTAGTAACATCTGAGTAACATCTTTCGGTAGCCTCTTCCTGTTTTTTCAAACCGTCCCAACCAAATGAGTATCAGCTTCTAAAAGTTTGTCAGCTAATTCCACACTTGTATACCAGTTATCTGTGTACATAGTATGACCCTTGTGAAACAATTCTTTGCAAAGATTTAGTACAACATTCGTTGGCGTTGTATTTGAAGTATCCAGTTGCTTGCCAGCATAAACTTCGACAACTTAAGACAAAATTCGACGTATTTTTCTTTTTCTTTGTGTATCCAAAAGTAGGTCATCCGAACATTCACTTGAGGAATCATGTTCCTGATTACACTGTGATTCACCTTGAAGTGCGAATTGTGTCTCGATGTTGTAACACAAAGTCATCAGAAAACATTATTGCATGTTATTAATACACAAATACCGTTATTTGCATAAATAATTAAGTAAACAATAGTCAAAACACGATATAATGACCTTCACCTAGACCAATTACCGGTAAACTAAAAAATTTGAAGAAAGCGTCTGTGATTCGTCAAACGTGGCTCGCGCGACGAAATGAGGCGGGGCATCGAGTGTCCGCCGGAGTGACCTGCGTGGCGTAAATGAAATAATTCCATACAGGCCATGTCGGGCTCATGTGACCGCCAGTTGTAAATAACGACTTATATACAAGGTAATGTCATGTATATAAAGCCATTACCTATTTTTTGCCCTCTCCACTTGCTCGTCAGTACTGTCCGGCAGACCGTGAAAAATCAGCACTCTCCTGCAGGAACGAGCTTCCTGCATATCAAAACCCACCGAGAGCAGCTGTAATTGCTGACGAAGCATACTAAGGGTCTTCCAGATTACATCTTTGAAAGCGGCATAGTCCGAGGCGAGAGAACTGAAGTCTCCAAAGGTAGTGGTCGGTGGTTTAGTGCTTCTTTGTGCTTGTGTTGACAGTGAGAGCATTTTATCAAATTGATTCATGCGGGACTCGAACATTTTAACAATGTCATCCATGTTCTTGCTGAGCTGGTTATGTAAATCCATCGTACTTGTATTAATGTTGAGAATTGATTGTGAACCAGGTAATGTGGGAATTTATATTAACTTTAACACTTCATATATTATTATTTGCAGAAAAATGTAATTTTAATTAAATAAAAACTTAAGAGCAAAAATTTTTGTTGTTGATATTTCAACCTACCCGAAAGTTATTTTTTCTCCGGAGTTGAGATCGTCAATTTGTGTGAGCAGGACTTTGAACCTCCAGAAGGTAAATTCGTGCTTGCATCTCTCGTTAAAGGTATTTATTTATCATTTGCTTATTTCCTAACTTATTGAACGTGTATATTTCGTATTACAGGAGGTTTTTCTTTTAATCGGATTTACCCACCACGTGGACGTCTTGAACGGAAATATTAAGAGTGAACGACTCCAGGTTCCTGGTTGAGTGTGCCAAGATAGCGGCTGGTGCAACTCCAAGGACGGCAGGCCTGTTCTCTAAGCCGTTGACGGTATCCACGTGTAGCTGGAAACTTTGGTGATGTACCCCCTTTGAATTATATTATAAATTTCGTTTACCCCGGTCTGGCGAACGGTGTATTCCTTCAAACCACATCAACTAATTTATTCGTCAGTGGCGCCTAATTTTTAATCTTACATTTTGGATTAGTAAACATTGAATTTTCAAGCTTGCGTTTTATTCCAAGTGACCCACGATGAGTCTAGCTGGCATAAATTTTTTATCATAGTTATTATAATAAGTAACTAGTAAATTAAGTAACTCGCTAATCGAAAATTGGTTGTTTAGAATACTAAGTTACTGTGGATTAAAAATTTTATAACCTAATATTGTTTCTTTATACCCACCACCCGCTGGAAGGTAACAATTGTTATTGCTTTTACTCCGCCATCGCCGACGACAACGAAAAAGAAAGACACGTTCAGTGTGGGTTGAAGAAATATTAATGTATAGAGAACAAGAGGGAGATTTTTATACACTGTATCTACGTTTGCGAAGGTCCGAAAAATTTTTTTTTCAATTACTTTCGAATGTCAATCGCTTCTTTTGATGAGTTGATATTTTTAAACTTTCAATATCTCGCCAAGACACTGGGACGCGAAAAAGTATACCAGCTGAACAAAGACTCGCTATGACATAAAGGTAAGAGGGTTTAATTTTATCAAAAAATGGTATATATGGACATAACTTTAATGAGATCAAATCAATATAACTTCGGCAACATTTTTAATTTAAGTTAAAATAGGAACTTTAATTAACATTTATATTATACTATAAAACTTTTAACAACAAATTCTCCATAATACTGATTATAAAATCACAAGTGGCGCCGCTACAAGATTTTTTAATTTTTCTGATCAATCTTTGCAATTTTTTTTCTCATAATCAACTTGTAGTAAAACCATACAAAACATAAAAACAAAAAATATAACAATAATTTAGACAAAAAGTAAATTATTCTGAGAAGAGTTCAGTTACTATGGTATTTGAAACAGAATCCTCAGAGGATAAGCTTTCAATATTTGCGAGTTGACTTTTCGGTCTTTCATTCGGATGTGTTGTAGTGGAGTACGCCGAATAGTTATGAGAAGAATGACTCGTTGAAGGAATTGTGTTTTGCATGGGATTCTGAGACGACAAGCTTTCATTAGTTGTGACTTGACTTTCCGGTCTTGCAGAATGTGTTGTCGTGGAATAACCCGCGTAGTTATATGAAGAATAACTCGTTGAAGGCATTGAAAGAGACTTGTAATGTTTTATTACTTGCATAACTTCTAATTTGGCGTCTAATTTCCAATCTGCTGTTATGTCTTTGAAATCACTTACTAGGGACAACAGAAATAACTTATCCTCATCTGGAGGAGGAGAAAAGTCTCTCTCAGCTTTATCCAGTTTATAATTTAATTTCTTAGTTAATTTTTCAATCAAAGCATCATCACCGTAACTTTGGCGTATCCGTTGTCGTTTTGGCATTGGCGTTGGCGTTGTTGTTGGTGGTAGAATTGTCTGAGAGGGAGCATCAAAGTATGAAGTACTTTGACCCTTATCTTCGGTAACATCTTTCAAAAATAGTAGTTGATCATAGAATGTATACTGTTTTGCTTAAGACACGGCGGAACCACTTTTTCTCTTCAAAGTTCTGCAATGTCTTGTGAAGCCGTCTCTTAAAGTTTTCCATTTAGACTGTACCTGTATACCTAAAAAAAATAAAAAGTAATTTTAAAATAGTATGTAATAAATAAGTAAAATATATGTAAGAAGACTGCCCTTATTTTTTCAGCTTCTTATCAACTGGCTGTTCATTTGAAGATCTACAGTATACATATCGATACCAGAAATATCAATTAGTGTAAGGGACAAAGTACGGTTTTTCAGGAGAGCAAAAAAACGTTTGATTAAACGTTTTTGTAAATCTGTCTGTAACTTTTTATTGTATTATCTGATTCAGATAACATCTAGAGTAAAGTACCTTAGATTTTCTCGTTCTTTCATACTATATAACGAAAATTTGAGAAAACTTTATAGCATCTAAGGTAGCTTGTCCCTTACATTAAAAAATATGGTTTAGTTATGACTTACGCTACAAGAATTTGATTATAAGTTGTGGCATAATGATGTAAGTAACTATAAAATATAAACTGTAATGGGGTGATGTCTTGTGGAGGATACTCTTCGGAAAGACAAGACTAATTGCTCTCACAAATGCGGTTTATTTTCCATCGTATGGGTGGTTACACTTAACAAATAGGCGAATGCACCTCTAAGTACGGAGCCAGCAGACTATCCCACCAGGTGGAAGTAGCCGGTAGCACTCGTATCTAGAAGCGAGTATTTTCTTGGAAAGCCTTCAAATAATGTCCCAGCAGGTGTGGAAGCACTATCTTGCAGCTATCAAGATCCCTAAGACTCGATACAAGTATTTAAACACACCGAGCAGGTCATTATTCCTGAGCGAATCTTGCCAGCGCGTTTCAGCTTTGGTCGCGTATCGTAAAGCACCATCTAGTGATGAAAGGTTTAACTAAGTTCTATGGTTGGGTTTGAGATGGCGCTAGTTTCTTTGTTATAGTGATAGAAAAATTAAGCTTAAAACCTATTACGATTCTAGCGTTTGTGAACCAGGTCCTTCTCACGAAAATCCTAATACCTTAATAACGTCTGAAAGTAGCGATGAAAAACAATCTGTGCCCTCAAGTCCATTAAAACCAGTATCAAAAAAACGTACAATAGCATCTCTGAAGAATTTGTCAACTATCTGTGACCGATACAGGATATCCGACAGAGCAGCCGCTGCTGTCGCTTCTGCTGTTTTGCAAGATGCGAAAATTAATAACAAAGTAATCGATAAGTCAAAATTGCGGCGAGCGAGACAAAAATTACGAAAAGAAACATTATCTCAAGGCCATTTAGACACTATACCTGCCTTATTTTTTGATGGACGAAAAGATAAAACCCTGAAAATTGTTATGAAAGGGGGCAAAAAATACCGCTTGACATCCGTGGAAGAACACATTTCAATAATTAAAGAACCAGGATCGGTTTATGCCGGGTATGCCGTTCCAAGCCATGGAACTGCAAAAGGGTTAGAGTCAGCTATCTTTCAAACAGTAACAGGTCAATTGAATATGTCTCTAGAGGATACTCTTGCCATAGGTTGTGATGGGACGGTAACCAATACGGGCAAATACGGCGGAGTCATACGGCTTTTAGAAAAGCGTTTACAACGACCACTTCAATGGATCATATGCCTTTTACACTTAAATGAACTGCCATTGAGACATTTATTTGCAAAACTTGATGGCACCACAACAGGACCTAATACTTATTCAGGTGCTATTGGAAAGTTATTAGATGATTGTGAGAAGCGACCTGTTATCGTGTTTGAAAGGATAGAAGGCATGTTACCAGACATTTCAAATGTAAAAGACCTCAGTTCTGATCAACGTTACCTTTATGATATCACATCTGCCGTCATAAGTGGTAAGTGCTCTCCCGATTTATCTAATCGCTCTCCGGGAAAAATGTCACATGCCAGGTGGCTAACAGGATTTTGCGCTTATATGTGGCTACTGAGATACCAACAAACGAACTGAAACAACTAGCTGTTTTTGTAGTGAAAGTATATTCTCCTATTTGGTTTGAAATCAAGTTAAATCCGACGTGTAAAGATGGAGCAAGGCACTTTTGGAAGTTGGTTTATTATTCTAGATATCTTCCGCAAGAATTGCAGAGTGTTGTTGATCCTGTACTAAGGCGAAATGCTTTTTTTGCGCACCCAGAGAACTTGCTCCTGTCTATGTTATCTGATGAACAAAAACATGTAAGAGAACTTGCCGCTAGACGCATTTTAAAGGCGAGGAAACCATCAGAACCCCGTCAGCTTCGAGTTTTTGAAGTGCCAAAGATAAATTTAAACGCTTCGACATACATCGATTTGATAGACTGGCAGCAATCTTACTCGCAACCACCTATACTGACCAATGTCCCGGATGAGACTCTTCATTCCCTAGTTGAGTTAGGTGGTGATGATAAAGTCCTTTTCCTGCGGCTACCATGTCATACTCAAGCTGTGGAGCGAGCTGTTAAAACAGTGACCGAGGCATCTATGCAGCTTTGCCATAAAAAAGCAAGAGCAGCTTTAATTAAAAATAAAATTAGATCACGAAAACTTATGCCTAAGTTCGAAAGTAAAAAAGATTTTATCGTGATTTGAACATGTTTTATTATTATTTTGTCGTATTATTTGTTGATTTTTCTTTATTAATAATAAAAATTAGTCCAAAAGCACTTTATTTTATTGGTTTACTTAGTTGTTTTTCCTACAGGTCACGAGAAATTAATTTTCAAATAAATTACAAAAATATCAAAAATTTCAGTTTTTCAAACTCAATGCGCGGGTAGAAGGGGTTAACCTAGAATTTTTTTTTTTCGTTATTTTTCCATTAATGTATGTGGGTCACGTTTTTTTTGCTATTACAAAACTTATTAGACAACTTTATTTTTTTCCATACAAAAGCGACCCACCCTAATGTATATGTATGCTATATATATATGTATCTATATATGGCTCTTATTTTTTATTTTTATTTTTTTTTTGTCAGTACGGGCTCACCTTTCGTAAGCTGTGGCGCTGGTGGAGGTTGGGCACAGTGATGTTCGGTGCTAGTGTTAATATAGTGACTTTGCGTCCTCCTGGTCCATGCGTGATGGTAGATGTAATTCCACCGGGGCCAAAGTGTAAGGCCTATTGGAATAACTCTGGGTATAATGGCCCCAGGGGGGGTGAGGCACGGTGACCAGGGGTGTGGGCGGTGTCTGGTGTGCAGAGGTGTTTTATCTGCTGTCAGTCTTTTTTTCAGACCCGGTCTCTTGGTGTCCGTGTGGCGGGGTTGGTTTTCGTTTATCCCGATGTCTCTGTTCGGGATTTCGTGGTCACGGGTACCCGTGACCACGAAATTAATAGAAAATATTTAAAAACAATAGCATTTTTTAGTAAGTTGTTGTTTTTCGGAACATATTGAAAAGTATACAGACGTCATTGTTAACAATAATTGACAAATTAAACGTAAACCTGTCTTAATAATTATAATTATTTACTAAAAGATTTTTTCTTAACCCTTAATAGCCGGGTTTACGAAAGTGATTTATTTTTATATTATTATGTTTGATTGATGATATGAAGGGTTTTTCCCTTAGGCAAATATTTATTTTACATTTTCATTTAGAAAGAAAAACAGTTATCAATTTTGATACTTCAGGCATCAAAGCCATAAAGAAATCAGATATATCTATGCCTGAAATAATGCGAAACATTGGTTGTTTTATTATCGCATAACGACACTTAAATTTTTACCGAACCAATAGGTAAGTTTCCTACAATTATTAAATTCACACTTATTTTTAAAATCCATAAATATTTTTTCATGACCAATACAAGCGCAACGCACGTCAGTAGAGGGTAGCACTCGTGCAACTCTCCGGGGTGTTTAGAAGGTACTGTAGTATCTTGTCGACCGTTAGCACTGGGTCTTCCCCTATTATTTTTCGATTGACTTTGATATCTACATAAAGTATCGGCAAGCTCAGCTTTTAAAATTAATGCAAAAGAGCATAAATTACACTAGTGATGGGAAATATTTTTAAAATAGAAAACAATTTCGAACTTTAAAACAACATTTATAAAAGTCATGCAAAATCAACACAAACATAATAGTAGGAACATTGATTACAAATTGAGATCAAAAATAATTAAGTACATGTAGTGATTATTTAGTTCACTTTTAATTAGTATGTACTTTATTATTGCACTTCAAACACAGGTTTCTGGCATTCTTCACAAACAGTGCGTACTCTGTTCACCTTCTTGTCAGTTTCTCGATTGGTTAGTTCTTTCCTCATTTCTTTGTGGCAGTAATGTCATTTCTTAAACTATTCAGCGCTTTTCAAAGTAAGACAGATACGGTATTTTTTTTTCAGATTATTGGTGGAGTTAGTGAAAGGTACCTTTGTAAGCAATTGAATGATAACCTGTATAAAAGATGTTAATTGCTCCACATTTTTCAATTTGTGTACAAGCCATGCGTTAACAAAACAGGTTCCAAATATTATGCTCATCATAAGCTTTCGATACCATTTTAATCCTCTTAAAAGTATTGAGTAATAAGCGGTCATTTGGTCACTGGAATCACTTTTTATTTTCATTGTACATTAAGACACTTGCTGGCTTCATAATTGGCTCTTTAGATACTCGTGACAGTTTACCAGTATCTTTTAAAGTAGCATTGTGCTGTTTGACTGTTGTTATCTTTGTCATTGGTCGTTTATCCATCCATTTGATAATTCTGACTGCTTTTTTATTCATGCTTCCAATAACTTGCCCTTTCTTTAATTTTGTGCTTATGATTGTTTTAGGCAGTCTTTTCCTGTTAGTTCATATAGTACTGCAGTAAACGTCTTTTTTTCAATAATTCTTCAGCTAGTGGGACCGATGTGTCAAAATTGTCTGCTACTAGTGTTCTACCCTCACCTACTACATTTTTAATCAACTTCATTACAAAATCTTGTACATCACCTTTTCCTAATTTTTCTTCATCTTTTCCACTATATTACAGTAAGGTGCAAAACTGATTCAGTATTTTACATTTTTATAAAGAGTAGTATAATAGACATGCGACTTATTATTAAATAAAAAATAAATTCTGTGATTAATAATTCGATTTACTTTTCACTTTAAGGAAGTCCGATAGGCTTATGCATACTTTTCATTTATAATTATGACAAATATAATTGGTTCACTTTTAAACCAGTGAAAAACATATTAATTTGATTTTTGTATTCTTTCCACGTCAGCCTTTTGAAGCCACATCGCATTTTTCATGCTTTGTATATTCCGTTTTTTAACGTGACTGGAGATTGCACAAGTTACAACGCCCAGTCTGTTTGTCTACTTCAATAAAGTACGTCCATATAGCACTACATTTCGGTCTCATTTCGATTTTTGATGAAAGAAATCAAATTATAAGATTATTTGAATATATATATTTATGTTCATTGTAATGTTGTTTGTTAATTTAGACTGTCTACACGAAGAAGCCAATCACTTTCAAAGGCGTCATGGAGCCAAGATCAGCTACACAGAGTTTTTAGACTAGTGGATGAAGGAAAAACTATTAGAGAAGCAACACGACCTTGGGGGGCGCCGTTATCAATGCTTCAAGAAAGACTAAAACCCAAAATAGTGAAAAGCCACAACCGGTACGAAACACACTCTTCACAAGAGAGCAAGAAGATGAAATGGCTTCTAAAGTTAAGTTCCTTGGTCAAATATTGGCTTATTGGCTGGTGACCCAAATGTTAATATATTTTATTTACGTTCCAGAGATATTAAAATAATCCTATTCTTTAGTACTGTTGAGATGATTGGATCAAAATAATGAAGCATTTAAAGTGAGCTTTAGTTTTATTTATTTTCGGAACTGTCACAAATGTATCAGTACAGCTCCGTACTTTTCGAACAGACAGATAGAAGGCAAAACAGACCAAAAATTGTAGAATTTTGCATTTTGACAACACCGCGATAGATGGCGCAACTTATACAAATTAATGTAATAACATTATAAATTTACTTATTTACAACGCGCCTCCTTAAATTTATAATCTTTTAACCTTTCACATAACTAAATTAAGCTTAACTCCGATCTGTATTTCAAAAATTTTGTTTTATCTAGACTTCTAGTTAACATATCTACCAAATTAAATTTTGTATCAATTTATGCAATATCAATTATTTTCTTCTCATAATGCTCATTTATATAATGATATTGCATTTCGATGTGTTTTGAATTTTTTGCATAGTTTAGCAATTGCGCCCATAATTTTGAGTTGTCTACATACAATTTTATAGGATTACAAAGTTTTACATCAAATGATTCCATCAGTACTAATAAATAAAACTTCTGTCACTGCCTCGAACATAGCTGTATACTCAGCAAAAGTTGAACACTTGGTTACAGTATTTTGTTTACGTGTTTTTGATCTCCCAAGTCTATTTCATTTAGTAATTTTTGAAATTTCAGATTCTTCATATACTTGCAATAAGCGTGATATTAGAGCTTCAAATTTCTTAGTCGCGGGCGGCTTTAATAAAATGTCGCTTACTTGTTGAATCACCTCCTTGCCTAATTTAGCAACAACCAAATTGTATTTTGCTTCATCGTTCAACTTCTGCGGTCCAAGTATTGCA